>NC_031984.2:5973133-7186433 GCF_001858045.2 Oreochromis niloticus
TGAATTGAATTGAACAACCAAAGCCCATTAAAAAGACGAGGGCCCCATCCAACACAGGACAGTCTTGAACCTGATCTTTATACTGATGCTGGTAGCAAGATAAACCTTTAATAACTACGTATAATCGAACTAATAACCTATAATCAAGCTTCACAAACCCCTTGGTTCTTCTTGCAACATTTTTACTTTTTGAATACTCGCTGGTTCGCATTAGGTGGTTTCAAAATACTGTACAGTTTCCTCTTTGCCATCCAGTCCACGTCTGCTCAGAGACAGAAACTGGTTACCTGAGATCCCCATATTAGGGATGTTAAAGTGAATGTTTAAAGCAGGCTGCAGCCCAGGGTTTGGCTCACAGGGATTATTTGTGTATGCAGTGACCTAATTGCTTGAAACTTCAGCTATGTTTTGATATCAGGCTCCATTAATGTAATAGTCTACATATGACAGAACATAAGGAAAGGCCAGAAAGGTCTCGTTTAATAACCTTTGCGAAAATAAACACACATGTTTGTGCAGAAAAAAGCAAGCAGTCCTTCAGCTGACTGCGCACTCATTCCTTCACTCTTTATGCATTCACCTCCCCTCTCTCGTTCATTCTCCAGATCTGTGTCAGATTCCCAAATTGTTTAAGGAGAGATCCGCAGCCCATAAATCCATGAGTCAGCCGCAGTCCAACTGCTCTTATGTAACATTCCCATAATGCAACAGTGCCTGGTCCCTCAGTCTGCTGCCTTGAATCCCAGCACGCCCCGATGTAACAAAAAGGAGAACAAATCTGATCTGTCATCAGACATAAACACAACATGTCTGTTTACTACAGCTGATGTCTCCAGCGTGGGCCGGAGGCTCACACGAGAGCTCCCAGCAGCTTTGTGTTTCACCATCAGGTGCAGAGAGGCCCGAGCGAATGAACGTCTGAGGTCCAGAAGCCATAAAACACTCGGTGCTGACGCAAAACACATCTGCTGTTACAGCAACCCTCAGCGCCTGGTGCTGAACAGACTCTGAGCTCGGAAAACAAACAGAGCTCGAGCCGACGGCGGGACTCGACCAATTTTAGAAAAGCTGGTGCCTGAAAGCTGCTTTCGGTTCCTCTACAAAAACAAACTGCTTGTCCGAAAAGTCCATTTTTACACAGCAGCTGAAAACTTCTGTGTGATGAGTGAAGCTCAACAGAAAGTTCTCCACTTCATGTTCACGTGTTTCTCAGGGTTTTCTGTTGTCACAGGTAAGTCAAAGATGGGGACACAATATTAGGAACCACTGCCAGTGAAAGTCAATACAATTCCAAAGTATTACTTTTATTACATTCAGATTTATAACACCTCGAGCATCATTGTTCTCCTTTAGCAGGTTGTAGTTGTTGCTGAGAAGGTTGAAAATCTTTGAAACCTCAAACACATCTTTAGTTAGTCACATAGAAAGACTGCAGACTTCTGGGCTTTTCAACCGGCCTTAGCCCATGTGGCCCAAAAAAGCTATGTGTGCCCGCCACCCACAGGAGGGTTGTACGGGTTCAGCGCTCTTTGAATCAGTCAGAGATGGAGGTCCTCGAGGCCGAGCAGGTGACCCTGAATCCTCCCTTCGTTACCCTGCAGTAGGTCTGGGTGTGTGTTACGGTCAGCTGCAGCATTTCAAGCTGACATTTCACCAAATAAAGATGTTAACCAACTAAAAAAAGGATGATACAGAAGATGTGATTGGTTGGTGCTATATCCACTGAAACTTAGTGTACACTTAAACCTATATTAACCTATAAATACAAGACAAAATACACACTGTGGCACTCGGCTTGTCCCCTAAATTGCAACTGGCACTGCGAGGTACCAGCAAAAGCAGCACATTGTCACCACTAACCATATATTTCAGCTCTGCTTCGTTTGATACAAGCCTCAGTTGTCTGACTTTATATTGGCCTTGGAATAAAGTGAATGCAAAAGAGCAGAGCTTGCATTATGAGAATATCTGATCTAAAAATGTGTTCAAGGCTTTTCCAGGACCTGCAGAGACACTGGAGCTGTTTTTAGGAAACCAGACGGAGAGTTCAGATGATCTCAAGCTTACAGAGAAAACCACACACACACACACACACACACACACACACACACACACACACACACAGATTTGTGAGGAGCTGTTCAGTTTCTTTATGTTCAGTGAGAGTTGGCCTGCAGCCCAGATCCAGTTTCTCTAATTATGGACAGAAGTTAAATTGTGGCGGTGACGCAGAGTCTGCAGCTCCACACAGTCAACGCAGGAGGAATCACAGCTCCTTACTTCCCTTCAGCTTCCTTTCAAAAGAACACATGTATACAACACATTTAGAATTATCATCCGAGACACAGATGCACAGTGCTCACAGTGTACCAATTATTTTCTGGCCACTTGTTTGATGTCCATAAATAAATCTCACAGAAAACAGAAATTCTGATAATAAGAAAATCCGAATGAGCAAAACTTGGCAACTGTGGGGAGAAAGAACTCACTGGCACTTCCAAAAGAACCAGGATCAGGAAAGAACTGCCAGCGACATCAACCGGTCAGAGAGACAGAGGAAAGAGAAGAGAGAAAAGCAGACAAACAGGACCAAACAAAGTGTGTTAGAGAGTAGGCAACAGGTTTTATATATCACAAAGAAAATGCCTTTAAAAATGTTTGAAACCCAAAAATGATACAGCAAAACGAGGAAATATTTCTTTCTCGTTAACAGATTTCTGTTTCTACCAAGCAAAAGGACAACAAGCACGTCCCTCCCACCTGCTGATGAAATATCAGATGGCGATTTTTGACATAAGTCACAATTCTGAGATCATCACTTTATGTTATATAAATTAAATTCTTGGTTTCTTAACTTTAAGCAATGTGATTTAAAAAATTAATCAATGTTTTTATTTATGTACTAATTATTGTATTTACGTATTTTCTATTCTTACTTTTTAATTGGACCTTTTTTGCAGGTATTCATTGATTCTTGTTGCGTTTATATTTGCTTGAATTACTTAAATTCACATAGATTGTGAAAGTTTCAGCACCAACGTGTGTTTATTCTTACAAAGGTTCTTTCGTTCTCTCTTCTAAAGTATGGGCAGAAATCTGTGCCATCAGAAACTGAATTTGAATAAGTTAAATTTGAATTTGAATTACTCGGATTGAATCTGAATTGTAACTTGAATGAAGCTTTTGAAACTGAATTTGAATTAGTCTAATTTGAAATTGAATTTATGGTTTGAAAATGAATTGATTTGCTTTGAAACTGCATTTTATCCTTTAAAAATTCAGCTCTCGAATAATTTCACATTCACTTCTCACCTTCAGTTTCAGTTTACAATTCAATTCAGTTCCAAATTCAGTTTTTTGGGACTTACATCCGGTTCCGGTTCAAGCGCAGATTAATAGAACTACAGACTGATAGCGTTACTGACGGAATCTACAGCGTCTTGAGCTGAATTAAGACTTCAGAAGTCATTCGTCATGTCGAATGACCAGCGGATAAACTCTCAGGTTGGTAATAAATGTATTACATGTATAAGAACAAGCGTCATGTTAACAATGATAGCCGTACAGTAACTTTTATGCTTATTGTAGCTGCTAGCTAAAAACGCTAATTTAGCCTAGTTTGCCCTGGATTCAGCTTTGACAAACAAATATGATCGACTGTTTCTAGTAGAATTCCAAAGTTGTCATCTTGTACCCTGTCAGAGCCCTGTATGCTTGCAGAGACCCCTACAGTAGGGAAACATGCAAAACGCTGTCCAAACCTTTGTATTTGAGCTTTATTTATGTCTCACACAGCATCCCAACTCTTTAGCTAACTTAATAACTTTAGCTAAAGTGAATAGTTAGTCTAATTCATTAGTGCAGCATTACTGGATCACCTCTGTTTGAAGTGATATAATATGATATACAACTATCACTGAAACAGCAAACTTTGTAAACAAACAACACTTCTCATTCTCTAAACGTTTGGCCACAGCTGTAGATTACACTATCAGTGCTTGTTCACTCTTGACAATAATTACATTTCTAAATTCTCTTTGTGCATTTACAGGTAAACAATATCTAATATTTTATCTAAATGACTGCTTTGTCTTTGAAAAGGTGAAGAGCCTGAGGCCGGTGACAGTCCAGTTCTACTCTAAGTACATCCTTACGGTGGCTCACAGGACAAGGCTACATTCCTGTCCTGCCAGAAGAGAAGAGAAACTTCAGAGTCTCCATGAAGTTCAACCACACCTGTCATATTCCATATGACAGGGGTCTCAAACTCCATTCCTCGAAGGCTGGTGTCATGCAACTTTTCCATGCCCTCGATAACTGGAGTTTGAGACCCCTGCCGTATGGTGTTCATGCAGTTTTCTACCCCACAGTTACAGCATGTCTGACTGCCTGTTCAGCATATTCAAAAATATATGATGAGTTTAAGCATGTGATGACTAAGGCCTTCCATTATGGTGTTTGTCATCACATGTCACAGACATCTGGATGATCATTTGGAATAAACAAAAAAACGAATAACTTGTTACTTCATCTTTTATCTTTATTATTATTATTGTTCTTATTTTACATTTTTCATTGTAAGGCATTGGGTTTATTTGTAGTAGTCCTTTCCAGCTTCTTTCCCTCTTCCATATTACTGTGTCAGCTTGTCAGCATCTATTTGGGTTTGGGAGTGGAACAGGAAGTAAGGAACAGAAAGTGCCATTTAAACCAGGAGAGGTTCTTATATTTCAGAAGAAGGGATTAATTCAAAAGAAATGACCTCAATGCCATATTTTATTTAGGAACCCTAGAGAGCACTTTGCAAAATAACACATTATTATAATTTCACCCTCAGATGAGCCAAGCTACGACTGTCAGGGAAGGTGATGTAGGTACAGAGCATGTGAGAGTGGTTAAGTTAATGTCTCTTGTCTAGATGAAGGCACAGGAGGGATCAATGGCACGGCGTAGAGATTCAGTATCTTCAGTCTTCAGTGGACACTCCATTTCTGGCACAAAACACCTGTAAAAGATGGTCGATTTAGGAGGTGACCTGACAACTTCAGCCTGTCAAACATAGCAATGGAGCAGTATGTTTAAAAAAAAAAAAATCTAATTAAGCATGCACTCAGTACCCTAATAATTATTATGATAGTTAAACACAGTGATAGTTGTATATCATATTATATCACTTCAAACAGAGGTGATCCAGTAATGCTGCACTAATGAATTAGACTAACTATTCACTTTAGCTAAAGTTATTAAGTTAGCTAAAGAGTTGGGATGCTGTGTGAGACATAAATAAAGCTCAAATACAAAGGTTTGGACACTGTTTTGCATGTTTCCCTACTGTAGGGGTCTCTGCAAGCATACAGGGCTCTGACAGGGTACAAGATGACAACTTTGGAATTCTACTAGAAACAGTCGATCATATTTGTTTGTCAAAGCTGAATCCAGGGCAAACTACGCTAAATTAGCGTTTTTAGCTACCAGCTACAATAAGCATAAAGGTTACTGTACGGCTATCAATTGTTAACATGACGCTTGTTCTTATACATGTAATACATTTATTACCAACCTGAGAGTTTATCCGCTGGTCATTCGACATGACGAATGACTTCTGAAGTCTTAATTCAGCTCAAGACGCTGTAGATTCCGTCAGTAACGCTATCAGTCTGTAGTTCTATTAATCTGCGCTTGAACCGGAACCGGATGTAAGTCCCAGAAAAATGAATTTTGGAACTGAAATTGAATGGTGAGAAGTGAATGTGAAATTATTCGAGAGCTGAATTTTTAAAGGATAAAATGCAGTTTCAAAGCAAATCAATTCATTTTCAAACCATAAATTCAATTTCAAATTAAACTAATTCAAATTCAGTTTTCAAAAGCTTTCATTCAAGTTACAATTCAGATTCAATCCGAGTAATTCAAATTCAAATTTAACTTATTCAAATTCAGTTTCTGATGGCACAAATTTCTGCCCATAGATTGTTTTGTCCCAGTCCAGCTCTGTATGCAGCTCATCTGCAGTCTGGTGTTACCTACATCTTCCTATTCAGAAGGCAGAATTTCCAAGTTCTGAGTACAATCAAAAGCACCACGACTGCAGTTTTTGTGTTGGATGTAAAAAGCAGGCTAGAATCATGGCGGCGGTCAACGACGGTCCAGGCGTGGGATTTCTCTCGTGGAAATGTGCGCATTATTTTTTCCGTTCTATTGGTAGGTGGCACAGTGCACTTGTGGCAAGTAAGCAAGCTAGAAGACTGGTAGTCTGGCTGGGTATCCAGTTACGGAAGCAACACATTAACAAGAGAATTCTGAGTAAAACCAAAGTTACTTTCCCTAGTAACTAGTTACTCTGAAAGTAACGAGTAACTTGAAGTAACTGAGTTACTTTTTTAGAGAAGTAACTAGTAATGTAACTAAGTTACTAATTTAAAGTAACTTACCCAACACTGGTTATAACACAGATTGGATCATAAAGGGGGAGAGTTGAGTATGAAATGTAAAGTACAGGTTTTGTTTCCAGGAAATTCCAAGGATCCAGACTTTTGCATGGAGCAAGGAGTTTGAGAAGATTTGACATAATGATTAAATTGATTTTATTCCTTAAACACAGGTTTACAGGGCTGGAGCAGATCTACCGGAGAGGAGGATGGCTGAGGAGTTTGGAGAGATGATATGACTAACCGTTTTCCTTTAATTTCTTAAGCCCGGGTGATGCATTTTGAGTTTTTTGAGTTTTTATTTATTTGGATACATCTGGTGTGTCCAAATATAAAGGGGGAATTTAAGGGGTAATTTGTAAAGGGTTCTTTGAAATGGGTTCTAGGATCATTTTATGACTTTTGGGGTTGTTGATAATTTAGATATGGTAAAACTGAGGCAGAAATTGTTATTGTAAATAAAATTATTTTTAAAGTAAAATGAACTGAATCCTGTTTAGAAGATAAAATGCCGGTGTTCATGAGAAGCTGTACACCAAATTTAAAGGGAAACTGTGGGTATAAAGGATATACTTTGGGGAAAACTAGTGAAGATTTTAGGAGTAGAAAATGTTTGTCATAATGCAGGCTTACACATACAGATATTACATAGATTTATTTCTAGGGTAGAGGAGAGAGCTTCTTAAGAGAGTGTTAAAAGTGTCGCTGACTCAAATGAATAATATTGGAGATTATATATGTAGAAATAATTTATTTCTTACACATTGCAATCGTGCTCATTAACAGAGTTGATGTTCGGTCCATTTAAGGTCATAAGCTTCGACGAGCGCGATGTCTCAGTCGATATATTGCGGGGGACTTGGAGCAACAGAAGGATAAACAGCATTCACGCTTACAAACACACATGATTTAAACATAGGCGAGGCCAAAGGCCTGGACTTGATGTAGCTTTTAACTGTACAGCTCCTAACTTGCAGGGATGGCGTGGAGTGTAATGAATGAATGCAAAACATGCTTACAGACACAAACATGACAGAGATTTATTTTATAGGATAAAGGTGGAACACATGTTGCTTTATTTCTGCTTAGCAACTAGTGAGGCAGACGGTGTTACAGATAAGTATGCAATAAGTGAACAGGAAACATGTGAGGGTGAGACGGGTGAAACAAAATATTGTAGATAATGGAAACTTGTCTAACTGGCATTAACAGTAACTTTTGCATGTTATGTATATGTTTGAAGCAAAAAGAGGCGTAAATCCTGATGGAAAATTTTGAAGTGTGCTTTCTAGCGGAGAGTTAGGCTGACATGGGGATGGTGTATATTTTACCCTGGGTGTGTTTAATAGAATTAAAAGCGTTGCTCACACACATAAAGAGTATTGAGATTAAGTAAAGTTAATATAAAGGATAAAGCCCAGAACATGATATTGTGAACCAAGTTTGAATAATTAAATGAACATTAGATGAACACAGTAGATTAGTGAGGTGTAGCAGAGAGAGGCTGTTTGTTTTCTATCCTTTACAGGAGAAGATTTCCACAAGAGAGGGACCCAGAAAAGGAGCAGAGACCACTTAAGCATGAAGTGTTCTCAAGTGGGAGCTGGCGTTTTATTACTGGACCACCTAGATGACATGAGGCTATCGTCTGATTTGCTGAGTCAGGGGACGGCAAGAGAGGGTCAGAGCGAAGGCAGTGGACCTGGGAATGGTGGTTTCGGTGCCCATGATGCCATTAATGGATCTAGAGGTGACAGAGTGGGTCGAAGAGTGACACAAGAAAATGGTGTAGTGACGTCTCTGGAAGAGACGTCAAGAGAGGGAATTGTGGAATTACAGGGATTATTTTACATAACCATCATCTTTATCATTGCATTAATTATCATTTCATCCAAGCATTTATTGAAGTTGCTGGCATTATGTTATAATTTGTATTACAGGGGTTATCATAATCAAATATTAACATGTTTATTACAGGTGCAGTTATAACCACTTTAAATCGTTGAGTTAAATCTATAATCTTAAAAGCTTATATGCTGAGTATATTGTTGCAGTAAAATAGTAGCTGACCAAAGGCCTGAATGTATTCAGCTTCTTGTTGCATTTGAGTTTGCCTAGCAACAGGTGACGGAAGGAGGACAAGTCCATGGGGACCTCAAAGGCCTGAGACCATATTTGGAAGAGGATGCCAGAAAGGGGAACTTCTGTGTCTGCATTTATCTCTTAGAATAGATCATTGTCTGTAGAAGAGGCAAACAATGTTCTTAAGATGCAAATAATGTGCTTGTAAACGCAAGAGGGGGCGTTATAATACCCTGATGCTATAAAAGCAATCTGAAGTGTATTTTTGGACGGGGATTTACAACTGATGTTTTACAGTTTACATCTCCCCACGCTGCGTGTATTCATTAAAATCAATTGTTTGACCGACCTCTTCTGGACCATCATTGTTTTACTCTCGTCCTCAATTTCGGACCCGTAACACATGCAATATCCTGAATAGAGGGAAGGAAGTCCCAAATGTGTCTCCGGTGTCCTCACTACACTCCTCACAATCTTCCAGTCAGCAACTCTGCAGCCTCCACGCCACACAGAGATGCAGTTAATCAAAATGCTCTCAATGGTACTTGACTGAAATGTAGTGAGGATGGCTAAGGACAGGTGTGCTTTCCTCATCCTGTGCAGAAGGTGCACACACTGCTGTGCCCTCTTGACCAGCGACACAGTGTTCAGAGACCAGGTGAGATCAACCATGATGTGTACACCCAGGAACATGGTGCCGCTGACCACCTCAACAACCGTTTCGTTGATGAGGTTAGGAGCGTGGCTAGGCTGGAAGTAAACAATCTCCTTGGTTTTATCCATATTTGAGATCAGCTTGTTGATTATGCACCAGCCCACCAACTGCTACATCTCCTCTCTGTAGACCAGGCTGTTGTCCTTCCTGATGAGGACCACAACTGATGTCATCTACAAAGTTCACAGTGTAGTTGGTTGCAGCCCTGGAGATGCAGTTGTGTTATCGGGGTGAAAGCCAGACGACTCAGCACACAGCCCGAGGGGGAGCCTGTGCTGAGGGTGATGACACTGGAGGGGTTGTCAAGTGTTGACACTGACTATGGTCTTTCAGTGATGAAGCCTATCAATCATTTGCACAGTGGGGTGCTGAAGCCCAAGGGTCCCAGCTTGCCTGCCTGCCAGATGTTGTGGAATGATGTTATTAAATGTTGTCCTGAAATCCAGGAACAGCATCTGCATGTGAGTGTTCTTTACCTAAAGGTGCAAAAGACTCAAGTAAAGCGCAAAGGAGATGGTGTCCATAGTGAGGTGGTTTGGCTGGTAGGCAAATTGGAAGGGTTGAATGTGAGTGGGAGGTGATGTGCTTCGTAACCAGCCTTTCCAAACACATCACAGTGGGAGTAAGTGTGATGGGCCGGTAGTGATTTGAGGTTTCTTTGGCACTGGGATCATGGTGGTAGTCATGAAACATGATGGAACTTTGACTTCATCCAGTGATCCAGTTAAAAATGTCTGTTAGAACATAAGACCGCTGATGTCACCTGAGCCCCTTCCCAGGTATGTTATTAGGGTTCTATGCATTAGCTCTCATTAGAGTTGTCCGCACATCAGCTTTGTCAAGTGCTTTCGATCCTGGTGGTGAACAGAACCTCCCAAAGAAGTTACTGAGTTAATTGAAAAAGTCCACAAAATCCTTACATGTTGGAGGGACTTTCCTGTAGTCTGTGTTTGTCCCTTGCCACATGTTCCTGGTGCTACCAGTGTAATGAAAAAAGTCCTGTTCTCAGTGCCTCCTCATTGCCAGGCTTGAAGGTTGAGTTCCATGCCCTAAGTGTCACTGCTGAGCAGCCGGTGTGTTTGTGATCCTGCTACTTCTGGCTGGGGTGAAACAGGGCCAGCAGGTGCAGAAACCTCTGGTTGAGGCGAAGCAAACTGGAGCTGCGCAGGGCACACAGCTGGCTCAGGATGCTGTGGCTGGGGCTGTGCGGTGCAGTCAGTCTGCTCAGGGTTTGACAGCAATACAAAGTTTTCAGCAGGCTGGATGAGCTCGCTTGAGCCCCCTGCTGATGAGACAGGATGCTGGAGCGGCTCTACTGAGCCTCCAGCTGGTACAGGAAACTGCTGGCTGTGTTGTCCGGATCATCCAGCAGACACTTGAAGCTGCTGCACAACCTCCCCTGCAACCCCAGTGGCAACCAAAATGAGCTCCTCTGGGTATCCAGAGCAAACTGAGTGCTCCAACTCAGCCTCTGGGTCCAACCTGGAGATACTTATTCACAATCTTTAGTCCATTGAGCACAGGAACAGAAAAACACAAACTTGAGCTGGCTGTCTCAAACCCACAGGTGATTACACAAAAAACTCACAGAACTTTCATCATTACCACCCCCAGAATTGATTACAGTCTCTTTGTCTACATTAAAGGAGGGAAATAAAACATGTGGGTCACCGGCCAGTTTGAAGGTTGGACAGTCAATCTCCTGTTCAGGAGACAGACATGGAAACAGTTTTAACTTTTCCAGAGCTGGAATTCACAGTCTCTGTAGTTACTACTCCAAGTTCAGAGGCACAAGGCGAACAGGCTTAACACTTCATAGTACATGAGTTAGATCAGTCTTTCTCAAACTGTGGTACATGTACCACTAGTGGTAGTTGGGCTTTCTCTGGTCGTACACAGGAAATCTCCAATTTTTTTTAAGATTAAATAATATACCATTGTGGAGGTATGCAAAGACGACACGAGAGTCCCGAGGCTCCTCTGGGAGCCGGAGTCAACCAGAAAACGTCTCCCCGAGAGTGAGTCCTCTATGAAGAGCAGCCTTTCCTTATTGCCAGGGGTCGCAGCTGCTACAAAGTGCTGGCGGGCTCGTTTCCTTGGGCCTTAAAACTTCAAAGGCGGCAAGGCGCTGTCACGCTGATGTCACGTTACAAGTAACGTGTTACTGATTTTATTTATTTTTTGCTGTGTTTTACTTGCATCTGTTGGAAAGACTGAGTGTAAACACAAAACACTGTTTTATTTTATATGCTGGAATATGCAGAAAATAGGTTTAAATGTTAAACAATTTCTTCAAGTCAAAGACTGTTGCATATAATTTAATTTTTGCTTAACGTAATGGGCATAAAATTAAAAGATTAAAACTTTTTTTAGAAAGAGGGTTTCCATTTGATTCAATTTTATATGATGGATTATGCATAAAAAAGAGAATTGGGCTAAAAGGTCTGTTGCTTTATTACCTATTCAGGTTGTGTATCATGTTTTTTGAAAAGTAACTAAGTAACTAATTACTTTTGAAAATAAGTAATCAGTTGAGTAATGGGATTACTTTCTTGGAGAAGTAATCAGTAATTAGTAACTAATTACTTTGTTCAAGTAACTTGACCAACACTGGTCCTGAGAGGCATGGAGGTGAGAGGTGATCTTAACCAGACTGTTGGTTTCCTTGCACAGCTCCGCGAGAGTGTCCGCTGGGTCTATGCTAGTCGGTCTGTTCTGTCATGGCTCAGCAGCCAGTGTGTTTGTGGAGAGGACCCCAATGCAGACACGGGAGAGAAGAACTGAATTTTAACAAAAAGCGAGCCGTTTACTTGGCTGAATACCACAACAGAAAAATAAGGCGAGGCAAACATGTACCCAGCAGCGACAGAAACTAAAGTAAACTCCCCGGCCTAAGCAACTCAGTATTATTATTACCTCAGTTGTTACTGATGTGAAAACACAAACCACCCTCTCAGGATTTAGTATTGAACTAAAAAGTAGGTTGAGTTTCTTCTTCAGTTTTTTCATTTGAAATAATTGCAGTTTAGTTTCCTATAACTGTGAATTTCTTAGCCCCATGTTTGTTTCTGCTGTTTTGCTGCACTTCCAATAGAAGAGCATGCAAATGTTGGAAGGTCAAATGCTAGGACAGTGACAGTGACAGTGGACAGTGATTCAAGCAATATCCCAGTGACTGAACACTATCAGCAATATTTAAATGGTGCCTTATTAAGTGTAACAAATTTACAAATCCTGTTTTTTTTTGTTTTTCCTTTAAAGCTAAAGATTGCAGTGGTCTGAACTTCACCAACAATTGCTATTGCAGCATCACTGAGTGAAAACTTGATGTTTAAACAATCAAAAGGTTTACACACTATGATTGCTTTGCACATGAGTCATACCAATGCTAACTATTATGTTCTGAGCTCTTTGTTTTCAGTGGCGTTTACATAACCACACATCCTGCCTTTACGCTAAAGGACGGTATTTACACATGTCTAATCCTAATCCACTAATATAATGCTGCAGAGGTAGGTGACGTACAGTCTGCATGGTATAATAAAATAATAAACATTATGAACTGGTTTAACCCCCTTAGGTACTTCTTTCCAGGGCTGATCTATTTTGGTTCTGTGGAGGAAAAGACTTTTGGATTTCCTGCCTCAGATGTGGTCAGGAACCTGTATGCCAGTAAGATTAACGTCTGCAGTGACTGTAATTGGGCACTGGTTGAACCTAACTCAGATACTTGTGTGGTTAAGGTGATTCCTGAATTTTGATCTTGATTAAATAACGATTTTGATACAAATTGGTGTTACTGAAGTTCTAAGCGGTGTGCCTAATGAACATGTGTTACCTAATTAAATTGCAAACAGTTTTATATGTATCCTGTTGGGTAACCCCTAATAAAATGTAAATAAAAGTCCATTATAATGTCCAATTGGTTAACTTAATCGGAAAATACCATTGCAAGTCTGTTTGAACAATCTGTTTTCACGTCACTGAGGGTGGTATAGAACAGGAAGACCTGAGACGTGCTCTTGGCCGAGAGGGGAGGTGTATGTTCAGTGTTTGGTACTGTGTGCTGCACTCTCATTCTTAAAAACAGGGCTTCAGATGCCATTGGTGGTGGAGGACCCAGAAAGTGAGGACATGAGTCAAAAAAACCGGAGGGAAGATATTGAGATAGGAAATTTCCTTCCATACATTATAAGCGTTTGTTTGCTTTCCCTCTGTAACAATTGTGCCATCAGCCATCTCCACTTCACCTCATGTTGCACTCTGCTGATGAGCTATGCTCATGGCCTGTTAGGTGTCACACCTGTGAAGGATGCCAAGGGGGGACATGAGGCTTTCAACTGGATTATTGATTTACACCTTAAAAGGTGTAAAAGGAGGGATTTGTTAGAATTTATTTTTTTTCTTTAATACATGTGTACCCCATTATTTTATATTTCACAATTACCTCATATTTTGATCACACATTTATGTTTAACTTTTACTACACATATGTATTGTAGAATAGTATTGGATTTAGGCTGTTACACCCTGACTCAAACAGAGACAAGAGAGAAGACTCCCCCTCTTAGGAATTCCTCCACTGGAGATGGTACTAACAACACTAGACTAACACATGTCTATAAATCATGGTTTTTGGGAGTTTGCCTCTCTCTCTCTCTCTCTCTCTCTCTGTGGCTGACTTGGGGATAAGAGATGGTTGCCATGGTGAAGTGGGAAGAGTTGTCTTTATATTACAGTGAGAAGTTCGCACCACACAGGGCATAAGATGATCCGAGGGATGGAGTGAAGAACCAAGTGAAGACTTGGCTCTTCACTCCATCCCCAAGTTCCAACTTACTAATTGCTTCCCCCAACTTTTTAACCAAACACATTAACATTCTGTTTTTATGACACACAGTAAAAGTGTTTACTGCCAGAGTGCTGTACTCTTTATTCGTTTGGGTCTCCTGAGCAAAGGAAGGGACACTGCGCTGTTTTTAACTCAAACCTTTAAATTAAGAAAATGTAGTTTGAGTATATAGTGTCTTCTCTCATTAAAAAAATGACCCCAATGAAGGCTCTACCTCCCATTCTACTTTTTTATCAGAAATGACATACAGACAAAAAGGTGTTGAGTAGGCGTGCTAGATATAAATTTATTTTTTCTGGCAGAGGGATATTGGCACCATGCCCTTCCCCTGTTTTAAATGCACTTAGAACAGCATGCATCAACACCACACAGGAGCGGGCGGAGTATGGTATAGGCTCTTCGCCCACCCCCTTTCTCTGTTCCCCATCAGGGGTGGGGAGCCTGAAGGAGGATCTGGCTGTCTGGTCGGGGTCTGAGCTGGTGGGCCTCCCTGCTGCTGAGGGACTTGGGGCGGTCTGCTCATCTCCAACCGCTCGTCAATAGGTAGCATGGTTGCCCCATGATCGGAAGGTCGGGGGTTCAAATCCACTGAACGGCTACCCTGAGGAACCCCTGAGCAAGGTACCGTCCCTACGCACTGCTCCCCGGGCGCCTGATTAGTGGCTGCCCACTGCTTCACTGAGTGAATGGGTTAAATGCAGAGAGAGTAATTTCCCCATGGGGATCAATAAAGTATACATCTCCTGGGTCTGGTGCCTGGACTCGGGAGTATCGAGTATGTATGGGGAGTGTGAGTGTGTGTACTGCGTACAGCTCTGTGTGTCTCCATGTTGGGTGAGTGTGTGAGTATTTGCATATGTGTGTATGGGTGGGAATGCATGTTTGTTTATCTGTGTGCCTGTTAGTGGGGTTAGGTTGATTGATGATTTTAAATTGCCTTTAGGTGCAAGTGGTTGTCTCTCTGTGTTAGATTGGCGACATGTCCAGAGGGTACCCAGCCCCTCACTCTATCAGAAACATACCAGTACATAAAACTTCACTTGTATAAATACTGATAAATCACTGATTTGTGTGTGAAATGTTTGAACACACGTTTGAACATAGTATTAGTAAGTGAGGGCTATTGTGAGCAATAAAACCAAAACAGTGAGTTTAAAGACACTAAAGAATAAGAGGAAATGAGGGTGATTAAACATTCAGATTCATTCAGTTCAGTTCAATTCATATATATAGCGCCAAATCACAACAACAGCTGCCCCTAGGTGCTTTATATTGTAAGGTAAAGACCCTGGAATAATACAAAGAAAACAGAGAAAACCCAAACAATCTAATGACCCCCTATTTGCAACATTGGGAAGGAAAAACTCTGTTTTAACAGGAAGAAACCTACACCAGAACCAGGCTCAGGGAGGGGCGGCCATCTGCCATGACAAGTTGGGCATGGCAGATGAAGACAGAACAAGAAGCACACTGTGGAAAGAGCCAGATATTAATAATAACTAATAATTAAATGTGGAAAGGTGTATAAACACAGTGAGTGAGAAAGATGGCTGAAGAAGAAACGGTCAGTGCATCATGGGAACTCCCCAGCAACCTAGACCTATTGCAGTGTAACTAAGGGAGAATCCAGGGTCACCTGATCTAGCACTAACTATATGTTTTATTAAAGAGGAAAGTTTTAAGCCTAATCTTGAAAGTAGAGAGGGTGTCTGTCTCCTAAATCCAAAGTGGTTCCACACAAGAGGGGCCTGTAAGCTGAAGGCTATATATATATATATATATATATATATATATATATATATATATATATATATATATATATATATATATATATATACATATGTATATATATATGTATATACATATGTATATACATATATATATATACATATGTATATATATATATATATATATATATATATGTATATGTATATATATTTATATATATATATATATATAAGGTGCGACAAAGAAGGTGCATAAGAAATACAGCAAGCTGTCCATACCTGAGGCCTTGGAAACTGCCAAGCAAAGACTCACATCCTTGGCCAGCCGCTTGAGGAGGTACACCAGAGAGATAGAAGGCAGGAGAATAAACCAGCTGTTCTCCACAGAACCCAAGAAAGAGGAGGGAGACGAGGAACCATCATGGAAGGACAGGCCCCTGCACGGTATGTACCACCGGCAGACAGAGGAGGTGGCTGATATCCAGAAATCCTACGAGTGGCTGGACAAAGCTGGACTGAAAGACAGCACAGAGGCACTAATCATGGCAGCACAGGAACAAGCTCTGAGCACAAGATCCATAGAGGCTGGGGTCTATCACACCAGGCAAGACCCCAGGTGCAGGCTGTGTAAAGATGCCCCAGAGACAATCCAGCACATAACAGCAGGGTGCAAGATGCTAGCAGGCAAGGCATACATGGAACGCCATAACCAAGTGGCCGGCATAGTGTACAGGAACATCTGTGCCGAGTATAACCTGGAAGTCCCGAGGTCAAAATGGGAGATGCCCCCAAGGGTGATGGAGAATGACCGAGCTAAGATCCTGTGGGACTTCCAGATACAGACGGACAAAATGGTGGTGGCTAACCAACCGGACATAGTGGTGGTAGGCAAACAGGAGAAGACGGCCATAGCGATCGATGTAGCGGTTCCGAATGACAGCAATATCAGGAAGAAGGAACACGAGAAGCTGGAGAAATACCAAGGGCTCAGAGAAGAGCTCGAGAGGATGTGGAGAGTGAAGGTAATGGTGGTCCCCGTGGTAATCGGAGCACTAGGTGCGGTGACTCCCAAGCTAGGCGAGTGGCTCCAGCAGATCCCGGGAACAACATCGGAGATCTCTGTCCAGAAGAGCGCAGTCCTGGGAACAGCTAAGATACTGCGCAGGACCCTCAAGCTCCCAGGCCTCTGGTAGAGGACCCGAGCTTGAAGGATAAAAACCGCCCGTTTATTTTATTTATGAGTACCAATAAAAGGTGTTGGAAGCCCAAACTTGATTAAATGACTGGCTTCAGGACCAAAATTAGTAAGTTAACATCAGACAAACAAAAAAGAGAGCTGCCTTGAACTCTGAAAATGTGAAAAGGCTAGTTTGTCTAAGTAACTGCCTGAAAGAGATGGACAGTAAATAAGCATGGATGGTATTGTGAGTCCAATGGGTTTGTTATTTTTTGCACTAAAATGTCTGATGATCAGAGTGTTTTAGTCTAATGTACAAAATAATTTTGGCTAAGGTTACTTAGAGTTTAAAAGTTAAGCTGGTCAAATAACCTTTTATGTTTCTGCCTTATTTTTTTCAGAAGAAAAACTGCACTTTATGTTGAAATTTATATAATTATTATTTAAAGACAATACCATTTTGAAAATGTACTTAAAGTACTCAAAATAGCACATTATTTTTAAGTCTGCCCAATTTTGGCCACCGATATTATTTTTGTTTCTCTGTTTTGAATTGAAATGGAATTTAAATACTTTTTTTCCCCAAGAAATTAAAAGAGCTTGAGTTTACAATATTCATGTCCATGTCTATTATTTATTCTGTCGCCCACTAAAACCCTTTCAAAATTAAAAAACATTTGTGCTTTTTTTTGTGTTTAAATGCAATTAATCTTGATTAATTAATTACAAAGCCTCTAATTAATGAGATTATTTTTTTTAATCGAGTCCCACCCCTAATACATATATATATATAAATATATATATATATGTCCACATAATAGATAGATATAAACATTTAAATGTCATATTCTCATGGTATCACCATGTTCATCCTAAAAACATGTAACATGATATGGCATGGATTAAGTGCCACTGTTTGTAAGATCGGTATCTTTCAGAGGTACTTGAAATAAGTAACTGAACAGACTCAGATGGAAAAGTAAAGCTGGAAGACTTTTCTTTCTAATCTTCCTTTATGGCATTGAAGCCTTCATCAGTAAGTTCAAGTGCCTTGGAGCTTTTGGATGTTTCAGCCTGCGGACACATCTTTGTTAACAAAACACAGCTTAATCTAGATGTTGGTGTTTGAGACTGAAGTGGAATACCAATACAACTTTTCCGATGGGTGATTTTTGGTCAACATTTACTAAATTAACTACATAATTGTTAAATTTTTGGGGGACCTTGAAAATACTGTTGGTTTTTTTTGATTATTTGTAGATATTTACACATAAATCACTCAGGTATGGTTTGTGTGTTGACTTTCTCCTCCTATTCAAACCTGCAGAAAAGAAGAGAGTATGTTTTCATACCAAAGCTTGACTCAAATGTTCCGAAAACATCACAAATTTTTCCAGATATAATACATTTTCAACAAAGGGTTGTGGCAATTGGCTGATGGTTATCCTGTTACATAGAGGGTGGGATGCATCCTGGGCAGGCCAGCAGCCAATCTGTGCCCAAAGAAACATTTTTAATTAATGAACCTGCTGTTGGTGTAAATACATACAGTTATTAATATTATCACCCTCCCGACACTGAAACAGATTTTAATGAATTACTGCCACAAAAAAGCACAAAAAAATTGAAGCAAAATATTAGTGAGATTATTACAAGACTTCTGCACAGTACTGTATCTTCATGTCTTTCTTTCAGCAATGTTTTTTGTTTATCATTCGGGTGGCACAGCTATATTATATACCAGTGCAACAGTTTAAACTGTTTACCAGTTAACGCCCCTGTTTGCTCACCTAACATTTACTTAGTGGCGTGCGTGTGTCAATGTGTAATTAAATATTTAGTTTATTTTTTTAAATTATAATAACACTGATATGATGATCAGAACGCTCCCAAAAAGGTACATAAAGACAGGGTTTCGTCCTTTTCTCTGACATCTTGCTACCAGCTACCGGCTCAGCAGCTTCGCCGGATCGTCCTAACAAGGTAACGTTTATGCTCTTTGTTCGTATCATAGCAGGAAAAGAAGAAATCATTTTTTACTATTATGTGTGTATAAATCTAATAATTATAGTGGGTAAATTTAACAATAATGCTGAAACTGCATCATGTGTGCCATAAAACTGAACATTGAATCATATTCCTTAATAATATTTACATTTAAAACTATTAAACTGCACACACTGATGAGGCTCTCCAACCATTTTCACTTTATAATATTATTGATTATAATGTTGATTATATAATATTGAGTATAATAATGATTATATATTATTATATATAATCAAATAATATATATTATATTATTATATATTATTGTTTCGCATTATCTGTAGAAAATATTTCTGTTATTGATCTGATAAGCCAGATTGTTTAGATTACTTTAGATTATAAGATTAGTTAAACTACAGGCATGTGTTAAAAACATGAAACTGACTATGGGTAGCCTTACTTTGGCTTCCGGCAACACTGTGAGAAATCCTTTAATTATTTTTGACCAGTATATTCTTCAACATGCTCATTAAAGTAATATGTAAGCTAGTGTTTTTTTTTACTTGTTTCATGTTCGTTATGGTTCATATTTGAGTATGGGTTTCAAGCAATCTTTCAGTTATTATTCTCTTTTATTTTTTGTGGCAACTGATAAAGAAAATAGTCTCATTTTTGCATTGTGTGCTCGTTTTGCATCCACACAATGTTTCTTAGCCAAGCAGTAGAAATACACCAGGTCTGTTTGTTCTATCTGTTCAGCTCTTCACTGAAATCCCACTCTAACATCATGCTATTCTCCGGACTCAGCAGCACGTTGCGTGAGTACAACAGACTGATTATTTACATATAAAAGTTTTTCATGAAGTCAGTAGCAAAGATTAAGTGTCACTCTTTTTAAGCTCGGTATCTTTCAGAGGTACTTGAGATGAGGTGCTGAACCAACTCAGGTGGAAAAGTAAAGCTGGAAGACTTTTCTTACTAATCTTCCTTTATAACATGTTTATAACTTATAACAAAAGTAATGTATGGGTTATTAATTATCGCCAAATAACTTGTAACATCTTTTAGGTTTGATTTAAAATCATTTAAAGTCAAAAATAAAGAATATAGTGTTAGTCTCCAACTTTCCTATGAGGGACAATAAAATAAAAATAAAAAACTGCTTTGTTTAACTAAAATCCAGGTTATAAAAAATCTTTACTTGTTCATCAGTTAATTTCTATACAGATGTCATGTCATAGTGTCATCCATTAAGAATGAACTTTAAAAAGATGCTGTTCTTACCGTGTTAGGCAAAAAAAAAACAAAAACAAAAAAACAATTATTCATAACGTATTTACCTTTTAAGTCATAAACATCCAGTTTTCCCCTTTGGTTTCCATTTCTTGTGTGAGTTGAGGGACAAATTAAACACAACAAACCCTATTAAGGTAAATTTGCACACATGATAAATGAATAAAACACCTGCAGTTAACACACAGTCTAATACTGAGGCTTCTTTTCTGATTTTCAGTTCTCGGAGCAACATGTTTACTCATGAGTTCAGGTAAATACACGTTTCAGTCACTTTTACCCTAATGTGCCTTTTTTTAACTTTATAATGCCACCTTGATCCGTGCTAATACATTTCCTGAACTTATATTTTCACTCTGATTACATGGGACCTGTTTTTTTTTCTATTCTGTCTGTTCATTTTAAATCATGTACAGTAAGTAACTCTGAGGGTAAACATAAGCATCTAGCAGTCTAGCTGTCTGAGCTGATGAAAGGTGAGATACATTTGATTGTGTTGTACAAAGTAATGCGATGCTGTTGTTGCTCAGGAAGCTGCCTGTTTTAACTGTGACTATTACCAATTAATGTGGGCGTGTTTCCTGAATCACTGGCGGGTGTTAATCTGATACGTAAGATAAGATAAGATAAGATAACCTTTATTAGTCCCACACGTGGGAAATTTGTTTTGTCACAGCAGGAAGTGGACAGTGCAAAAGTTATGAAGCAAAAATTAGAATAAAATAAAATAAGAATAAATACAGTACACAACTGTACAGAATAGAATAAAATAAAATACTATATACAGTAGAGTAAAATAGAATCAAATATACAATAAGATAAAAATAGAATACAAATGCTATATACAACTGAGTAAAAAATACAACGATGCCAGGAAGATTATTGCACTTAGTGTTATTGCACATGTGTGGATGTGTGTGTTTGATCAGTTAAAGTCTTTGTTGTGGAGTCTGACAGCAGTGGGGAGGAAAGACCTGCGAAATCTCTCCGTCCCACACCGTGGGTGCCGCAGTCTCCCACTGAAGGAGCTGCTCAGTGCTGTCACAGTCTCATGCATGGGGTGGGAGATGTTGTCCAACAGGGATGACAGCTTAGCCACCATTCTCCTGTCACTCACCACCTCCACTGGGTCCAGAGGGCATCCTAGAACAGAGCTGGCCCTTCGGATCAGCCTGTTCAGTCTCTTCCTGTCCCCAGCAGAGATGCTGCCACCCCAGCAGACCACACCGTAAAAGATGGCTGAGGCCACCACAGAGTCATAGAAGGTCTTCAGGAGTGGGCCCTCCACTCCAAACGACCTGAGTCTCCGCAGCAGGTACAGCCTGCTCTGCCCTTTCCTGTAGAGGGCGTCTGAGTTATGAGTCCAGTCCAGTTTGTTGTTCAGATGAACACCAAGGTACCTGTAGCTGTCCACAGCCTCAATGTCCATACCTTGGATGTTCAGTGGTTGCAGTGGAGGATGTTTGTGCCTGCGGAAGTCTACCACCAGCTCCTTGGTTTTACTGGCATTGATCTGGAGGTAGTTCAGCTGGCACCAGTCCACAAAGTCCTGAGTCAGTCCTCTGTACTCCTTGTCGTCCCCATCAGTGATGAGGCCGACTATTGCAGAGTCATCAGAGAACTTCTGCAGGAAGCACTGGGTGGAGTTGTGGGAGAAGTCTGCAGTGTAGATGGTGAAGAGGAACGTATTACGGTTCTTATCTGTTCGATGTGTGTGCATAACTGTGTGCCTCCTCTTTTACTGGATTCTGATACCAAGTACTGATACAGATAACTTTAACCTACAAGCAGCTGATGTAGGGTGGAGCATCCTGTCCTGATTTTTGACGTGAATGTGTCATCAAAATGCTTAAAATGAATGTTTTTAATGACAAGATTTGTGGCCAGATTATTGACTGGGAGAAAAAAGAGAGATCACATTACTTCAGTGTTAGCAACCTTTTTTTAACTTTAAGTTACAGAGCTGGGTAGTAACTAATTACATTTCCTCAGTTACACTTACTTGAGTAATTTTGGGGGAAAAATACTTTGAGGAGTACTTTTACTACACGGTACTTTTTACTTTTACTTGATTAATATTATTATGAAGTATCACTACTCTTACTTAACTAAAAATTCTGGCTACTCGACTCATTGTGAGTAACTTCAGTGAATGAATAATAAACACGTTTTAACCAAAAATGCATGAGACACAGACACAAACCTACAGCTTATGTCAACGTGAGACTTCTTGTTTTTACATGAGGTTTTGTTGTTTTAATGTTATTCTATCTGCTGAGACTGTTGTGCCATTTGGAGAAGTTTAATAGTGACTTGGAAAAGTGTTTGTTCTGCTTAGATGTTTTTTCTTCTTTTACTTGAGTAAAACTATGTTGAGGTAGTGCTACTATTACTTGAGTACAATTTTTGGCTACTCTACCCACCTCTGATTAGTTAGCACTGGATCGCCGTGCAATGCAGTGTATAGTGGCACTGTTTGTTTTTAAAGCCTTGAATGCTCTTGCACCTGCATATGTGGTAGATACTGTTGTGTCCAAACACTACCTCAAGATCATTAAGTTCTGTTCCTCAGTCACTCTTGACCATCCCGGTGTCAAAGCTTATTTCAAAAATTCTGGAACTGTGTTGTGTTATCTTATGTAAATAGTGTGAATGTGTGTAGGATGGAATTTTAGGAACCCTTTTATTTTTGTTTCTAGTATAAAGCACTTTGGTTTCTCATGTACTATATATAACATTTACTTACTATTGTGTAATTAAATTGATGGTATTTATATTTGGATATTTATTTGTTTTTAAAAAATGCAGGAAAAAACTATTAAATTGTGACTATAAAATTCCCAACACAGTACTTATTAATACAGCAAAGACTCACTACATATGAGATTATTTTTAATTTCAGGCTATACCAGAGCTGACGATGTGTCCCCACCAAAAAATGCCCGCTGTGACAGCGAGATCTGCCGCTTGAGCCACGGTAAGAAAAGCATACTCTGTATATAAAAGATCTACATAACTCCTGGGTTAGAAAAGTGAAGCTAATATGGAAGTGCCTTAAGCCAGCAAAAGAAGTCCATGATGCTTGGGAAGGTGTCTAAGATCCTCAGACAACCTTCTTCCCATCCCCCTCCTCCAGCTATTTCAGGGGACACCAAGGCATTCCCAAGCCAACTGAGAGATATAATCTCTCTAGTGTCGCCAGGCTGGACATGCTTAATACCCCTCACCTAGGAGGCATTCTGAAGGCATGCTGGTCAGGTGCCTAAACTGCATGATTCCCTGTGTCACCTTCTTCTCACCTTTTCCATCACTTCGAAACAAGACTCAGAGTCTCACAGTTGAAACTACATCATCAAGTTTGCCGCTGACATGACTGTGGTGGGTCTCATCAGCAAGAATGATGAGTCAGCATACAGAGAGGAGGCGCAACAGCTAACAGACTGCTGTAGAGTCAATAACCTGTCTCTGAACGTGGACAAAACAAAAGAGTTGACGGAGAGATCACTGTCCACTTAACATTGATGGATCCTCTGTGGAGGTCAGCAAGAGCACCAAATTCATTGGTGTTCACCTGGCAGAGAACCTCTCCTGGTCCCTCAACACCAGCTCCATAACTAAGAAGGCCCAACAGCATCTCTACTTCCTGCAGAAGTTGAGAAAAGCCCATGTCTCACCATCCATTCTCATCACCTTCTTCAGGGAGACTATCGAGAGGGTCTTGAGCTGCTGCATTACTGTCTGGTATGGTAACTGCACCTTATCGGATGGCAATACCCTACAACGGATAGTCAGAACAGCTGAGAAGATCATTGGAGCCTCTCTTCCCTCCATCACAGACACCTATCGCATCCTCAAAGCCATCAGCATTGTGGAGGACCCCATGCACCCCTCACACACACTCTTCACCCTGCTGCCTTCTGGCAAGAGGTACCAAAGGGCCTCACTGCCAAACTGCGAAACAGTTTCTTCCATCAAGCCATCAGACTGCTGAACACTCAGTGACTGGACTGACACACACACACACATACCTCCATACACGTCACTACCTCAAGCACTTATCTCCACAATGTCATACAGACAGACCCGCACACCTTCATACATTAACCTACTTTTTGCACAGTGCTCAGTCTTTTGCACAATCCACTGTCATTGTTGCACTTTTCTATTGCACTGTTGTGTCTGCACTGTCTTGTGTCTGTATCTTTCTGTTCTGTCTGGTGTTGCACTATCTATGTTTGATTTATTTATTTACTTATTTGCAATTTTTGCACATTTGCACTTCATGTAGTCCTGTGTTGATTGTCTGTTATATGTTATATGTAGCACCACGTTCTTGGAGGAACGTTGTCTCACTTCAGTGTGTACTGTACCAGTGCACATGGTTTAAATGACAAAAAAGGCACTTGACTTAACTTGAACTCCTAAAATAACTGAATACAACTTATACAAGTCTCCTGTTCTTCTGCTAAATAAAAGAAGATGTAGCTCCATCTGCAGCAGAAACTAGTCCCCCCAAAAAGCATTATGTTCTTTTAATAGAAATTATTTTTGTGTGTTATGTCACTTCTTAATGTCACAGAAATTAAAGTAATTGCTGATAATTAAAAAAAAAATGTATGTCTTTTATTAGTTGAGAGCATAACATGTGAAGGATCTCAGACAAACCTTCAGTGTGGTGAGTTTTTTTTATGTTTTATTCTTGAATTGAATTTCTTGAAATGGAAACATGGTTATAGTTTAATCTCTTCCCCAGACAAAGGACAGGTTTTAGTCATCCACAGTGCTAGTTACGGACGGCATGACAAAACCACGTGCTCTGATGGACGTCCTACATCTCAGCTCCAAGTTGTCACATGCTCAAGTTCCACAAGCGATGATGTTGTTGCTTCGAGGTACAGATGCTGACTCTCTTTCTTCAGCTTTGCATTTTCCCACAGATTGCACAATGTGCAGTATGTCAAACATCTGCTGACTCACATTTTATCTGCATTCGCAGCTGTAATGGGAAAAACAGCTGTACTATCCCAGCGACTAACTCTGTGTTTGGAGACCCCTGTGTTGGCACCTACAAGTACCTGGAGGTGGTTTATACTTGTCAGTGTAAGTACCTTAAACAGTAACTCAGAAAAAACTCAAAAAAAGACATTTCTAGCAACTAAGCAATCACAAGGACCATCATCTCTGGTTTCACTCAGTGGGGTCAGACTTCTCTTACTGAGACTGGAGCCTATCCCAGCAACCACAGGGCAAAAGGCAGGGTAGACCCTGGGCAGGTCGCTAGTCTGTCAGAGGGCTAACACATAGCCCTCTGACAGGGCTAATGACTGCGAATGACAGACAACCATTCGCATTCACATTCACACCTATGGGCAATTTAGACTTACCAATCAATTTAACCCCACTAACTACATGTCTTTGGATTGTGGGAGGAAGCTAGAATACCCATAGAGAACCCAGGGAGAACAGGGAGAACATGCAAACTCCACACAGAGGCCCCAGCCAGGTGGTGGAGTCAAACTCTGGACCTTCTTGCTGTGAGGCAGCAGTGCTAATCACTGCTTCACCGTGCTGCCCACTTTTATTTGTATATTTTTAAAAATGAATTCAGTTTTATTAGGACAATATTTCATATTATTTCCTGTTAAAAGGGAGTTTTTCCTTCCCACTGTCGCCAAAGTGCTTGCTCATAGGGGGTCATATGATTGTTGGGTTTTTCTCTGTATTTATTATTGTGCTATCTACTGTACAATATAAAGCGCCTTGAGGCGACTTTTGTTGTGATTTGGCGCTGTATAAATAAAATTGAATTGAATTGAATTGAATTTCAATCTGAAAATTTTTAATATGGTCTAGTACACCCCAAAGCCCCCTTTAGACTCATCCTGTTTACTGCAGATTTTTTGCTGTGTAATACAAATGGCAGTGGATGAAGCAGCTACAAAGTTTGTTGATCAGGTGCTTTGATGAAGGACTCCCACTAGTTTTTTCTCCCACTGCCCCTAAACAAGTTTCTATTGCAGGTCTTAGTGTACATCATTTAACACATCAGCGTGAAACAGAGCATTAAACAAAGCAAAGAATTTGTGTTGAGGTTTTTTTTATAATCCAATCATTCGAGTCACTGATGAATCATCAAATCAAATCAAATCAAATCAAATCACTTTTATTGTCACGTCACATGTGCAGGTACACTGGTACAGTACATGTGAGTGAAATTCTTGTGTGCGAGCTTCTCATTGCAGCTCTATCATATGTACACCTCTGCATCTCAAGATGGTGCTCCAAAACCAAACAAAACTTTATTCCACCTTTAAAAGTTAAAAGATGAATAATCATGAAACAAGAAAAAAGTGAGATGTGAAACAAGAAATGACAATTTAAAAAAAGGATAGTGAAAAAACCCCAAGACATCCGAAAGGTGATAATAAGTTTTTAAATAATCTAAATAAATGATATTCCATCATGTATACTTTGGATTATAAAATTCACAATATCCAAATTCAAAAAATATATTTATAAATGTGAGGAACTCAGAACTCTAATCGAAACCAAGGAGGAAAAGGTTCCAAAACAGTCTGTGATCGTGAACTAATAATCCATCTGCACATTAATTATTACAGTTTCTAATGTCATTTATGTTTTTCTCTCAGTCCAGACTGTAACGTGTGAAGGATCCGAGGCAAACCTTCAGTGTGGTGAGATTTTTCTTCTTTTTGTAACTTTATTGAATTCATTTGATTGAAATGGAAACATCTTTATACTTTAATGCTATGATCTCTTCCTCAGCTGAAGGACAGGTTTTAGTCGTCCACAGAGCTCATTTCGGGCGGCAGGACAAAACCACGTGCTCTCTTGGACGTTCTGCCTGCCAAATCAAAAATGTCGACTGCACAACTCCTGCAAGTATTAATTTGGTAACTGACAGGTACAGATGCTGACTGTCTTTCTTTGGCTTCATTTTTTCTCTTAGATGTGCAGTATGTCAAACCTATGATGACTTACTTTTTATCTGCATTCACAGATGTAGCGGGAAAAATAACTGTAGTCTCTCAGCAACCAGCTCTGTGTTTGGAGACCCCTGTATTGGCACCTACAAGTACCTGGAAGTGGATTATACTTGTCAGTGTAAGTATCATAAACTGCTGTGCAAATTCTGCCACAACCTTGCTGCTGCTGTGATTTAAGGTTGCACAAATAAAACTGAACTGAAGGAACACTTTGAGATGCAATAAAATGGACAGAAAAAATAAGACATTTGAAAGGTGATAATCAGTTTACAAAACACCAGTTAAAACATATTATGTTTTACATATACTGTATTATGCAGGATGCAAAATAATTTAACAAAAGATTAACTTTAATTGCTTTAAAATATAAATCCAAAATATAAAAACAAGGAACTCCAAAATCAAACCATAACCAAGAATGAAAATGTTGCAAAAGAATTCAAGTTACAAATTAAATCTGTGATCATTAATCAGTCTGCACATTAATTATTACAGCTTCTAATCAGATTTATGTTTTTCTCTCAGTCCAGAGTCTAACATGTGAAGGGTTTCAGGCAAACCTTCAGTGTGGTGAGTTTTTTTTTTTTTTGTAACTTTATTGAATTGACTGAAATATAAACATGGTTATATGTTAATGCTATGATCTCTTCCTCAGGTGAAGGACAGATTATTGTTGTCCATGGAGCTCATTATGGTCGCCATGACAAAACCACATGCTCTGCTGGACGTCCTGCTTCTCAGCTCCAAGTTGTCACGTGTTCAAGTCAGAGTAGTACTGATGTTGTTGCTAAAAGGTACAGATTGACTCTCTTTCTTCAGCTTTGCATTTTCTCACAGATTACACAATGTGGAGTATGTCAAACATCTGCTGACTCACATTTTATCTGCATTCAAAGCTGTAATGGGAAAAAAAGCTGTACTATCCCAGCGACCAACTCTGTGTTTGGAGACCCCTGTGTTGGTACCTACAAGTACATGCAGGTGGTTTATACTTGTCAGTGTAAGTACCTCAAGGAGTAACGCACCTTTGGTAGCGACCAAAGCAATCTTGAGAAGCATCCTCTTTGATTTCACGCAGTGCGATCACGCCGCTGTAACCGAGGCTTAATAATGGAAACTCAGTCATTCAGATCATGATAATTAATTAATAGGACATCTTCTTTTTTCACCTTGTCCTTTTTTAAAAAAAGCATCAATAAAATGTGGAGAATTCACAGCTAGTACTTCATGTCTAAATTGTCACTCACCATTGAGTTGACAAGCTGAAGTCGAACTAGGGTTTAGACACACCTTTGTGTGTCAACATGGTGCTGCAAAATCAAACTAAAAGACGAATAGACAGCAAACAAGGAAAATGGATGCCGGTTTAGCGCAGTGCGTTGAGTAGGCAACCACATGCCATACAGCTGAGAGCAACCAGCCTGGGTTTGAGTCCGACCTGAGGCCCTTTGCCGCATGTCTTCCCCTCTTTTGCTCTCTCTGCTTTCCTGTCCTTTCTTTACTGTCTGTCAAAAAAGCCAGAAAAATGTAAGATGCAAAAAAGGAAATTATATTAAAAAATATGGACATCTTGGACTGTGAAGACCAGGATATGTCCTTCAATGCATATATTAAACAAATATCTACGTCTGCTTTCTTCCATTTGTGCAATATCTTTAAAATTAGAAATATCCTGTCTCAGAGTGATACTGAAAAACTAGTTCATGCATTTATTGTTTCTTTTTATTTATTACTACTGTAATCTGTTATTATCAGGATGTCCTAAAAACTCCCTGAAAAGCCTTCAGCTAATCCAAAAGCAGCAAGAGTCCTGACAGGGACTAGAAAGAGAGAGCATATTTCTCCTGTTTTGGCTTCCCTTCATTGGGTCCCTGTTAAATCCAGAAGTGATTTTAAAATCCTGCTCCTCACATACAAGGTCTTAAATAATCAGGTCCCATCTTATCTTAATGACCTTATAGTACCATATCACCCTATTAGAGCACTTTGCTCTCGGGCTGCGGGCTGTTACTTGTTGTTCCTAGAGTATTTAAAAGTAGAAGGAGGGGCAGAGCCTTCAGCTTCTTATTTGGATTCAGGAGACAGACACTATCTCTATTTTTAAGATTAGTCTTAAAACTTTCCTCTTTGCTAAAGCAAATACTGTAGATAGGGCTGGATCAGGTGACCCTGAATCATCCCTTAGTTATACTGCAATAGGTGAAGGCTGCTGGGGGATTCCCATGATCCACTGAGCATTTCTTCTTCAGTTACCTTTTTCACTCACTACGTGTTTAAACACCTTTCTGCATTTAATTATGAGATATTATTAATCTCTGTCTCTCTTCCACAGCATGTATTTTGTCCTGTCTTCCCCTCTCTGAACTTGGTTCTGCTGCAGGTTTCTTCTTGTTAAAACAGAGTTTTTCCTTTCCACTGTCACCAAACTGCTTGGTTGCGTTTGCTCATAGGGGGTCATATGATTGATGGGGTTTTCTCTGTTGTATTATTGTAGGGTCCTTACCTTACAATATAACAGCTGTTGTTGTGATTTGGTGCTGTACAAATAAAATAAAATTGAAATGCAATTGAGTTGAAAAAAAGACATCTAAAAAGTGATAATTAGTTTCTAAAAGACAAAATCAATTATATTATGTCATACATGTATTATGGATTTAATGACTCAAGTACAGTATACGGGATGCAAAATAATTTAACAAAAGATGAAGATTCACACAATCCAAAGTCAAAATATAAATTCAAAATATAAATATCAAGAAGTCAAAGATCAAATCAAAACCCAGAAGGAAAAGATTGCAAATTAAAACTGCGATTGTGAACTAATAATCAGTCTGCACATGAATTTTTACAGTTTGTAATGTGATTTATGTTTTCCTCTCAGTCCAGACTGTAACATGTGAAGGATCTCAGATAAACCTTCAGTGTGGTGAGTTTTTTCTTTTGTAACTTTACTGAATTCATTTGATTGAAATGGAAACATGTTTATACTTTAATGCTATGATTTCTTCCTCAGGTAAAGGACAGGTTTTAGTCATCCACAGAGCTGATTATGGGCGGCGTGACAAAATTACGTGCTCTGCTGGACGTCCTGCCTCTCAGCTCCAACTTGAAACGTGCTCAAGTCCTGGGAGCAAGAATATTGTTGCTAACAGGTACAGATGCTGATTATCTTTCTTCAGCTTTGCATTTCCCCACAGATTACACAATGTGCAGGATTTTAAACATCTACTCACCTTTTAACTGCATTTACAGCTGTAATGGGAAAAACAGCTGTACAATCTCAGCAAGCAACTCTGTGTTTGGAGACCCCTGTGTTGGCACCTACAAGTACCTGGGAGTGGTGTATGCTTGTTACTGTAAGTACTTTAAATGGTAATGTACTTTAAAAAAATGCTAGCAACAAAGCAATCACAAGGACCATCATAGTTTATTTCATCCTACATGGTCAGACTAAGAATTAAGAAAGGACATTCAGTCATTCAAATCATGGTGTTTAACAGGAAATCTTCTTTTTATGACTCTGACACAGACTTAATATCTCTCCTGGGCTTTCGGTATGGCCTACTTCCAGTTCATAATCCCCTGATCATTCTTGATGGACCCAATACACATCCTGGTCAAATTTCCAAACCACCTCAGTTGGCTCATTTTAATGTGGAGGAGCTTAACTCTGAGCACCTCACAAATGATCCAGCTCTTCGGCCTATCTCAGCTTCCACCACTTGCATCCGCGATCTCATTCTTTATAGAGCTTCATAAGTGTAGGATTATGGATGGACTGGGAAACTGACAGCTTCCCTTTCACACTCAGAGCTCTCTTCACCACATTTGGCACAGCATGTGCATCAGTGCTAATGCCACACAATTCTGTATGTCAAGCTCCCCCTCTACTCCTCTTATTCTTAATCAAGACACCAAGATACCTGAATCCTCCACTTGGAGTAATAACCCATTCCTGACTCAGAGTGGCATTTTCCAGCTAAGAACCATCTCTTCGATTTTGGGCTAATTCTAATCTCAGGCATGTCACACTCAGCTGTAAACCATCCAAGAGTGAGCCTGAGGTCAGCAAATTCACATCATTTGCAGAAAATGGCGAGAACATCCTGAGGCCACCAAACCAGATACCTTCCATTGTTTTGCTGCAATGGAAGGTATCTGCTGCAAAGTAGCTCTGACGGAATCTAACACCCACTGAGAATGAGCTTGACTTTTTATTGGCAATGAAGACCAAGGTTTCAGAATGGCAGTACGGGACTGAACTGCCCAAAACAATGGACCATTCATTTAATACCACCGAAGCACTGCCCACAGGATCTTACACACCATCTAATATTCCGATAGAAGAACTGCCTTCTCCAGGATCCTGGCAGCCTTCTCCTGGCTGAGAACCAGCCTATTTATTTATGTCATCTGTAATGGACATTTGCTTTTGGTCTATATCCTTTGACTTATTTGAGCTACCCCACTAAGTCCTGATGTACTAAATAGAGGAATTCCTGGGCTTTTCATTGATATCTCATGTGTTTGGGTGGCCTCTTTTAGCTCCAAAGAGGCAAGAAATCGCAAAAAAAGTTCAATGAAGATTGAACTTTCTTCAAAGATTCTTTTTTCCACGGTTCTCAGGAGGATATATCTTGCCAGTGAGGCTGAGGAGTGTGATCCCCATAAAGCTGGAAGCACTACCCCGGTCTGCAAAACCAAAGGCACTGTCCCCAACTTCCACGCAATGTTGCAGAGGCACGTCAGTGCCCTAACATTGAAAAACTCAGGGCGAGTCTCATCCACCACAGGATCACCACGGAGTTGTTCATCTACCCAATTTTGTGCTTTTTCAAAAGTCTAGTCTTTTGACAAAGGACCAAGGAAAAATAAGAGGGTGTATAAACATATGACTAACTGGGAATTAGATACAACTGAGCAACAGACACAGGTAACACAGGCAAGTAACTGGACAATCAAACAGTAGCACTGCACAACCCGAAGAAAGACATAACTAAAACAGGGAAAGAGCAACTGATACTGAATCAAGGAGACACTGAAACATCCATGCATTCTGGCACAAGGCCAGAACCAAGACAGGTGGTGGGACAATGAAACGTGAAAAACAAATACTGAGGAATGGAATTGAATGTAAAAATTAATTGAGAACATGGTAGCGGTATAAGAAGTGGAAGGCAGTAAAACTTAAACGTCAAAAGATTAAAGAAAATTTTACCTTCAAAGTAAAGCAGGGAATATACAAACTACAGCTGAGATTGGAGCATGATAACAGACAATGAAGCACAAACACATGAATGAGAGAGAAGGAATATCCAGGAGGCATTCAGGAGGCTAGACTAACAAACACAATCTAAACATAAACCTTAACTCATTAATTTCACGTAAGCTAAGGCTTCAAAATTACAAAAATAAAACTCATCACTAAATCTTTTCTTTTCTTTTCTAGGAAAACATTAAGTCAACTATTCATTGTGTGATCTGACATGAAAATGTCGCATCCCCACTGTTGATGTCACTTCCACTAGAATGTCGAGCCTCGATGACATCACTGCTGGAAGATGTATTGACAAATATGATTTCATATCACAATAAAAACAAATAAACACATATCCTAAGCAGCAAACAGTCTCTCTTGCTTTTATTATTTCATTTTAGATGTTTGCATAATATATTGATGATGAAAAGAAAATCTAGTAAAGTCATACACGTATGTGCAAGTCACAAAAACAAATGTACATACACATACATAGTATACACAATCAAAACCTTGTCAGCATCACAAAGAAAAATAGACTCAAAAGTCTGCTGTCAAGGCTGTGTGCAGGCGGGCAGGAAAAGGACCCAACATGCAGGCTCATGGAGGCGGAATTTAAACTCAAAAACCACAGTTTTATTGCTAGCAACAGATTAAAACAAAACCTAAACTGGGACAGAAACTTCATGAAAACAAAACACACAGGCCAGAATGAGGGACGACACGACAACAAACGGGAACACACACAGACACTGAATACAGCTGGAGAACAGGGCGTGAAACACGGCTGTGTGAATGTGGTACATTCATCACATTATTGTACTGCAAGATTCAGTTGTTTCCACTTGGTAAAATGTCATAAACCAAAATTATGCAATGACACACAGATCTAGTTTCTAGGACCCTAAATGCCTAGCTATTACGAAACCCATGCTTTCTAAGTAGATCAGTTAAACATATTTCTGTCTCAAGAGACGATGGTTTAGCATCCAGACAGGTTTAACATGTTTCAGGTACGCTGTGAGTGACTGAGAAGTCTATCCATGAGTGGCTGTCTTAATTGCACACAACACAAACGAATGGAGACGCCAGCTGAGGTTGGTGTTTGGCTGCCTTCCTACTGACTGTCTTTCAGAGTGGTGTAGGTTGTAGGGTGTAGTGTAGTGGTGTCCTATTTTCATGTAATCTGTAGCTCTTGTGTCTGTAATTAATTTTACAGACATTTTTAAAGCACAGCCATGGGCACCCAGTTGGTTACAAGCCATCCATCAACTCACCGCAACGCTGGTCCTTTGGGATACAGCAAGGTTACATTCTTCCGACGTGGCCAGGCCAAGCCAGCTTAAACTCAAATTGTTCCTTAGTTATAGAGTCTTAAGTTAGATTTAGTAGAATTTTAGAAATGCATTCATTTTTGACAGTGACATCAAGACTTGCTGCCTCATATTTTCTATACTCATACCTCACAAAGCATAGGCCAGGATGAGGCAGAAGGCATTTTATTCCAAACTGTGGAATGGGAGTCAGTCTTAATGCTGTCGGCAGATGAGGTGGAGAAAAGTGAGACATCAGGAGAGGAAGATAAAAGCTCAGAGGAGGACATATCAAATTTAGAGGAGGATATTAAGAAGTTTAATGTAGGCCTTTGCAGTTTTAAGGTATAGCGATATCTGGAAGAGGAAATAACCTTTTTCACTTGAATACGCACATACACATCAGGTAAGTATTTGATTTCTTATTTTTTCCTATCAATTTATGTTGTAAATAATAATATATTAAAAATGCATTAAACTGTACCTGTCCTGTCTTTATCAATTCAATTTCAACCAAAGTGACATTGGGTTGAATTGTTTTTAGGATGAAACATGAAAGCAAGACAATGCTTCCCATAACCTCCAAAAATTGTCCTCTATTGCATGAAACAGGAAACACACAATCTAGTTTTAGAGAAAATAAATAAATAAAAATCAGCATACAAACAAGCAGGAGATGGTCATTTCTGAAGGTAACATTAAAACTGAAAACATTAAAAGACTAAAATATTCTTCAGCACATCTCTGGTCACTAAATAACTTAGAATCGATTATCCAAACTTACATTTTCCTTGTTAGAGCAGATTCAATACGATGACATAGATTTTTCAGCAATCTGGAAAGTGAGAACTCTCTTAAACATAATGCAACAAGACTGCCATGGAAAGATGTTTCCTAGCTGGTGTCCTGTTTTCCCATCCATCCATTCTTCTCCTCCTTATCAGGGTCATGGCAAGGGGGATGGCAAGAGCCTATCCCAGCTGTCATAGGGTGAGAGGCGGGGAACATGCACATACACGTCTGTGTATTTAACCTCTGTGTTTTCTTCTGCTTATCACTGGTCCATCTGTGTAGCATTTTCACGCTCCTCTCAAACTCACACACATTAAAAACAACGATCTGCCCTCAAAGACTTTCAAGACTGTTAGCCATGCTAGTGAGTCTAAGACTGCTAATCCAGAGTTTGCTAATCCAACCACAAAAACTTTAAGGACTGCCAGCTGTGGTGAGAAAGGTGTAAAAAAGTATTTTCGCAAAGTCCTTTTTTTCTGAGCCAGCTCCTCTGCCTCCGTGTGCTCCTGCTCCCAGGGAAGCTGTGGTCCAGTAATCCCCTGCACCTGTATCAGTTCCTCAGGTGAGGGAGGCTGAGGTCCAGCTGGTCCCTACTCCAGTTTAAATCTACAAAATGAAGTAGGTCAGCTGATCATATGTACACTAAGAAAACGTTGGGTTACTTAACGTAATCCCTGGTTCTTTGATAACAGAGTGAGGTGTTTCACTATGGGAATCGCCTCGGCGTGACCAACTACGGAAGCTCCAATGACACCACGTCTGTCTATGACAGACCTGTCGAGCCGTGCTAAGGGCTCCGCCCCCTCCTTCTAACACGGCCGACCAGCTCCTCCTAACTCATTCCAAGCAGATTTCTTTCCGTGCCTATGCAAGGAGGGAAGTGTTGGTGAAACACCTCACTCTGTTATCAAAGAACCAGGGATTACGTTAAGTAACCCAACGTTCTTTTTCTAACTTCGCTCGGTGTTTCACTATGGGAGATATGGCCCACTCCCGGATTGCGCCAGCTCCCGAAGCTACTCTCCAGTACTACTCCAGGATCTCAGGTTGAACCTGAGGCACCAGAATCCAGCACTGCCCGAGCCAGGGACAACTGAGCAATGTCCAGGCGATAAAATCGGACAAACGTGTGTGGCGTAGCCCAGCTTTCTGCCGCACAAATATCCTGGACTGATACACCTCTGAAAAAAGCCCAGGATGTGGCCACACCCCTAGTGGAGTGAGCTCGGAGTCCCGGGGGGGCCTGCGAGCCCTTACAGCTATAAGCCAGAGCTATGGCCTCTACAATCCAATGAGCTAGCCTCTGGCGTGATACGGGCCTGCCCTTGTGAGAGGAGGCCCAGGAAACAAACAGCTGCTCCGACTTCCTGAATCCAGCTGTTCTGTCAACATAAGTCCCCAAGGCCCGCACAGGGCACAAAGTGTTCAGCCCCTGCTCCGTCTCTGAAGAGAATGGAGGGGGGTGAAAAGCCAGGAGCTCTACCGTAGAGCACCTGTATGACGTTTCCAATACCTTAGGGACAAAGGCTGGGTTAGGCCTCAGGCGTGCTTTAGTGAGTCCCGGGGCCAGCTGTAGACAAGAGGGGTGAATAGACAGAGCCTGCAATTCACTAACTCGCTTGGCTGTGGTTAGAGCCAACAGCAGAGTGGTTTTAAGAGAGAGAAACTTCAACCCCACTGCCCCAATAGGCTCAAAGGGGTGGTGGGAGAGGGCGTCTAAAACGACTGACAGATCCGATAAAGGGACCAGTGGTCTAGAAACTGGGAGTGTTCGACGCGCCCCTCTCATGAAGCGACATACAAGGGGGTGCTGACCGGCAGGTTTATCACCAAACCCCACGTGGCAGCTTTATGGTGGAAAAAGCTCTCCTTTTGTCCAGCAAATCCTGAAGAAAACACAACATTTCCACCACTGAACACTGAAAAGGGATAATCTGCTTTTCATGGCACCACCCTTCAAAAACACGCCATTTACTGCTGTAAATGGAACGAGTGGAGGAGGCTCTGGCATTCTGAATGGTTTCAATAACCTTCGGAGGCATGCCTGCTGCCTTCAAATTCCACCTTTCACGGGCCAGGCCCAGAGAGCAACCTGGTCTGGATGGGGATGGTATATCTCCCCACGCGCCTGAGACAGAAGGTCCCTGCGGACGGGGAGTGGCCATGGCTCGTCCACCAGAAGCTGGATGATTTCTGCTATCCAGTGTTTGGATGGCCACCGTGGAGCTATTAAAATCAGTGACAGCCCCTGATCCCTCACTCTGATCAGTGTAGGGGAGATCAGGCTGAGGGGAGGGAAAGCATACAGCAGAGTTTTTGGCCATGGATGGGCCAGCGCATCCACGCCCAGTGGCGCATCTGCGTCTGACAGGGAGAAAAACTGAGGGCACTGTGTGTTTTCTCGCGAGGCGAAGAGATCTACGGCAGCCCGGCTGTATCTCTGCCAAATCTGCTCCACCACCTGTGGGTGAGGTCTCCATTCTCCGAACAGTGGATTTCCTCTGGACAGGAGGTCCGCTCCCCTATTCAGATTCCCGGCACGTGAGTTGCCCGAAGGGAGCGGAGCCGAGTGCTGCTCCACACAATTATTTCCCTGGCTAACCTGTGTAGCTGCCGGGAACGGGTGCTGCCCTGGTGGTTGATATAAGCAACTACAGTGGAGTTGTCTGTTTTCACTAAAACATGCTGTCCCCGGAGATACGGCAGAAAATGCCGTAAGGCTAGGAGCACCGCGCGGAGCTCCAGCACATTTATGTGATTCAGAGCGAGTCTCTGTGACCAAACGCCATTCACTGCTCTGCCCATCATAGTTGCACCCCAGCCTGACAGGGATGCATCTGTGGTCAGCGTCACCCTGGATGATACTGCCCCGAGAGGTACCCCCGCAGCGAAAGCTGTCGGGTTCCTCCAAGGCCGGAGAACCGCGATACACGGCTGCGTTATTTTTACACCACGACTGAGATGTCGGCGGGGGCACAGCTGCAGAGAAGCGACCCACCGCTGAAAATCTCTCATCATAAGCAGCCCCTAATGTACCACCGATATCACCGAGGCCATGAGGCCGAGGAGGCGGAACAGCACAACTTTCCCCAGCTGAAAACGGGAATGACAGTGAGTGAAGGATGCGATCCTCCGCTCTGAAAATGCGATACGATAAGAGATGGAGTCTATTCTGAGCCCCAGATACTCTGTAAACTGTGCGGGTTCCAAGTGGCTCTTTTCCAGGTTGATTGTGAACCCAAGCTCCGTGAGGTGATTCACTACCACCTCGGAGTCTTTGATCGACTGCTCGCGCGATCGTGAGCATATTAGAAAATCGTCTATGTAAGAGAATATTCTGATGCCGCTGTTCCTTAACGGAGCCAGCGCTGCCTCCACACATTTGCTGAACACCCTTGGGGCTAAGGATAGCCCGAATGGGATAGTTTGAAACTCGTACGCTACGCTCTGATAAGCGAACCTGAGATATTTCCTGTGTGGAGGATAAATGGCGATGTGAAAATATGCGTCTGATAGGTCGATTGTAACAAACCAATCACCTGTGTGAATTGAGCGACAAAGCGTCTTGTGTGTGAGCATTCTGAACATGTACTTTCTCAAATGCTTGTTTAACACACGCAGATCCAGAATAGGACGGCGCGATGTGCCGTCCTTTTTCGGGATGAGGAAATATCGGGAGTAAAAGCCCTGCTGAGCCTCTTCGCTCAGCACCGGTCTGATCGCCTGTTTGTGTAACAGGGAGGATATTTCCTCCTCCAGCACATTCGCTGAATCACCACTGGCCACCGAAGCTAACACTCCGCCGAATCTCGGTGGTTTTACCGCAAACTGTAGTCTGTAACCATGGGAAATGGTTGACAAGACCCAGGGATGAACTGCGCATGCGCGCCACCGCTCCAGCCGCGCTGCGAGCGGGCCTCTGAAGACACGGTAGCGTGACATCACCCCTGTCTCCCGGAAGGAGTTGGGGCTCTCCCCCTCGGGAAGAGCGTGAGCTCCCCCCGCTGGGCACAAAGACAAATGGCAGTGATTTTCTTTTGTTTTTATTTTGAAACTGGGGGGACATTCTGCCCTTGGCAAACTGCCTGGCTGTAGAAATGCACGTTTTATTTCTTTTGTTACCCCCAAACCACAGTGAATCGTCTGGTGACTCTGGGCAGTGCTTGGTGACACAGACAGAGTGCTTAGGAGTGCTTGGTGACACTGCGCCATTTGTCCACAAGTCTGTCCTCCCTGAACTGGAGGAGGAGACTGAGAGGGTGCTCCTGGTGAACTGGAAACTTCCGGAGACCCTGAACCTTGGAGTGATTTGGTTACCCCTTCTAACACCTTCCTTCTCTTTGGGGGAGAAGGAAGGGGTGACACAGAATGTTGCAGGTGTGCTAGGCTGACCGCTTCTTTTTCCCCTCTCCGGGGTGTGACGGCTTGTTCTTTGCAGCGGCTGCTGCAAAGGAATGCTTGCCCCAAGGTCTTTGGTTCTCTACCTTGGCCTGGTGGGCACCCTGCTGGCCACCTGCTCCTCTCTGCATTCTGACCCCACTCTGTCTCCCTCTCACAGCTGCTGCTGTAGCGGCAAAGCCAGCTCTTGGCACCTGCTGGGGCTGAGAGTTAGGTTTTCTGGGTAAGCAGAGGTTGAATGCTTCTCCCTCCTGCTTTCTGCGGGTGCTTGTTTCTCTCATTCTCTCCAGGGCTGGACCAAAGAGACCCTTAGTTGGGTCATAGGCTGCATCCATGACCTCAGCCTTCTGAGCATCACCTAGGCCTGACAGGTTTAGCCACAAGGCTCTCTCACCCGAGACTGCAAGGCCCATAACACGGCCACACCCTTGGACTGCTCCCCTGGAGGAGCGAAGAATGAGATCATTAACCACGCAGATTTCATCCCAGAGGGCTGGGTTCGGGGAACCCGAGTCAAGCTGACGGCCCATGTCTTCCAGAATTTCTGCCTGATATGCTGATAGCAGTGTGACTGCATTAAGCGAGCATACTGACTGTGCAGCGTATTTGTAACTCCTTTGATAAATAGATGCTGTGAGGCGATCTATCTTGTTGGGCAAAGAAATGCTAGAAGAAGCTGAGATTGCCCTGCGGTTAGGATGAAGGTGATACGCCACTGAAGGCTCCACTGCTGGGGGTTCGGTCAGCCCCAGTTCACCCATCCCCTGGATCTCAAGCTTAGAGCAGCCCTTGGTCGGAAGCTTGCTTTTAAAAGGGCTTGACCAATAGCGACTCATTTCTTTCATGCAGGCCGGGACTGCTGGCAGAAGCTGCTTCGATGGCGGCATGGCTGGCGGGAGCCTCTTGCCGTCATACAGGTCGCGTTCTGCCCCTTCGGCATCCTGGGCGGCTGGCCATGGGATGCCTAGCTTGGCAGCAGCCCGTTTGCAGACCTCGTACAAATTGCTGTCCACCTGGGGTGCAACTTCAGCCCCACTCGGTGGCCTGGACTGCTGGGGAGGAAAGGTAGAGTCATCCTCCTGTTCCTCATCCATGTCCTCCAGGTCGAGGAGGTCGGAGTCGGCATCGCCCTCCGTGTCCTCGCCACCCGGCTCGCCCACGTTTTGATCGAGGAGGTCCTCGAACGATGCGGGCATGAGCGGGGACTCTTCTTCCATCATGTCCGCCCAGCTTGTGGAGGCTCGCAGATGACGGATATCGCTCGTAGCAGTAGCGGCCGACAGGCAGGGGTCCTGACTGTTCGTTACTGCTACTCTCAGCCTCCTTTCCAGGACTTTCTCTGGCATCAAAGCACAGTGTGGGCATCCCTGAGGGTCCGCCAGTGAAGCCTGAGCATGCTTGGCACCCATACAGACGATGCACATTGGATGAGGGTCCCTGCCCGAGATGGTGGCACTGCATGATGCGGGGCACGGGCGGGATGCAGCCTCTTTGGCTTTCGGCTCCGACCTTTTGGCGGGAGTAGGAGCCGTAGACATGGTTAGCGGAAAGGGGTGAGACTAGGCTACACCAGGCTCATCTCGACACGTTAGCCCGTGAGTAGCTAGGACTAGCAGCGGGTGTTAAATCCGAGCTAGTCGCCGCTGGAGTCAGCTCGTCGTGACACGTTAGCTGCACTCCGCTAGCCAATATCGTTAGCAACTTAATGCTAACCGAACCCTAGGTCGACTAACAAGCTAATGCTAGTGAGACGCTAATGTGGTTCGTGGCCTGCTAACAAGTTAATGCTAGCCGGACACTGAACGAACAGCTCGCCGTAATGCGTTAGCCCGAGTTACACAACGTCTGCTACCTCGCTAACTAAAAACCAGGAACCGCTGGGACAGCTCGCCTGACGCGGTTGCTGTTCCACAGTGCAACTCTAAGTACACTTCGTTCGAAGGACTTACTCAGCACGATCCAAACTGGAACCGGAAAAACTGCGTTCGGCGACGTACTCCTACACGGGACGCCTGAGAACTGTTAAGCAGCTAATCAAGTTAGCCTGGATGCGCTGAGGGAGCTCAAAGTAGTTTCTCACGGGAAGAAAGCGAGAATGAGTTAGGAGGAGCCGGTTGGCCGTGTTAGAAGGAGGGGGCGGAGCCCTTAGCACGGCTCGACAGGTCTGTCATAGACAGACGTGGTGTCATTCGACCTTCCGTAGTTGGTCACGCCGAGGCGATTCCCATAGTGAAACACCGAGCAAAGTTGTCTGTGAAGGTTCTCAGTCATCCAGGTCATCGTAGTCAAAGGAGTTTGCAAAGAAAAGCGTCTGGACTTCTTTAAGTTGCTTGAAGACGTTTCACCTCTCATCCGAGAAGCTTCTTCAGTTCTAAGGTCAAATGGCCGAGAGTCCCAGATTTAAACCCAGTGGGAGTATCCCCCCAAAGAGGGACAAAGGACCCCCTGGTGATCCTCTAATCACATGCGCCAAGGTGTGAAAGCGGGTGTGGGACCTAATCAGCCAGGGTTTCGGGTGAGCTCATTGTGAAACCTGGCCCCACCTTGTCATGTGAATTCCTGAGGTCAGATGGCCCAGGATGTGAGTGGGCGTTAAGGCGACTGGGGAGGGAACTCAAAACTGGATTATAGATGGCAGACAGTTGGTGTCGTAAACCACCGCCTCTGGTCAAAGATGGTCGCTCACAGTGGACATAGATGGCCTCTTTCACTCCTCTTTCAAACCATCTGTCCTCTCTGTCCAAAATGTGAACATTGGCATCCTCGAAAGAGTGACCTTTATCCTTAAGATGCAGATGGACTGCTGAGTCTTGTCCCGTGGAGGTGGCTCTTCTATGTTGTGCCATGCGCTTGTGAAGTGGCTGTTTGGTCTCGCCAATGTAGAGGTCTGGGCATTCCTCGCTGCACTGTACAGCATACACCACGTTGTTAAGTCTGTGTTTTGGAGTTTTGTCTTTCGGGTGAACCAGTTTCTGTCTGAGTGTGTTGCTGGGTCTGAAGTACACTGGGATGTCGTGCTTGGAGAAAACTCTCCTGAGTTTCTCTGATACACCGGCTACATAGGGGATGAAAACGTTGTTGCGTCTGTCTTTCTTATCCTCCCTCGCTGGTGTCTGATCTTCTTTTCTGTGCCTCTTTGCTGACTTTATGAACGCCCAGTTAGGATAACCGCATGTTTTCAGTGCTTCCTTTACATGTGTGTGTTCCTTCTTTTTCCCTTCAGGCTTAGAGGGAAGCCTTTACACACATGTAAAGGAAGCACTGAAAACATGCGGTTATCCTAACTGGGCGTTCATAAAGTCAGCAAAGAGGCACAGAAAAGAAGATCAGACACCAGCGAGGGAGGATAAGAAAGACAGACGCAACAACGTTGTCATCCCCTATGTAGCCGGTGTATCAGAGAAACTCAGGAGAGTTTTCTCCAAACACGACATCCCAGTGTACTTCAGACCCAGCAACACACTCAGACAGAAACTGGTTCACCCAAAAGACAAAACTCCAAAACACAGACTTAACAACGTGGTGTATGCTGTACAGTGCAGCGAGGAATGCCCAGACCTCTACATTGGCGAGACCAAACAGCCACTTCACAAGCGTATGGCACAACATAGAAGAGCAACCTCCACGGGACAAGACTCAGCAGTCCATCTGCATCTTAAGGATAAAGGTCACTCTTTTGAGGATGCCAATGTTCACATTTTGGACAGAGAGGACAGATGGTTTGAAAGAGGAGTGAAAGAGGCCATCTATGTCCACTGTGAGCGACCATCTTTGAACAGAGCTGGTGGTTTACGACACCAACTGTCTGCCATCTATAATCCAGTTTTGAGTTCCCTCCCCAGACGCCTTAACGCCCACTCACATCCTGGGCCATCTGACCTCAGGAATTCACATGACAAGGTGGGGCCAGGTTTCACAATGAGCTCACCCGAAACCCTGGCTGATTAGGTCCCACACCCGCTTTCACACCTTGGCGCATGTGATTAGAGGATCACCAGGGGGTCCTTTGTCCCTCTTTGGGGGGATACTCCCACTGGGTTTAAATCTGGGACTCTCGGCCATTTGACCTTAGAACTGAAGAAGCTTCTCGGATGAGAGGTGAAACGTCTTCAAGCAACTTAAAGAAGTCCAGACGCTTTTCTTTGCAAACTCCTTTGACCGAGCGAAGTTAGAAAAAGAACCCAAGCTTATATTAGAAATTATTGTGAGTTGTAATTCTTTTCCCTATGCTACTATATAGGGAGTGCAGAATTATTAGGCAAATGAGTATTTTGTCCACATCATCCTCTTCATTCATCTTGTCTTACTCCAAGCTGTATAGGCTCGAAAGCCTACTACCAATTAAGCATATTAGGTGATGTGCATCTCTGTAATGAGAAGGGGTGTGGTCTAATGACATCAACACCCTATATCAGGTGTGCATAATTATTAGGCAACTTCCTTTCCTTTGGCAAAATGGGTCAAAAGAAGGACTTGACAGGCTCAGAAAAGTCAAAAATAGTGAGATATCTTGCAGAGGGATGCAGCAGTCTTAAAATTGCAAAGCTTCTGAAGCGTGATCATCGAACAATCAAGCGTTTCATTCAAAATAGTCAACAGGGTCGCAGGAAGCGTGTGGAAAAACCAAGGCGCAAAATAACTGCCCATGAACTGAGAAAAGTCAAGCGTGCAGCTGCCAAGATGCCACTTGCCACCAGTTTGGCCATATTTCAGAGCTGCAACATCACTGGAGTGCCCAAAAGCACAAGGTGTGCAATACTCAGAGACATGGCCAAGGTAAGAAAGGCTGAAAGACGACCACCACTGAACAAGACACACAAGCTGAAACGTCAAGACTGGGCCAAGAAATATCTCAAGACTGATTTTTCTAAGGTTTTATGGACTGATGAAATGAGAGTGAGTCTTCATGGGCCAGATGGATGGGCCCGTGGCTGGATTGGTAAAGGGCAGAGAGCTCCAGTCTGACTCAGATGCCAGCAAGGTGGAGGTGGAGTACTGGTTTGGGCTGGTATCATCAAAGATGAGCTTGTGGGGCCTTTTCGGGTTGAGGATGGAGTCAAGCTCAACTCCCAGTCCTACTGCCAGTTTCTGGAAGACACCTTCAAGCAGTGGTACAGGAAGAAGTCTGCATCCTTCAAGAAAAACATGATTTTCATGCAGGACAATGCTCCATCACACAAGTACTCCACAGCGTGGCTGGCAAGAAAGGGTATAAAAGAAGAAAAACTAATGACATGGCCTCCTTGTTCACCTGATCTGAACCCCATTGAGAACCTGTGGTCCATCATCAAATGTGAGATTTACAAGGAGGGAAAACAGTACACCTCTCTGAACAGTGTCTGGGAGGCTGTAGTTGCTGCTGCACGCAATGTTGATGGTGAACAGATCAAAACACTGACAGAATCCATGGATGGCAGGCTTTTGAGTGTCCTTGCAAAGAAAGGTGGCTATATTGGTCGCTGATTTGTTTTTGTTTTGTTTTTGAATGTCAGAAATGTATATTTGTGAATGTGGAGATGTTATATTGGTTTCACTGGTAAAAATAAATAATTGAAATGGGTATATATTTGTTTTTTGTTAAGTTGCCTAATAATTATGCACAGTAATAGTCACCTGCACACACAGATATCCCCCTAAAATAGCTAAAACTAAAAACAAACTAAAAACTACTTCCAAAAACATTCAGCTTTGATATTAATGAGTTTTTTGGGTTCATTGAGAACATGGTTGTTGTTCAATAAAAAAATTATTCCTCAAAAATACAACTTGCCTAATAATTCTGCACTCCCTGTGGTACAAAGATTTTAGGGTTCCCCTACCTGCTTGATCTCACTGTAGCCCTTGACTGTTCTCATTTTACCAATCAGATGTGCAGGCAAAGTCACCCTTTACCACGTAGGCAACAGAAAATAGTTCTTTTGTTTTTGAATTACCTTTAACTGCAGGTGTTCTACATGAGTCAAACTAAGCACATTCATTAGAATTATTATTTAGATAAAAAATATTTGTATTCTCATGTAATAATATTTTATTATTATATTAATATAGCAAAAGGTTCAGTTAGCAATTACAAAAGTAGTTAGTAGAACTGTCCTTCAAGAAGCTTTTTTACTTTCTTACTTTGAGTACATTTCAGAGCCTGTACTTTCTCACCTTTACTTGTTTAAGGTGCAGAGTTGGCAAAAGTACAGAATTTCTGTACTTAAGTAGAAGTGCAAGTACTACTGTTAAAAAATACTCCAGTAAAAGTTTAAGGACTTATTCCCCTCCTTTACTCAAGTAAAAGTAAAGAAGTACAGGCTCTAAAATGTACTAAACAAAAGTAAAAAGTAGCTCTATGCAGGATGTTTCTATTTTTGTGCTAACTGAAGCTTGTGCTATAATAACATAATGATAAACTAATCTCACCAGATGGAAACACAAACTTTAGTCTAACTTTTTAAATTCTAATTGTACTAAGCTTAAATCTGAAGAAAAAGAAGAAAAATACAAATTTATGTCTATTTTCTACATTGTAGAGGGTGTGAGGAAAAGAATCACACTTCAAGATAATTTCTATTAAGAGCTTCAGTAGATTTGTACAGTGTACAGGCTATGATCTGCTGACCTGCTGCGCTTTGTGGATGTACACAACTGAATTCAACCAGATGTCAGCAGATGTTTCATGAGTTGTCCTGGTTGATTTCCATCCTCTACACTGACAGTACACTGTTTATGCTTTTTTCTAGATAGTATAAAGTTGGTATCAAGGTTTATTGGTTAATTTAGTTAATGGATAAAATTCAAATAAAAAAAGAATCATATTAAGGTCTGCTAAACTTGATGTAACCTTACTCTGTCCATGAAACCACAGCCACTGTGCACCTGTCATGCATACTGTTCTTTACTATAAATCCATCACAATACAGCAAACTAACATTTTTATCCTGCACTAACCTGCAGAGGATTTTCATGCCTTTAAATAACACTGTTAGTTTACCTCAGTCTGTTTGGCATCTTATGAAAAAACCATATTGTCACATATACAGACCTGATATCTGATTTAAAAACATGAGGACTTACATGTATGCTTTAAATGTGCAGTCCTTCCCTTTAAACCTCTCTTCTTCCTCTCCTGTCCTGTCTTTTGTATCTTTCTCCATCTCTGAGTGAAGTTAGCTCTTTCTTTTCTCTCCATGTGAAATAGCCATGTGAACCTCTGGAATTGTCAAACAGATTAGGTGTGTGAAATCCTTTCACTCAATTTATAGTTTTTGTCGTCACTCTCACTGTCATGGATGTGTTGATGGTCGAGAGACAGTGGCAGTGGGAAAAAATTTCACATGTTAAGAAGAATATTGATCTTGTCTACATAGTGATTCTAACATTCAAACCTTGAAAGATGCATCAGAAAGCAATTTATGGTTAGTATCTTGCCCAAGGATATTTGGCATGCAGAGAGAAGCCTGGAATTGACCTACACTGACAGTGAGGTCAGTGGAGAGAATGATCTTGAGCGTTCTCATTCTAGTAAATGAGGAACCGGTTAATGGGCATGCAATCAGGTGTCAGGCCACTTCTTTTCTGAGCCACATTTGTTAGCACTGCAGAAACACATTGACCTCAAGTCGGAGGAAGTGATGACTGCCAAAAACTGAACCGTGAGAAAGACGCTATTGTAGACATGTTCAGTATATACAACCTGCTGGATTCCGACATGTTTCTTTCACTGGAAGCTATATTTCATTTGGCTTTGATAAAAACCAGTTAGCAGCTGTAGCTGTGGGATATTTTTCAGTGCCATATACTGGCTACATACCTGCCTCAGTAAGATCATTGATCATCACTGGATGATCACTGCTCATATTAATCCATTGTTATTACCTAAAATAGTAACTGTATTTGTCCTCTATAGCAGTGGTCTCAGACCCCTGGGCAACTGATCCGTGAGTCATTTGGTACTGGGCCGCAATAGTTGAGGTCATGGTTTTTATCAGTTTTTAGCGTTATTTTTTATCGTTTTTATCGTTAACTCGGTTTCCCTGGGTCTTTTCCCGTGTGTTATGAATAAATCTTCTTTGTTTGGTACCGGTACTGGTTTTATTTTGTTGTAATTCAAGGACGGTCCATGAAAATGTTGTCGGATATAAACTGGTCCGTGGTGTCATGACTGTGTGAAGGCAGGCAAGAATGGTGGACCCAAAAGCAGGACTCACGGAGGCAAAAGTGAACTCAAAACTACAGACCTTTATTGCTGGACAGCAGGCAAAACAGAAAACTGGCAAAACTGGGAATGTAACTAAACCAAACAGGCAGACAGGCGGGCAGACGGAACACACAGTGGGGAGTGAGGGACGACGCGACAACGAGCAGGGGAAGACGCAGACACTAAATACAAGAGGTGAACAAAACTGAGAGGAAGCAGCTGGGAGACACGGCTGACACTGATTACACAGACGAGACGGAGGAGCACACAAAACTGAACCTGACAAAACTGACATAAGACACAGACCTTCAAAGTAAAACAGGAAATTCAACACACATGCAGACACAGACTCAAAACTTACAGAACAGGAACAGAGGGGGTACAGAACCGAAACCTAACAAATAGAAAATCATAACAAAAGACATAACCAGAATAAACAAGAACATAAGATTATATAAAAAAAACACAAAACACTGAGTCATCAGGCTCAGGACCATGACACGTAGAGCAAAAAAGGTTAAGTTAAGCTGGTTACTTAAAAAGATTACTGTTTTTCAAGTAACCAGTAAAGTAAGGGATTACTATTGCAACAACGGTAATTAGATTACTGTTACTTTACCGTGAGCACACTGTGTTATTGCATTACTAAACCGTTGTGATTTTGTTTTTGAGTGTCTCATGACAATGACGTAAGCCCGTGCAATGTCGTTGCAGCAACAGACGTGTGTAGATCAACAATGGATAATATGGAGTGTGGGAGAGAGTACGACCACTCAGCATTTAAAGCGTGGAAGTACTGACCTTACTTTGAGTTTGATTCTGTAAAAAGTAACAAAAACATTAGCGTCCGCTGTACACTCTGTGAGGGAAGAAAACTTCTTTCTGCAGCGTAAAAATTAAACTTCAAATCTGAGCAAGCAACAAGCACGCTGCCACGGGAATGTGAAATCCACAGAGAAACCCCCGGATCCCCCCACTCACATGACCGCTGCGGCACCGAGCAAACTTCCACCCGCCCCACTCCTGCTAAACAGGTGAAAGTAGATTTAAGAATGACAGGAATTAGTGCCGCTGAATCTTTGATTTTATTTATTTTTTGCTGTGTTTTTCTTGCATCCATTTGAAAGAGTGAGTGTAAACACAAAACCATTTTATTTTATATGCTGGAATATGCAGAAAATAGCTTTAAATGTTAAATAAATTTCTTCCAGTCAGAGAATGTTGCATATATTTAAATTTTTGCTTGATGTAATGTGCATAAGGTTAAAAAATTAAAACTAACAAAACAAATTTAAATAAGAGACTTTTTCATTTGATTCAATTTTATATGATTATGCATAAAAAAATAGAATTGGGCTGAAAGGTCTATTGTTTTAATTCTCATTCAGGTTGTGTAGTTACTTTTTAAAAAACAACTAAGTAACTAATTACTTTTAAAAGTAATCAGTAAAGTAACAGACTTATTTCTGGGAGAAATAATCAGTAATTGGTACATAATTACTATTTTCAAGTAACTTAACCAACACTGAATAAGACACATTTTTATGAGAAAAGGAAAACAAAAATTGCTCTAGAAACTTGTTAAACCAAAAAGGTTCACTTCCCTTTTATGCATGCATCCTCCATATGTATTTCAGTCACTTCAAAATGCAACTTCTGCTATTATCTGCAGTGTCATGAACTTTCTATAGCATACCGATGGTAGTAGCAGAATAAATGGAGTGCGAGCTGAGAGATATGAGATGAACCAGGCAAGGGGGGTATGGTTGTCTCTGTCTCCCAGTGTGTTATGCGGTTTGATAAGATTAAAGAACTTGCCTAAAATAGGTCTCCATCTCCAGCTTGTGCAAATGAATACACATATCAATATTATAGAGAGATAACAATGAAATAATTGTAATAAAAAAATAATCAAAAACCCTTGGTCTTCTATCCCTGTCTTTCTGTAACATAAATAACAAGCAGACAGTTTTTTTTCACAGTACCACAGATTAACTCCTTGGGTTCTTGAGTTTATCTGCATACATCCTGTTCACAGGTCAGCTGTTAAAAATCTGCTGATTTAGGAAACATGCCCAAATTAACTGGTGATAGTCGCAATTTAAAGTGGGCAGCTGCCTGCTCAATATAAAGTAATGTTGTTGCAATATTCTGCACAAAAAAACAATTGAAGCTTGATTCCTCAGCGCACAGCTGCTGGAGCTTGTGTTTCCCCTCTAACTAATTTGGGTTAAAAATGACAAATGGGATTTAAACGGGGGGAGTGCTGCAAACCCTTGGGCTTCTTTCAGTGAGCTTGATGTTATAGTCACCTGAAATGGTTTTCACTTCACATTTGTGCCTTGTCAGGGTTCATTCGTGAAATCTCTTGACTTCTTAGGCAATCAAATGGTTGGGACCATCAGTTGTGTTGTACAGAAGTCAGGGTTGGTACAGAGCTGACAGCCCTGCTTGCCAACTGTTACCCACATAGCAAGCAGGTCTGGCCTGGATCTGGTATCAAGCTGGCACTGCTGGCTGACTTCTGGCATGATAAGACGTATGTCATCTAGATATGGGCCAGGCCTGGCATAGATGGCACTGTCTATGTGATGGCATGCCACATCTGTCTTGATTGTGGTTTGGTTTATGTGGCCAAGGCCCATAGAAAACAGGTCTGGCCCAGATCTGGCACCAAGCTGGCACTTCTGACTGACCGGTGTCATGCCAGAGTGTATGTCAACCAGATATGGGCCAGGTCTGGCAATGATGCCACTGTTTATGCGATGGCATGCCATATCTGGCTTGATTGTGGTTTGGTTTATGTGGCCCAGGCTCATAGAAAACAGGTCTGGCCCGGATCTGGCATCGAGCTGGCACTTTTGACTGACTGGTGTCATGGCAGAGTGTATGTCAACCAGATGTGGGCCAGGTCTGGCAATGATGCACTATTTATGTTCCTATTTTCCTATTTTAGTTAGAAAACCCAAATGCCATGTTGCAATACTATACTGATATGGTAGCCAATGTTTCAAATGCAGGTTTGACAGGTTTGTGAGTGTACACTTTATCCAAAACCTAGTAACGGTTTAGTCATCTTTGCCAGTGGGTGGCTGTGTCTGTTACTAGATGCAGAGTTCTAGTAACAGACACACCTCTACATCAACTATTCAGAGGAGACTGAGTGAATCAGGGCTTTATGTCAAATAGCTGCTAAGAAATCACTACCAAAAACAACAAGCAGAAGAGATTTGTTTCAACCAAGAAACATAAGTGTCATGGTCCCTGTGCCTCCCCGGCCAGCCCAGTGTGGCCACAAGTGTTTGTTGTTTGTCTCTCTCTCTCTCTCTCTCTCTCTCCCCTACCTGTCTGCCTGGGCGGAGCTCTGACTGGGCTCCCGCCCTTGGCCCACGCACCTGCAGCTGATCTCGAGTGATTTGCAGTGGATCTCTGGCTCTTCTTAAGGCTGGGGCTCTGAGCTATTCGTCGCTGGAATATTGAGTAACCTCGGTAGTAAGCTCCAGAGTGTTAGTTTCTTGTTGCCTTTTGGCGTTGTTGCTTCGTGTGATTAATCGCTTGTTTCCTGTGGACAGGAATCCCTTTCCCTTGGTGCCCTGGGTGTGCTTAGTTGCTGGTGTGCGGTGTTTCTGGATTCCCTCGTGTGTGAAGAGCCCCTTTCCCGGATTCCCCTGTGCCCTGGATCCCCCTTGCCCTCTCACCTGTATATAGTCGCACCTGGTGTCGTGTATCAATAAAAGGAACTGTATTTTAGCTGCCTCGTCTGCGCTTGAGTCCGTCCACCATCGTGACAATAAGGAATGGACATAAGACCAGTGGAAATCTGTGCTTTGGTTTGATGAGTCCAAATTTAAGATCTTTGGTTCCACCCACTGTATCTTTGTGCGACGCAGAAAAGGTGAATGGATGGTCTCAACAGGCATTGTTCCCAGCATGTCGAAGGGAGCAGGAGGTGTGTGTCATGAACTGGTAGAAATACAAGAAGTGGGACCCAAGAGCAGACTCAATACATGAGTTGAACTATTTACAAGGTTTATTTACAAAATGTGAACCTAAATAAGAACATGGCTCAAAACTGAAACTTAAACAGGGGACCTAGACCCGAGAAAGGTCAAGGGCAGAGAAATGCTTAAACCTGAGGAGCACACAGAGAGCCAAGGAACGGGGAGCTCTGCAACAGAGGAGAGGGAGGTTACTGGGCAGGAAGGCAAGAGAATGACCAGATGTGAGTACGTACTGCCGTGGGGTGTGCTTACTTGCAGATTGGAGATGGTGAGTCCTGGGGGAGATTTCCGTGAGAGTGTCCAGTGGGGTCAGCATGGTGACAGAGCATATCCAGTATCAGAGGAGTGATGACAGGCAGGAGGGCAGCCGGGTGAATGAGTTGAGTATGGAATTCCTTAGTTTGAGATCTGACAGTAGTAGTTGGAGCAATTCGGGCCAGCGCTGACATAACATGGCAGGAGCAGACTCTAGTACAGGGGTCGGCAACCTGCGGCTCCGGAGCCGCATGGGGCTCTTTAGTCCTTATACTGCGGCTCCGTGTGGTTTGGGAAAATAAATTAGAAGTATTTAGCTGAAGTGTATTTTATTTGTGTTTAGTTCTTTTTTAACTTGTAGTTCTAAATTGGAAGATTATTGTGATATTGAAATATAAAAATAAAATTATATTTTATTATTTTTCGTCGTTCAAAATAAGCGTCACACTCGCGGAAGCCGGTGTACCCGCCGAAACGCCGTTCATTTATTGAGACTTTCAACCCCAGGTAGGCCAATTATGGATCTTTGGATCCACATTATGTCAGCAGCTGTTCTCCACCGTGAACTATGTTAAAAACAAACACCGCTCACGCCTCACAGATGACAGCTTACAGTCCTGCGTAAAGATGAAAGTGACTTCGTACAGCCCCGATTTACAGACGCTGTGCGCAGAGGTTCAGGAGCAGAAGTCCCATTGTAAACATACCACGGCAGACCCGACGATGTTTCCATGAACACGCTTTTCAGCATCTCTTTATTGACCACTTTTCACACACGGTTGCTGTACGCATACAGCCAGCTGTAGCTTTTCAGCTCACAGCCCGACAACACAACAGCAGAGAGAGAACAGACTTTAAGGCGGCGAGGGGTGATTGCGGGTGCTGCTCAGGTGCGTCCGACTCCCATTCAGCGGCACTGCAGACCACGCCCTGCCACACACATTAACCAGGTAAAATAAATATTTATGCAGAATTTTGCAGATATTTATTTTTCATTTTTTTTGTAGCATAGTGATTTCTTTCCAATTATTTTTTAAAATTCAGGTCAAGGCTCCGCTACGTTCCAAAAGCCCAAAGGCGATATAAGGGTGGCGGCTCACAACAGTTTTTCTTTGCTTCATGGATCATTTCAGTTCAGCTTTTAAATTCATTTAAGAGACCTTCAACTGAGTGTATTTCATTTTTGTTATATTTCTTTAAGAGTTCAAAATGTGTTAATTACATAAATAAAATGTAATTTTCTCTGTAGCACTTCATGGATTTCATAAGCAACACACTTTAGTTGTTCACAGAAAGCATAAAGGTTAAAAAAACAATATATACAGTGTTATCTTCATTTTAGATGTCAAAAAGTGTTTGCGGCTCCCAGTGTTTTCTTTTGCGTGGAAACCGGGTCCAAGTGGCTCTTTGGATGTTAAAGGTTGCTGACCCCTGCTCTAGTAGGAACTGAGGACAGAGAGCAGTGTTAGATACAGGACGGAGGACCATGGAACTGAACACTAGGAAGCCAATTTACCACCAGAGGTAGCAGGATGAACTGGCGTTGAGAAGCAGGCAGTGCTGGTTTAAAAATCCTCCTTCTGATTGCTGCTGGATAAGAGCAGGTGAGGTGCCGAAAACTCCACCTTGGAGGATCGTCAGGACACCTCTCGCACACAGTGGAAAATCCCCAGGCACTCCCACGGAAAATGAGGAAGTCTTTAATCTTGCCAAACCACATGACACACTGGCAGACAGACAACCATTTGGTGAAAATGATCAATCTGTGGATCCAACATCTGCAACATGGATGGACTGTAAACAAATCTAACCAGTTAATGTAAAAACCAGTTATCCTGGAACACCGACAAAGTTACGTAACATTAGTTATGTTAGTACTTGATGTGGCTCAGGTTCCACTTGCTTTTAAAGCCTTTGTTTTAAATTGTACTTTAATCTTACAGAGATTGTGATGACTTTATAGATAATCAGTGGCAATAATATATCCACAATTAGAGCAAGCCGAAAAATGTACACAGGTTGTGAATGTTTCCTGGGTTTTTAGTCCTGAATATTACTTGAGGTGCCCGTAAAAGTGGAATTTAGGATTCATTGCATTAATGTTAATGGTAGCTTGGTTATTTTGCTGCCTTGGTTTGGTGGTGTTGAGCCAAACAGAATTCAACATTTGTTTTAATAAGCTGACAGTTCACTTCTTAAGCTAAAAGAAAGGTGGTTTATTCATAGGAGTCAAACATTTGGCCAGTATACCAACTGGGATCTCAACCAGTGTTGCCAACGCCTCAATAAGGAAAATCGCTATTGGCTGTCCTAAAAGTCACTAAATGAGGTCATCACCTAATCTGCATAAATGGTCATGCTTATGTAATTGTAACCTACGGAGAGAGAAATAACATCGTGGAAGAGACATAAAGTGAGTAAAAAACACAATAAATGCATTTAGAATATATTTAGAACTATGAATTAAATTCCTTTTAGCAATTATTGTTGTCACAATTCCAACCCATCTCCTTTATCCAGGCTCGGTACCGGCAAAAGTGACCTGAAATAGGCACTCTGGCGGAGTTACTTTTGTGTGTGTGTGTGTGTGTGTTTAAGTAGTTTTAAACCTTGTGATCCACAAAAAGTAAGAGTAAAAGAAGAACTGACTGCATTACAGTCAGGCCGGGAGCAGCGGCTTTGCTCATGCGCGATTCATTTGCAGTTTTGGAGGCGTAGGGGGTGAACATCTCCTGCTCTGAGAGCAGCTGGGGGCGACTGCTGCGTGATGATGATCCGTTGCCTGTGAGCGCGTTGGCATGGGCAAGGTGCTCATGGCAGCATCCGCTGCTTGTTGAGAGTAAGACCAATACGTGCTTTCACGTAAAAAAGTAGTAAGATAAGATAAGATAAGATAAGATAAGATAACCTTTATTAGTCCCACATGTGGGAAATTTGTTTTGTCACAGCAGGAAGTGGACAGTGCAAAAGTTATGAAGGAAAAATTAGAATAAAATAAGATAAGAATAAATACAGTACACAACTGTACAGAATAGAATAAAATAAAATACTATATACAGTAGAGTAAAATAGAATAAAATATACAATAAGATAAAAATAGAATACAAATGCTATATACAACTGAGTAAAAATACAATGATGCCAGAAAGGATTATTGCACATTAGTGTTATTGCACATTTGTGGATGTGTGTGTTTGATCAGTTAAAGTCTTTATTGTAGAGTCTGACAGCAGTGGGGAGGAAAGACCTGCGAAATCTCTCCGTCCCACACCGTGGGTGCTGCAGCCTGCCACTGAAGGAGCTGCTCAGTGCTGTCACAGTCTCATGCATGGGGTGGGAGATGTTGTCCATCAGGGATGACAGCTTAGCCGCCATTCTCCTGTCACTCACCACCTCCACTGGGTCCAGAGGGCATCCTAGAACAGAGCTGGCCCTTCGGATCAGCCTGTTCAGTCTCTTCCTGTCCCCAGCAGAGATGCTGCCACCCCAGCAGACCACACCATAAAAGATGGCTGAGGCCACCACAGAGTCATAGAAGGTCTTCAGGAGTGGGCCCTCCACTCCAAACGACCTGAGTCTCCGCAGCAGGTACAGCCTGCTCTGCCCTTTCCTGTAGAGGGCGTCTGAGTTATGAGTCCAGTCCAGTTTGCTGTTCAGATGAACACCAAGGTACCTGTAGCTGTCCACAGCCTCAATGTCCATACCTTGGATGTTCAGTGGTTGCAGTGGAGGATGTTTGTGCCTGCGGAAGTCTACCACCAGCTCCTTGGTTTTACTGGCATTGATCTGGAGGTAGTTCAGCTGGCACCAGTCCACAAAGTCCTGAGTCAGTCCTCTGTACTCCTTGTCGTCCCCATCAGTGATGAGGCCGACTATTGCAGAGTCATCAGAGAACTTCTGCAGGAAGCACTGGGTGGAGTTGTGGGAGAAGTCTGCAGTGTAGATGGTGAAGAGGAACGGAGCCAGAACCATTCCCTGTGGGGCCCCCGTACTGCAGACGACCCTGTCCGACACACAGCCCTGAGTCCTCACATACTGTGGTCGGTCGGTGAGGTAGTCCAAAATCCAGGTAGTGAGGTGATGGTCCACTCCAGAGTTCTCCAGCTTGTCCTTCAGAACCGAGGGAAGAATAGTGTTGAAGGCACTGGAGAAATCAAAGAACATGATTCTCACAGTGCTCCCAGCGGTCTCCAGGTGAGCGAGGGAGCGATGTAGGAGGTGAATGATGGCATCATCCGCTCCAATACCAGGCTGGTAGGCAAACTGAAGTGGGTCCAGTGATGAGCTCACAAGGCGCCGAAGCTGAGCCAGGACCAACCGCTCCAGGGTCTTCATCAGGTGGGATGTCAGAGCCACCGGCCTGTAGCTGTTGAGGTCCTTGGGGCGTGAAGTCTTTGGCACTGGTACAACACAGGAGGTTTTCCAGAGCTGTGGGACTCTTCCCAGCCTCAGGCTCAGGTTGAAGAGGTGCTCCATCACACCACACAGTTGGTCCGCGCAGGACCTGACGACCCTCGAGCTGATGCCATCTGGACCCGCTGCCTTCTTGGGTTTAATCCTCCTCAGTTCCCTCCTAACCTGGGTGGTTGAGAGAGACAGGATGGAGCCTTGTGTTGAGTGTGTATTGGATGCTGTTGTTGGGGGTGGGGAGGAGTGAGCAGGGTGAATAGAGGAGGTGTGAAGTGTCTGAGGTGTCAGAGGTGCAACAGCAGCAGTGGGGGTGGGTGAGTCTGCAGCCGATGTTGGAGACTGCCTCATGGCTGAATCAAATCTGTTGAAGAAATGATTCAGTTCATTTGCCCACCTCACATCCCTCCCAGGCAGAGAGTTCTGATGTTTGTGGCCTGAGATGGTTCTGAGGCCTCTCCAGACTTCACCAACGTTATTTTGCTGAAGCTGGTTCTCCATCTTCTGCCTGTAGCTATCCTTCCCATTCCTTATCAGTCCCCTCAACTCTCTCTGCACCCTTTTCAACTCCTCTTTGTCTTTGGATTTGAAGGCCCTCCTCTTCTGCTTGAGTAACAAGTCTTCCTAATAACACCAGCAAAAGTAGCCAGATTTGTCACTTTTAAGAAAAAAAGTCACTAGGGGGGTCTGAAAACTTGCTGAATATAGCGACAAAGTCGCTAAGTTGGCAACACTGATCTCATCTTATTTAGTACCCTGTAATAACACAAACAGTAAACGTAGAAATGCGGCTTCTCTTGTGCTATTTTTGTAGTAGTTTATAGCACCTGATCCTGGTACCTTTTTGTCTGTCCTGCCCTTTTCCCTTACCTCTTTTTTTCTTTCTAACTTAGGAATTCATGTACATACTTTTATTTTACAATAAAACTAGTGTTTTAATCATGCCGCTTATCAAACATTTGATTTCTTTTCCTTTGTCTGAGAACTGCAAGTGTCCAGAGTCAGGACAGACTGAGAAACCGCCTCTGATCATCTGTGGTGTCTCTGAAGGCGAGCTGATGGGACAGAAACTTTCCCACTTTCCACACAAGGACACATTCAGCAGTGTGTGAGGAAGAGGAGGAGGAAGACGAGCCAGCCAGCACCAACTGAGAGAATAAACATGCTGTTCCATCTTTTTGAAGGACTGCTAGATTTTAAATTTTAAAATAAATAATTATCAGTCCTGAATCAATGTCATTAGGAAATGTTAATATAATTGTATCACTAAAGTGTTTGCAGTGTGGGAGAAAGTGCTCAGGAACATCTACTAAAAAGTATAAAAGGCAGTATAATGTTCTGTATTCAGAAACATAGCACCAGAATGTACCTGAAAATAATAACAGTATTTTTTGTCTTTGTTTATATGAATTATGGTGACCTGGCTGAAAATCACAAAACTGAAAAAGTGTTCCTCCTGTATCTGAGGTTTGACTAACAGATGGACTCTCTTTTCTAGCACCCTGGCATAGACTTTCCCGGTGTGGCTGAGGAGTGTGATTCTGAGTATCCCTCAGGTGGGAATTAAAGATTTCACATACTGGGGCATGTGCCCGGCATTATAAGCACACCCTCACTGTACGTTTAGGTGCCCTAGGTCTGTCCAGGATCCTCCCCCACCACCTGATCCAGCTCACCACCAGGTGGTGATCAGCTGACAGCTCAACACCTCTTTTCACCTGAGTGTCCAGAACATAAAACCACATATCTGATGACACAATTATAAAATCGATCATTGACTTGCAGCCTATGGTGTCCTGGTGCCACGTGCACTTATGGACAAACATGTTGTTTGTTATGGACAAACTGTGGTTTGCTCAGAAGTCCAGTAAAAAAGCATTGGTCTGGTTCAGATCTGGTTGGCTGTTCCTCCCAGTCATGTCCCTCCATCTCACTGTCATTGCCAACATGAGCGTTGAAGTTAGTAGGACGACTGAGTGCCCAGTTGGAGCATCCTCGAGGGAGAAGACCGGATACTCTAAATTATTGTTCATCGCATAAGTGCAGACAACAGTCAGGATCCATTCCCAATCCAAAGGTGCAAAGCCCTCCTATCCATACTAAGATGCCCACCCCAGCTGCCTCTCATCAAGGGCAACTTCAGACCGAGACAGAGTCCAGCCCTTCTCCAGGAGACTGTTTGTAGTGCCCAAGCTGTGTGTTGAGGTGACCCTGACTATATCTAGCCGTAACTCTCAACCTAACACACTAGCTCAGTTCCTTCCCCACCAGAGAGGTGACTTTCCATCTCCAAGTTGATTGATACCCGATTACGAAAAATTGTTCCTGTCCCCCACCCAGCACACATTGCCCCTGACCCCTACAGTAGGGCCCTGGGGGTGGTGGGCATACAGGACAGTGGGCCTATGAACTATTTTCAGGCTGGGCCCCATGGGCTAAAGCCCGGCTACCAGGCGCTCAACCTCGGGTACCCTCCCCGTTCCTGACCCTGGTAATCCTATCTGGGGCAGGGTGAATTGTTCCCTAGATCTTCTGCTCATAGGGGTTTTTAAATCACTCTTTGTAGGGTTCCTCACCCAGGACCAATCTGCCATGGGAGACCCTACCAGGGGGAAAAGCCCCCCGACAACATAGCTCCTGAGATGAAACAGAAGATTCATCAATGTGAAGCTGATAGAATTTGCATTTACAGTAACATGTAAAACATAGCTTATTATAAACTTTACCACAGTGAAACACTGCTGTAAAAATGCTTTGTATGTCTTTCTAGAGCTTGTTATATCTCTTAATAACTGCTTTCTTGGACCGAAAGGGGACAGGCACTGTTTGATATATTGAAGCTACAGTGCTGCCAGACAATAAATTAATATTTTGTAATTCAACAAAACACAAATAGCCTGTTTCAGTACAGAATAAATGGATCTCAGAAAGTCAAAGAATTTTCTAAATTTTTAGACAAAATTTAAAAGGAGACCCATTAATAAATGTATAGTTAATCTTTGACTCCGCAGATGGTAAAACCTAAAGCACAGAGGAGGAGTAACTCTGTACGCATATTTTAAGGAGGAGCCATAACAATAAGAGAAGTGAGAAGTTGATTGTTTGCAAGCAAAAAAAGAAAAGGAGCAGTAACCCATCAGTAGCTCAGTATGAAAGTCTGTTACATTTTGATCTGCTTCTTCCTCCTCAGTGAGTAAAGTCTTCTATAATATTCTCAGTTCTCAGTGCTGCTTCTCTTTGTTTTCTTTTTCTTAGGAGTTACTCATTAAGTTTTGTTCCTTTTTGAACAGTTTTAACTATAAACTGCATCAGTTTTTCTTCGTTTTATGTGTTTGATTCTGTGGTTAAAATGTGGTATTCAGTTGAAAATCACATCTGCATGCAGCTCACTGAAAGTACAACATAACTTCTCAAAATATATTTCTTTAAAAACTGTGAGGAATTAGTTAATATCATTTTCTTTTAGCGCAGCTGCAGTGTGTTAGTTATGGTGTGTTCTTTCATTTCATCTCTAGAAATGATTTTTCGTCTTCTTTTCTGAAGCAGAGCGGTTAGATTTAAAAATAAGACCTGTTCAATGACACATGATATACAGAATGTTTAAAGCTTAGATGTGATGTCATAATTTTAATCACATATTGGATTTGTATATGATGAGTTTTTTTAAATTGTGTATATTCATATTGTGAAACATTTTGCAAAAAGAAAAAAAGAAACAAAGGTATACTAACTTTGTGTTGTTCAAATTTTGAATAGAAATACTAAGCAGTTTTGTCCAGGAGAAACAGGTTATTTTGCAGTACTGTGGTAAATTCATAGTAAAGCTCTATGTTGGACAGGTGCACAGTGGCTGTGGGGCTCATGGTCAGATTTAGGTTACATCAAGTGTAGCAGAGATGAATTTGCATTTAAACTTTATACCAGCTGTATACTATCTTTTATAAAGAAATTATATACAGTGTAGTGGATGGACATCAACCAAGATAGCTTGTGAAACTGCATACCTCTTATTGAAGTCAATTGTGTAAATCTACAAAGAGAAGCAGGTGATTTGATCACATCATGTACACTAAAAAAAAACTACTAAAGCTCATATGAGAAATGACTGCTAGCTGTGAGTCTTTCCCTATGCAGATCCACTACACAGACCTTAGGGTTCCCTTACTGGCTGAATCCCACTGTCATAACCCCTGACTGTACTCATTTCATTTTACTGTTCAGGTGTGGAGGCAAAGCCACCCTCTACAATGTAGACAACAGAAAATAGTCAGATTTTTAAATTATCTTTCGTATAAATAATTCCCCTCTTGCCCTACAGGCGGTCCTTCAAGCTTGTGTCCTCCAGACCATACAGACCAGGTTTGTCTCTCTGTATCTGGAAGTCCCACAGGATTTTAGGTAGCTCAGTCATTCTTGACCACCCTAAAAGGCATGTCCCATTTTCACCTTGAGACTTCCAGGTCATACTAGGCACAGATGTTTCTGTATACTATGCCAGCCACTTGGTTATGGAGTTCCATGTATGCTCTGCCTGTGACCATCTTCCACCGCTGTTTTGGTGGATTGTCTCATAGGCGTCTTTACACAGCCTGTACCTGAGGTCTTGCCTTGTGTGGGAGACCCCAGCCTCTATGGTTCTTGTATTGAGACCTTGTTCCTGTCATGCCATGATTAGTGCCTCTGTGCTGTCTTTCAATCTAGCCACTGGTAGGATTTCTGAATGTCAGCCACTTCCTCTATCTGCCGGTGGTACATGCAGGGCCTGTTCTTCCATCATCACTAGACACAAGGTCAGTTGGCCTTCTTTCTGATGTACTCATGGATGTTTGCAGTCTCATCCTGGATTGTGGTACTAGCACTTACCACTCCTCAGTCTCCATCCGGTCGCTTAGTGTACAGTCTCAGGGTGTTGGATTTGAGGTGAAAACCTCCATCCATGGTCAGGAGCTTACTTTTCCTGATGTTAGTGGGTTCTATCTCTTCCTTTGGACAGATTATTATCCCAGCAGGGCACCTGATCACCGGTGTTGATAGCCTAGATCTTGTTCTTACTGTTCAGCTGACTCCTCAGGACTTGCTGGACCCTCTGCAGGTACTTGGTGGTTGCAGCTTTCCTAGCAGCCTCTTTGTGGTTCTCATTTGCTGTGGGATTTCCAGGTACTTGTAGCTGTCCTTGATGTCTGCAATATTGTCTTCTGGAAGTGCAGTCCCCTCAGTTCTGACTACCTTCCCTCTGTTTGTCAATGACATTCCAAGTTGTTGCTGTAAATCCTAGTGGTATGGATCAGTGAATTGATGCCTCATGCACTCGCGGCATACAGCTTGATCCCACACTTGATGATGACTTGTGCTATTGGCTTGAAATTGGCCTCTGGGGTTGTACGCCACATCCCCATTGAGTTCCCCTGCCACTGCGAGCATACCTTGGATGGATTGATGGAGTAACAGCTGGTTTATTCTTCTGCCTTCAATCTCTCTCGTATACTTCTTTAAGCGTCTGGCCAAGGCTGTGAGTCTTTCCTTGGAAGTTTCCAAGGCCTCAGATATGGACAGCTTGCTATACTTCCTACCTTCTTTATCTCACCTTTTTGCAGGTCTGATAGTTGGTTAAGTTTCTTCCATGCTACCTTGATCTTGGCTGCTAATCTCTTTCTCCTTGGAGGGCAATGCTCTTTGTGGCTGTTTATCTTATAGCCAAGCATCTCACTGACCACTGCTGCAGTAGTGTATATCAACTGATTTGTCTTAGTGATGGTTGCAGTAGGGATTGTCCGTAATGCTGCATTCATATCTTCTAGTAGACCTCAGAGGGTACTTCACGTAGTCTTGTTAACTGGTTATAGAGGGTCCAGGTTTACAGCTTTGCCATCCATTCCTCTGGCACTGAACGATCCTTATTCCATCACATTTGGGGCTTGATACACAATCTCGAGTGAAGGTGATGATGATATCTCTGGATAAAAATCACAGATGTTCCTGGGATCTGCTGGAGCCAGTTGCCCAGCTTGGGGGTCACTGCACCTAGCCCTCTGATTACTATAGGACCGTTGTTGCCATTACCTACCACATCTTCTTGAGGTCTTATCTGAGCCCTTGGAATTTCTCCAACTTCTCATGTTCCTTTTTTCCTGATGTTGCTATCACTCAGTATAGATACATTTATGAATATAGCAGTCTTCCTCTGTTTTTCCACCACTACTGTTTTGGGTTGGTTAGCCATCACCAGTTTGTCTATCTGTATCTAGAAGTCCCACAGGATTTTATGTTGGTCATTCTCAACCGCCCTAAGGGAAATTTCTTTCTGCAAGTAACCCCTTCTGCTGGGGTTACATGCATAGTAGCATTCCAAAAATACCCTGTTCACATTGTTATACCCCGAGCCCTGGGGAAACTGGTGCGCAACAAACGGAAAATAAAAAGAAAAGGGAGAATGCCCCACACTCCCTGCTCCCAAGGAAAACGAACCAAAACTGCCACAAATTTATGCAACCACTATGTTTATTAAATTCCAAAAGGTAGCTGGCATCAGGGTGGGCATGACCAAAACAACAAACAAAACTCTCTAGAAATGAAATGATTATTATTATTATATTTTTGCATTTCTTTATGTTTTTTCTTTCTAACTCAACAGTTGAAGGGGAAGTCCGCCTTATAAATGAAGGACATGGTTCATGCTCTGGCAGGGTGGAGATCTTCCACAGAGGGCAGTGGGGGACAGTGTGTGATGATTCATGGGGCCTGGAGGATGCTCGGGTGGTATGTAGGCAGCTGGGCTGTGGTAGGGTCCTCTCAACACCAACTAATGCACAATTTGGACAGGGCACAGGACCCATCTGGATGGATGATGTCTCATGCACAGGCAGGGAATCCAAGCTTTCTGAGTGCCGCCACTCAGGATTTGGATCTCACAACTGCGGCCACGATGAAGACGCTGGTGTCATCTGTCAAGGTAAGTCTGAGCAGATGGAGGTCCCACTGTTTACCTCTCTGTAAATGTTAGAATGTTTAGCTCAGAGGTTTTCAGTCACCAACTGGTAAATAAATTACCCTACAGTATTTTTACGCACAGGGTCTTTCATATTTGATACGTCTTCTTTCAGTCACGAGTTATGAGAAGGATATTCCATATTTTTAGGCCAGTGACAATGAGAAGTATGAAATTCATGAAATGCATCAGGAGTGGCACAAGTTTACATATTCAATGGATCACGTACATTGGGGGTTTGAAGATTGAGGTTTTTTTGCCACCATCTACAAAACACATGAACCCCCACAAATCCATTTCCTTTACATGTATAAAATGTACGATACCAATGTACCATTACCAACACACAAAAAATAAAACAAATCAAAAGATAATGTTTTAATTTCATTAAACTTTTATATTGTAAGGAAAATGTAAATTAAACTCAGTAGTCTGCAGTGTTGAGGTACAGTTTACAATAACTCATTCTACAATGATTATTGTTTTCTTGCATTTCTTTATACTTTTTTTTTTTTTTAACACAGCAGTTGAAGGGGAGGTCCGCTTGGTTAATGGAGGACATGGCTCCTGCTCTGGCAGGGTGGAGATCCTCCACAGTGGGCAGTGGGGGACAGTGTGTGATGATTCTTGGGATATGGAGGATGCTCTGGTGGTATGTAGGCAGCTGGGCTGTGGTGGGGTCCTCTCAGCACCAAGTAATGCACGATTTGGACAGGGCACAGGACCCATCTTGATGGACAATGTGTCATGCACAGGCCGGGAATCCAAGCTTTCTGAGTGTCACCACTCAGGGTTTGGATCTCACGACTGCGGCCACAGTGAAGACGCTGGTGTCATCTGTGAAGGTACATTTGAGAAGGAACACTATTTTCTTCTGTGACCATCGTGTAATGCTAACTTTAGTGTTTTATCCACAGGTTTTATTATATTAAATATTTTGTCTTTAATTCCTACATTATCTGATAATTCCTTCCACTTTCTTCCTGCCTGAGGACTGACAGATCAGGACCTTGTTATAAATGTTCCATTTGCTATTGTTATTCAGGCAATTGAAGTATCTGTTTGACAGGCTAAACATCATCAAAAACCAGCAAAAAATTGCTCAAACTGTAAGTTTTCATTAAACAGCATGACCCTATTGACACAGGAAATTTGTTGAGTTGCTGTAAAAGACAGAATTGCTGTAATTTAAATACAAATATTCCAGTCCTTTTGAAATTTCATATTCAATAAGAGTCCTGATTTAACTAAATCTAGACATCAGTATTTATCAATAGCTAGAAAACCACCTACTCAGAAGAGAAAGGATCATGATGTATAGTATACAAGTCCTCACAAGTTGCCTGGATCCATCTGAAATTTGGTCAGAAAAACCATAAGACCTTGATTTTCCCTGACTTTGAAAATTGTGAGTGTTTATATAACGCTGTTCTCTGGTGGAAGGCAATTCCCCTTGAAACAGGAAGTTTGTTTTTAGGACTTATGGAAGCATGCCTTGAAATTGCTACATTTGAACTATGAATACATTGTAACAAATGACTTTTTTTTTATCTCAGATTCTCCAAGTAGTATGTTCATAGCAAAAATTATTTTAGTATCAGTGCACTACTAATATTATTTATTTGCATTCCTTCTTTCAATTGTAAACAGATGTGAACACAGCAGATCCTGGATTTCCTTATTCCACACCTTCTTCAACACCACAGACCTCTCCAGCCTTTCAGGTGGATGTTACAGGTACAACAGCAGTGGACAACAGCACAGAAGTGGAAGGGGAGGTCCGCTTGGTTAATGAAGGAAATGGCTCATGCTTTGGCAGGGTGGAGATCTTCCACAGAGGGCAGTGGGGGACAGTGTGTGATGATTCATGGGGCCTGGAGGATGCTCGGGTGGTATGTAGGCAGCTGGGCTGTGGTAGGGTCCTCTCCGCACCAACTAATGCACAATTTGGTCAGAGCACAGGACCCATCTGGATGGATGAGGTTGCATGCACAGGCCGGGAATCCAAGCTTTCTGAGTGCCGCCACTCAGGATTTGGATCTCACAACTGTGGCCACGATGAAGACGCTGGTGTCATCTGTCAAGGTAAGTCTGAGCAGATGGAGGTCCCACTGTTTACCTCTCTGTAAATGTTAGAATGTTTAGCTCAGAGGTTTTCAGTCACCAACTGGTAAATAAATTACCCTACAGTATTTTAACGCACAGGGTCTTTCATATTTGATACGTCTTCTTTCAGTCACGAGTTATGAGAAGGATATTCCATATTTTTAGGCCAGTGACAATGAGAAGTGTGAAATTCATGAAATGCATCAGGAGTGGCACAAGTGTACATATTCAATGGATCACGTACATTGGGGGTTTGAAGATTGAGGTTTTTTTGCCACCATCTACAAAACACATGAACCCCCACAAATCCATTTCCTTTACATGCATAAAATGTACGATACCAATGTACCATTACCAACACACAAAAAATAAAACAAATCAAAAGATAATATTTTAATTTCATTAAACTTTTATATTGTAAGGAAAATGTAAATTAAACTCGGTAGTCTGCAGTGTTGAGGTACAGTTTACAATAACTCATTCCACAATGATTATTGTTTTCTTGCATTTCTTTATACTTTTTTTTTCTTTTTAACACAGCAGTTGAAGGGGAGGTCCGCTTGGTTAATGGAGGACATGGCTCCTGCTCTGGCAGGGTGGAGATCCTCCACAGTGGGCAGTGGGGGACAGTGTGTGATGATTCTTGGGATATAGAGGATGCTCTGGTGGTATGTAGGCAGCTGGGCTGTGGTGGGGTCCTCTCAGCACCAAGTAATGCACGATTTGGACAGGGCACAGGACCCATCTTGATGGACGATGTGTCATGCACAGGCAGGGAATCCAAGCTTTCTGAGTGTCGCCACTCAGGATTTGGATCTCACAACTGTGGCCACAGTGAAGATGCTGGTGTCATCTGTCAAGGTAAATTTGAGAAGGTGGAGACACTGAGGTCCCACTATTTTACTCTGTGTCCATCGTGTAATACTTAATGTACAATTGTATAAATATTATATGGTTGATTTAGTTAACAATGTTTTACCCACAGGTTTTTTTCCATTATATGTCTTGTTTTTCATTCAGAAATTATATAGAACATAGTGTCGTTTTTGGGACTGGACATTGACAGTTCAAACTCCCTGATGTAAATGTTCCAGTTATCCTTCAGAAAAATGTGTTATCTATTAACATGATCATCAACATGATCAAAAACTGGTGAAAGCTTTCCCGCACATTTGCATTGGTGAAAACAGCAAGAGCACCTGCTATGTGGTATGGGAAATGTCACATTTTATTCTTCAGTCCACTTCATCTCACAAGCTGAATGCATCAACCTGAAATGTGTTCAGAAAATCGTTTAGACCTTGATTTTTGTTCATTAAGAAAGTCTTGCATCTTCATATAATGGTGTGCTCTGATGGCATGCAATTCACCACGATACAGGAAGTTATTGTTTCGGGGCTAGGAAAGTTGAAAATTCATAAAAACCTGGTACAACCTTTCATATCTCTATAGCTGCTCCTACAATATTTCAATGATGCATCCCCATCACTGCATTTTCCCTACACTCATGGAGCAAAAAAAATGATCTTGGGTCTAAAATGTAAACCTAACAGGAAGTTCACCATTTTTAATTTAAGACAATATTATGATACTTTGGCAATTTTCAGCAAGAAATTCTGAAGATTTTGTCAGTGCTAACTTGCAATGTTTTCATTGTCTTTGTTATGGTGGCAGTGCAAATGTCTGTCTTTTACCATAGCACATAAAAGTGTTAAAATTCAAATGCACAATCTCAAATTTGTCTCAAAATTGGTACACTTTAAACATGAATGCAGTGTAATAACTGACTTTCTTCATCTTGTTCTCAAATTTATTTGTTTATATGAAAATTCTTTCAGTATCAGTGCACTACTATAATTATTTATTTGCATTACTTTTTTAATTGTAAACAGATGTGAACACAGCAGATCCTGGATTTCCTTATTCCACACCTTCTTCAACACCACAGACCTCTCCAGCCTTTCAGGTGGATGTTACAGGTACAACAGCAGTGGACAGCAGCACAGCAGTGGAAGGGGAGGTCCGCTTGGTTAATGGAGGACATGGCTCCTGCTCTGGCAGGGTGGAGATCCTCCACAGTGGGCAGTGGGGGACAGTGTGTGATGATTCTTGGGATCTGGAGGATGCTCAGGTGGTATGTAGGCAGCTGGGCTGTGGTGGGGTCCTCTCCGCACCAACTAATGCACACTTTGGACAGGGCACAGGACCCATCTTGATGGACAATGTGTCATGCACAGGCAGGGAATCCAAGCTTTCTGAGTGTCACCACTCAGGGTTTGGATCTCACGACTGCGGCCACAGTGAAGACGCTGGTGTCATCTGTGAAGGTACATTTGAGAAGGAACACTATTTTCTTCTGTGACCATCGTGTAATGCTAACTTTAGTGTTTTATCCACAGGTTTTATTATATTAAATATTTTGTCTTTCATTCCTACATTATCTGATAATTCCTTCCACTTTCTTCCTGCCTGAGGACTGACAGATCAGGACCTTGTTATAAATGTTCCATTTGCTATTGTTATTCAGGCAATTGAAGTATCTGTTTGACAGGCTAAACATCATCAAAAACCAGCAAAAAATTGCTCAAACTGTAAGTTTTCATTAAACAGCATGACCCTATTGACACAGGAAATTTGTTGAGTTGCTGTAAAAGACAGAATTGCTGTAATTTAAATACAAATATTCCAGTCTTTTTGAAATTTCATATTCAATAAGAGTCCTGATTTAACTAAATCTAGACATCAGTATTTATCAATAGCTAGAAAACCACCTACTCAGAAGAGAAAGGATCATGATGTATAGTATACAAGTCCTCACAAGTTGCCTGGATCCATCTGAAATTTGGTCAGAAAAACCATAAGACCTTGATTTTCCCTGACTTTGAAAATTGTGAGTGTTTATATAACGCTGTTCTCTGGTGGAAGGCAATTCCCCTTGAAACAGGAAGTTTGTTTTTAGGACTTATGGAAGCATGCCTTGAAATTGCTACATTTGAACTATGAATACATTGTAACAAATGACTTTTTTTTTATCTCAGATTCTCCAAGTAGTATGTTCATAGCAAAAATTATTTTAGTATCAGTGCACTACTAATATTATTTATTTGCATTCCTTCTTTCAATTGTAAACAGATGTGAACACAGCAGATCCTGGATTTCCTTATTCCACACCTTCTTCAACACCACAGACCTCTCCAGCCTTTCAGGTGGATGTTACAGGTACAACAGCAGTGGACAACAGCACAGAAGTGGAAGGGGAGGTCCGCTTGGTTAATGAAGGAAATGGCTCATGCTTTGGCAGGGTGGAGATCTTCCACAGAGGGCAGTGGGGGACAGTGTGTGATGATTCATGGGGCCTGGAGGATGCTCGGGTGGTATGTAGGCAGCTGGGCTGTGGTGGGGTCCTCTCAGCACCAAGTAATGCACACTTTGGACAGGGCACAGGACCCATCTTGATGGACGATGTGTCATGCACAGGCAGGGAATCCAAGCTTTCTGAGTGTCGCCACTCAGGATTTGGATCTCACAACTGTGGCCACAGTGAAGATGCTGGTGTCATCTGTCAAGGTAAATTTGAGAAGGTGGAGACACTGAGGTCCCACTATTTTACTCTGTGTCCATCGTGTAATACTTAATGTACAATTGTATAAATATTATATGGTTGATTTAGTTAACAATGTTTTACCCACAGTTTTTTTTCCATTATATGTCTTGTTTTTCATTCAGAAATTATATAGAACATAGTGTCGTTTTTGGGACTGGACATTGACAGTTCAAACTCCCTGATGTAAATGTTCCAGTTATCCTTCAGAAAAATGTGTTATCTATTAACATGATCATCAACATGATCAAAAACTGGTGAAAGCTTTCCCGCACATTTGCATTGGTGAAAACAGCAAGAGCACCTGCTGTGTGGTATGGGAAATGTCACATTTTATTCTTCAGTCCACTTCATCTCACAAGCTGAATGCATCAACCTGAAATGTGTTCAGAAAATCGTTTAGACCTTGATTTTTGTTCATTAAGAAAGTCTTGCATCTTCATATAATGGTGTGCTCTGATGGCATGCAATTCACCACGATACAGGAAGTTATTGTTTCGGGGCTAGGAAAGTTGAAAATTCATAAAAACCTGGTACAACCTTTCATATCTCTATAGCTGCTCCTACAATATTTCAATGATGCATCCCCATCACTGCATTTTCCCTACACTCATGGAGCAAAAAAAATGATCTTGGGTCTAAAATGTAAACCTAACAGGAAGTTCACCATTTTTAATTAAAGACAATATTATGATACTTTGGCAATTTTCAGCAAGAAATTCTGAAGATTTTGTCAGTGCTAACTTGCAATGTTTTCATTGTCTTTGTTATGGTGGCAGTGCAAATGTCTGTCTTTTACCATAGCACATAAAAGTGTTAAAATTCAAATGCACAATCTCAAATTTGTCTCAAAATTGGTACACTTTAAACATGAATGCAGTGTAATAACTGACTTTCTTCATCTTGTTCTCAAATTTATTTGTTTATATGAAAATTCTTTCAGTATCAGTGCACTACTATAATTATTTATTTGCATTACTTTTTTAATTGTAAACAGATGTGAACACAGCAGATCCTGGATTTCCTTATTCCACACCTTCTTCAACACCACAGACCTCTCCAGCCTTTCAGGTGGATGTTACAGGTACAACAGCAGTGGACAGCAGCACAGCAGTGGAAGGGGAGGTCCGCTTGGTTAATGGAGGACATGGCTCCTGCTCTGGCAGGGTGGAGATCCTCCACAGTGGGCAGTGGGGGACAGTGTGTGATGATTCTTGGGATCTGGAGGATGCTCAGGTGGTATGTAGGCAGCTGGGCTGTGGTGGGGTCCTCTCCGCACCAACTAATACACAATTTGGACAGGGCACAGGACCCATCTGGATGGATAATATTGCATGCACAGGCAGGGAATCCAAGCTCTCTGAGTGCCGCCACTCAGGGTTTGGATCTCACGACTGCAGCCACAAAGAAGACGCCGGTGTCATCTGTGAAGGTAAATTTGAGGAGCTGGAGACACTGGAGGCACTTATTATCCTCATATAGAAATATTATTTTGTATCTACATTACAATTTTTCCCACAAGTTCTATTGTGATAAATATTTCATCTTTCATTCATAAATTACTTAAATTATAGTCCAGATACTTCAGGTCCATGCTCTGAGAGTGCAAAGACCCAGGTGTAAATTCTCAACTTAAACTCACCTAGTTTTGATTGGATTTGAGCAGATTTTTTTGGTGTGTTCAGCATTTCTTTTTTTTTTTCTTTTTCTTACTAAGGCTGTTGAATTTAAGGTTATCACGCTGTCTTCATTAAGGGAGTTTTCTGAGAAGAGTTTTCTGAGAAGCTTTCTTTACCATTTACTAAATACTAAAGGAAGCTTTTTTTTCTTTGTCATCTTTGTTCTAAAATATTTCAATAATCCATTTTAATATGTAGCTGTTCTTTACTAAAGAAACATTTCAAATGTGGCACGATTGAAAATTTCATATAGATGTTTTTTTTTTACATGTCACATAAAAAAATAACTCTTTACAATTTACATTATGAAATTGTTTTTTCTTCCTCAGTCTCTCTTCCAGGTTTCTCTCCATTTGTGGTTATTGTAACTGTGGTACTGGTCGTTCTGCTGCTCCCTGTTGTTCTGTTGCTTATCTACAGAATGAGGGCAATGGGGTACTTTGGTAAGTCCCCATTCATCCGTATATGTATTTTCAAGAATGATTAAGTTAAAAAATGTGAAGCTACCTCCTGTTGTGGCCCCTTCTGGACAAAAGGTCAGACAAAAGTAGTATTTTTCTTTCCTGTTGGAATTGTTTGGCTGCTAACCTGGTCCATCTCTTTTTCAACAAGATATGCATCAGACCTAATGTGCAAAAATTAGCTAAAGCTAATAATATAAAACATGTATTTGTCTCTCTCTTTTCTACAGGTTTGAACAGGAAGAGAAACTCAACCCGCAGCCAAACTGAGGTGATTCATCAGTGTTTGTTTGTTTTCACTGTCATGTATAAGCTCTTTACTATTGTACTGTCACTGTGACTGGTTCATAAAAAAAACAAAGTTGTTTTTGTTGTTTAGTTTGTTTGTTTATTTGTTTCTTGCTTTCCCCAGATTCCTCTCTCTGAAAAATATTCTACAGTCTACACGTGTGAAGACTCTACCTATGAGAGCCTTGGTTCAGCCAGCAGGGACCAAGACCAAACCTATTCTACTCTCACATACAAAATATAACACATTTTCTTACATAATTTAAGATTTATAGAAATGTGTTTGTCAGTTTCATGTCTTATTGAGTACCATGGTCAATTTTTCTGTAAGAAGTCGCACTCTCACTTACAAGGCCTATCCTACAGTCTCCACATGTGAAGTCTCGACCTACCTATTTCTGTCTCTCTTCCACAGCATGTCTTTCATCCTGTTTTCCTTCTTCACCCCAACCGGTCGCAGCAGATGGCCCCGCCCCTCCCTGAGCCTGGTTCTGCCGGAGGTTTCTTCCTGTTAAAAGGGAGTTTTTCCTTCCCACTGTCGCCAAAGTGCTTGCTCATAGGGGGTCATATGATATGATTGTTGGGGTTTTCTCTGTATTTATTATTGTGCGATCTATTGTACAATATAAAGCGCCTTGAGGCGACTTTTGTTGTGATTTGGCGCTATATAAATAAAATTGAATTGAATTACTAGAGCAGGGGTGTTGAACTCAAGGCCTCGAGGGCCGGTGTCCTGCAGGTTTAGATCTCACCCTGGGTCAGCACACCTGAATCAAATGATTAGTTCATTGCCAGGCCTCTGAAGAACTTCAAGACATGTCGAGGAGGTAATTCAGCCATTTACATCAGCTGTGTTGGATCAAGGACACATCTAAAACCTGCAGGACACTGGCCCTCGAGGCCTCGAGTTCAACACCTGTGTACTAGAGCGTTGATCAGGCCAGCAGGAACCAGGACCAAACCTACTGTACTCTACTGTCACACACACTAAATAGCAAATTCTCACACATTCCTTCAAATGAATAGAAATCTGTTTGGGGTTTGATGTCTTATTGAGAACCATGGTCAAATTTTTCTGTAAGAACTAGCAATGTCACTTCCCTTGCGCTTACTAGGCCAGACCGGTAATCCTGACACTGGTTAGTCAGGAACATCAGGAAATTTGACATAAAAGCAAGGATGAGTTGACTCAGAATCCATTTGTTACGTTTGACCCTGTTATTCTACTACGGCATTAATGATGGCCATCAGTAGTGTCCTACCCAGAGAACTACATAGATGCATGCGGCTTGCCTCTTTGTGTCTCTGGCTAACACATAACATAACGCCGGTGGTCTTCAGGTCCTCAGACGACACTGCGTCACTCATCGGCGTGATTGTGTCACTGACATTACTAAATGGGCTCAGGGATACTTCCAGAAATCACTGTTGGTTAACATGATCCCCCATGCCATCTGCAGATGCCAACTAAAGCTATCGTGCAAAAAGGAAGCCATATTTGAACACAGACCAAAGAAGCGTTGTTGTGTGCTGTGGGCCACTATTAATTTGAAACTGTTTTCATAGTGGGAAAGTGTTCCCATTCACATGAAATTCGTGTTTGTAATCACAGACGTCACATCTTCTGAGCTAAAGAGGAGGAAGACCTTCGAGCATGTTATAAGCTGCTCAATTTAATGTTTCAGTCCACTATTTAAACATTCACATTAATAAAAGTAATACAAATTATCACTAGCTGAAATTAAAGTTTCGACAAAATCTTAAAAACAAGCTGAAGTGAATTCATTGCTTCCAGCTGTTTTTTCCACATTAAAATGGACTACATTTACTACATACCTGCTTCTGTATCCATCTAAACCAAACCCTCACAATGAAACCAGAGGATCAGTCAAACTTTGACTATGTTTAGTGAATCTAATTTTATGTAGTCTTAGAGCACTGCCAGGGGGCAGTGGATTTTAATCACTTTAGGCAGTTTTGCATTCAATACTCAAATAAGCTTACGAAGAAACTAGTTACACGGCAGTCCTAAGTAATAAATAGCAAGCGCATCAGAACTTCTTTTGTTAAAGAATAAAAAGAATATAACAGAAAAAGAATTGTTTTTCTTGTGTTTACTGGTTGATTTATTATTTGTTTAGTCATCTGTCCTCCCTTAGAAACGTTATGTATGCAAACACGAGGCCTCCAGATTCAGTGATGGAAAAGAGTGAAGGTGTTTACTGCCATCAAGTGCCAATTACTATATTGTAAAAAGCAAAATAACAACGAAATCACCAAAAAAAATGAAAATAAAAATAAAAAATGACCAATCTGCTAATATACACCGGTGTGAAAAAGTGTTTGCCCCCTTTGTGATTGTTTCTTTTATGTTTGTCAAACATAAATGGTTCAGATCATCAAACATATTTAAATATTAGACAAAGACAACACAAGTAATGCAGTTTTCAAATGAAGCCGTTTATTATTAAAGGGGAAAAAAATCCACACCTGCATATCCAAAGCCAGACATCATGCCATGATCCAAGGTTTATTTTGCTTTGCTATGTTCTGTCTTGCTGTTCACATGACTCTGTTCAATAAACTCTATTTCAAGAACTCTTGCCTGTTCCACAGGATCTTTCTGAGTTCTTTGATTTTAACTGGATCTAAGAGACTGAATTAACGAGTGACTGCTGGATAAAGTTCATCATTTAGCTTTAAAGTAGCAAACCGACAACAGTACATTTAAAAGCAAATGGAAAAATGCTGTTGCATTTACAAAAACTGTTAACACTGGAAGAGTTGATGATTTATTTATGAAATATGATTGGAATAAAAACAGCTCTTGCATAACATATAAGAGCTGTATGTTCTCCATGAGATATAAAGTGTAGACTATTGAGTATGTTTTTCTTTATGATGCTGAGGTTTTGATTGTGTGTGGTCTATATGTATATGTGTTTTTGTATGTGACTTGCACATAAGCATGACTCCTACATTTTCTTCATCAATATATTAAACCATAAAAGAAAGAAATGATAAAAGCAGGTGAGACTGTCTGATTTGTTTATTTGTGCTTATTGTGATATGAAATCATATTTGTTTGTAAGTTTGCTCCCTAACAAACACAACAATGTCGACGAAACATTTTGCACCGTCAGAGGCGACCACGGGTGCCTTTGGTTTCATTCTATAATATTGGACTTATTTTTCTACGAAGGTTTGAACTTTGAAGGTGTTTAAACAAGAGAGAAGAGTGTGAAAATGTTCATGCCTGTCTGAGAAAAGTGTATAAAGTGTGTAGTGGGGGTTTTACAGCCTTAAAACATCTATAATAATTGTAAAAAAAATAAAGCTGGGTACTTCGTGAAGCACTGTACATCTTTCAGCAGTGATGTCATTAAGGCTTAACATTCTGGTGGAAGTGACATCCAGGGGATGTCTCATTTCAGATGTTACAGATGATGGCATAAGTCGCATAATTTTTTCCTAGAAAAGAAAATAGAAGATTTCATGTTTCTTTTGAATTGTTGTTTTTTAATTAAGCTTCAGTTGTTTTTAATATATTTTGTAATTTAATACATAATATATTCTTGTTTTGATTGACATTGTAGTGATGTGTTTTATTTTTGTAATTTTGATGCCTTAGCTTCAAAAGGGGTGCTAGACAAGGTCAGACATGGATGAAGTGCAGAAGAAGATCCACTAGGGAGACGGCAGAACCGGCCACATTGTTTCCCAGAAGATGTTTTGTCATTTTTGTTGTGGTATAAAACTGTATTGGTTACAGGGTCATCCTTTTTGTGAAGCAGACCCCTGGTTCACATCAAGGTCCAGTGCTGTAACTTAATTTCAAATGCTGAAACAAATTCAATCTTTTAAAAGGTAGTAGTTTATATTGTAAAACACCTTTGCAAAAATTTTTTGTCCCTGATCCTAGTCTTACCCAGTAGATAATTCAGGGTTGTGAGTGAGAGGACTTGTCCAGCCTGACTGCCCTGACATCCAGTTGTCTTCCCTGCTTGCCATGATACGAAAAACTTGTTTCACAAAGGGTTAAAAAGTGAATGTCCATAGTTTAGATTTTATTAAAACAGCTTGGCAGGAGCAGAGAAAGAGTAAAAAATAATTTAAAAAAATTAAAACGAATAATGAAATCACATCAATTGTACTTGTTGTACTAACCCAGTCTAACCTGCTGATTTTGTTTTTATCTTTGGGGGAGAGAGGTTGGTGGTGAGATGGGCACTTCCATATATGTTAATGGAAGTAATCAGGAAAGCAGGATTCCTTGATAGATCTCACATATTCTCAAAGTTAGAATCCACAAGGAAAACCTTGGAAGTGTTGAGAAGATGCAGTCCACCAGGAAAATGATGAAAGCTCTCTTATCAGAATTACAATCTGACACAGCGATGATGATGATGATGATGATGATGATGATGATGATGATATCTGCTTATCATCATGGACATGGTTTGTCTTCAAAACAATTGAAAAGTGAGTTCAGTGCAAAGAAAGAGAAGTAATGAGGACGAGCCATGTACTGTTGTAATTCTTCTCTTTTGTTTCTACTTTGTGGTGTTTCTATGTTAATTGTGCTATTAAAAAAAATAAAAAGGAAGGTGACTGTGGGGCTCAGCCTCTGCTGAATACAATAGAAGAGCAGAAAGACGTATTCCCTGTTTTCTCCAAAGACACTGAAGTAAAAGCTATAGCCTAACTTCACTTTATATGAGTCTAGTTCTGTATTACACTCCCATTAAACAATTATTGTTTCAATTTGCCTTTGCAGCTTTGTTTTGATTCCACATAGTGGAAAGTGTGTTTTTGGCATTTGTTTTGGGGCATGCAATGCTTTTTATTCTAGACAGTATTTGTTATTGTTTGGGATTATTGATCTCTATGAAGCAAGTATATTTTTCCACTGCCATGTTGAAATATCCCAGATATTAGACAGATGAAAAATATCACATTAAAGTACATTTAGAACAGGTGAAAAAAAATTAAAAAATTATGTGTGACTGATCAAGTTTAAATATAATGGACAGTGGTATTATCAAACTTTTTTTCAATACTATGTACTTTCCTTTATTTTAATTTTACTTAAGCATTTTATATCTAAAAGCCTGAATGAAAAAATGCATGTAGGTACTTTAACAAGTTGTGGTCATTCCTGAAGTATATTTTAAAGTCATTGTTGTTGGCACCTTGATTGTTGTTGTTTCTTTTTGTTGGTGGTAGCTTTGTCATTGTTGTTGCTGTAATCATTGTTATGGGGGCTGAAAAAAGAAATTTGTTGTCTAAATATACTGACAAACACTATATTTAGAAAGAAAAAAAACTCACCCTTTGTAACAACAATCTCAAACTTCTCAGTTGAATCTAGCATCAGAGTTCTTTTCACACAGCACATGTAACATCCTGTGTCAGATGTTTTTAGCTGGTCAATGGTTATATGCATAGTATCAGATGAAAACAAACCATTGTCTTCAGATTTAATGCTGTATCTGCCATTCTTAGCTGTATCACCGGTTGTTTCAATGAGAATGTTTCCACCTTTACATTCACATCTGCAGAACAGCCTCTTGCTTCCAGAGGAGAAAAAAAAAAAAACTTGCATTCAGCTGTGATGGATGGATGAAGATGTCCAATCAGTAGTTAGTCTATTTCTAAGCTATGAAACAGTGCCAACAATCCACAGTGTGTTCCCAGTTCCCAGGCCGTGATTCCTCTCCTTGATATGTGGTGAAGTTACACAGTGTGCTGCTCCCTCCACACGTTTCCACATTTGACCTAAACAAGAGATGCCACATTTAGTACAGTCCTATCCACCGTCCAACAAAAACACTTAAACCATTCCACAGGAGATAACAGAAACCACAATAATAGCACTGAAGCACTAACTGTGTTCATAGTGTAACAATCCCACACCAACTGCCGCTCCACTGCTCTCTTAAGTAGGGCTCCTTGATAGGCAGATCAGCAACAGGTGAGTGATTAATCCCAGGTGTAGCTAGCTCAAAGGTAGGAGACTCTCCAGGCCTGGTGTGGCAGCAAAACCAACATACCACGGCACACACACACACACATGCACACTCACTCCAACTCGTACACAGGGAAGCGAAGGACCAGGAGCAGATCACACCAACAAACAACCATAAGCATTCGACAAATGAAACTAATAAACATTCATCAAACCCCAAAATAACACATGATCCCTGGGTCACAGACCTAGGCCCATGACACAGAGTTTGGTTCCTTTAAAGAAGACTATATTTAAAAACACACTGAGACGCATGTTACCTAAGTAAATTGAAGTTATTCTAAACTTCCAATCCCTCAGATGAAGTTCCCAGTTGAAGACATGTGGCTGTGCCCTGTGAACTATAAATAAATTAGCATAATTTGTTGTGAAGCAGTTTCTTGATGAATGTGTTATCCTTAAATTGGTTTTCATTGGCAAAAACTGTTTTAATTTCTTTTTTTTTTTTTAGATTGTCAACATTTCTGCAAAGAAAATACTGCTCATAGACCCCATGAGGAATGAAGGTTTATGACAGGAAAATTCTGCGTAACTGAGGGCATGTATGATACTGAGGTATTATTCTTAGAAAAAACATTTCTTGTTTCATTATAAATTGCTTTTTCAACTAGGAAATATCTGAGGATGAGAGGGCATGAAGACACCATGGAGTGGCAGTTACAGACTCTGCAACACAATAAGCAACAGGATTCCAGCAGTTGCGGAGTTTTACTGTTAAAAGTACTTATTCAAATGATTCTATTTATTGTTAACTATAATTAAGATTTTACATTATAATTATGATAAATATCACAGTTTGCAGAAAACTACCTTGCTTTTGGAGAGGTCAGTGGTCACTACGGAAGTAGTTGTACTGGAGCGAATACAGATAGCTTGCACCCTATTTGAACATCGAGGTAAGTCCAGTAAAGTCCTTATCACGTTAGAGTGTGTACTTCCAATTTAAATAGTGCTTTTCAAACAGCACAGTACAAATAGTACTTTTCAAACACTTTCTGATAAGACCTTTGTTAAAGTCTAATTTAAAAAAATTAGGAGACTAATTTGCCATGAAGTGTTTTTGGAAAAACTGTACTATTTTTTTATTATTCAAGAAATAATGTTTGAATAACAGCAAATGGCCATGAATGTGTTTCAGGGAACCCTGAGGACTACTGCATTGTTTGCTCTATGTTAGATGCTGAACACAGCATGTTTGAAATGGTAAAAAAACAAACAAAAAAACCCCCCCACACATAAGTCTTATTATCATTACTTGCTAATCACGTTTAAAATGTTATATAATATTATTTACCAAAAAGAATATGAGCCATTTATTTTTCCTTTCCAGGTGCAGTGTGATTCTTGCCAAAGATGGGCACATTTTGAATATGTAAAATATAAGGAGAGCAACCTAGAATATAAATGCAAAAAATGTGAGGAAAACATGTAACAACTTCTAATAAAAACAGCTGTCTTTTCCCCTCCATTTCTCCTTATATTCTGTGTTAACATTAGATGAATGTGTGCTGGAAGCATGTTTTGATAGTGTGATTTGGCCATCAGAACGTCCTATAGATATGTACAATGGAGGCATAAACCACGTAAGATAGCACGGATCGATAGACATGACTATAAATTTACTCTACGGTAGGATGTTTTGACAAACTTGGACGTTTTGTCAGAACACCGGCAGCAGCCCAGGAATAAAGCCCCCTAAGATCCACTTCTCTCTGAGGTAGCACAAGAAAATATAGGAAGATATTTTCCATATTTTGGTCTATAAGTTGATTCCATTATTTTTTTTTTTTTGCTCCAGTTGCTTATTGGTACTCTGCTTTTATTTCAGTGCAATGAGACATTAAACTGCATAATTGTCAATAAAAAACAGGAAATATTGGGGTTTTCCTAAACTTTTGACTGGTAGTATATGTGTGTGTGTGTCATCAACAACCATAAAAGGCCTTTTCTTAATGCAAACAGAGTTGGTCCTAGCACTGAACCCTGTCGAACTCCATAATTAACCTTAGTCTGTGAAGAGGACTCCACATTTACATGAACAAATCTATCTATTAGTCTATTAGAAAGATATGATACAAACCACTGTCCCACTAAGCATTGGATGTCAGATAGACATGCAGATCATGTCTATATTGGGTCGGTCAGTCCATGAGCAATTCTGGACATCTATATAGCGTCTAAACTAGGTCCACGATTTGGATGTCCAACGATGACCCAACTTGTACGTCAGTATGATGCTCAACATTTGAACTTTGGACTGGGTAATATTTTTGGATGTCATGTGGACGTCTATGACAATGTGAATTGTGAACTCATCCTTCTTTCTTTGGCACCTTTACAACAGATTATGGACTGTCAGTCTTGTTTTGTAAATGAAAAGCTTATCAGCCAACTCATGAGGTGTTGTGTGTCTATAGGTTGGCTGTTTTGTATGTCTTACAACTATAGTCCATAGTTCAATGTCACTTGTTCAAGAGAACATGTCTGCTCTTTATGGTAAACACCATCACTGTGTGATGGAATATTGAGTATTGTAAAGCTGGGTTTTTCTAAACCAGTTTTGTCTTTGTCAGGTGGTGTGTACTCTACAGTTTGGACATTGAGTGAGGTGTCCTTCCCTTTTAGGAGCTAAACCACCTAACAATCTACATGTAGTGATCTCATCGTCTTTCCAAACCCCAGTCAAATAAACAGTAGAACTAAACTAATCTAGATTAATGCCTGTGTTTACAGATGTCTTTGAGAGTTAGACAGAGGCGAAAATGCCAGAAAGAACTGGATTAACTCCTACGCCATTCTGTCAGTGATGGTGAACAAGAGGGCATTGAAAATGATGATGACAGTGCACCTGTTTAATGGACAAAGTAAGCCAAGTCCTCTTGGGGAGTATTTAAAAGACTTTGCGGCCAAATACAAAAATCTCAAAGAATCACAAAGACAATGGTATGGTTTATATAGGCCAGACTTACAATGTCAATATTAATGCTCTGATCTGTGACGCGCCAGCAAGGTATATCTGAAATGTGTTAAAGGTCATACTCCATATAAGAGTTGTGAAAGATGATCAATCAGAGGTGATCGTGTTGGTAGAAGAATAGTTTTCAGGGAACAGGATTGCACTTCTCGAACAGATGAGGGTTTCTTCATAGTGGAGTACAGTAACCATAAAACTGGTATCAGCCCCTGGAATTCCTTGTGTTAGCTCATTTGTCTTAGATTATATGCATATTGTTTGCTTGGGAATAGTTAGGCACCTGTTTATTTACTTGACTCATGGGCCAAAAGTCTGTTGTTTATCTATGAGGCAAAAGAATGTAATTTCTTACAAAGTAATTGCAGGAAGAGGGAGGATCCCAAATGAATTTGCTCAACAAATGCGGGTTTTACACGAAATAGGTGGAAAGCCACTGAACTATGTCAGTTTTTGCTATACACAGGTCCTGTGGTATTGAAAACTGCTGTCCCCCGAAAGGTGCAAACATTTCTTGTTCTTGACTGTATCCATGTCGATAATGCTAAAGTCAGATGAGTGGATTCGAAATGCTTATCGTCAAACTTTTTTTCATGTGCTGTGGTGACCTGGCAAGACCTTTCCTATATACAGTGTACATGGACTAATTCATCTCCATGAGGATGCCAGCCACTTCAACTGTTCCTTAAATTGCATTTCCTGTTTCCTATTTGAAAACTACCTGCAACAAATCAATAAACATGTGAGGAGTGTGAGAAGCCCCCAGTGTAACCTTCATCACTCTTCTCTGCATGTCCCGACTCTCTCAACCTCTCCCTTTTTACTTGATCCATTAGCTTAACCTGGACTGCCTCTCTAATGTAGTTATTAGTCACTCAAGTCGCCTATTCATGTCTGTCACCTCCACCTCCGCATTGTCTCTTTTAACATGACAAATTGTGAGTTGTTGATTAGGATTTGTGTCATTTTCTCTGAAGTTGAACCATTTGCTTTGTATACGTCTGCTACATTGGTACTCAAAATGGGCTCCATGTGCTATCGTAACGTATTGGGTTCTAAATTGGATGCCAACAGGTCTGTAACTTTGACAGTGTACAAATGGAACCTAATGGAACGGTAAAGTTGTAAAGGACAAAGAGAACCCTCAGGATGAGTGGATGACTGTTATGGCCTGTCTACGGGTGGCCAGACCACTACATAAGGGTGATTCGTCCTTGTCAGACCTCAAGCAGCCACATCACACAATGGGTGTGATCAATCATTTATTTGCAATATGTTATTTTGTTAGGTTTTGACAGCAAAGAGGAGCGGGCTAGAACTTCAGGGTAGACTTAATACTAAAACAGGAAACTAAAATAGCCTATCAGAAGGCTTTACCAAACCTACCTAGTCAAAATAAACAAACCAAATTAAAACAACTTACTTCCCTAACTAAGATAAGCAGGAGAAAATTATAATCAAAATAAAAGGCAGTCCACCCCTACAAAGTCCTCTATAAAGCATGCAGCACTAGGAATGTTTACAAAGGTCTGCTGGTTGGGATGAGCCTTGAATGAATTGCAGTCCATGGCAGCATCATCATATAGGTCACCTCCAGCTAACTAACCAATCCGTATCATCCGTCTTCAGGATACACCAATCACAGAGAGGCACCTGCACACTGAGATTTACATACTAAACAATAATCCTACAAAACAATGACAATGACATTCTCGTTAGTCAAAATAAAAATTACTTCAGGCAAGTTTTGCTTGGATGAATAACAAATTCAATGTATTTGAAAGTCAAAATGTTCTTGAAATTTTTTTCTTTGTTTTGTGACACCTACAACCTGACCAGTCAGACAGAGGAGGATGACGATGAGGAGGTGATTAGACTGACGAGGAAGCCCAGTAAAAAAGCATTTCTGGAGGGTTTTCAAATACTTTATACATCTGAAATATAATATTGGTTTACACAAATTTTAGACACTGATGATGGAAACTTTTTTTGCAGAATTTTCGGATGAGGAAAGTATCGAGTGTAATGGGTTTTCTCTACGGAGTTTATAATTCCAGTTCCAAAATAAGTCAAATTCTCTAAGATTATGATTTTTTTTTTTTTTGCTGGATATGCTTAGTTTTACTTTAGTACCTTTGTATAGGTGTCAAGCTACCCACCGTCCCTACTGCAACAAAGAAGCTCCAGCCCAGTGACAACAGCATGTTACGCAATACTTGCCAGTACTGGTAACAGCTTAAGTACTGGTGTTGCGTAAACCATGAGTCACAGGCTGATGGATGTGTTTCAGCCTCTGAAAATAAAGCCATGTCTGTCCCAGCTGAGCATAAGATCATGGGAGTAGTTACAGGCTTATGGATGTGTTTTAGCCTATGAAGATAAAACCATTTCTGGCCAGGCAGATGGCCTTGTGGAAACCTTCTCGGGCCTGGATTAGTGTGCTTCCAGATTTCAGCCCAAGGAAATATCCAGTGAGTATCATTTTATGCATTGCCCCAACGAGGTCAAAAGTCAATTCTAGACAAAGTGTTAGTCACTGCTTTAGAATCAAGTTTGGTAATGATTTTTTTTTTTTACATACAATGCAGTAGTTACAAGCTCATCAAATGTTTCAGACTTGTCTGGCTTAAGGCCCTTTCACATAGGATGCTGCATGCGCAGCACTGGGCTCTGAATCCCATTGAGTGAGGAGTACTTGTGCATTTAACTGGGTTGAACTTTGACTGCTATTCCCTGTGATGTACCATCGCACAACCAGTAGAAGCAAAGCCTACAGCTGCACCAAGTTCAACCAAATGATGAAGGAAAAACTTGTACCTATCTGATGTGAACTTTTTGACACAAGTTTACCTGCATATATCGGGACCTCCAGAGCTTTTGAGTAAGTCATTCCTGTCAGTCTGGGTACTTCAAGAAGAAAACAGCGTTGTGGAAACGACACACTCTTCACTAGTAGGGATAGTTGCAAAGCTTTCTTCTTTATAACATTTGAACATAATGCAACACAAAAACTCTTGTAGAGGATACAAAGTCAGAGATACATGTTTTGAAATGACAACAAGAAGGCGCATCTAATATATGTAAAATGGCCGCAAAAGGAAATTTGATGATGCCGCAACTGAAGAGTACATCAAGATGCATGTGCACCTCAAGCATACACTTAAAAAAATGGAGGTGGAGTATTCACTCAGGACTGATAAGCACATCCTACAGTACTTTGAACCAGAATTGTTTTTCCCCATGTTTACGGAGTAGCACAGAGCAGCCTGTAGCAGTTTTAAGTTTTAGGATCTCTACAATGTCTCTACATCTCAACTGGTGCCATGATGCAGTTTCAAGTTCTCTGTTCAAATGACAACTCTCAGTCTGCGCATGTCTCACACATTCATGCATACACACACACACACACACACACACACACACACACACACACACACACACACACACACACTTTTCCCCAATCAGTTACATTTTTCCCCTCCATAAGCCTCCTTTACACTTTGTGCCCTGGTGTCTTCCTTTATCAGTGGTGTTGAACTCTCTCTGGCTTGGTTTAAGGACCTATTAAGGCCAGAGCAAGTGTAGGTTTTGTAAATAGACATATTTCAAACCACTACACAGCATTGTTGATGACAACCAGGATCCCTGTTTATTAGTAGTATTATTATTTTTAATAAAGGTTCAAATGAGGATATTAAATTGTAATTTATTTGCAAAACATTGTGTATAACTGTTAACCTTGATCCAGAGGGTGGAGGGCATGTTTTCTGTACCAGTTAATTTTGCTGTAGCTTTTGTTTCAACAGATAGTTTAAAATGAAAATGCATTAAACCTTCATGTGCATCCCTATCATCCGCTACTGAGACAGTCAAATTAAGTTATTGGAATATAATCTAGTCCCATTTCAGAAGGTGGCATACTGTTCCAGATGATTTTCCACCAGCAGATGATAACTGGAGATGCATGCAAAAGTGTAAACAGAGCTACAGAAAAATTTACTGGTGACCTATAGAAAATATGTCCTGGTCCCTCTGGAAATACGGGACTACTACTAAAACAACCGCTGTAACACTGACAGTTACTGACCTATTATAGTCACTCTATAAATGCTGCCCATTTAAATTTTCTTACCTGTAAACACTGCCATGTCCACTGGAATCCAGGGAGACTGGATTCTGGAGTCTTCCCATACTCCTGTTAGTGATCCTCCATCTGAATGGATGATAACAACCGGCCCATATCTATGGGCTGATTGCCATTAATAATGCCCATTGAATGGACTGACAACATCCAAAGTGGGTGGTTCACTATGTAAGACCAAGTAGATCTGGTGACGGGGTATTTCAGTTGTGCATAGTGGAATTCAAATGTAGGTGTGACTGAGAGGGATTAAGTAGAATCTGTTTTGTTGAGCTCTTGGATGCTAAAGGTGTAAAAGCATACAGTTATTGGTATTATCACCCTCCTGACACACAGATTTTAATGAACTACTTCAAAAGAAAAAAATTCAAATAATTTAAATTTGGAGGCAAAATATAAAGAAGTGAAATCTTTGCACAGTATTGTATCGGTTACATCTTCTTTTCAGCCATGTTTTTAATTTTTTATTTTTTTAATCATTTGGGTGGCACAGCTAAATTAAATACCAATGCTACAGTTAAACTATTTACTAGTTAACACCCTTGTTTGCTTAACTAATATTTACTTAGTTGCATGTGGGTATGTCAATGTGTAATTCAATATTTAGTTTATTTTTATTATAATAACAAATTCCTAACTTGCAGTTGGCGGATGATGTAAATGCTCCTACAAAGGTACATAAATGCTGCGTGTCCTATCTTTTCCCAGACACCTTGCTATCAGATACTGGCTGTGTAGCTTTGCTGGATTGTTCTAACAAGGTAACGCTTAACTTCTTTGTTCGTATCACAGCATAAACAGAAGAAATCATTTTCTACTATTATTTGTGTATAATAGTAGAAGAAGATGTTGTGTATAAATGCAATAATTATAGTGGGTGAATTTAACAATGATGTTGAAACTGCATCTTGTGTGTCATAAAACTGAACATTGAATCATATTCCTTAATAATATTTACATTTAAAACTATTAAAATGCACACACTGGTGCAGCTCTCCACCATTACTGAAAAATTCTCAAAACTGTTGCTGTTGTAAATTAGCTATGTGATTATTAGCAGATTAGGTTTACTTGAAAAGTTTGTGTCAGGATTTAGTGTACATCAGAAACAGCTGCTTTTACACTATTTATATGTTGCTTCCCTGTGGCAATATCTGTATAAAACAGTAAAAAAAAATCATATTATGGGTCTGATAAAACAAATTATTTTAGATTATAAGATTAGTTAAACTACAGGCATGGGTTAAAAACATGAAACTGACTATGGATGCCCTAACTTTGGCTTCCGGTGACACTGCGAGAAATATTTAGAGCTGACTTCTTTCATATACACATTACTGCTAAAATAAAAAACTTTGTGTCTTGGAGTGATGTTGAAAAACAAGTTGATACATCTGTTAAAAGCATGAAATTGTGTTTTTGTAAAACCTACCTGAAGTGCTTTCAAGTTCATCCAAAACATCACAATGAGAGTACTAACAGCAACCTATACTTTTTTGTTAGTGTAAGTTCTTTTCGCTTTTCTTTCCAAGTTCCTTAGATTATTCCTTTTCCTCCCTGTTTTTTATTGTTTTTATGTTTTTATGGTTCATATTTTAGTATGGTTTCATGTAATCTTTCAATTATTACTTTAAAAAAATTGTGACATCTCATAAAGCAAATATTTTCATTTTTTGCATTGTGTGTTTGTTTTGCATGCACATAGTATTTCTTAGACGAGCAGTAGAAATACACCAGGTGCCCTGTTTGTTCTGTCTGCTCAGCTCTTCACAAACATCATGCTCTCCTCTGGACTCGGCAGGAAGTTCCGTGAGTACAACAGGCTGATTATTTACATATAAAAGCTTTTCATAAAGTCAGAGGGAAAGATTAAGTGTCACTCTTCTTAAGCTTTTTATCTTTCAGAGGTACTTGAGATGAGGTGCTTTCTAATCCTTCTGCATAAAATACTTATAACTATAAAATAACTTAGAACTTTTCAAATGTAATTAATGGATTATTAATTATTTACAAGTAGCTTGTAACAATTTTTAGGTTGAATTTTAAATCATTAAAACTCAAGAATAACGAATATTTTTTTCTTCTCTGATTTTCAGTTCTGGGAGTAACATGTTTACTCATGAGTTCAGGTAAATGCACATTTCAGTCACTTTTATCCTGTGCCATTTTTTAACTTTATAATGCCACTTTCAGCCATGCTAATAGATTTTCTGAACTTATACTTTCACTCTGATTACATGGGACCTTTTATTTAAATCCTGTCTGTTCATTTTAAACCATGTAAGAAACTCTGAGTTTAAACACAAGCATCAAGCTGTTAGGTGAAATTGCGCAGGGAGCTGCCTGTGTTGACTGTGACTATCACCAATAAACGTGGGTGTGTCTCCTGAATCAACAGCAGGCCTTACCTCCTCTCTTGCTGGATTCTGGATTCTGATACCAAGTACTTATACTGATAACTACTTGCAGCTGATGGATCCTGTCCTGATTTAAGGCGTGAATGTGTCATCAATAAGCTGAAAATGAATGTTTTTTAATGACAACCAAATGATGTTATTTGGTGTCAACTTGTATTCTGTGAAATGTGCCATACAAATAACTGACAGTAAATGACAGTTAACACAAGATGATTATTATGTTCATGTCATGTTACGCTGTGTGGCAGGCAGGACCCAAATGCAGGACTCGTAGACACGAATGGCAGATTTATTGCACTGTTGCAAAAACATACTAGAAACCAAAATTCAAAAGCACTTTGGGTTTTCAGTTACTATATATAACATTTACTTACTATTGTGTAAGTAAATAGATGGAATTTTTATTTGGATATTTATTTGTTTAAAAAAAGGCAGGAAAAAACTATTAAATTGTGACTATAAAATTAGCAACACAGCACTTATTAATACAGCAAAGACTCATTACATATGAGATGATTTTAAATTTCAGGCTTTGTCAGAGTTGTCACTGAGACCACCGTGTACCCACAAAGAAAGCCCCCCTGCGACAGCCAGATCTGCCGCTTGAGCCACGGTAAGAAAAGCATACTCTGTATATGAAAGATGTACAGACCTCCTGGGTTAGAAAAGTGGAGCTAATATGGAAGTGCCTTAAGCCAGCAAAAGAAGTCCAGTCCAGATGCTCAGGCATTGGCTCAAATTTTGTACTCGTAAGTTGAAACACACACACACAGCCAGGGAAGTTGAGCGCAGAGTTTTACACATAGTTTTTTGCTTTGTATCTGTAACCAGACTTTAAAAATGTAATTTGTGTAAATCTTTTTTACACACACACAAATTCTCATCTATAGATACACAAACATAAAATTTTCACATATTTTGGTTTACAAGGTTACAAAACCCAGTTCACAAGTACACATTTGATTTACAAGTACAAAATATTTATGACGACAATTTGAGCCCATACCAGTACAATGTCCACACAACTGCAGACACTGCATCAATCCCTGTGTCACCATCTTTTCCCCTTTTCCCTCACTTGGAAACAAGACCCAGTTACTTAAACTCCTCCTACTGGGGGGAATCTGTCCCATTGAACCAATCAATCAAAAAGACCACACCCTTAATAATGGAAACTTTACGCTTTCGTACAATTTAAACTGGACTGTTAAAAAAAGTTCACCCCACACATATAGTTGTTTTTTTTTTAAATAGCTATTTACAAAAACAATATAGTTAGTAATAGTGACCAAAACAGTTTTGTTTATTTCTGCTGTGTAAAGTTGGACATTTTATTATGGCAGTAACTGACTGTGGGAGCCTCCGGTGGATGTTCAAGGAATTGCAGGTTTTATGATTTTAGCACTGGCTTCAAGTTTTTAGGTTGAACTTTGCTGTTGTATTTTTTTGTTTTGTTTTCTTTTGGGTTTTTTGGATTGTCCATTCACCTCTGTCCAAATAAGAAAAAATAATATTTTCATCTACTAATAAATAATGATTTGATATCAAAGACAGATTAGACAGTTAGTCTATGCCATTGAGCTCCACTGTTAGCAAAAATCAAATTTTTTAAGTGTTATGTCACTTGTTTTGTGTCAGAGAAATTAAAGAAATTGCTGAAAATGAAACTATTTATGTCTCTTCTTTTAGTCCACAGTGTAACATGCGAAGGATCTCAGGCAAACCTGCAGTGTGGTGAGGGTTATTTTTTGTTTGTTTGTTTTTTTTATTGTTGAATTAATTTGTTCGAAGTGCAAACATGGTTATACTTTAATCCCTTCCTCAGGTGAAGGGCAGGTTTTAGTCATCCATGGAGCTGATTATGGACGCCATGACAAAACCACATGCTCTGATGGACGTCCTGCTTCTCAGCTCCAAGTTGTCCAGTGCTCAAGTCCCACGAGCAATGATGTTGTAGCTAAAAGGTACAGATTGACTATTTTTGTGTAGTTTTACCTTCTTTTTTTGACCAGATTACACAATGTGCAGTATGTTAAACCCTCTGCTGACTCACTTTTTATCTGCATTCAAAGCTGTAATGGGAAAAACAGCTGCACTATCTCGGCAAGCAACTCTGTGTTTGGAGACCCCTGTGTTGGCACCTACAAGTACCTGGAGGTGGTTTATACTTGTCAGTGTAAGTACCTCAACCAGTAACGCACAAATTTTTGATTTAACTCAGTTGGGTAACACCTCTGTTACTGAGACTTAAAAGTGAACATTCAGTCATTCAGCTCATGTCATTTCAAACGGCATTTTTTAAAATCCTGTCAGCTGAACCTAAACTAGGGCATAAGAACACATTTAGATTTCATTTTTGGATTTCAAGATTGTGCTCCACAATCAAACTCAACTTTATCCCACTTTTAAAAGTTAAAAGGTGAAGAATCAATAATTAAAAATGTGAGGTGCAAAACACAAAATCAAATCCAAACCAAGAAGGAAAATGTTGCAAAACTTACAAATTAAATCTGTGATCATAAACTAATATTTAGTCTACACAATAATTTTTAAAGTTTGAGATTTAATGAATGTGATTTACGCTTTTCTCTCAGTCCAGACTGTAACATGTGAAGGATCTCAGGCAAAGCTTCAGTGTGGTGAGTTTTTCTTTTTTGCAACTTTATTGAATTCATTTCAGTGAAATGCAAACTTGTTTATAGTTTAACGCTGTGATCTCGTCCTCAGGTAAAGGGCAGATTTTAGTCATCCACAGAGCAGATTACGGACGGCATGACCAAACTACGTGCTCTAACTTACAATCTGACTGTATGCTCAGAGATGTCCTCTGCTCAAGTCCAGAAAGCATTGAAGTCGTAGCTGAAAGGTGCAGATGCTGACTGTCTTTTTTTCACCTTTTAATTTTCTCCCAGATGTGCAGTATGTCAAACGTCTGCTGACTCACTTTTCATCTGCATTCACAGCTGTAATGGGAAAAACAGCTGTACTATTTCAGCAACCAGCTCTGTGTTTGGAAACCCCTGTTTTGGCACCTACAAGTACCTGGAGGTGGATTATACTTGTCAGTGTAAGTACCTCAAACAGTAATGCACATACAACTCCAAAAAAAATGCTAGCAAACAAAATATTCACAATAACCATCACCTTTAGTTTCATCCAGTGGGGTCAAACCTCTCTAACTAATAATGGACATTCAGTCATTCAAATAATACTACTACCACTAATAATAATAATAAAAATAATAATAATAATAATTTTATTTATAATAATAGTTTATTAATAAGGTGCCTTTTGAAACATCCAAGAACACAACAATACAATAAAACACATAATAGAGATGACACCATGAAGAACAATAGAAACAAAAGCACAAGTTAAAATTTACAAACAGTGGGTTCACAGTGAACATGCAGATTTGAACAGATGGGTTTTGAGTTGAGATTTAAACTGGGGGAGAGAACCAATATTTCTTATATCTGGGGGTAGAGAGTTCCACAGCCTGGGAGCAGAGCAGCTAAAAGCTCTGCTTCCCGTGGTGGTGAGGCGGAAAGAAGGCACAGCAAGCTGGATAGAAGAAGAGGATCAAAGTGAGCGGGCAGGAGAAGTAGTGCTTAACAGGTCAGAAAGGTAAGGAGGAGCACGGTTATGAATGGCCTTGAAGGTGAGCAGAAGAAGTTTGTATATTATCTGGAATTTCACTGGGAGCCAGTGTAGTTCCTTAAGAACAGGGGTGATGTGCTGAGGGTTCTGGTAATAATGCGGGCAGCGGCGTTTTGAACCAGTTGAAGCTTATGGAGGGATTTTTGGGGGAGACCGTGCAAGAGAGAATTACAGTAGTCAAGGAGGGAGGTAACGAGACTATGGATAAGAATGGTAGTAGACTGGGTGGAAAGAGAAGGACGTAATCTGTTAATGTTGCGTAGATGGAAATAGGCAGAAGGGATGAGATTATTGATGTAAGATTTAAAGGATAGTGAACCGTCTAGGATGACAACGAGGCTCTTAATCTAAGGTGAAGGGAAAACTGTGGAGTTATCAATGGTGAAAGAGAAATGACTTGCCTCCAATAGGTTGGGTTGCGGAGGGGCGGACACACCTGAGCAGCATCCGCAATCACGCCTCACCGGCTTAAAACAGAATGAACTAGGCCTGTTGTTGTTGATGATGTGTGTAGGCTGTAGCTGAAAAGCTGCAGCCGCAATAAAGAAGTGTACTGAAAAGTGCGAACATGTGGTCCTGTCTGTCCTGCAGCGTTTACAGTGGTGCCGAAACCCAGGACTGGGGCACAACAGACCCGACTGTGGTGTATTCATAATTGTCCCTGGTACATTTGTTGTATGGGCTGTATGTGTTTATTGTTCGATTGTGTAATTACATGCTACGTACTGGCAATGCATGCTGGGAGGCGGTAATAAAGTAGGTAAAGAGTTGGTCTTACCGCACACAGTTGTCCCGCGTACTTATTCTGATTCAGAGTAAGAATCACAGACCGACCACATGTTCGCTCTTTTCAGTGCACTTCTTTATTGCGGCTGTCGACTTACACACGCGGCTGCAGCTTTTCAGCTGATGCTGCTGAAGCGCATATTAACGTAATTGCCGCGCATTTCTTTGTTCCGCCGTAAAAGTGATTCCGATGTTAAATATTAGTTCTGCGTGACTTTTCTGACAGGAAACTTGTTCCCCAATGTCAGAACTCTGCGCCCCATCAGTGGGGTGCGCCACACACTTTGAGAACCACTGCCTTAGAATACAAAACGCCTTGAAGTGACTGCTGACTTGGCAATATTTAAATAAAACTGAACTGTATTATAAAAGTTAAAAGATGAACAAACAAGAAACAGGAGAAAATTTGAGATGCAAAACATAAAATGACAGTAAAAATAAAAACAGACAGAAGAAAATAACAATAATGAAAACATATTTTGCAGGATGCAAAATAATTTAAGAAAAGATGAAACAAAGGAGGAAAAGGTTGCAAAAGAGTTCAAGTTACAAATTAAATCATGATATAATAATCAATCTGCACATGAATTATGACAGTTTTTAATGTGTTTCTAATGTGTTTTGTGTTTTTCTCTCAGTCCAGAGTGCAACATGTGAAGGGTCTCAGGCAAACCTTCAGTGTGGTAAGTTTTTTTGTAACTTTGTTGAGTTTGATTTATTGAAATGTAAACATGGTTATAGTTTAATGCTGTGATGTCTTCCTCAGACAAAGGACAGGTTTTAGTCATCCACGGAGCTGATTATGGACGCCATGACAAAACCACGTGCTCTGCTGGACGCCCTGCCTCTCAGCTCCAAGTTGTCCAGTGCTCAAGTCAGACGAGCACTGATGTTGTAGCTAAAAGGTACAGATTGACTCTCTTTTTGTGTAGTTTTACTTGTTTGGTTTTCTTTTCTTTTTTCGACCAGATTACACAATGTACATTATGTTAAACCCTCTGCTGACTCACTTTTTATCTGCATTCAAAGCTGTAATGGGAAAAACAGCTGTACTGTCTCAGCAAGCAACTCTGTGTTTGGAGACCCCTGTGTTGGCACCTACAAGTACCTGGAGGTGGTTTATACTTGTCAGTGTAAGTACCTTGAACCAGTAACGCACGCATGCTAGCGATAATGGACATTCAGTCATTCAGATCATGATAACCAATAGGACAGCTTCTTTCTTATCCTGTTTTGCTTTGTTAAAAAGGGATTTTGGAGAATTCGCAGGTAGTACTTATTGTTTAAAATATCAGTGTATTCTGTTGACAAGCTGAAGTTGAACTTCAGGCTTAGTTAGACCTTTGTATACAAAGGTGATGCTTGGTGTACAGTGAGTGCCTATCTGACTGCTTTTAAAGTAGTGAGGTATTTTTGTTAGTTAAGCCACTTAGGACTGATCTATGAATTATTCAAACGTAAAAATGCTCCGAAGTCAAGGGATGAACCACTATTGTGTCTCTACATAACAGATGACCTAGTGAAGAACCAATTTTAAATTGCATCTCCAGAAACTTTGTTACTAGCGGCCAGTCACAAAACACATCATTTGTTCCCATTTACTTAGGTGAATGTATAAAAAATGCCAACGAAAGCACAGTTTGACAGATGTAAAAGAGAAATTTTGTACCAACAAGGTGATTCCTAAAGAACTATTATCTGAAATATGCCACGTGTCTTAAAAAACTATGAAAAATAACATGTTTCAACAAAAAAAGAGAAGGCAGGGTGGAAGGGTGGCAGTCGAGAAGCCATTCCTAAGGAAGGGAGCCTGCTTGAAAAGGCTTGAAAAGACAGTTTACACAAAAACCAACATGATGAAACCAACTGAAGTTTTGTATGTATGGAGGAGGTCAGGAGAGAGGTACAACGGTGAGTGCTTACAGCCATCTGTAAAACACAGGAGAGGTAGAGATGAAGCCTACTTAATGAGAAAGCCTGCTTAACAGGCTGTGCTGAAGAAAGCTTCATGTGTATTGAGGGTGAAGAACCTTTCTCTTTTTAGTATAGGCTTTAAGTTATCATTGCTTTCAGCACGACAGATTAATTTCCTTTAATGATATTATTGGATGATTAGCATGAAGCATTTACAAGAATAAAGTATAATCAGTAAACTGTGTATTTTATCCCTTTTTAGCAAATGAATTATACTCACAATAAGAATGAAGGGTGATAGAGAGAGTCTACCACTGACCTTTCTTATGTTCTTATGTTGAGGAGCAGGTATGCAATATACTGTATAAATCTGTGCTAAAATCCAACAAGCCTACACAGAACTGTGTTGCAGTGGACTCAGGACAGTGTAGGGACTTTGATGGGTTGTTTCATATACACATACTGGAGTTCATGGTGTTAGATGACACTACAGATCCAACAATAAGACTATATAAATTGTTGTAATAACAATGTAATCCTGAAAAAAGAGGCTATTAATTTCCCAAATATTAAACCACATGTCACTAAAAAAGTTAAAGATTGCATCAATAAAAAGTAGAGACTTAGCTGGTGGTGATTCTGATAGTGTGAAAATTAATTTGAAGCCATTTCAGTTGGATTTCAGAAATGTTTGTGACTGATGGCCTGTCTGCTTCTTTATTGAAACACTGCTCAGTGAATTAACCGATGCACGGTGCCCTTTTTTCCAAACGTCACGCAGTTTGCAAGTTATGGTGAATATCTAAAATCAGCTGCGAAATCAAAGTAAACTTTATTTCACCTTTTAAAAGTCAAAAGATGAAGAAACAAGGAAAAAAAATGTGAAATGCAAAACAGAAAATGACAATAAAAATTGTAATGGCCAGAAAAATAGATTTCAAAGGTGATAATCATTTTATTTAAAAACAATCAATTATATTATGCCATACATATAATTTGGATTCAAAGGCTCAAATACAAAATACAGGATGTCAAATAATTTAGGAAAAGATAACACCAAGAAGGAAATTTTTCAAAAGAGTTCAAGTTACGAATTAAATCAGCATATAATAATCAATCTGCACATGAATTATGACAGTTTTTAATGTGTTTCTAATGTGTTTTATGTTTTTCTCTCAGTCCAGAGTGCAACATGTGAAGGGTCTCAGGCAAACCTTCAGTGTGGTGAGTTTTTTTTGTAACTTTGTTGAATTTCATTTATTGAAATGTAAACATGGTTATAGTTTAATGCTGTGATGTCTTCCTCAGACAAAGGACAGGTTTTAGTCATCCACAGAGCTGATTATGGACGCCATGACAAAACCACGTGCTCTGCTGGACGCCCTGCCTCTCAGCTCCAAGTTGTCCAGTGCTCAAGTCCCACGAGCAATGATGTTGTAGCTAAAAGGTACAGATTGACTCTCTTTGTTTAGTTTTACTTTTTTTTTTTTACCAGATTACACAATGTGCAGTATGTTAAACCCTCTGCTGACTCACTTTTTATCTCCATTCAAAGCTGTAATGGGAAAAACAGCTGTACTGTCTCAGCAAGCAACTCTGTGTTTGGAGACCCCTGTGTTGGCACCTACAAGTACCTGGAGGTGGTTTATACTTGTCAGTGTAAGTACCTTAAACCAGGGGTGTCCAGCTCCAGGCCTCAAGGGCCGGTGTCCTGCAGGTTTTAGATATCACCCTGGGTCAACACACCCAGTGTAAGTGCCTTAAACAGTAATGCACATACAACTCCAAAAAAAATTCAGCTAGAGTCCAAAGCAGTCTCAGGGACCATCCTCATTGATTTCACTGAGTGGGGTCAAACCTTTGTGTCTGAGGCTTAATAATGGACATTCAGTCACTGAATCATGACATCTTACTGAACAAACAAAAAATGTGGAAATGCAAAACAGAAAATGGCAATAAAAATATGGCATTGGCCAGAAAAATAGATTTTAAACATGGATTCAAAGACTCAAATACAGATTACAGGATGTGAAATAATTTGACAAAAAATGAACTTTAATAGCTGATTTGAAGATTCACAAAAGATTCAGGTTTTTTGCCTTTAGTGGATAGAGACAGTGTAGATAGACAGGAAAGCAGGGACAGAAAGAGGAGAAGAGATGCAAACCCAGACCCACTGCTCTCCAGCCATACGGCATATGCTCGCCTGCTCACCCACTGAGCTAAACCAGCACCTGGATTTGTTTAAATTAGTTGTTTAAAAAAATACAGGTGTACTTTTTTTTTTCAAAAGTCTAGTCAATTGACAAAGGACAAATAGGAGGATATGTAAACACAGGGTTAAGTGGGAATTAGACACCACTGAGCAACAAGAAATGGGTGCATGTAATTAACACAGCTGAGGAGAACCAAACAGGAGCTTATCAAAACCCGAATAAAGACATAACTAAAAAAAAAGGCAATGAGCAACCAATACTAAATCAAGGAGACATTGAAACATTAAAATAAATACTGAAAATGGACTTGAATGGAGAAATTAATGGAGAACAGAGTAAGGTAAGGTTATAAGAGTGTGGAAAAAAAGCAGAGAGGAAGGCAGCAAAACTTCAACTTCAAGATATTCAAGAAAAGTTTACTTCAAAGTAGAGCAGGAGATATACAAAATACAACTGGCAATGAAACACAAACACATGAATGAGACAGAGGGAACATTCAGGAGACATTCAGGGGGCAATAAGTAAAATAAATGAGTTCAGGTTTAAGCTAAGGCTTCAAAATTACAAAAATTATACTCATCCATTGCATGTCAATCAAAACAAGAAGCAAAATGTAAAATAATATAAAGAACTGAGGCTAAGGAAGAAAAACAAAAATTAAAAAGCAACTTTAAATCTTTTCTTTCTTTTCTAGGAAAAGATTTTGCCATCAACGCATCGTGTAACATCTGAATGTCACATCCCCTCCGGTGATGTCACCTCCACCAGAATGTCAAGCCTCGATGACATCACTGAATGTGTTAAAAAATATGATTTGGAAATAAACACAAATAAACACATATCCTGAGCATCACACAGTGTCACCTGTTTTTCTTTTCATTTCATTTTCATATTTTGTTTAATTTATTGATGAAGATAAGAAAATGCAGTAAAGTCACACACGTATGTGCCAGTCACATTCAAAAACACATGTACATCTAGACGGTATACACAATCAAAACACTGTCAGCGTGACAAATAAAAACAAACTCAAAGGATATCACATGGATAACATACAGCTCTTGTTAGAGTCCCTGTTTTTATTCCCATCAAATTTCTTCCAGAATCGCTTGGATAGTGAAGGTATCCTTGTGTCTGTCTTGATGCCACAGTTTCAATATCTGACTGCTTTTAAAGTAGTGAGGTATTTTTGTTAGTTAAGCCACTTAGGACTGATCTATGAATTATTCAAACGTAAAAATGCTCCGAAGTCAAGGGATGAACCACTATTGTGTCTCTACATAACAGATGACCTAGTGAAGAACCAATTTTAAATTGCATCTCCAGGAACTTTGTTACTAGCGGCCAGTCACAAAACACATCATTTGTTCCCATTTACTTAGGTGAATGTACAAAAAATGCCAACGAAAGCACAGTTTGACAGATGTAAAAGAGAAATTTTGTACCAACAAGGTGATTCCTAAAGAACTATTATCTGAAATATGCCACGTGTCTTAAAAAACTATGAAAAATAACATGTTTCAACAAAAAAAGAGAAGGCAGGGTGGAAGGGTGGCAGTCGAGAAGCCATTCCTAAGGAAGGGAGCCTGCTTGAAAAGGCTTGAAAAGACAGTTTACACAAAAACCAACATGATGAAACCAACTGAAGTTTTGTATGTATGGAGGAGGTCAGGAGAGAGGTACAACGGTGAGTGCTTACAGCCATCTGTAAAACACAGGAGAGGTAGAGATGAAGCCTACTTAATGAGAAAGCCTGCTTAACAGGCTGTGCTGAAGAAAGCTTCATGTGTATTGAGGGTGAAGAACCTTTCTCTTTTTAGTATAGGCTTTAAGTTATCATTGCTTTCAGCACGACAGATTAATTTCCTTTAATGATATTATTGGATGATTAGCATGAAGCATTTACAAGAATAAAGTATAATCAGTAAACTGTGTATTTTATCCCTTTTTAGCAAATGAATTATACTCACAATAAGAATGAAGGGTGATAGAGAGAGTCTACCACTGACCTTTCTTATGTTCTTATGTTGAGGAGCAGGTATGCAATATACTGTATAAATCTGTGCTAAAATCCAACAAGCCTACACAGAACTGTGTTGCAGTGGACTCAGGACAGTGTAGGGACTTTGATGGGTTGTTTCATATGCACATACTGGAGTTCATGGTGTTAGATGACACTACAGATCCAACAATAAGACTATATAAATTGTTGTAATAACAGTGTAATCCTGAAAAAGGAGGCTATTAATTTCCCAAATATTAAACCACATGTCACTAAAAAAGTTAAAGATTGCATCAATAAAAAGTAGAGACTTAGTTCGTGGTGATTCTGATAGTGTGAAAATTAATTTGAAGCCATTTCAGTTGGTTTTCAGAAATGATTGTGACTGATGGCCTGTCTGCTTCTTTATTGAAACACTCCTCGGTGAATTAACCGATGCATGGTGCCCTTTTTTCCAAACGTCACGCAGTTTGCAAGTTATGGTGAATATCTAAAATCATTCTTACACCAGAGGCAACATGTCTGTAACACGTCCTATTGAGAACAAGGACTTTAGGGCTGTTGCACTAACATGTATAGTGATGAAGTGTTTTAAGAAAGTTATTGTGAAATAATCAAACCAAAGATATCTTCAAGTCTAGACCCGCTTCAGTTTGTAAACAGGGAGGGTTGCAGTGCTAAGGATGCCATGATAAATGTCATTCATTTAATAAAGGAAGCATTCAGAAGATCCAAAAGCTTATGATCAGATTCTGTTTGTTGATTTTAGTTCTGCGTTTGATTGTTCGTCCACACGTGCAGGCCCAAAACCCTTAAAATTTGCCTGTTTGTCCAAATTAAATTTCGCATGTGGGATAATAAAGTTTATTCTTATCTCTTATTGTGGCCATCCATCCATGTACTTTTCTGTGCAGGCCACTATTGATGGCCATTAATAATGCTGTGGAGAGGATAACAATGACAAGTCTAACAAATGGATTCTGAGTCAACTCATCCTTGCTTTTATGTATGTTTTATGTTCCTGACTGGCCAGTGTCAGTGTTACTGGTCTGGCCTAGTAAGGGCAAGGAAAGTGACATAGTTAGTTCTTACAGAACAATTGACCACGGTTCTAGATAAGACATGAAACCCCCAAACACATTTCTATTCATCTGAAGGAATGCAGGAGAATTTGCTATTTCGTGTGTGTGACAGTAGAGTACAGTAGGTTTGGTCCTGGTTCCTGCTGGCTGGATCAACGCTCTAGTAGGTCGAGACTTCACATGTGGAGACTGTAGAATATTTTTCAGTAAGAGCAATCTGGGGAAAAAACAAACAAGCAAACAACAACAAAATTCAGAATTCTGAACTTTTTTGTACCAGTGAAAAGTGTTTATTTCTTCACAGTGCAGCGTAAAGAGCCTACAAATGACAGTGAAATTAAACAAATATAAATGAATCACCTCAGTTTGGCTTTGGGTTGAGTTTCTTCTATAACTAGAGAAACCTATAGAAAAGAGACAAAGACATGTGTTATGTTATAGCTTTGCTAATTTTTGTGGTGTTAGGTCTGATCTTATCCTGTTGGAAAAGAAGTGGGGCAGGTTAGCAGTCAAACGATTCCATGAGAGTACTTAATTTTTTTTTTAAAAGTTACTACTTTTGTCTGACCCCTTGTTCAGAAGGGGCCACAACAACAGGAAGCTCCACATGTTTAATTTGTCAGTTTTTACACCAGATGCCATTCCTGACACAATCCCAAGAATGATTTGTGACTCCAGCTGGAGTTGAAGTAGTAACCTATCCCTTGCTGAACAATTGTGTAAACCACTACACTATGGAGCTACAAAAATCCTTTTGATTAATGATTCTTTAAAAAAGCATATAAGGCTGGATCAGAACTCACCACGATAGCCCGTTGCCGTCTTTTTGTAGATGAGCAAAAGAACAACAAGCAACAGAAGAACCGCCACTACCACAGATACAATAACCAAAAGCGGAGAGAAACCTGTATGAGAGACTGAATAAAAAGGGACAATTAAATAACGTAACTTGTAAAAGTTATTGGGTGAAATTACATATAAAAAACATCAATATGAAATTTTGAAAATGGCAGAAAGATTTTGAATATGAGATGTTTCCTTATAAAGAGCAACTACATATTAAAATGTAGCATTTGAAATATTTTAGAATAAAGATGAAAATGAAAGACAGAAAAACAATTAAACTGTTAATTACTATTTTTAACAAATCAACTCTGCAGACTAAACTTCCTTTAGTGAGAAGAGAACCATAACCTTAAATTCAATAGTCTCATTAAAACTGATGATGGGGATGGGGAACTGATACGATACAGTAAAAAGTGAGCTGAAAGTAACCTGAAAGGAGTAAATCGCAGCTGGGATGTAAATTTCATCTCAAGATTAATTTATATAAATAACAACAATAAAAGAAGCAGGTACAAAAAGGCTGTGAAAGAAAAAATATTTAATGCAATAAAACTTGTAGATAAACCTTTAATGTACATCAAACATAATATTTACATATTGGTAAGATAAACTCTCCAGCTGCTCAAATTTACCTTCACAGATGACACCAGCATCTTCTTTGTGGCTGCAGTTGTGAGATCCAAACCCTGAGTGTTGACACTCAGGCAAGTTGGCTTCTCTTCCAATGCATGCCACATCATCCATCCAGATGGGTCCTGTGCCTTGTCCAAATTGTGTATTAGTTGGTATGGAGAGGACCCTACCACAGCCCAGCTGCCTACATACCACTTGAGCATCCTCCAGGCCCCAAGAATCATCACACACTGTCCCCCACTGGCCTCTGTGGAAGATCTCCACCCTCCCAGAGCAGGAGCCGTAACTGCTATTTACCAAGCGGACCGCCCCCTCAACTGCTGTGCTGTTGTCCACTGCTGTTGAACCAGTGACATTTAGTTGATTAGCTGGAGAGGTCTGTGTTCTTGAAGCAGGTGTGGAATAAGGAAATCCAGGGTCTGTTTACAATTAACAAAGAAATACAAGTAAATAATAATTGTACAGCTGTGGAGAAGGAATTTTGTTCTAAACAGTTTGAGAACAACTTTTTAAAAATTTATTTGTTAGCATGTATTCATATTTAAAATGTATCAATTCAGAGACAAATTTGACATTACACATTTGAGTTTTAACAGTTTTATGTGCTATTGCAAAGTAAAGACATTTGCTGTACTGCTCAAATAAAAAGTCTCAAATAAAAAGTCTGTAGATGAAACGAATGAAAGATTATCTTGATCTCATTAAATGTTCTGCAGGAATTTGTTAATTGAAGAGACAATAATGGAAACATTAGTAAAATATCAACTTAAATTAATAGGTGGATGTCCTGTTGGGCCTAGGTTATTGCCCAAAGAAGTATTTTTTTTGTTTTTCAGTAATAAATGATGCATCTAAATTTCATGACTTTAACTAAAAAACAGTGATTGGATTGTTTCAATGAAACATTTCAGCAGAGCCAACAGAATCATGAAAGATTCAACCAAGTTTTATTAATATTCAAGTTTTCCTTCTCCCTTAACAATAGCTTCATGTTTCGTGGTGAATTGTCGGCCACCAGAGGAGATCATTATATAAAAAACCTTAATTTTTGCATTCAGAGGAAATCAAGATCATTTTTCTGACCACATTTGAGATGGATGTAGTCAGCTTCTGAGGAGGAGTATGCTAAAGTATATAACATAATATGTTCTCTTACATCTAGGTGGCGCTCTAACGATTGATAAATATTAATGTTTAATGACAAAATATTTAATATAACAACACATGTGGGCAGACTTTAATGTAAATAAAACATATAATATTTCTATTATTGTATATTAAACTTTGCAGCATAGACACAGAGTAAAAAAATGTAACCTCAGTGTCTCCACCTTCTGAAATTTACCTTCACAGATGACACCAGCATCTTCACTGTGGCTGCAGTCGTGAGATCCAAACCCTGAGTGGCGACACTCAAACAGGTTGGATTCCCAGCCTGTGCATGTCACCTGGTCCAACCAAATGGATCCTCTGCCCGCTCCAAATTTTGCATTAGTTGGTGCAGAGAGGACCCTACCACAGCCCAGCTGCCTACATACCACCTGAGCATCCTCCAGGCCCCAAGAATCATCACACACTGTCCCCCACTGCCCACTGTGGAAGATCTCCACCCTGCCAGAGCAGGAGCCATGTCCTCCATTAACTAAGCGGACATTCCCTTGAGATTCTGTGATAAAGGGGAATACATACAAAAAATAAAGAAATGCAAGAAAACAATAATAATTTTGGAATTAGCCCCTATAAACAGGTAGATTAACATTGCAAATTACCCAATTCAAACTCCACTTTCCTTCAACTTTAAATATTTAGCAAAATTGAAGCATTCGATGTCTAAGAGTCTGTAGGTAAAATATTTTAGTGTAAAGTGAATATAAATGTGTAATAGTTGGTCACTGAAAACCTCTCACTAAAAATGTTATCAGGGACAAAAGTCAAATAGGTAGAAACTTGAGTCCATCCACCTTCTCAAATTTACCTTCACAGATGACACCAGCATCTTCACTGTGGCCGCAGTTGTGAGATCCAAACCCTGAGTGGCGACACTCAAACAGGTTGGATTCCCGGCCTGTGCATGACACATCATCCATCCAGATGGGCCCTGTGCCTTGTCCAAATGGTGCATTAGTTGATGCTGAGAGGACCCTACCACAGCCCAGCTGCCTACATACCACCTGAGCATCCTCCAGGCCCCAAGAATCATCACACACTGTCCCCCACTGGCCTCTGTGGAAGATCTCCACCCTGCCAGAGCAGGAGCTGTAACCCCTATTTACCAGGCGGACCGCCCACTCAACTGCTGTGCTGTTGTCCACTGTTGTTGAACCAGTGACATTAACCTGAAAAGCTGGAGAGGTCTGTGGTATTGAAGCAGGTGTGGAATAAGGAAATCCAGGGTCTGTTTACAATTAACAAAGAAATACACATAAATAATAATAATAGTACAGCTGTGCTGAAGGAATTTTGTTAAAAACAGTTTGAAAACAAAATTTTTTAATTAATTTGTTAGCGTGTATTCATATTTAAAAAGATTCAATTCAGAGACAAATTTGAGATTACACTTTTGAGTTTTAACAGTTTTATGTGGTATTGCGAAATAAAGACATTTGTTGTATTTTCACAGAGAAACCCTCCCAGCAAAACTCAAATAAAATGTCTGTAGATGAAACGAATGAAAGATTATCTTGATCTCATTAAATGTTCTGCAGGAATTTGTTAATTGAAGAGACAATAATGGAAACATTAGTAAAATATCAACTTAAATTAATAGGTGGATGTCCTGTTGGGCCTAGGTTATTGCCCAAAGAAGTAATTTTTTTTGTTTTTCAGTAATAAATGATGCATCTAAATTTCATGACTTTAACTAAAAAACAGTGATTGGATTGTTTCAATGAAACATTTCAGCAGAGCCAACAGAATCATGGACGTTTCAACCAAGTTTTATGAATATTCAAGTTTTCCTTCTCCCTTAACAATAGCTTCATGTTTCGTGGTGAATTTTCGGCCACCAGAGGAGATCATTATATAAAAAACCTTAATTTTTGCATTCAGAGGAAATCAAAGTCATTTTTCTGACCACATTTGAGATGGATGTAGTCAGCTTCTGAGCAGGAGTATGCTAAAGTATATAACATGATATGTTCTCTTACATCTAGGTGGCGCTCTAACGATTGATAAATATTAATGTTTAATGACAAAATATTTAATATAACAACACATGTGGGCAGACTTTAATGTAAAAACACATAATATTTCTATTTTTGTATAATAAATTTTACAGCATAGACACATAGTAAAAAAATGTAACCTCAGTGTCTCCATCTTCTCAAATTTACCTTCACAGATGACACCAGCATCTTCACTGTGGCCGCAGTTGTGAGATCCAAACCCTGAGTGGCGACACTCAGAAAGCTTGGATTCCCTGCCTGTGCATGCAACCTCATCCATCCAGATGGATCCTGTGCCTGCTCCAAATCGTGCATTAGTTGGTGCAGAGAGGACCCTACCACAGCCCAGCTGCCTACATACCACCTGAGCATCCTCCAGGCCCCAAGAATCATCACACACTGTCCCCCACTGCCCACTGTGGAGGATCTCCACCCTGCCAGAGCAGGAGCCATGTCCTCCATTAACTAAGCGAACATTCCCTTGAGATTCTGTGATAAAGGGGAATACATACAAAAAATAAAGAAATGCAAGAAAACAATAATAATTTTGGAATTAGCCCCTATAAACAGGTAGATTAACATTGCAAATTACCCAATTCAAACTCCACTTTCCTTCAACTTTAAATATTTAACAAAATTGAAGCATTCAGTGTCGAAGAGCCTGTAGTAAAATATTTTAGTGTAAAGTGAATATAAATGTGTAATAGTTGGTCACTGAAAACCTCTCACTTAAAATTTTTATCAGGGACAAAAGTCAAATAGGTAGAAACTTGAGTCCATCCACCTTCTCAAATTTACCTTGACAGATGACACCAGCATCTTCACTGTGGCCGCAGTTGTGAGATCCAAACCCTGAGTGGCGACACTCAAACAGGTTGGATTCCCGGCCTGTGCATCTCACATCATCCATCCAGATGGGCCCTGTGCCTTGTCCAAATCGTGCATTAGTTGGTGCTAAGAGGACCCCACCACAGCCCAGCTGCCTACATACCACCTGAGCATCCCCCAGGTCCCAAGAATCATCACACACTGTCCCCCACTGGCCTCTGTGGAAGATCTCCACCCTGCCAGAGCAGGAGCCGTAAGCCCTATTTACCAGGCGGACCGCCCACTCAACTGCTGTGCTGTTGTCCACTGTTGTTGAACCAGTGACATTAACTTGAAAAGCTGGAGAGGTCTGTGGTATTGAAGCAGGTGTGGAATAAGGAAATCCAGGGTCTGTTTACAATTAACAAAGAAATACACATAAATAATAATAATAGTACAGCTGTGCTGAAGGAATTTTGTTAAAAACAGTCTGACAACAAGGTTTTTTAAAATTAATTTGTTAGTGTGTATTCATATTTAAAATGTATCAATTTGAAGACAACATTGAGATTACACATTTGAGTTTTAACAGTTTTATGTGCTATGGTAAAACACAAGGACATTTGCTGTACTTTCACAGAGAAACCCTCCCAACAAAAACTCAAAAAGTCTGTAGATGAAACGATTTGAAGATTATCTTGATCTTTTTAAATATTCAGCGGGAATTTGTTAATGAAAGAGGCAGTAATGGAACCACCAGTATAATATCAACTTAAATTAATAATGGCGTACATCCTCTTGAGTCTAGGTTATTGTACAAAGAACGATTTTTTTTTTCAATAATAAATGAGGCCTCTGAATTTCATGAATGTAACTAAAATGCAGTGATTGGGTTCTTTTAATGAAATATTGCGGCAGAGCCAACAGAATCATGGAAGTTTCAACCAACTTTTAAGAATATTCAAGTTTTCCTTCTCCCTTAACAATAACTTGATGTTTCGTGGTGAACTGTCTGCCACCAGAGGGCATCATTATATGAAAACCCATAATTTTTGCAATCAGGAAAAAACTTAAAAATATTTTTCTGACCACATTTGAGATGGATGTAGTCAGCTTCTGAGGAGGAGTATGCTAAAGTATATAACATGATATGTTCTCTTACATCTAGGTGGCGCTCAAACGATTGATAAATATTAATGTTTAATGACAAAATATTTAATATAACAAAACCTGTGGGTAGTAGACTTTAATGTAAATAAAACATATAATATTTCTATTATTGTATAATAAACTTGGCAACATAGACACAGAGTAAAAAAATGGGACCTCAGTGTCTCCACCTTCTGAAATGTACCTTCACAGATGACACCAGCATCTTCACTGTGGCTGCAGTCATGAGATCCAAACCCTGAGTGGCGACACTCAAACAGGTTGGATTCCCAGCCTGTGCATGTCACCTGGTCCAGCCATATGGATCCTCTGCCCGCTCCAAATCGTGCATTAGTTGGTGCAGAGAGGACCCTACCACAGCCCAGCTGCCTACATACCACCTGAGCATCCTCCAGGCCCCAAGAATCATCACACACTGTCCCCCACTGGCCACTGTGGAGGATCTCCACCCTGCCAGAGCAGGAGCCATGTCCTCCATTAACCAAGCGAACATTCCCTTGAGTTTCTGTGTTAAAAAGAAATACATACAAAATATAAAGAAATCCGGGACTCAATAATAATTTTTGTGATAAGTCACTGTATACTGTAGATCAACATTGCAAACTACCCAGTTGAAACTATACTTTCCTTCCACATGAATGTTTAACAAAATGGTAGTATTCAATGTCAAAGAGCCTGTAGGTAAAATATTTTAGTGTAAAGTAAAAATCATTGTATAATGGTTGGTCACTGAAAACCAATCAGTTGAAATTATATCGAGGACATATAGTCAAACAGGTGGGACCTCAGCCTTGCCACCTTCTCAAATTTACCTTGACAGATGACACCAGCATCTTCATTGTGGCCGCAGTTGTGAGATCCAAACCCTGAGTGACGACACTCAGAAAGCTTGGATTCCCGGCCTGTGCATGACACATCATCCATCCAGATGGATCCTCTGCCCGCTCCAAATTTTGCATTAGTTGGTGCAGAGAGGACCCTACCACAGCCCAGCTGCCTACATACCACCTGAGCATCCTCCAGGCCCCAAGAATCATCACACACTGTCCCCCACTGCCCACTGTGGAGGATCTCCACCCTGCCAGAGCAGGAGCCATGTCCTCCATTAACTAAGCGGACATTCCCTTGAGATTCTGTGATAAAGGGGAATACATACAAAAAATAAAGAAATGCAAGAAAACAATAATAATTTTGGAATTAGCCCCTATAAACAGGTAGATTAACATTGCAAATTACCCAATTCAAACTCCACTTTCCTTCAACTTTAAATATTTAGCAAAATTGAAGCATTCGATGTCTAAGAGTCTGTAGGTAAAATATTTTAGTGTAAAGTGAATATAAATGTGTAATAGTTGGTCACTGAAAACCTCTCACTTAAAATTTTTATCAGGGACAAAAGTCAAATAGGTAGAAACTTGAGTCCATCCACCTTCTCAAATTTACCTTCACAGATGACACCAGCATCTTCACTGTGGCCGCAGTTGTGAGATCCAAACCCTGAGTGACGACACTCAAACAGGTTGGATTCCCGGCCTGTGCATGACACATCATCCATCCAGATGGGCCCTGTGCCTTGTCCAAATGGTGCATTAGTTGATGCTGAGAGGACCCTACCACAGCCCAGCTGCCTACATACCACCTGAGCATCCTCCAGGCCCCAAGAATCATCACACACTGTCCCCCACTGGCCTCTGTGGAAGATCTCCACCCTGCCAGAGCAGGAGCTGTAACCCCTATTTACCAGGCGGACCGCCCACTCAACTGCTGTGCTGTTGTCCACTGTTGTTGAACCAGTGACATTAACCTGAAAAGCTGGAGAGGTCTGTGGTATTGAAGCAGGTGTGGAATAAGGAAATCCAGGGTCTGTTTACAATTAACAAAGAAATACACATAAATAATAATAATAGTACAGCTGTGCTGAAGGAATTTTGTTAAAAACAGTTTGAAAACAAAATTTTTTAATTAATTTGTTAGCGTGTATTCATATTTAAAAAGATTCAATTCAGAGACAAATTTGAGATTACACTTTTGAGTTTTAACAGTTTTATGTGGTATTGCGAAATAAAGACATTTGTTGTATTTTCACAGAGAAACCCTCCCAGCAAAACTCAAATAAAATGTCTGTAGATGAAACGAATGAAAGATTATCTTGATCTCATTAAATGTTCTGCAGGAATTTGTTAATTGAAGAGACAATAATGGAAACATTAGTAAAATATCAACTTAAATTAATAGGTGGATGTCCTGTTGGGCCTAGGTTATTGCCCAAAGAAGTAATTTTTTTTGTTTTTCAGTAATAAATGATGCATCTAAATTTCATGACTTTAACTAAAAAACAGTGATTGGATTGTTTCAATGAAACATTTCAGCAGAGCCAACAGAATCATGGACGTTTCAACCAAGTTTTATGAATATTCAAGTTTTCCTTCTCCCTTAACAATAGCTTCATGTTTCGTGGTGAATTTTCGGCCACCAGAGGAGATCATTATATAAAAAACCTTAATTTTTGCATTCAGAGGAAATCAAAGTCATTTTTCTGACCACATTTGAGATGGATGTAGTCAGCTTCTGAGCAGGAGTATGCTAAAGTATATAACATGATATGTTCTCTTACATCTAGGTGGCGCTCAAACGATTGATAAATATTAATGTTTAATGACAAAATATTTAATATAACAACACATGTGGGCAGACTTTAATGTAAAAACACATAATATTTCTATTTTTGTATAATAAATTTTACAGCATAGACACATAGTAAAAAAATGTAACCTCAGTGTCTCCATCTTCTCAAATTTACCTTCACAGATGACACCAGCATCTTCACTGTGGCCGCAGTTGTGAGATCCAAACCCTGAGTGGCGACACTCAGAAAGCTTGGATTCCCTGCCTGTGCATGCAACCTCATCCATCCAGATGGATCCTGTGCCTGCTCCAAATCGTGCATTAGTTGGTGCAGAGAGGACCCTACCACAGCCCAGCTGCCTACATACCACCTGAGCATCCTCCAGGCCCCAAGAATCATCACACACTGTCCCCCACTGCCCACTGTGGAGGATCTCCACCCTGCCAGAGCAGGAGCCATGTCCTCCATTAACTAAGCGAACATTCCCTTGAGATTCTGTGATAAAGGGGAATACATACAAAAAATAAAGAAATGCAAGAAAACAATAATAATTTTGGAATTAGCCCCTATAAACAGGTAGATTAACATTGCAAATTACCCAATTCAAACTCCACTTTCCTTCAACTTTAAATATTTAACAAAATTGAAGCATTCAGTGTCGAAGAGCCTGTAGTAAAATATTTTAGTGTAAAGTGAATATAAATGTGTAATAGTTGGTCACTGAAAACCTCTCACTTAAAATTTTTATCAGGGACAAAAGTCAAATAGGTAGAAACTTGAGTCCATCCACCTTCTCAAATTTACCTTGACAGATGACACCAGCATCTTCACTGTGGCCGCAGTTGTGAGATCCAAACCCTGAGTGGCGACACTCAAACAGGTTGGATTCCCGGCCTGTGCATCTCACATCATCCATCCAGATGGGCCCTGTGCCTTGTCCAAATCGTGCATTAGTTGGTGCTAAGAGGACCCCACCACAGCCCAGCTGCCTACATACCACCTGAGCATCCCCCAGGTCCCAAGAATCATCACACACTGTCCCCCACTGGCCTCTGTGGAAGATCTCCACCCTGCCAGAGCAGGAGCCGTAAGCCCTATTTACCAGGCGGACCGCCCACTCAACTGCTGTGCTGTTGTCCACTGTTGTTGAACCAGTGACATTAACTTGAAAAGCTGGAGAGGTCTGTGGTATTGAAGCAGGTGTGGAATAAGGAAATCCAGGGTCTGTTTACAATTAACAAAGAAATACACATAAATAATAATAATAGTACAGCTGTGCTGAAGGAATTTTGTTAAAAACAGTCTGACAACAAGGTTTTTTAAAATTAATTTGTTAGTGTGTATTCATATTTAAAATGTATCAATTTGAAGACAACATTGAGATTACACATTTGAGTTTTAACAGTTTTATGTGCTATGGTAAAACACAAGGACATTTGCTGTACTTTCACAGAGAAACCCTCCCAACAAAAACTCAAAAAGTCTGTAGATGAAACGATTTGAAGATTATCTTGATCTTTTTAAATATTCAGCGGGAATTTGTTAATGAAAGAGGCAGTAATGGAACCACCAGTATAATATCAACTTAAATTAATAATGGCGTACATCCTCTTGAGTCTAGGTTATTGTACAAAGAACGATTTTTTTTTTCAATAATAAATGAGGCCTCTGAATTTCATGAATGTAACTAAAATGCAGTGATTGGGTTCTTTTAATGAAATATTGCGGCAGAGCCAACAGAATCATGGAAGTTTCAACCAACTTTTAAGAATATTCAAGTTTTCCTTCTCCCTTAACAATAACTTGATGTTTCGTGGTGAACTGTCTGCCACCAGAGGGCATCATTATATGAAAACCCATAATTTTTGCAATCAGGAAAAAACTTAAAAATATTTTTCTGACCACATTTGAGATGGATGTAGTCAGCTTCTGAGGAGGAGTATGCTAAAGTATATAACATGATATGTTCTCTTACATCTAGGTGGCGCTCAAACGATTGATAAATATTAATGTTTAATGACAAAATATTTAATATAACAAAACCTGTGGGTAGTAGACTTTAATGTAAATAAAACATATAATATTTCTATTATTGTATAATAAACTTGGCAACATAGACACAGAGTAAAAAAATGGGACCTCAGTGTCTCCACCTTCTGAAATTTACCTTCACAGATGACACCAGCATCTTCACTGTGGCTGCAGTCATGAGATCCAAACCCTGAGTGGCGACACTCAAACAGGTTGGATTCCCAGCCTGTGCATGTCACCTGGTCCAGCCATATGGATCCTCTGCCCGCTCCAAATCGTGCATTAGTTGGTGCAGAGAGGACCCTACCACAGCCCAGCAGCCTACATACCACCTGAGCATCCTCCAGGCCCCAAGAATCATCACACACTGTCCCCACTGGCCACTGTGGAGGATCTCCACCCTGCCAGAGCAGGAGCCATGTCCTCCATTAACCAAGCGAACATTCCCTTGAGTTTCTGTGTTAAAAAGAAATACATACAAAATATAAAGAAATCCGGGACTCAATAATAATTTTTGTGATAAGTCACTGTATACTGTAGATCAACATTGCAAACTACCCAGTTGAAACTATACTTTCCTTCCACATGAATGTTTAACAAAATGGTAGTATTCAATGTCAAAGAGCCTGTAGGTAAAATATTTTAGTGTAAAGTAAAAATCATTGTATAATGGTTGGTCACTGAAAACCAATCAGTTGAAATTATATCGAGGACATATAGTCAAACAGGTGGGACCTCAGCCTTGCCACCTTCTCAAATTTACCTTGACAGATGACACCAGCATCTTCATTGTGGCCGCAGTTGTGAGATCCAAACCCTGAGTGACGACACTCAGAAAGCTTGGATTCCCGGCCTGTGCATGACACATCATCCATCCAGATGGGCCCTGTGCCTTGTCCAATTAGTGTATTAGTTGGTATGGACAGGACCCTACCACAGCCCAGCTGCCTACACACCACTTGAGCATCCTCCAGGCCCCAAGAATCATCACACACTGTCCCCCACTGGCCTCTGTGGAAGATCTCCACCCTGCCAGAGCAGGAGCCGTAACCCCTATTTACCAGGCGGACCTCCCCCTCAACTCCTGTGCTGTTGTCCACTGCTGTTGTACCAGTGACATTAACCGGAACGGATGGAGAGGTCTGCGGTCTTGAAGTAGGTGTGGATAAACCAAAGCCCAGGTCTGTTGAGTTCACTTCTGTTTGACATTGAAAAAGAAATACAAATAAATAATAGTAGTGCAGCAATGATGCTTAAACCATATTTTTTATAAACAGTTTATTTTAAGAACAACATAACAAAAATAAGTGATTTGCTTCAGTGCACCCACATGAAAAGTGTTGCAGTTCCAACACTGTATGCATGCTTTCATATTTCGGGCTACATAAGGTTGTAGATGCAATAGTTTCCATAGCAGGTTTGACCAGTATTCCTCAGTAATAGACACGCTGGTCCACAGTGTTTATGTCATGCTTTGCCTCTTGCAAGCATGATATTGGTTGTATGAATTATCAAATTACACACCCAATATCACCAAAATAGCAATTGCAGTAATTGCCTTTCCAAGGACTGCACATTTTGCAAGTAACTGGAGCATGGGATCCACACCTGTTTGAGTTAATACATCTCACTTTTATTCTTTGCTTTAAGCACATTTCTGACTATCACGCACTTTCACATTATGATGGTGCATTGGTGGCAATTTAGAGTACAAGACTGTGAGTGTGTGAAGCCTGGGACAGATTTAACAACATAGATTCCAAGGTTTTCTGGCAAAAAAAAAATATCATAAGATGAACAATTTAAAATTTCCAAGGTGTTGAACTGACCACAGATCATTTTGAGCTTATAAAATCTCAAGTTGAAATCTGTAAAAGTAAAGTACCAGAAAATGGCTAAAATTCAGCCAAAATATAATAATAATAATAATAATAATGATAATAATAATAATAATAATAATAATAATAATAATAATAATAACAGCAATAATAATAAACAAGAACAAGAGGAAGTGAATTTTCCTCATTGTCCCCTTTCCTCAATTAAATGTGATATATGAACAGTTCGATACTGGCTACCCGAATGACTGCTAGAGTTTGTTATGTACAGATGTCAGCTCAATTGTTTGTTTCCAAAAAAACAAAAAAGCAGAAGATGCATGAAAGATATCAATAAAGAAAGGAATGGGCACTCAGGGAATGCTTGTATATAGGGCCCAGAGTTCTGTGCTACAGCCCAACATCCACCTGTGGTGTTTCGTCCTTCCATTTCTGTATGGTTGGGAGTTTCTGGATTGGCAAGACAAGTGATTCCATCCTGAAGATCTGTTAAAAAGATAAGCAATCAGTAGTTACTATTGTCCTGTTAAATACTACAGTAAAATATAATATTTATACTTTAATTGAACACATAATATTAACTTTATTTTATTGTGATAAAGTTTTAAAATTAGTTGTTAAACTTGCTATATTTTCACTTAATTATTTGAATTTGCAAAAATCAAAACTTTTTTTATCCTTCCCTACACAAACAATCTACTGATAAAGATTATGTTAAAAGGTTGTGAAGAAGAAATTCGAATTTGAGTTTGTTTGTGATGACATCTTCAGCTTTTTGTACGCTTGTTAAATTAGGCTTTTGAACTTGTTTAAACATTTGAACTTGGGTATTTATTTATTTATTTTTGTTGTGTTGCGGCTGGATAGTGTAGTGGTAAGACTACATGCCTTTGGAATGGGAGTTGTGGGTTACTGTATCCAGTAAGCGTCCCTAGGCTAGACCCCCGCATGCTAACCAAGAATGAGCGAGAGACAGAGTAACCAGAACACACTGATGAGAAGTGGGCTACTAGAAGAAGATGGTATAAGTGGGCAAGAAATGAAAATCGGGTGCTGTTGGAATGCTACTACGCAAGTAACCCCAGCAGAAGGGGTTACATGAATAGGATAAGGGACCTATGGAATCTTCGATACCCAGTATCCAGATTGATGGTGAAACAACTAGTAGCTCAGTGTTCTAAAATTCGGAAGAAGGTACTGCTCTCATGGCTAGAGATTGATGAGGTACAACACAATGTTACGGCAAGGGGCGGCAGGACGACAGGTCAGGGAGGAGATGTCATCATCACCCCCACCCGAGTTTGGGTACCAAGCCCCAAGTGCGATGGAAGACGACGTGTTGTGAGAGGAACTGACCTGAAAGATGGCATCATGGTGAAACTTGAAACCTGGACCCTCCATAGCCAATTACCAAGGCTACGTGAAGTACCCTCTGAGGATCTACTAGATGATGTGAATGCCACAATTACTGAGACTAACCAGCTGACCAAAGCAGCAGTGATCAGTGAGTGATCAGCCACAAGGAGCAGTACCCTCCATGGAGAAGGAGACTAGACTACAGAAAGGTACAATGAAGAAGGTGCCTAAGAAGTACAGCAAGCTGTGAAGCTGCCGAGCAAAGAGGTATACCAGAAAAACAGAAGGCAGGAGAATAAACCAGTTGTTCTCCACAGAACCATCCAAGGTGTAGTCGTAGTGGCATGGGAATATGAGAACAACACCACCAAGGCTGGAGACATAGCAATACTGGAGGAGCATATGTGATAAGCGTGCAACACATAACAAAGCTCATGAGCACTACCATTACTGAACCCGAGCATGGTCCAGTAACCATCACATTGGCAGACATCCAAGAAAGTGTCTCCAGAATGAAGAATTGGACATCACTAGGCCCCGACATGATTCACAATTACTGGCTGAAGAATCTGCTTGCACTCCATGAGCATCTCGCAGTACAAATGAACCAGCTGTTAGTCAATAAGAGACACCAAGAATGGCTAACTGAAGGCCTGACAGTCTTGATCCCCAAGGGTTCACCAGAACCTGCCTCAGAACCACATGGAAGCTCCTGTCACGCATCACAGCGGCTAAAATGAACAGGCACATTCCTCAAAAAGACACATAAAGGAATTGGGAAGAATACCAGAGGAGCAAAGCACCACCAGCTACTGGTAGACAGAGCACCACCAGGATACACAGCAACAACATTGGAATGCAATTCGGATTGGAGAAGTGTAGTTGTAAGGTAGTCAGAACTGAGGGGATTGTACTACTAGATGGTAACATTGGCAACAAATATCTAGGAATCTCCACAGGAAAATGGGAACCACAAAGAGGCCGCAGGTAAGCTGCAACCACCAAATACCTGCAGAGGGTCAGGCAAGTCCTGAGAAGTCAACTGTAATAGAAAGAACAAGATTCGGGCAATCAATACCTATGTCCTGCCCGTGATCACATACCCTGCTAGGATAATAAGCTGGCCAAAGGAGGAGATAGAAGCCACTGACATCAAGATAAGAAAGGTTCTAGATCATGGATGAAGGGTTTCACCCCAAGACGGAAGGAAGGAGGCCAAGGACTGGTGAGTGTCAGAACCGCTGTTCAGGATAAGACAACAAATATCCATGAGTACATCAGGAAGATGGCCATAACCAACCTTGTACTTAATGAATACCTCAGCAGTGTTGGGAAGGTTACTTTTAAAATGTATTCCACTACAGATTACAGATTACATGCCCAAAATGTATTTTGTAATGTATTCCGTTACGTTACTCAATGAGAGTAACGTATTCTGAATACTTTGGATTACTTCATATATTATCATGCTTTTTACAATTACACAAATGTACTACTGCAGTGTGATTTATTACTATTACTTAAGGTTATTTGCCATATCAATACCAACTAATGTCACGGTACTGGGTCATGTGACCCAGTATGTGGGTTGTTAATGTGTCATTTTGTATTCATTTGTGTTCTAGTTTCAGCTTAGCTCATCCAGTCAATTTCTAGGTTGCTGTTAGTCCTTTGCTTCTTAATTTCTTTGTGTCATCTTCTCCTGTGTTAAAGTTCCCCTTGCTGTTTATTAGGTGTTATTGGTTATGTTTCTTGCCTGCCTGGTTAATGTTGTCAAATTTGTGTAAGCCTGCATCTTGTCATGTTTTCCTGTTTATTTTGAAAGTCCAGTTTTCATGTCTTTGTGTTTTGGTTTACATTTCCTGTGGATTATTATGTTCATCCTAGTCAGCTGTTTCCTCAATGTCTCCACTTCCCCTGATCATCTCATGTGTATATTTAAGTCCTTTGTCTCTAACTGTTCTTTGTCAGGTCGTCTGTTATCCTTGCCACAGACTTCATAGTTTTCCCTCGTTGTTTCACTGTGTTTCATAGCATTCCTAGTTACTCTGTGCTCATAGTTTTTCATAGTTCTTTCACAGAGTGTCATAGTCTTTTAGTTTACACAGTGTTCTTAGTCTCCTTAGTTTTCCCAGTTTCAGTGTGTCTCTAGTGTTGTTCTCATGCCATCAGCCACAATAAAGGCTCGCTTTATATTTGGAAACTTAGTGATGCTGAAAAACTAGTTCATGCATTTATTACTTCCAGGCTGGACTACTGTAATTCATTATTATCAGGATGTCCTAAAAACTCCCTGAAAAGCCTCCAGTTAATCCAACATGCTGCAGCAAGAGTCCTGACAGGGACTAGAAAGAGAGAGCAGATTTCTCCAGTATTGACTTCCCTTCATTGGCTTCCTGTTAAATCCAGAATTGAATTCAAAATCCTGCTCCTCACATACAAGGTCTTAAATAATCAGGCCCCATCTTATCTTAATGACCTTGTAGTACCATATCACCCTATTAGAGCACTTCGCTCTCGCTCTGCAGGCCTACTTGCTGTTCCTAGAGTATTTAAAAGTAGAATGGGAGGCAGAGCCTTCAGTTTTCAGGCCCCTCTTCTGTGGAACCAGCTTCCAGTTTGGATTTGGGAGACAGACACTATCTCTACTTTTAAGATTAGGCTTAAAACTTTCCTTTTTGCTAAAGCATATAGTTAGGGCTGGACCAGGTGATCCTGAATCCTCCCTTAGTTATGCTGCAATAGACGTAGGCTGCCGGGGGATTGAGTATTTCCTTTCCAGTCACCTTTCTCACTCACTATGTGTTAATACACCTCTCTGCATTGAATCATATCTGTTATTAATCTCTCTCTCTCCTCCACAGCATGTCTTTGTCCTGTCTTCCTTCTCTCACCCCAACTGGTCGCAGCAGATGGCCCCGCCCCTCCCTGAGCCTGGTTCTGCCGGAGGTTTCTTCCTGTTAAAAGGGAGTTTTTCCTTCCCACTGTCACCAAGTGCTTGCTCATAGGGGGTCATATGATTGTTGGGTTTTTCTCTGTATTTATTATTGTACGATCTACTGTACAATATAAAGCGCCTTGAGGCGACTGTTGTTGTGATTTGGCGCTATATAAATAAAATTGAATTGAATTGAATTGAATACTTCTGTCTCCACCGTGTCTGCTTTTGAGTCTACCTCATCTTCACACTGGCGCACCCCGCCGTGACAACTAAATTTTTAAATCTTAATATAAAATGAGTAACAGTAGGGTGGACATTAGGCAAGGCTCCACCTTTTGCAGCGATCTCGTATAGAAAACTATTCGCGTATATAAAACAGGTTTGTGGCTCCAAACCGTAAAGCCGTAAAACCGTAAAGGGACCTCTGGCTAATACGTCGGGTTCCGTGTCCGGCTCGTAGTTACATTCTTTAGGGCTATGCCTGTAACACTCTGCCTATTGCCTTCATATTAAATCATTTTTTGAATAATTTTTAAAAAATATTTCTTCACGTCATTATGCGGGCCGCAAGTAGGGGTGACATGGACCGTCAGATTGAGACAGGCCTTAGAGCCTTTTAATGCGTGTTTGGTTTGGGTTTCCACCGGCGTGGAGAGGGCATAGCCTAAACAGGAAAATATCGCCGTGTAATCCATTCATTTCAACAAAGTAACTGTATTCTGAATACCACCCTTCTAAATGGTAACTGTAACTGAATACAGTTACTCATATTTTGTATTTTAAATACGTAATGGCGGTACATGTATTCCGTTACTCCCCAACACTGTACCTCAGGCAGCAGAAACACAAGAAAGAAGATGAACAAGGAGAAGAACCATCATGAAAGGACAGACCCCTGCATGGTATGTAACACCAGCAGATAGGAGAAGTCAAAGCAGCTTAAACTGATTAATATACCCCACTGCTACTTAACTAACCAGATTAATAAGCCAGAGGTTTAATTAACTTGATGCTATACTCTAATTAAAAGTTTTTTGAGCAGTGTAGGTTATTCTGAGTTTATCTTGTTAAACTGGAGGAAAAACAACAAATCTGAAAAATAATTTCTGGGGATGAAACAGGGATGAAAAGAACACACCATAACTAGCACATAACAGTTGTGCTAAAAGAAATGATATGAACTTATTCCTGGCAGGTTTATATTTATTTATATTAAGTTATCTTGTACTTTTAATGTACTTGGAAGTGGTGTATGTCGTGGTTCACTGCTGACCTATTTTCAATGCCGAATAAATAAAATGAAGAAAGGCTGAATACCTGAACTGCTGAAGCAGTTAGTGTTTAAAAATGAACAAAGCTTAAGGATTAATTCCTAAGAAAAGAAAAGAAAGACAAGTAACACTGAATATTAGAGATGAGAATTTACTCACTCAGGAGGATGAAGCAGATCAAAATGTGATAGACTTTCATCTTGAGCCACTGATGGGTTAATGTTGCTTCTTTTCTTTTTCACTTGCAAACCAGGAACTTCTTACTTCTCTTGTTCTTATGTCCCCTCCTCCTGACTCTTCCCCTCTGCTTAAGGGTTTACCAACTGCACAGTCAAAGAATAACTGTGTATGAATTCAAGTTATAACTTTTCAAGTTATCCCTCAAAACTTAAATATTCTTTTTTTTTCTTCATTTAGTCTCTACTGAAAACAGGCTGTTTGCGTTTTATTGAAATGCAAAATATTAATTTATCATCTTGCAGTACTGTAGTTTCAACATGTCAAACAGTGAAAACACTTCCTGTCCATTTTCTGTCCAAAACAGCAGTAATTAAAAGATATACCAAGCTGTAGACAGGCACACAGAGAGAAGTTTTGCACCAATGTCGAATTCAAAGATTCAAAGCTGAGGCCATAAAGGGATGCACAGGGTCAGGAAGAGCTCTCAGGCCGCAGCATTAAAACCTTGACTTATTAGTTATCAAATACCCAGTGTTGGGCAAGTTACTTTGAAATAGTAATTCAATTATAGTTACTAGTTACTTCTTCAAAAAAGTAACTGAGTTAGTAACTGAGTTACAATATTCTAAAAGTAATTAATTACTTGGAAAAGTAACTATTACGTTACTTAAAAAAAAAACAAAGAACGTTTAACCCTCTGGCGTCCAGGGTATAATTGGCCATTTTTTTACTACTCTTGATTTTCTCTCCACATTTTACCTTTAAAAACTATTTACTTTGCCTTGTTTGGTATCATCCTTTTTAGCGCAACCTCACGTGCCTGAATTTACTGTTATGTTCTCATTTTGTCATACTGTATAACCAGAATTGATCTAAAATCAGACAAAAAACATAAAATCACAGTAGAAAAAGTTATATTTTTACTGTAACAACCATAAACATGTTTAATGAATCATATTTCATAACTTCAAATGCAAATATTAATTGTCAATTTTAAAATCCTATGCACAAGTTTTGCAAACAACAAAGTTATTTGCATCCATTTACCTTTTACCCTTTTTTTAAATAACCATTTCAAACTATTTAAAGAACAATCAGCTGTTCTGCATTCAGTAAGATGCCACATAAATTATTTGTGCCACTCCAAAAAAATCATTTCTGTCCACTATAAAGGAGAACATCACAGCCTGATACCTGCAGGTCTGACAGCAGCAGGTGTATCACCTCCGTTTCTACCTGGAGACAGCAGTCGCCTCATTGTTCTGACACACAACACAAAACTATCCACAACACTACACACTAACTACACAAGACAACACATTAACCACACACTCCAAACACGCTAAACATCACAAATCTCACATCTCAAAACTCGCTCTCTCTCTTTTTCTGCTCTCTCTCTTTCTCTTTCTCTCTCTCCCTCTCTCTTTCTCTCTCTCCCTCTCTCTTTCTCTCGCCGTCACTCCTAAAACTTTTTTTTGTTTTGTTTTATTGCTCATAAGCAGAGAGTGCTTGCTAGCGCTAACATGAGGAAAAAATTGATGAAAAAACGCAGCGTATATATTGTTTATCATGACTCTGGTTTTACGTGGCCTATCAACACAATTTAAAAACTGGCACCTTGTTGCTTTGTCTTTAAGTGGTCATGTGATTGACTTACCACGACTACTTTATTCTTCCTCAGTCAAACAGCAGCACTCATGCGATTGTTTTGCCTCCTTAGCTCCAGGTGTTGTGCTAGACAGTGATCGTGATTACCATCCGCGGGAGCGCGCAGCTGCTTAAAGCTGTAGCGTCCAGATTACTTACAGCTACTTCCGTGCAACTGATATAACATGCGGTAAGCTGAACACAGCTTCAACCGTCTGTTTGTTGAAAAATAGTAACGGACCGCGTTTCCTTGTTAGTAACTGTAACGCCGTTGTAACGATAGGAATAGTAATTAGTTAGATTACTCGTTACTGAAAAAAGTAACGCCGTTAGTAACGCCGTTACTTGTAACGCCGTTATTCCCATCACTGCAAATACCTAAAGTGTGCCAAGAAAACAAGCTGCAGCCACCTACTGACTTCAAATTATGAGTCTTAGAGACTGCTTATGAACTACTGATCTTTTATGAACACTTCAGAACAGAGGTTTAGCTGGGATTTGGGATTTGGGATAACGAAGTTTGTAGCAGTGAAGTAGTGAAACATGGAAAAAATGACCAAGTCAGTAAATCTGCTTTCAATATCTTGTCTCTGTGTTTGGTGTGTCCTTCCTCTCTTTCCGGTCTGTCATAACTCAGAGTCTGTTTCTCTGCAGTGTCAGAGTCAAGCCCACAAGTCTTAGTCTGACTCTCGGTCTGTTACTTCCTGTTTTATTTTGATAGTCTCTCTTCCTGTGATCACTGTTTTCTGAAACCAAACCCAAAGAAAAACCCAAAGAAAGAAACAAAAAAAGCAACATTTTACAACTTCAACCTAAAGCGCTCTATCTATGCAAGATAGCACGGGGTGCTGTGTAGGAGTAAAGTCAGTTTCAGAAATGCTTCCTCTGTCTCTTTAGTGAGTAGCTAGTTCCAACTGTTTCCACCTGTTTTCCTTCCTCTAGTTATTCTGTGTGCATTTATATCATAATATTATATCATATTATATCATAACAGAAAATAACATAATGGGAATATGAGATGAAGTCTAGAAAAAGAACAAGGGAACCTGAGAGTAGAAAGTAGAAGTAGAAAACGATAATTATTAAACCTAAAGACTAAACTTAGAGCATCAAACCATTGCCTGTAACTGGGAAATAAATAGAGAGGAAATACATCAAGGTGAACACTAAACAGCAAATAAACTAAGAATCAAATGGAACACAATTAAAGATAAAGAAGAAATACAAAATACTGGGTCAAAGACCCAGGAACATGGCACATGTTATGTTAAAAACTTTACATTCTACATCATTTTGTAATGTGAGCTGACGTCTTTTGGGCCTAACAAAGTACATCTCTCATAAATGTTGTTTCCAACAAATGTACAAGCTACTATCATCCATCCAGAGGTGCGGCTTCGTAGCTTAAAAAGCCATACTAAAAAATTTTTGACAGATTTTTGAGCGCTGTGTACCACATAAAATCGGTTTGAGGTCAGTAAGCACAACCAGAATTCATACATTAGGCGCACCGGATTATAAGGTGCATTGTTGATTTTTGAGAAAATTAAAGGATTTTAAGTGCACCTTATAGTGCGGAAAATACGGTAGCAGTGAGATATTGTAGAAACCTGATAACACAGTTGTCAATAACAGAAATTGAGTTTTGAAGTGATCAAAATATATAGAGAGCATATATGCGTAAAAGGGAACCGTTTGGTTTTACAAGTATCTAGAGAAATCTTGTTTGCCATTTCTCATAAGACATTTGTCACATTTGAGCCCACTGATCACACTATAGAGGACACATACTGATACAATTACTATTTCTGGCAATAATAATGATTAACATGAGCAGCAAAAAGCTGTCATCAAGACAGCGAGAGACTTTGACTGTGTTTTGTAAATAATTGCCGTTTTACACATTCAGAATACACAGAGCAACATTATCACATTTCACATTCATACTGTGCAACTATTAAATACTTTTTACTTCTGCTTTTTACTTTCATCTATGGAATAGATGTGAACTTTGACTACTGCTGTGTGTATTGCATGGTAAATTTAGCTGATCTGTTTGTTTGATTGAATCAAAGTTGATAAAAGTGTGAACAGTAACAATAAAACTAATGCAATGAGATGAAAGATACTAAACATATTTTTTATTCTCTCTCTTCTTCCTCTGTAATTCATTTTGCATAATATTATGTGTAAAGAAGCAGGTAGATGTGTGCCTTGCTGTGGGAGAGGACGGGCTGAATGTGCTTATTTAGCCCACTAGATCAAGGTACTTACAAATTATATTGGGCAATTAACTTAAATTTGTTTTTTTGGGGGCGGGGGGGATCCCACTGATGATGCTGAAGTCTGAAAAACTGACAAAAACACACGTATCAAATATGATACGTAGGCCAGGGGTGTTCGGCTCCAGGCCTCAAGGGCCGGTGTCCTGCAGGTTTTAGATGTGTCTTTGATCCAACACAGCTGATTTGAATGGCTAAATGACTTCCTCAACATGACTTGAAGTTCTCCAGAAGCCTGGTAATGAACTAATCATTTGATTCAGGTTTGTTGACCCAGGGTGAGATCTAAAACCTGCAGGACACCGGCCCTTGAGGCCTGGAGTTAGACACCCCTGCACTAGGTATTAAGGCATTAAACTTATATGCACCAGTGAAAAAATTACTGGATTTCAAGCTGACCACAGCAGCCAGGCTCAGAGGAGCGCTGATTTACACAGAAACAGAGAAACAATATCATCATTAATGCATTTCTTGTTCCCTTTTTTGTTTTTGCTTTCAGTTTAAACAACTACAGACAAGTATCTGGCTCTTTGACTGCTCAGTACTTGACTTTGAAATGTGTAGTGTGCTCTTTTATTATGATTTTTATTTATTTATTTGTTATAACTGAAAAAAATATTGATGAAAGCATTGTGTGGGAAAAAAGTAAAAATACAAAAAAACAAATGGAAATCTGAAAGGCACTAAAGCCTGCAAGGAACTTAAAGAGACAAAAAAAGCCAGATGATAATTCGTATAACGATAATGTGATTATAGTTATTATTACAAGTGTTTCAGGGGAAGAAACATTGCCTATTCTTTTGGACAAGAGAAAATGAACAATTTTACTGTGACTTCACCACAGTACTGTAAGCTGACCTCTTTACCCTGCACAAAATTAGCATTTTCATGCAACGCCTTAACAACACAACATCAGTATACTTGGTTTGTTTTCACAATGCAATGTTTCAAAACATGAAAATACATAATTTATCAAAACACATCATATACAGATCCAATATGTGATTAAAAGTGATGATTTTACATGTAACTAAATCTGCAATTTGTCAAGTCTCACTGAGCAGCAGTTATGTTTAAATATAACCTCTCTTCTTCCTCTCCTGCTTTTCTTACATCTTTATCTCTGACTAAAGTTATCTGGCAATCAATTATCTCCCCTGTGAAATACAGTAGCTATACCTCTAGCTAGCAACACACTGTGCAACAACTGCACACAAACAGTTTATGTGTTTGCTGATGTTTGTTGAGCCATGTTGTATTTGAAAATATCAGACCGTTAGAAAAATATTACTTCCTTTATGCTCACTCTTCTTCTGTAGCTAGATACAGAAGTACGGCTGCTACAAGTTATGGAGATCTGCACTTGTTGCGGTGTTGTGCCAAACCTGCCCACTTTAACCCCCGAAGTATAAAAGCTATTAATGATACCATTTAACCTAAAGTAACAAGTCTGTTTGAAAATGTAAGGAATAGAAAGTACAGTTTTCTTAAAAATGTAAAGAGTAAAAGTTGTTAGAAAAATAAATACTTCACAAAAGATGTCTGTGAAGGTTCTCAGTCATCCAGGTCATCGTAGTCGAAGGAGTTTGCAAAGAAAAGCGTCTGGACTTAAGCAACTTAAAGAAGTCCAGACGCTTTTCTTTGCAAACTCCTTCGACTACTTCACAAAAGATACCTGTTACTGTGGGAACTGATGAAGTATCTGTACTTTGTTACTTCCCATATGTATTCCTTTTTCATCATCATGTCATGTTTTCCCATGGGACCCAGCAGAAGTGAAAGTCATTCTAGAAGCAAGTATTGCAACTTGGCCACTGCAGATGCATGAAAAAGAAAAACTTTTGAGAAGGTCTGAGTTTACTCTTATGTTGGATTCCTCTTTTTAAATGGCTGAATTATTATTCATTGAGGTATTGGGTCAGGTATAATTTCTACATGCTAAAAAATATGTACTTTCAGGAAACGGGGATGAGTTTCTAGAATCAGGTACTTCACATGTGTCAGGTGAAGGCTCAGATCCTTCTGAACCATCCATGGAGCCAACATAAGGCACTAAAACATCTTTCACAGCTACAGCTGCTAACTGGTTTTAGTCAAGGGAACCTGAATGATACTTTTCAGTGAAAGGAACATTAGAGTCCAGTAGGTTGTACATAAGGAACATGTCTTGAACAACACCAGACTCTCCCATACAGTTCAGTTTCCACGAATCATCACTTAGTCTTCCTTTCTAAAGTCAGTGTGGTAATGCAGTGTTGACAAATGTGGCTCAGACAAGAAGTGGCCTGATGCCTGACTGCATGTCTGAATTCCATTAACCAGTTCCTTTTTCACCAGAAAAAACAACATTAAAGTTCAGAGAAATGAGATGATGATGAGATAGCCTTTATTTGTCAGTTGCAGGTCCTCTGATTTAGAAGAACTACAGACCTCACTATCTATAGTTGAAGTTGACTAAGCAACAAATAAATCCATCCAATTCCTCAGTCTACAATGATCCAAAACTGATCCAGTTTTAGATCATTTGACAATGATCCAAAACGCACGGCCAAGGCAACAAAGACTGGCCCAAGGATTGGATCAAGAACAAGGTCTTGGAGTAGCCTAGCCAGTTTCTAGACCTTAATCCCATAAAAAATCTGTGGGGGGAGCTGAAGGTTTGAGGCGCCAAACATCAGCCCCAAAACATTAATGACTTGGAGAGGATCTGCAAAGAGGAGTGGGAAAAAATTCCCCCTGAGATGTGTGGCCAGCTAAAACACATCTTGTAGTTGGCCTTGTCGTTTTGTCCTGTAGTTGGACGAGAGGACGAGGACGAGGCTCCATTTCCATTTATTGTTTGTCTGTTTCACTGAATGGAACTGGAGCCTCATCGTCACATCTCGCTATATACTATTCTGTATATAGCAGACATGACAACAAAGTTTACTTTGACTTTGACTATTAGATAGATATGAAACCAACCACTGCAGCACAGCATCTATAATACCTTAACAATTGTTCTAATAGAATATTTGGTCAACAGTTTCGAAAGCTGCACTTGAGGTCTAGCAGGACAAGGACAGAGATGAGTCCACTGTCAATGGCCAAAGGAAAAACTTCACTAAAGCTGTTTGTGTACTTTGATGAGCTCTGAAACCTGACTGAAACTCTTCAAATAAGCCATTGCTCTACAGATGATCTGTTAGCTGTTTGACAGCTACAATTCTCTGAGCTGGACAGAGCCATAGAAGTTCTTTAACCCATCCTGCTGATGGAGGAACAGGATGAGCAATGTCAGAGCCTTAAAAAATGAACTCCAGCAGCGACTGGTGTGAATGTCTGTATTTAAACAATCAGAAATGGACTTCATGAGCGTGGTCTGAGGGTCCAGTGTTCTTTAGTGGTGGTGGGTCAGTGATGGTCTGGGGAGGCCTATCCATGGAGGAAAGTACATAACACTAAAGGCTTGGCAAGCCCACCCTTTCTGCCATTAGGTATCAGGCATCCTGATACCTGTGGGAGGACATTCTATAGGACACCATTCATTGTCTCATCAAAAGCATGCTCTGACATGCAGGTATGCATACGCGCTGGGGGAATAAAAACCGCTACAATTTGTAATGCTGCAAAGAAATTTCAGCTGAATGGACTAACCTGCCAATTTTTTTTTTATTTCTCACATTACCCAATCCATAACAGTATAGATATTCAGCATTTTTTTTTTTCGTTGAGCTCTGATGTGTGTATGTTCTAGTAAAGAACTAAATTTCAGGAAATGAGGAAATGAAAGAATTGCTCCACCCCTGTCGTGCAGCTGCAGTGGGTTCCAGGTTTGGTCTCAGGGGACGCTGACACGGATCTGACCCTGAATTGACGACTTAACTGTGTATGGCATGTAGCAGAGGCAGGCAGCTGAAAAGCTGCTGCAACTGTCAATAAAATATCAATAAAAATCAATAAAAAACAAACATTCAACATGCAGTGCTGTACGTTATTGTATAACAGGAACCTCAGCCCCATCAATAGCTATAACCAGTCAGTGGTCTGAGTCACAAACTAACATCTGGTGCTGTGGTTACAAATGGAGAAGCATAACCTGATCCTTACAGTTGCATTCATTGCCACTGCAGTCACACTTGGCTTAATTCTTGAAATTTTATAGTCCAACTTCCACAACTGGGTGTATGTTGTATATTGCTAAATTTTACTACAAAAACTTAAGCTAAGGGGGTTTAAAGTTGGGGATAATTTCTAGGAAACAAAATGCAATGTAATGTCCATGACCTGATTACAACACAAAAACATGGTGCATGTTTACTTTCAGCTTACCTTTGGATTTTGTGGACCTCCTCTTCTTACAAAAAATCAGCAAAGCCACCAATAAGATGGTGATCATATAAACTGGAATCTGAACCAAATAAGGCAGCATCCCAGCTGGAGCTTAACAGAACAAATATAAGTCCTCTAGCCTAAAAGTTAACTCATTTAACAGTAAAGTTGAACACAAATAATGCAATGTGCATGTGATAACCGAAAAATAAAAAATACAATTAAATACAAAATGATAATCATAAGTTACACTTATTTAAATCACATATTTACTAGATTAAATCATGTTAAAGTCCTAGAATATAATGTATGTTTTTCTGTTGGGTCCCTGATAATTCAGTACTTCTATCTATTACTTACTATACTTTGACCTATTATGGATTTTACTTTAAAAAAATCATATATGTAGTTCTAGACCCTTTCCCCTCCTATTCTTCTCTAAAAAATAAATATCCTTCAACAGATGTGCCATTCATGGAGGTGCATATGACAGTGGCTCAGAATCTCATCTCTGCTTTTTGCAGATTATGTGGTTCTGTTGGCTTCATCGGGTGACGGCCTCCAGCTCCCACTGGAGTGCTGCACAGCTGAGTGTGAAGCTGCAGGAATGAGAATTAGCACCTCCAAATTTGAGATCATGGGCCTCAGCCAGAAAAGGGTTTGAGCTACTCCTGGTCAGGAATGACTTCCTACCCCAAGTGGAGTTTAAGTATCTTGGGGTCTTGTTCACACATGAGGGGAGATGGAAGCAGGAGATCGACAGGTGGATTGGTGCTGCAGCTGCAGTGATGCTGTACCGGTTCAGGCATCCGACAAGGCGCCTCCTGAGTGAGGTGTTCCGGACATGTCATACCAGGAGGAGGCCCCAGGGCAGACCCAGGACACACTGGAGAGATTATATCTCTTGGCTGGCCTGGGCTTCCCCCCAGACAAGCTGGTGGAGGTGGTTGGGGAGAGTGAGGTCAGGGTCTCTCTGCTCAGGCTGCTGCCCCTGTGACATAGGCCCTTTCTTCAAAGAAATCACACCCATACACCCCACAACGCACAGTCCCTAGCACACACACACACACACACACACACACGTACACTTTTTGGAGTTCATGTAATCACAATTGTTATTCATTTATTGCCTTTTGTCACAGTGTAGAGTACCACCTTCTCTAACTGTAATAACACCTAAACACTTATTTCCATTTCTACTGTCTAAAAAACTTGTTCTAACGCTAAGGACAATAAAATGATTTTCTGAAGACAACCTTTATTTTGCTAGAAAGCAATAAAACAATATCCAGATGATGTTGAAAATGTTTCTATGTCTCCGATGTTGGCATAACTTTCCTTTAATCTTTTTTTTATTCTTGCTTCCCTTTTTGAAGCAGGCGGGTGGGGCTGTTAGCTTTGGGTCTCCCAGACACACCTGTGGAGCATCAGGCAGCTATTTAAGGAGCGGCGTTGCAGACGTCCGGTGTTGGAGTATTTTCTCAGGCACAAGCGGAAACGAGTCAGTCGTTCTTTGTGTGTAAATTCTGCAACAAAGTATTTATAGGATTCAATGCCAACTTGCTTCACAGTCAATCCAGCCGTCCACAGCTAAAGACCTCTTCCATGCTCGCCATCTTCCCTTACCGTGCTTCCTCGAATCGACTCCCTTTGCATGCCTACACTGTCATTGACCCACACCAGCCCTGCCTCAGCCACTAGCTCCACCCCGTCCAAGTCCTCAGTAAACGTGTGACAAGTAAGCTGTCCAATTTTATTCTTTGCATAATGGTCTTCCTCTCATTGTTGCCCATTTATTATAACCTCTTCTCTCTCCCACTGCCCATAGAATGCTCCAGTGACTCTGTCAGCAGGCTCCCGCATCCCCATATTGAGTTTGTATTATTTCTCACTGTAAAAACAATATATTTTACTACTACCAAGTAGTGAAATTTTGATCATTCTTACTCACATAAGCCAGGCACAAAGACCTTTTACCATTTTTTAGCTACGATGTAGAGGCAGCGGGGGGGGGGGGAGCAATCTCTTCCCTGTTCTTCGCTAGGTCACACAGCAGAGCACTGAGTTTCGCTTCATCCACAATAATAAAGCATATTTACAAAAGTATTCACTCACCCATCCAGATGTTTGAATTCAGGTCTGTAAAATCAAACATCTAGGCATGCACACTGCTTCCTTTGTAAAAGAATATGAAAGAAATTTGCTCAACACTAAATATTCCAGTCAACTGTATTACTTTCATGTAAATAAAATCTTCAGTTATCAGACCAGGCAGATAGAAAGGAAAAAAAACATCAAACAAATCCTTCGTTTTGTTTTCTTCTTGCACACTTATGAGGCAATCAGCTGATTTAAGTTCATGTGCTGAGAGATGGGAAATGGTGAAGCAGTTTATAATTTTCCAGGAGTGGAAATATGAACACACTATTTCTTTCCTTCTTTCATTCATTTTTTTAATTGCACAAAAGGACAAGAAGACAATGATGAAATAGAAACTGTGTCCAGGACAGAAACAAATACTATTATCATACCTTCAGCTTTGCAAGCATCTGCACTGACAGTTTGCTCACACAAAGCTAGTAGAACCAGATACTTCCTCTGGATGGCATCATCTTGGCCTCCTGAAACACTGTGATGAAACATTGACGAGTGAGGACTCATTTTTGACCAGGCGATGTCCTTCAGTGTGTATATTAAACAAAGATGTTGGACTGTTTTTCTTGCATCTGTGCATTATAGCGACTCAGAGTGATGCTAAAAAACTAGTTAATGCATTTATTATTTCTAGGCTGGACTATTTTGTATCACAGTAGATTTGTTTTCTTTGTGGACATGCTATAGTCAGCTGACCTGTGACCTGTTTTGTTCTGAGGTTTACTGCTCTTTGTGGATTTAAGCCAATTAAAGTAATATAACACTGTTACATGACTCTTTCTGGCTGCTTTACAACCACAATAAATGTGGAATTTGGCAAGTGTAACATCATGGGCTGAAATTCAAATTAATGACGCCTTCTAGAGGCAAGTCCTGATACTCAGCACACATACTAAAACATATGAGCACTTATTTGTTATTTTCATACATTATCTACATCAATTTTCATTTAAATATCAAAAATTGCATGTATTGAATATCCAATCAAATCTGACTTTGCACACAAGCAATGAAGTTATACATCGTATTGATTTAAGTTCTGCTGCTTACTTTCAAATGCCTAAACAACCTTCCCCCTGACTATCTCACCGACCTCCTCACTCTCTATACTCCCAGCCGTTCTTTACGATCTTCTGGTCAGTTACTTCTGGCCCAGCCCAGGCACCGTCTGAAGACTAGGGGTGATCGTGCTTTTGCCTCTGTAGCACCAAACCTCTGGAATAGTCTTCCTGTTACCATTCGTGCCTCTGACTCCATTCAATCTTTTAAAGTGCGCTTGAAAACTTACCTATTCAACCTGGCTTTTCCGACTCGCTAATTCTCACCGCTCATTAATTGCTGTATCCCTGCTCATTTCTCTGGATAATCATGATTTCTCCCTATCTCTACTTACTAATGCTTTTTTGTTTTCTCTATTTTCTCTATTTTACCTTGTTTTAATGACTTACTGTTCAGTGTAATCATTTACCGTCATTCCTTACTGTGAAGCACTTTGGTGTACCCCCTGGGTTTAAACGTGCTATATAAATAAAATTGTATTGTGTCTACAACCATTTATATGGTTACAAAAATCTTCCACAAATACCAATTCAGAATTCTTTCAGAGCCATGTCTTCCTTTTATAATGTCTCTTTGTGCTATCAGGACCTAACATGGCAGTGATTGTGGATATCACAGTCTGTCATTCACCAGTACAACATAGCCCGCCTCTGCAAACCAACCCAACTAGCACATATTCCACAATAAACTCTGAACATCATGGAATTATTATCTTTAAAGTTGTTTTCAAAGACATTTCTCAGTTTGAAAGAAACCTTAATATAAAGCATATGTGGTCAAGTTGAAAAGAATCTAAATTAATTCAGAACAATACATTAAATTTCCAGAGCATCAAATGTCACACTGTAAAAAAGAAAATGTTGAGAAAACGTAAAATTTCAAGGCAACATGATGCAAGAGATTTTTGAGTTTTCTCAACTTTTGCCAACTGCTGTTGACTCAACTAAGATTTACAAGTTCTGCCAACTTGGATCTCCTTGTTCACCTAATTAGGATAATCCTGGAAGTCTAACGAAGAAATTCTGGTTTCAATGCCATGTATTTCTGCCTTCACCAAACACAGATATTCTTGTTGAGTAATCATACAATTCTTACTCCAGTGAGTTGAAAATTTACCTATATAAACAAAGGAAAATGTATGTTGTTATTATACTTGAAAAAACACTTAATAAATAGATATAGAATAAAACAAAGCACAATTCAATGTTATCTAAAAGCTTATTTATTTTGTTCAACAGTCTTTTCAGTACATTTCAGAATGTCATGGGTAGTAGGGTGAATTTCTGTTAAAAAAAACAAAAAGAAAGAAAGAAAAGAAATAAACAAACAAAAACGTGTTGCCAGTTTCTTTTGGGTGCTTTGAGCACCCCAGCAGAGACGTTAAAATTCTAGAGTCCAGAACCAAAAAAGAAAAGTGTCCAGCAACTTAATAATTCATGCACACACACCCTGACCGTCTTGTAAAAGCTGAACATAACTATTGCACATTAAATAGGGTAGTGCTACAAACGATTGCCTATGCACCCAGACATTGACATTTTACACAGGCTTACTATGATGAACTATGGAAGTTAAAAGTTCTTAGAAATGTTACCATCAATGAAGAGGAAACTAACACTATAACAAATCTTTTAAAATACTACAAGACAAATTTTCACCATATATTCTCAACAATACAGATTCATCTGACTAAAATTTACATTTCGAATAATGATTTATCCACTTCACCTTCATATTGTCCGACCAGGCCAAAATAAGATGGCCTGAATTGCTTCAAAGGTAAAACTCATCTGCTTTGGATAATCAATGTTGAGGGCATACAGAAGGCCAAAGAGGTGTGCCAGGGCAGTAGAGAGATCTGGAATGTTATGTAGCACGATGTCCCCTTCCAACACAACTGCATGTTCTCGCACAGACGTATCAGCATCGTCATCTTGTAGGATGGTGAGGATGGCAACTGATGCACCGTTCAACACTGGTTCCAAAATGTCAGTGTCCTGAAGAAAAGTAAAATATGAATTATTGAAAGCTAAGAAAAACTAAAGACAAAACAAATTTCAAAAGATTTTAACTTTAACCTCTATACCATGCTGGTCGTTTGACCCATGGAGGTTTTAAGAAGAAAAAGCTTATTTTCTTTTAATTAATGCCACCTTGTGAGTTTTGTACAAAAATAATTTTCTGCTATGGAACAACCACTAATAATGCCCAGCTGCTGCTCAGCAGAAAAAAAAAGGAGTGAGAGTTATGACAACTGCAATCCCCACTATAAAATTATCTGGACTGCACTGAGAAAGTGTACATTTCCATTTTGGATAAACTCATCCTTTAAAAACATCTCATAGCAATTAGTTTTACTTGCATTACTTTTTTGTACTTACTAAGCACTTCAGGAAAACCTCTGTTGCATCTTCTCTTGAGGAAAATGGGCAGGCCTCTCAGTGCCCGTTGGACACAGTGTTGGATGTCTAAAGAGTATTCAGTGGAAAACAAGAATTTCAATTAGTGAAGTAACATGGTGTACTATACACTATGCAAAATCAGAACTCTCATAGTAATGAAAGTAAAGCACAGGTCAGACCCAGCAACACGCAAAACGTACAACCCCCCCCCCCAAAAAAACAACAACAACAACACCATGTTAACAATTTTACTTTCGTTTTACAAATTAAATAAAATACTGCCAAATAAGAACAAAGCAATGACTCATGACATTCATTTTTACTGACATATCCACTGATGTGTTTTGTTTGAAGCCAACATCTTTTTCAGTTTCTGTTAAGAGAAAAGTATACTCTCTTCTAAAAATGTCAGATAAAGGAGCACTTCACTCACCTGTTCATCAAGTTTATCCAGGAGGTCTTCCATCTCCTCACCAAGAGCTCCCTTCTTAGACCAGTACAGTTTCAGCAGGCCAGGCACAACTTTGTCAAGGGATGCATTGAAGGTCCCCAGGAGGTCTTTGCTTGTGATCCGATGAAATTTTCAGATATCTAAACAATACATTCACCAAAATAGTGTCATTTATTCAGCACAGAAAATTCCTGGGTAGCTGTCTTGGACAGTCTGCACCATGTTATATGCCTGACTGTGTTATCAACAGCAAAACCTACTTCAAAAATCTCTCATGAATACGTCTTTTGCACAGGAATAGAAACACCCCCCCACAAAACCCAGTATCAATATGAAAATACATATTATGTTCTAAGTTGCACCAAAATATGTGACCAATCAGATTCTGTGACCTGCCTTAGTATTCTTTCCCTAACAATCTCAGACTATAGAAGTCCTATTTCTAGCACAAAAAGAAAAAAAATACATGCTAAGTCAAAATTATGAGATTGCCTTTCTGTTTCACAATTTCGATTTAGCATGGGGACTCTTGTACTGGCAGAAATGTTCAGGGTAAGGATTTCAATATAACACTGGCAAGGGCCTTGACTGGAGTGGTAGCACAAGATAATAAAGTTGGCCAATGCATTACCCCAGCAAATACCGTACTGCTTCAATATAAGTATAAATCATGCCCAATTTGAATAATAATTAAATTATAAATAAATTAGGACAGTCTTACCTCCTCAGAGGAAAACAGCGCAGGTCATCTCTCCTGGACCTCAGATACCATAGGCTGACACTCCACGACCTCTCTCCGCCTGAGAGAAAATGTTTGCAATAATGAAACATTTCAATATAATGTAGAAAAAAAAAAACAAAAAAAAAAGTTACGGATCGGACTCCCCGATCCTTACTGCGCATGTGCAAAGTCGGACCGTACAGATCGCGTCTACCCGTGGAATTGTACATAAAATCAATACTCCACCAACAAAAAGGCTCTCAAAACAATACAATACTTTCCACAGCTTTGAAGGATGGGTCAGGTGTATCCTTCGTGGCCCACCCTATGCCAGAATTCATAGCGCGGCCCAGCCGATTCTAGTTTCAAACAATGGCGGCAGCCACTTAGTTTTAATATTACTCTTATTACTCTTTCTGGGTCACAAAGTAAACTTTTAAGGTATTTTCAGGCGAGAATGTAGCTGTGTAAATTTCAAATATCTGCTCAGTTTATTAAGACAACACATTTTTGCAAAAATGCTTCTACGTTTTCGGAGACGTCTGTTACCACCAGCTTCGATAGCTAGCTGGGGATTCAAGGCTCGCTAGAGCAGCGAGAGCAGCGAACTCCTGGCATATCATTTTCAACCCCCCGCGCGGTCCTTCGCTAGCTTAAACATGATATATAAGTCCCTTAGATGACTTAAATATGTTATTGTTTGGCTTTTTTTCAGTGCTTTACTCGTTCCACCCTCCTGGGTCCTCAGGAGGATGCAGCCTAGCGCTTGTAGAAAATCCTAATAACAGATGTCGTTAGCTTACCTGCTAGGGCAAATGGCCGGCAGCTCCCGCACCTGTCCAAAAAATGGTCAAATAATACACTCCAACTTCAGACCAGGTAAAATCCGTAATGGTCGAAAAATTGTAATTTTCATCCAACTTTGGCCACGTTTGTTCAAAGTTTCTTAGCAGGTTTTCAGTTCAGAACACATCGACAAACCACTATCACACAGTCTGCTCAGACTCGTTTGGTCTAGTTCAGACTTATTCAGACCACGACGTGAGCCAGTCACCTACGGGGTTTCCCACCGGTTCCCAACTCGACTCAAAAAATCTACTCAAAAGTTGATAATCTTTGTTATGCTCGCTAGAAAATCTTAGTTAGGACAACAATGGAAGAAATTTGTTGGGCAGACATGCTATTTTAGGTTGTAAATGGAAAGTTTTATTTCTAAGTCAGTTTAATTTGAAAACTTTACTCAAATCAACAATTATTAGTTATCGTTTTTACAGTGCACTTGCTGAGCTTTCCTTACCTTTGACAATCTCTCATCTTCCCACTTGTGGGTCTTTTTTCTGATATATTTTGTCTTTAAGAGTAAAGTTATTATTATTTTTGTACCTTTAGCTAGCACACAGATGGTCTATGGTCCAGACCGCACAGAAAGAAGTTGTGTGGTGGTTCTTAACCTACTGGAAACATTGGATTTGAAATCACCTGGTATTTCAAAAAAGGTAGTGAGCACCCTCTAGTGGTGCCATGTACACAAATAAATCATGATGACATTTGTTTCTTACTAAGCTTCTTCTGCCTGGAAGCATCTGGGTGCTTGCAGCTCAGGATGTAGATCAATAATTAAATATCTAATAATTGGGAGTTTGGTGGTTCAATTCCCAGCTTCTTCAGTCATGCTGACTACATGCTGAAGTATCTTTGGGCAAGTTACTGAGCCGTAAGTTGCTCCTGATGCAGTCAGTGGAGTGTGAATGTTACATAGAGCACTAACATGCAGACAAATGTGTTTTTAGTTACTTTTAGAATAAAACAAATGTTATTTCCTTTGTTTTTGACTGGATTTAGTTACATATTTTTTATTTGGTCCTTCCTATAAGTCCATAGATAAATTATAAGTTTATAATACAAGTTTATAAGTTCATTTCCTTTCCTTTGATTTTATTCCGTTTTTTTAACATCATAGTCCCAAATAATAATTATATTACTATATTTTATATTAGTTGGTTCATTTGTGAGTAGTTATCACAACAACTTAACCATTTTAACTCATTTTTTCCTTTTAGCTTTTTGTTCTTAGTATATCTTTCCTATCCATCTCATTCGAGTTGTTTTAAAGCATGCATGACCTAGCACACACAGACAATATGTAATTTAGATTTGATATCTCTGTGAGTGTAGGTTTGGTTCTGGTCCCTGGATTGATGCTGTGGTACGTCAAATCTTCATGTGTGAACACGCCAGAGCACTTCACTTAGAGAGCACCTAAGAAAAGAATACAGATTTAAGAAGAAATGGCAGAATACATGAAACGCAGATCGGTAATGATAAGATAAAGCAAAAGATGATGATGTGGTGTCGCGAATGAGAAATAACTGGGGACGGTTACTAAAATAGTGACAACGCCACCTGGGGGAGGACGTTACACCCCCAGGAAAGATTTCTCTAGCCCATGAAAGAATAGCACTGGCTACCAAAGCCCACAGACTCGTTATTTAATGGCAGAGGTGAGACAAAGGAAGTTTACAATTCAAAAGTTTATTAAGAGAAACTACTAAAACATACAACTATAAGATCAAAAAGGCACCTAGGGTAGCAGGGGTGAGACAGTAAAATAATTAATTAAAACACTTTATTAACAAACGATGATTAAAACAACATACTCCCTACCACAATGCTACCCTAAACAATAAGCACAACATGTTAAAGGAACAACTAGACAAAATGGTGGAGACCGGCCACTTGAGGAGGCAACCTACAAGGAGGAGTGCCCAAGGGTGCCACCAATTACTCACCCGTGTGATTTCACTGCAACTCACTCACACTAAACTCTAAATGGTGCAATCGGCCTATGCCCGGTGTGTACACTCGCATGCATCGGGGAGGGGATTCCACCTCACGTGCCTAGCCTCTGAACAAGCGGCCGCACCTCCACTAAAGCAATAAAAGAAAAGATAAGACGTTAAACAATTCAGTAAAAGATCCACATAAAACCAACACATCCGAAATCACTGTTCATTAAAAGTAGTGCATAACAAACGAAACGGCATCTGACAAGACAGCAGCAGTATAATGTACACCTGCAACAAAAGAGGGAAACAGTAGTCAAAAGTCCACCCTACTATGCCACGGTATGATAAACACAAAGGTCGCACTTACCACTCTCTAAAGGGCAATTCTGAGTAGCTTTCCTTAAGAGATATGCAGTGCTGGACTGCCTAATGCGCGCAGCCACCTTGGATTGCCAAAACTGCCAAATGCCTTCTCTCAGTAGTGAAGCACAGCTGTTTCTTATAGCCGGGTAATTGTCGGCTGGGAAGGTGTGGATGTCAGTGGTGCGTTTATGGACATCATGTAACATCCTAACCCAGAATCTACTTCACTACAATGACATGGATCAGTCATTACACAACTGGATTCATTTCATTCCACTGGCTCCTCAACAGTTGCAAAAACAGTCCAATTACTGCTCTGATCAAAAGACAGCAGTGTAACATTTATGAAAAAAAAATAGTTATGATTAGATGTACCTAATAAACTGGATCCAGAATGTGTGTGCATTACCAGCAAATCTGAGTATCATAATTACCTGGGTGACAGAGATCCATCAGAAAAGGATAGCAACTAACAGAAAAGGGAACGTTAAGTTGGTATCACTCTACTGTGTTTATATAGAAAAGTTTGAATAGCTTGATTCTTTTTATATATATATCAGTATCAACATATATGTTATACTTAGTCCTGAACCGTCCAACATATTATTGACATAAAATCTGAACAATTTATTGTAAATTTATTGTAAAATACAAATTTAAAAGACTTTTCCCTCTCCAGTACACCTTTCTTCTCTACAGGCAGCTCCACAATTCTTTCATAGGGTTGGCCATATGGGGGCCACCAAATACAGAATTTCCAGTTTTATTATGCTGTTGTCAAATACAGGTTACTTGAAAAATATGGCAAAAATGGGAGAAAGAAAAGAATTATATGTCAACTTAATTTCCTGCTATTAAAGTCGATATCAGTGAAAATGGATAAATATGAAAACCAAATAAGATTTTGAAATCTATGATAATTTGCTTTAAATAACGATTTAATGTTTCAACTCATTGTAGGGTGTTTTTGTCTCTCCTGTGCTCACGTTTATTTAACTTATTACCATCACAGGACAGTTTTGGCAGGAGGGCCAGCAAATTTTGAGGTGGTGGCCGGTGCCACCTTGGTGCACCCTGTTTACAATTAAAGAAGAAACTTTTATATCTTTAACCGTCAACAGTTTATTGGGAAAAATTATTTCACAACTTTCATCTTTGTGTCTAAGAACTGAGAAATGACTATTCCCATTTTTACCTGATTCACTATAAAGAACTGAACTGAAAGATCACGCCACTTACACTGTTTTAAGTTCTAAGTGGCAATGCTTTAGTCATCTGAGCTTTCAACTCCATCTGGCTGGGGACATGTGGCAGTGGTGTAAACTGAAGACATTTCTACAGGAGGTGGAAATGTCTCCTCTCTGATCTCTTCATACAGCTGGCTGTCCTGAAGGAGGAGAAGAAACCACCTGACTGATACAAACTAAGCAATAATGAAAGTCATGTCTCATACTTCCTAAAACTTACATCTATGATGCTGGAGTAGATATTTTCCACTGGAGGTCCTGAAAACATAAAGTTCAGAAAATAAACATCTTGCAGTACGTAGAACCTGAGGAACCAAACACTGTAAAATATGAGGAACTAAATCTGAAGAACTGAAATAAGGTCAGGTCAGTGACATAAATATCGAAATGACTAGCAACTATTAACTAAATAGTAACTACGAGTAGTTACTGCTGTAATCAGTCACTGTTCTTAGTTATAAATGAACATCTGGTGCTTTGGTTACATACAGGGAAGAATACATTGAACTTTAAATGTACATTTGGTGTGACTGATAAGCCACACCTGATTTAATTGATGCAAAATAGTCTATGTAACATCTGTGCAGATGTATATTGGTGGCTTTGCCTCACCTTAGTAAACTGTGAGTGTGTGTGTGTGTGTGTGTGTGTGTGTGTGTGTGTGTGTGTGTGTGTGTGTGTGTGTGTGTGTGTGTGTGTGTTATGGAAGACAGGTTTGACTTCTGTGTACACAATTTAAAAGAAAGTTATAGCTTCATAGATGAATAGTATCTTTTTAAAAAGTGTTCTTTAGTCTTACACTAAACACTTGGTACATACAAATCTGTCCCACTGAAAGTTATTTTTGTAAACAGTCTCCATAAAGTATATTTCTAGATTTTACTGCAAAAACTAGGTTTTAGGTTGGGGATAGTCTCCAAAACAGGATAATGCATCCATAAAGTCCTTTAAAAATATTAAAAAATGCTTTAAAATTCATTTTTTGTACTCTCACTTTTGGGTTTAGTGGCCCTCCTCTTGCAGAAAATCAGCAAAGCTGCTGATAAGAAGGCGCTCAGGACAATCACAACCAGACCCATGTATAGCAGCAGATCTACAGGAGTTGAACAGAACAGACTTAATTTATTTAGTTTAAATACAGTATGTGGCTGTGGGCCAGTTCATTTAGCCACAGTGTTATATGAATTCATGTGCTTGCATGTTCACAGTAAGCAGGTATTTTCCTTATTCATTCAGCACCAACACATACAACAGCTCATTAGGTAGAGAGAAATGTTCACTTAATATTACTTAAAGCATAGTTGCTCATACATGTCCACCTTAAGATGAAAACTATAAAGATAAGATTTGTTTCGGTTTTAGGCATGATTATCTACTGCTGTGCTTCCTCATTTTAATTAAAGTATTCATTAATACCTACAGTTCATATGAGGCTTTTTGTGTGCTATAACTGCTGTACTCACAATTGTAAAACTAGAAAGATTAGAAGATTAGAAGTACTGCACTTTTTCTACTTGTACGTTATTTCAACTTAATGTCTTTTTACTTCTAACACAGTTATTCCTTTGTGGGTATGTGACACATTCTTATAAACTCATGTGTAATTTAAATAGACCCATCTACATACATGCAAATATATAAATGTACCTGAACTTGCAGGTTGTGTGGGAAAGTGTTGGAAAGCTTCAGTGGAGGATGATGTAACAGTGGAGTTTGAACTCTGTGGTGTCATCTTCATCGTTGGTGTGGAGGCTGATGGGACAAATGCTTATGTTGAAAAAGGTTTCAGAATTAAATTTAGTGTTGAAACACTTCATCAATAATGCTATCAAGCTATCAATAATGAATAATGCAGCTAGTTGACTGACAGGTAAACTGGAGGTTCATAAATATTCTTTTAGTGAAAAAGTCCAAGAAAGTAACAGTTTGAGCTTCACAGCAGAACTGATATAACTGCATTTGTACAGTTGATATAATATACAAAGGTAATTTGAATAAGGTGTCAGTAAGTACTTGGACAGGTATGAACAAACATTTTCATGACATTCAGTAGAAACTCACCTTCTTTGACAGAGATCTGAAATTCATAGTTTGAATTAAAAAAATCTACACCCACTCTGCCCAAAGAGCACCTGTACACTCCCGAGTCAGACACTTCCAGCTTTGTGATGCTCACATACATAACTGTCTTAGTTTCGAGAAATCTTCCTTCTTTATACTCAATGCTGTATCTGCCTCGTTGAGCTGTGTCCTCCGTTGTTTCAATGAGAATTTTTCCTTGTTCACATTTTTCCTTACAGAAGAGCCTCAAGCTTCCAGACAAAGAAAATAAACAGCCAACTGTGATGTTTCCTCCCTCCCTTTCTGCATGGATGGGAATTTCTGCAGTAGCAAGATCAGCGTTTCCATCCTGAAGTGCTTCTGAAAATACAAACAATCAGTAATTACTACATGCCCAAAATAATTTGAAACACTTTTATAAATTAAATTGAAGACCAGAAAATATTTAAGCTAACAGATCAAACATTTTCAACTTCAGTTAAATTCACTACATTTTTATTGATTTTCAATTTGCAAACATGAAACTCCATGATTCTTCCTGACATCAACACAAACCACTGGCTGATGAAAACTCAGAAACGTATGAAAAAAAAGCTTGAAAGCTGGACTTTTATATGTTTCTGATTAAATCTTCTTCTGCTTTCTTTGCATGTGAAATGGAGGTTGTGGATGTGTTGCTTAACATCCGAAGATTTCTGTTAACACATTCATGTTGTGCTTTTTAAAACAAAGAAAAATAATAGATTGATCCCTCATAAGATCTAAATGAAGATGAGTTCAACAAACAAGGAAACAACTCTCTAAGATTATTTTTTTTTATATCCTGTTTATTTGCTGAAGCAGTGAGGCTGACGCAATACCAGTCTGCACTTCTAACTCTTTATACCAGAAAAGGCATCAAAAATATTTTAAATAAGAAATTTTAAAAAAGAAAAACATTTGGGTAATTCAACAAAGATGAAACTATGATTAAAAGGCCAATTTCTAAAGAGAGATCTATGGTGAAACTAAAAATATATCTATAAAAAATATTTTTGTGCTAAGAACTTATTTTCTTCATAAGTTTTTATTTTCAAGCAGTTAAATTGTGCTGTTGGTGAGTAGGGATGGGTACCGGTATCCGGTGCCATAAAATAAAGGGTAGTAACCAGACCGAAAAGCAGCGCACATTTCGGTGCTTTATTTCGGTGCTTTTTTTTTCTTGAGATGTCATACACTTTGGATTCTAGCCAATCATTTTACCTTTCCAAGGATAGTAGGCGGGCCCAGGTACGTAAGTTCTTTTAGAGCAGAGCTACAGATTAAAAATGCCCAAGGCGAAGCGATCAAAAGTCTTGCTGTACTTCAGAGCAAAAGATGCAAACTCAGCAGCCTGCAACAAGTGCTTTAAGCTGATACTGTGCAAAGGAGGTGACACCTCGAATCTGATGCAACACCTGGCGATGCATAGCATTTTTTTAAAAGCTGAGAAATGCACCATATTTAATAGCTTGCTGCAAGACCTCACACCGAGCACATCTACAGCTAAATATGAGAGGTTTTAGGAAAAAGTTTGTGTTTTCCATTGTTTAAGCACCGGTTCCAACCAAAGGAGGTATGTTGTATCAACAGAAAAGGCTAACTTGGTTATCATTTTGCAGAAAAAAAGAGACCGCTAAAAATAAAAACATAAGAGGTTTTTGGACGAAGTTTATGTTCTCCATTCTTTAAGCACCGGTTCGAGCACTGTTTAAGCACCAGCACCGTTTCCAAAGTACCGGTTTGGCACCGGTATCAGATAAAACCTAAACGATACCCATCCCTATTGGTGAGCTATGTGTGGAAGGTCACTTCCACACATAGGGAGGGAATGTGTGTATTCATGATCGTTTATGTTAATGAGAGTGTGGGGAGTGAGTTGGAGGGCGGGGTGGGGTGGGCTGCTTTTAACCATGTAAAGCACTTTGTGCTACTTTTTTTTTTGTATGAAAAGTGCTTTATAAATAAAGATTGATTGATTGATTGATTGATTGATTGATTGATTGATTGATTGATTGATTGATTGATTGATTGATTGAACCACAAACAGTGATATTGTCTTTTGTAACAAAACCAGGATAATTTACTATTCACACAGGGTTTTTACCGCTCAGGAATTTGACACAGGAAGAAACCTTAAGTTGAATCTAAAGGTTAACTACGTTGGCACATTAGAAAAAGTGTGTAGGTTTGGTGGCAGAGAAGGTCAACGAGGTTACACACAGATGAACGAGGAAGAAGAGTTGGCGGTTTAAACTTTCGTAAGAGAGATGACCTACAGTACTGAGACACAGAGACTAGAATGATTTCAGAATCTGCCAAGTTGTGCAGATGAAGTTTAAGATGAGCATGGGCAGTTTCTAAAGTCTCTAAACTAGGAACCATCTTAACAACTTCCTCAAACACTATTCAGCTGAATTACAGTCAAAATCTTGTCTTCTGTGTTCTTTTGCAAGAACACTAGATTGTACACTGTGCCTAACAGTCGCAGGTAAGTACTCATGATTGCATATGCCTTTGTTCTGCAAGGAGATCTTACCTGTCATGAGTAAACCAGTCTTCCATACTTGCCTGTTTTTTTTTAGCATGCTTTTCTTTTTGTACTTTCACTTCCTGTTGGACCATCTCCTGTGTTCCTGCACACTGCACAAAATTAACACTAACCCTGCACAAACATTAGTGTCACACATTGTGAATACCCACTTGTGGTTGCAACGTGCCTTAGGTTGTCCCAAGGTTGTGCAGGGGGATCTTACCTGTGATGGGTTCACCAGCTTCCATACTTGCCTATGAATGAAAGGCATTTAAGTTGAGTTCTCATCATGCACCACCTCGCTGCCAGTCAGAGCCAGCTTTGTAAAGTGTTCTTCTCCACTTTAAAATTTTCCTTACTTTTAGGCCTTGAAAGTGTAATTAGTGATTTATTAAGCTTATTTGGTCTCAACTGTGCCTAACATGCTGTGTAGCAGGTTATGTTCCAGATTACAGATCAACAGGTATGAAATCATCACATACTGACCAAATAGATCCCTGGAAAATAGCATCTCCATTCCTGGAAGATCCCTCAGTCTCTGTGTGGACAGCAGGAGGTTGTAAAGGTTTCCGGTGGGAAGCAATTGTTAGGAGTAAGGTGTACATTATAGACACAAATGTCTAATCAGGGAAATGTGCAGGACAAGCTGACGCTAGTAGACAATTGTGTCTATTTTCTACCACTTTCACATGATTATCAGTAAGAAACATATAGTCTTAGAGGAAACTTTATTTTTTCCTGTTGGTTCCAAATATAATAATGTAATAATGTAAAGAACTGAAGCTTAATAAGAAAGACAAAATTTCAAAAGCAACTCTAAATCTTTTTTCTTTTCTAGGAAAAAATTATTTCATCAACACATCGTTTAACATCTGAATGTCACATCCCCTCCCTGGATGTCACTTCCACCAGAATGTCAAGGCTCGATGACATCACTGCTGGAAGAACGTATTAACCATATGATTTCATTGGAAAAATACACTGTGAGATTATTATCCTATCTTATACCACCTTATACTTGTAATCAAAGAATTGTTAAATCATTATACGGCTATAGACCACATTATGCCTTGGATTAAAGATTGTGAAATCATTACACTGTTTTAAGATGCATTATACTGCTGAGTTATAAGAAATGCTGTTTGTGTAGAATCATGGCCTTCCTTTTCTGATTAGAAAGAACAAAACATACTGAACAGGAAGCCAAGGTGGTAACTTAGGCTGACTGAGAGAGAGAAAGAATGTGGATGTTTAGGTTTCATGACTTTGGAGGGGGGCCGAAGCTATAACAATGTGAGAAACGGTCAGACACTTCGAGATTTTGCCGGACACCCTCCTGTGCAAATCTCCAGTCCGGACGTAATGCTCAAAGTGTTGTATGGAATAAAGAGATTGTTGATTGAGCATTAAACACCGAGTGTTGTTCTTCCTTCAGCCCAAAGATCAAAGAATCGGGATATTTAACAACACAAATAAACAAACAGTATCAAACAGTTTCACCTGCTTTTTTTAATTTCATTTTTACATTTTGTGTAATTTATTGTAGATGAAGATAAGAAAATGCAGTAAAGTCACACATGTATGTGCCAGTCACATTCAAAAACACATGTGCATCTAGACGGTATACTCAATCAAAACACTGTCAGCATGACCAAAAAAAAAACAAAAACAGACTCACATGGATAACATGCAACTCTTGTTATATTCACTGTTTTTATTAAGCAAAGTAGTCAGATATTTGTGTTAGTTAAGCCACTTAGCACTCATTTATAAATTATTTAAGCATAAAAATGCTACTAAGTCAAGGGATGAACTGCTGTTGTGTCTCTGTTTCGTGCATTTATTTTTTAAATAATTCAGTTGAAGCATGGTTGAAAAGCAATGTCTGACTTTCACTGGTTAAGATTTATAGAATTTTTTATTTATTATTACTTTTGTCAGATTGAAGTTATTTCTGTGACCATTGTGAGTTTTTCTTTCATTGACCGAAGGGTACCAACAATTTTGTCCACGTCTGTAGGTGAATGTACAAAAAATGCCAATGATGGCACAGTTTGACAGACATAAAATAGTAATTTTGTAGCAACGAGGTGATTCCTAAAAACTTATTGGCTGAAACATGCCACTTTTCTTAAAAAACTATGAAAAATTACATGTTTCAACAAAAAAAGAGGAGGCAGGGAAACTACTTGGGAAGGCTTAGGCAGTTTACAGGTCAGGAAAGAGGTACAACGGTGAGTGCTTACAGCCATCTGTGAAACACAGTAGAGGTGGAGATTAAGACTACTTAAAGAGAAAGCCTGCTTAAGAGGCTGTGCTGAAGAAAGCTTCATGTGTATTGAGGGTGAAAAATCTTTTTTTTAGGTTATAAGATATCATTGCTTTCAGCATGTCAGACTAATTTTCTTTAATGATATTATTGGATGATTAGCATTAAGCATTTACAAGAATAAAGTATAATCAGTAAGCTCTGTATTTTGTCTTTTTTTGGCAAATGAATTATACTCTCAATAAGAATGAAGGGTGATAGAGAAAGTCTACCACTGACCTTTCTTATGTTGTGTGTTGAGGAGCAGGTATGCCATATACTGTATAAATCTGTGCTAAAATCCAACAAGCCTACACAGAACTGTGTTGCAGTGGACTAAGGACGGTGTAGGGACTTTAATGGGTTGTTTCGTATGCACATACTAGCGTTTATTCTAAAAGAAAGAAGAAAGAAAAACAACTAAACAGTTAATTATAATTTTTCAAGAAATATGCTCTGCAGACTAAGCTCAATTAATGAGAAGAGAGCTGTAACCTTAAATTCAGTAGTCTCGGTGTCATTAAAAACTGATGATGTGGATGGGGAACTAATACGATTCAATGAAAAGTGAGGAGGAAGTAACCTGAAAGGAGTAAATCTCAGCTGAGATGTAAACTTCATCTCAAGATTAATTTATGTAAATAGCAACAGTAAAAGCAGCAGGTACAGAAGGGCTGTGAAAGAGAAAATTATTCAATGCAATAACACTTCATCAAACATAGTATTTCCATGTTGGTAAGATAAACTCTCCAGCTGCTAAAATTTACCATCACATATGACACCGGCGTCTTCATTGTGGGCGCAGTTGTGATATCCAAACCCTGAGTGGCGACACTCAAACAGGTTGGATTCCCTGCCTGTACATGACACATCATCCATCCAGATGGGCCCTCTGCCTTGTCCAAATCGTGCATTAGTTGATGCTGAGAGGACCCCACCACAGCCCAGTTGCCTACATACCACCTGAGCATCCTCCAGGCCCCAAGAATCATCACACACTGTCCCCCACTGGCCTCTGTGAAAGATCTCCACCCTGCCAGAGCAGGAACCGTAAGCCCTATTTACCAGGCGAACCACCCCCTTTACTCCTGTGTTGTTATCCACTGATGTTGAACCAGTGACATCTACCGGGGTGGATGGAGAGGTCTGTGGTATTGAAGCAGGTGTGGAATAAGGAGATCCAGATTCTGTTTATAATTGAAGAAGAGACACAAATCAATTATAATACTGTGCTGATGCTGAAGGAATTTTGTCAAAAACAGTTTGAGAACAAGATTTAAAAATGTAACTTGTTAGCGTGTATTCATATTTAAAATGTATCAATTCAGAGACAAATTTGAGATTACACATTTGAATTTTAACAGTTGAGTTTTAACAGTTTTATGTTCTATTGCGAATTAAAGACATTTGTTGTACTGCCACAGAGAAACCCTCCCAACAAAAACTCAAATAAAAAGTCTTTAGATTATCTTGATCTTATTAAATATTCACCATGAATGTGTTAATTGAAGAGGCAATAATGGAAACATCAGCATAACATAAACTTAAATAAAACAGAAGCTTTGCTTGTTGGTACAGCCTCTATCTTAATCCCACAGTTTTTCCATTAACACTGAAAATTCTCCCACCCTTCCCTCCCCTCAGGTTCAGAGTTTGGGTGTCATAATTGATAATAGTCTTTCATTCCAGTCTCACATTAATTACATAACCCGGTCTGCATACTTCCACTTACGTAATATTAACCAACTCCGTCCCTTCCTTACTCCCCATGCTGCCTCCATCCTTGTCCATAGTCTTATTACGTCACGTATTGATTACTGCAATTCCCTCTTATTTGGTCTCCCTAAAAGGTCCCTTCATAAACTCCAACTTCTTCAAAATTCTGCAGCTCGGGTCATAACCCATACTCCGTCAAGAGCTCATATTACCCCAGTTCTTCAGCAGCTTCACTGGTTGCCCATAGAAGCCAGAATAAACTTTAAAATCTTACTTCTCACATACAAGTATCCATAAATCTGCTCCTTCCTATTTGTGTGACCTGCTTCATATCACCACTGTTTCCTGCCCTCTCAGATCCTCATCTGCTATTCATCTTACTGTTCCGTCCGCATATCTTATGACTATGGGGAACAGAGCCTTCAGTCGCTCTGCTCCTCGCCTCCGGAACTCTCTTCCTCCAGCCATAAGAAATGTAGACTCTCTTCCTGTATTTAAGTCACAGCTCAAAACACATCTGTTCAAACTGGCTTATTCGCTTTAGTGTTGATTTTATCTGTTGTCAAGTTCTGTTTTGCAATTTTAACTTATTTTATGTATTTTATGACTATTGCTCCTTTTATTAATTTTGTTCTTTTGTAAGGTGACCTTGGGTTTTTGAAAGCCGCCCTCAAATAAAATGTAAAATGCTGTAGTTAAATTAATAATAATGGACAGCCTGTTGGGCCTAGGTTATTGACCAAAGAAGCATTTTTTTGTTTTTCAATAATAACTGATGGCTCCAAATTTCATGACTGTAACTAAAATGCAGTGATTGTGTTGTTTCACCGAAATATTTCATGAGGGCCAACAAAATCATGGAAGATTCAACCAAGTTTTATGAATATTCAAGTTTTCCTTCTCCCTTAACAATAACTTTGTATTTCGTGGTGAACTGTCTGCCACCAGAGGAGATCATTATATAACCACACCCATAGTTTTTGCATTAGGGGGAAATCAACGTCATTTTTCTGACCACATTTGAGATGGATGTAGTCAGCTTCTGAGGAGGAGTAGGCCAAAGTATATAACATGGCCTTACATCTAGGTGGCGCTCTAACGATTGATAAATATTGATGTTTAATGGCAAAATATTTGATATAACAAAACCTGTGGCTAGCAGACTTTAATGTCAATCAAACATACAAGATTTCTATTATTGCATAATAAACCTTGAACCACGGACACAGATTAAAAAAATGGGACCTCAGTGTCTCCACCTTCTCAAATTTACCTTCACAGACGACACCGGCGTCTTCATTGTGGCCACAGTTGTGAGATCCAAACCCTGAGTGGCGACACTCAAACAGGTTGGATTCCCTGCCTGTGCATGACACATCATCCATCCAGATGGGCCCTCTGCCTGCACCAAATCGTGCATTAGTTGATGCTGAGAGGACCCTACCACAGCCCAGTTGCCTACATACCACCTGAGCATCCTCCAGGCCCCAAGAATCATCACACACTGTCCCCCACTGGCCTCTGTGGAAGATCTCCACCCTGCCAGAGCAGAAGCCGTAACCCCTATTTACCAGGCGAACCGCCCCCTCAACTCCTGTGTTGTTATCCACTGCTGTTGAACCAGTGACATCTACCGGGGTGGATGGAGAGGTCTGTGGTATTGAAGCAGGTGTGGAATAAGGAGATCCAGATTCTGTTTATAATTGAAGAAGAAATACAAATCAATTATAATACTGCGCTGATGCTGAAGGAAATTTGTTAAAAACAGTTTGAGAACAAGATTTTAAAAATGAACTTGTTAGCGTGTATTCATATTTAAAATGTATCCATTAAGAGACAAATTTGAGATTACACATTTGAATTTTAACAGTTTTATGTTCTATTGCGAAATAAAGACATTTGTTGTACTGCCACAGAGAAACCCTCCCAACAAAAACTCAAATAAAAATTCTTTAGATGAAACGAATGACAGATTATCTTGATCTCATTAAATATTCACCATGAATGTGTTAATTGAAGAGGCAATAATGGAAACATCAGTATAATATAAACTTAAATTAATAATGGTGGACGTCCTCCTGGGTCTAAGTTATTGCCCAAAGAAGCATTTTTTTGTTTTTCAATTATAACTGATGGCTCCAAATTTCATGACTGTAACTAAATTGCAGTGATTGGGTTGTTTCACTGAAATATTTCATGAGGGCCAACAGTTATGAATATTATGAATATTCAAGTTTTCCTTCTCCCTTAAAAATAGCTTCATATTTCATGGTGAATTGTCTGCCACCGGAGGACATCATTATATGAATACTCATAATTTTTGCATTCAGGGAAAATCAAGGTCTTTTTCTGACCACATTTGACATGGATGTAGTCAGCTTCTGAGGAGGAGTATGCTAAAGTATATAACATGATATGTTATTATTGTTGTTATGTTATTGTATAATAATCTTTGCAGCATGGACACAGAGGAAAACAGTGGGACCTCAGTGTGTCCACCTTCTGGAATTTACCTTCACATATGACACCGGCGTCTTCATTGTGGCCACAGTTGTGATATCCAAACCCTGAGTGGCGACACTCAAACAGGTTGGATTCCCAGCCTGTGCATGTCACATCATCCATCCAGATGGGCCCTCTGCCTGCACCAAATTGTGTATTAGTTGGTATGGAGAGGACCCTACCACAGCCCAGTTGCCTACATACCACCTGAGCATCCTCCAGGCCCCAAGAATCATCACACACTGTCCCCCACTGGCCTCTGTGGAAGATCTCCACCCTGCCAGAGCAGGAGCCGTAACTGTTGTTTACCAGGCGGACCGCCCCCTCAACTCCTGTGCTGTTGTCCACTGCTGTTGAACCAGTGACATTAACCTGAAAAGCTGGAGAGGTCTGTGTTCTTGAAGCAGGTGTGGAATAAGGAAATCCAGGGTCTGTTTACAATTAACAAAGAAAATGATAATAGTGCAGTTGTGCTAATGAAATTTTGCGATAAAGAATTTGATAACAAGATTTTAAAAAATTAATTTGTTAGCTTGTCATCATATTTGAAATTTAAACATATTGAGACAAATTTGACATCACACATTTGAGTTTTAACAGCTTTATGTGCTATTGACACACAAAGACATTTGACGTACTGCCACAGAGAAACTCTACCAGCAAATCTCAAATAAAAAGTCTGTAGATGAAATGAATGAAAGATTATCTTATTTTATTTAATGTTTAGCAGGAATTTGTTATTGCAATGGGCAATAATGGAAACATCAGTATATTATCAACTTGGAGTGCTACTTGACTGTAACTAAAATGCAGAGATTGGGTTGTTTTAATGAAATATTTCAACAGAATCATGGAAGTTTCAACCAAGTTTTAAGAATATTCAAGTTTTCCTCCTCCCTTAACAATTACTTCATGTTTCGTGGTGACTTGTCGGCCACCAGAGGGCATCATTATATGAAAACCGACAATTTTTGCATTCAGAGGAAATCAAGGTCATTTTTCTGACCATATTTGAGATGGATGTAGTCAGCTTCTGAGCAGGAGTATGCTAAAGTATATAACATAATATGTTCTCTTACATCTAATTGGCGCTCTAACAATTGATAAATATTGATGTTTAATGAGAAAAAATATTTAATATAACAACACATGTGGGTAGCAGACTTTAATGTAAATAAAACATATAATATTTCTATTATTGTATAATAAACTTTGCAGCATAGACACAGAGTAAAAAAATGGGACCTCAGTGTCTCCACCTTCTCAAATTTACCTTCACAGATGACACCAGCATCTTCACTGTGGCTGCAGTCGTGAGATCCAAACCCTGAGTGGCGACACTCAAACAGGTTGGATTCCCAGCCTGTGCATCGCACATCATCCATCCAGATGGATCCTCTGCCCGCTCCAAATTTTGCATTAGTTGGTGCAGAGAGGACCCTACCACAGCCCAGCTGCCTACATACCACCTGAGCATCCTCCAGACCCCAAGAATCATCACACACTGTCCCCCACTGCCCACTGTGGAAGATCTCCACCCTGCCAGAGCAGGAGCCATGTCCTCCATTAACCAAGCGGACATTCCCTTGAGATTCTGTGATAAAGGGGAATACATACAAAAAACTAAAGAAATGCAAGAAAACAATAATAATTTTGGAATTAGCTCCTATAAACAGGTAGATTAACATTGCAAATTACCCAATTCAAACTCCACTTTCCTTCAACTTTAAATATTTAACAAAACTGAAGCATTCAATGTCGAAGAGCCTGTAGGTAAAATATTTTAGTGTAAAGTGAATATAAATGTGTAATAGTTGGTCACTGAAAACCTCTCACTAAAAATGTTATCAGGGACAAAAGTCAAATAGGTAGAAACTTGAGTCCATCCACCTTCTCAAATTTACCTTCACAGATGACACCAGCATCTTCACTGTGGCCGCAGTTGTGAGATCCAAACCCTGAGTGGCGACACTCAAACAGGTTGGATTCCCTGCCTGTGCATGACACATCATCCATCCAGATGGGTCCTCTGCCTTGTCCAAATCGTGCATTAGTTGATGCTGAGAGGACCCCACCACAGCCCAGTTGCCTACATACCACCTGAGCATCCTCCAGGCCCCAAGAATCATCACACACTGTCCCCCACTGGCCTCTGTGGAAGATCTCCACCCTGCCAGAGCAGGAGCCGTAAGCCCTATTTACCAGGCGGACCGCCCACTCAACTGCTGTGCTGTTGTCCACTGCTGTTGAACCAGTGACATTAACCTGAAAAGCTGGAGAGGTCTGTGGTATTGAAGCAGGTGTGGAATAAGGAAATCCAGGGTCTGTTTACAATTAACAAAGAAATACACATAAATAATAATAACAGTACAGCTGTGCTGAAGGAATTTTGTTAAAAACAGTTTGAAAACAAAATTTTTTAATTAATTTGTTAGCGTGTATTCATATTTAAAATGTATCAATTCAGAGACAAATTTGAGATTACACATTTGAGTTTATCAGTTTTATGTGGTATTGCGAAATAAAGACATTTGTTGTACTGCCACAGAGAAACCCTCCCAGCAAAACTCAAATAAAAAGTCTTTCGATGAAACAAATGAAAGATTATCTTGATCTCATTAAATATTCACCATGAATGTGTTAATTGAAGAGGCAATAATGGAAACATCAGTATAATATAAACTTAAATTAATAAAGGTGGACGTCCTCCTGGGTCTAAGTTATTGCCCAAAGAAGCATTTTTTTGTTTTTCAATAATAACTGATGGCTCCAAATTTCATGACTGTAACTAAATTGCAGTGATTGGGTTGTTTCACTGAAATATTTCATGAGGGCCAACAGTTATGAATATTATGAATATTCAAGTTTTCCTTCTCCCTTAAAAATAGCTTCATATTTCGTGGTGAATTGTCTGCCACCGGAGGACATCATTATATGAATACTCATAATTTTTGCATTCAGGGAAAATCAAGGTCTTTTTCTGACCACATTTGACATGGATGTAGTCAGCTTCTGAGGAGGAGTATGCTAAAGTATATAACATGATATGTTATTATTGTTGTTATGTTATTGTATAATAATCTTTGCAGCATGGACACAGAGGAAAACAGTGGGACCTCAGTGTGTCCACCTTCTGGAATTTACCTTCACATATGACACCGGCGTCTTCATTGTGGCCACAGTTGTGAGATCCAAACCCTGAGTGGCGACACTCAAACAGGTTGGATTCCCAGCCTGTGCATGTCACATCATCCATCCAGATGGGTCCTGTGCCCTGTCCAAATTGTGTATTAGTTGGTATGGAGAGGACCCTACCACAGCCCAGTTGCCTACATACCACCTGAGCATCCTCCAGGCCCCAAGAATCATCACACACTGTCCCCCACTGGCCTCTGTGGAAGATCTCCACCCTGCCAGAGCAGGAGCCGTAACTGTTGTTTACCAGGCGGACCTCCCCCTCAACTCCTGTGCTGTTGTCCACTGCTGTTGAACCAGTGACATTAACCTGAAAAGCTGGAGAGGTCTGTGTTCTTGAAGCAGGTGTGGAATAAGGAAATCCAGGGTCTGTTTACAATTAACAAAGAAAATGATAATAGTGCAGTTGTGCTAATGAAATTTTGCGATAAAGAATTTGATAACAAGATTTAAAAAATTAATTTGTTAGCTTGTCATCATATTTGAAATTTAAACATATTGAGACAAATTTGACATCACACATTTGAGTTTTAACAGCTTTATGTGCTATTGACACACAAAGACATTTGACGTACTGCCACAGAGAAACTCTACCAGCAAATCTCAAATAAAAAGTCTGTAGATGAAATGAATGAAAGATTATCTTATTTAATGTTTAGCAGGAATTTGTTATTGCTAGGGGCAATAATGGAAACATCAGTATATTATCAACTTGGAGTGCTACTTGACTGTAACTAAAATGCAGAGATTGGGTTGTTTTAATGAAATATTTCAACAGAATCATGGAAGTTTCAACCAAGTTTTAAGAATATTCAAGTTTTCCTCCTCCCTTAACAATTACTTCATGTTTCGTGGTGACTTGTCGGCCACCAGAGGGCATCATTATATGAAAACCGACAATTTTTGCATTCAGAGGAAATCAAGGTAATTTTTCTGACCATATTTGAGATGGATGTAGTCAGCTTCTGAGCAGGAGTATGCTAAAGTATATAACATAATATGTTCTCTTACATCTAATTGGCGCTCTAACAATTGATAAATATTGATGTTTAATGAGAAAAAATATTTAATATAACAACACATGTGGGTAGCAGACTTTAATGTAAATAAAACATATAATATTTCTATTATTGTATATTAAACTTTGCAGCATAGACACAGAGTAAAAAAATGGGACCTCAGTGTCTCCACCTTCTCAAATTTACCTTCACAGATGACACCAGCATCTTCACTGTGGCCGCAGTCGTGAGATCCAAACCCTGAGTGGCGACACTCAAACAGGTTGGATTCCCGGCCTGTGCATCTCACATCATCCATCCAGATGGGCCCTCTGCCCGCTCCAAATTTTGCATTAGTTGGTGCAGAGAGGACCCTACCACAGCCCAGCTGCCTACATACCACCTGAGCATCCTCCAGGCCCCAAGAATCATCACACACTGTCCCCCACTGGCCTCTGTGGAAGATCTCCACCCTGCCAGAGCAGGAGCCATGTCCTCCATTAACCAAGCGAACATTCCCTTGAGATTCTGTGATAAAGGGGAATACATACAAAAAACTAAAGAAATGCAAGAAAACAATAATAATTTTGGAATTAGCCCCTATAAACAGGTAGATTAACATTGCAAATTACCCAATTCAAACTCCACTTTCCTTCAACTTTAAATATTTAACAAAACTGAAGCATTCAATGTCGAAGAGCCTGTAGGTAAAATATTTTAGTGTAAAGTGAATATAAATGTGTAATAGTTGGTCACTGAAAACCTCTCACTAAAAATTTTATCAGGGACAAAAGTCAAATAGGTAGAAACTTGAGTCCATCCACCTTCTCAAATTTACCTTCACAGATGACACCAGCATCTTCACTGTGGCCGCAGTTGTGAGATCCAAACCCTGAGTGGCGACACTCAAACAGGTTGGATTCCCTGCCTGTGCATGACACATCATCCATCCAGATGGGTCCTCTGCCTTGTCCAAATCGTGCATTAGTTGATGCTGAGAGGACCCCACCACAGCCCAGTTGCCTACATACCACCTGAGCATCCTCCAGGCCCCAAGAATCATCACACACTGTCCCCCACTGGCCTCTGTGGAAGATCTCCACCCTGCCAGAGCAGGAACCGTAAGCCCTATTTACCAGGCGGACCGCCCACTCAACTGCTGTGCTGTTGTCCACTGCTGTTGAACCAGTGACATTAACCTGAAAAGCTGGAGAGGTCTGTGGTATTGAAGCAGGTGTGGAATAAGGAAATCCAGGGTCTGTTTACAATTAACAAAGAAAATGATAATAGTGCAGTTGTGCTAATGAAATTTTGCGATAAAGAATTTGATAACAAGATTTTAAAAAATTAATTTGTTAGCTTGTCATCATATTTGAAATTTAAACATATTGAGACAAATTTGACATCACACATTTGAGTTTTAACAGCTTTATGTGCTATTGACACACAAAGACATTTGACGTACTGCCACAGAGAAACTCTACCAGCAAATCTCAAATAAAAAGTCTGTAGATGAAATGAATGAAAGAGTATCTTATTTTATTTAATGTTTAGCAGGAATTTGTTATTGCTAAGGGCAATAATGGAAACATCAGTATATTATCAACTTGGAGTGCTACTTGACTGTAACTAAAATGCAGAGATTGGGTTGTTTTAATGAAATATTTCAACAGAATCATGGAAGTTTCAACCAAGTTTTAAGAATATTCAAGTTTTCCTCCTCCCTTAACAATTACTTCATGTTTCGTGGTGACTTGTCGGCCACCAGAGGGCATCATTATATGAAAACCGACAATTTTTGCATTCAGAGGAAATCAAGGTCATTTTTCTGACCACATTTGAGATGGATGTAGTCAGCTTCTGAGCAGGAGTATGCTAAAGTATATAACATAATATGTTCTCTTACATCTAATTGGCGCTCTAACAATTGATAAATATTGATGTTTAATGAGAAAAAATATTTAATATAACAACACATGTGGGTAGCAGACTTTAATGTAAATAAAACATATAATATTTCTATTATTGTATATTAAACTTTGCAGCATAGACACAGAGTAAAAAATGGACCTCAGTGTCTCCACCTTCTCAAATTTACCTTCACAGATGACACCAGCATCTTCACTGTGGCTGCAGTCGTGAGATCCAAACCCTGAGTGGCGACACTCAAACAGGTTGGATTCCCAGCCTGTGCATCGCACATCATCCATCCAGATGGATCCTCTGCCCGCTCCAAATTTTGCATTAGTTGGTGCAGAGAGGACCCTACCACAGCCCAGCTGCCTACATACCACCTGAGCATCCTCCAGGCCCCAAGAATCATCACACACTGTCCCCCACTGGCCTCTGTGGAAGATCTCCACCCTGCCAGAGCAGGAGCCATGTCCTCCATTAACCAAGCGGACATTCCCTTGAGATTCTGTGATAAAGGGGAATACATACAAAAAACTAAAGAAATGCAAGAAAACAATAATAATTTTGGAATTAGCCCCTATAAACAGGTAGATTAACATTGCAAATTACCCAATTCAAACTCCACTTTCCTTCAACTTCAAATATTTAACAAAACTAAAGCATTCAATGTCGAAGAGCCTGTAGGTAAAATATTTTAGTGTAAAGTGAATATAAATGTGTAATAGTTGGTCACTGAAAACCTCTCACTAAAAATGTTATCAGGGACAAAAGTCAAATAGGTAGAAACTTGAGTCCATCCACCTTCTCAAATTTACCTTCACAGATGACACCAGCATCTTCACTGTGGCCGCAGTTGTGAGATCCAAACCCTGAGTGGCGACACTCAAACAGGTTGGATTCCCGGCCTGTGCATGACACATCATCCATCCAGATGGGTCCTCTGCCTTGTCCAAATCGTGCATTAGTTGATGCTGAGAGGACCCTACCACAGCCCAGCTGCCTACATACCACCTGAGCATCCTCCAGACCCCAAGAATCATCACACACTGTCCCCCACTGGCCTCTGTGGAAGATCTCCACCCTGCCAGAGCAGGAGCCGTAAGCCCTATTTACCAGGCGGACCGCCCACTCAACTGCTGTGCTGTTGTCCACTGCTGTTGAACCAGTGACATTAACCTGAAAAGCTGGAGAGGTCTGTGGTATTGAAGCAGGTGTGGAATAAGGAAATCCAGGGTCTGTTTACAATTAACAAAGAAATACACATAAATAATAATAACAGTACAGCTGTGCTGAAGGAATTTTGTTAAAAACAGTTTGAAAACAAAATTTTTTAATTAATTTGTTAGCGTGTATTCATATTTAAAATGTATCAATTCAGAGACAAATTTGAGATTACACATTTGAGTTTATCAGTTTTATGTGGTATTGCGAAATAAAGACATTTGTTGTACTGCCACAGAGAAACCCTCCCAGCAAAACTCAAATAAAAAGTCTTTAGATGAAATGAATGAAAGATTATCTTGATCTCATTAAATATTCACCATGAATGTGTTAATTGAAGAGGCAATAATGGAAACATCAGTATAATATAAACTTAAATTAATAATGGTGGACGTCCTCCTGGGTCTAAGTTATTGCCCAAAGAAGCATTTTTTTGTTTTTCAATAATAACTGATGGCTCCAAATTTCATGACTGTAACTAAATTGCAGTGATTGGGTTGTTTCACTGAAATATTTCATGAGGGCCAACAGTTATGAATATTATGAATATTCAAGTTTTCCTTCTCCCTTAAAAATAGCTTCATATTTCGTGGTGAATTGTCTGCCACCGGAGGACATCATTATATGAATACTCATAATTTTTGCATTCAGGGAAAATCAAGGTCTTTTTCTGACCACATTTGACATGGATGTAGTCAGCTTCTGAGGAGGAGTATGCTAAAGTATATAACATGATATGTTATTATTGTTGTTATGTTATTGTATAATAATCTTTGCAGCATGGACACAGAGGAAAACAGTGGGACCTCAGTGTGTCCACCTTCTGGAATTTACCTTCACATATGACACCGGCGTCTTCATTGTGGCCACAGTTGTGATATCCAAACCCTGGGTGGCGACACTCAAACAGGTTGGATTCCCAGCCTGTGCATGTCACATCATCCATCCAGATGGGTCCTGTGCCCTGTCCAAATTGTGTATTAGTTGGTATGGAGAGGACCCCACCACAGCCCAGTTGCCTACATACCACCTGAGCATCCTCCAGGCCCCAAGAATCATCACACACTGTCCCCCACTGGCCTCTGTGGAAGATCTCCACCCTGCCAGAGCAGGAGCCGTAACTGTTGTTTACCAGGCGGACCTCCCCTCAACTCCTGTGCTGTTGTCCACTGCTGTTGAACCAGTGACATTAACCTGAAAAGCTGGAGAGGTCTGTGTTCTTGAAGCAGGTGTGGAATAAGGAAATCCAGGGTCTGTTTACAATTAACAAAGAAAATGATAATAGTGCAGTTGTGCTAATGAAATTTTGCGATAAAGAATTTGATAACAAGATTTAAAAAATTAATTTGTTAGCTTGTCATCATATTTGAAATTTAAACATATTGAGACAAATTTGACATCACACATTTGAGTTTTAACAGCTTTATGTGCTATTGACACACAAAGACATTTGACGTACTGCCACAGAGAAACTCTACCAGCAAATCTCAAATAAAAAGTCTGTAGATGAAATGAATGAAAGATTATCTTATTTAATGTTTAGCAGGAATTTGTTATTGCTAGGGGCAATAATGGAAACATCAGTATATTATCAACTTGGAGTGCTACTTGACTGTAACTAAAATGCAGAGATTGGGTTGTTTTAATGAAATATTTCAACAGAATCATGGAAGTTTCAACCAAGTTTTAAGAATATTCAAGTTTTCCTCCTCCCTTAACAATTACTTCATGTTTCGTGGTGACTTGTCGGCCACCAGAGGGCATCATTATATGAAAACCGACAATTTTTGCATTCAGAGGAAATCAAGGTAATTTTTCTGACCATATTTGAGATGGATGTAGTCAGCTTCTGAGCAGGAGTATGCTAAAGTATATAACATAATATGTTCTCTTACATCTAATTGGCGCTCTAACAATTGATAAATATTGATGTTTAATGAGAAAAAATATTTAATATAACAACACATGTGGGTAGCAGACTTTAATGTAAATAAAACATATATATTTCTATTATTGTATATTAAACTTTGCAGCATAGACACAGAGTAAAAAAATGGGACCTCAGTGTCTCCACCTTCTCAAATTTACCTTCACAGATGACACCAGCATCTTCACTGTGGCCGCAGTCGTGAGATCCAAACCCTGAGTGGCGACACTCAAACAGGTTGGATTCCCGGCCTGTGCATCTCACATCATCCATCCAGATGGGCCCTCTGCCCGCTCCAAATTTTGCATTAGTTGGTGCAGAGAGGACCCTACCACAGCCCAGCTGCCTACATACCACCTGAGCATCCTCCAGGCCCCAAGAATCATCACACACTGTCCCCCACTGGCCTCTGTGGAAGATCTCCACCCTGCCAGAGCAGGAGCCATGTCCTCCATTAACCAAGCGAACATTCCCTTGAGATTCTGTGATAAAGGGGAATACATACAAAAAACTAAAGAAATGCAAGAAAACAATAATAATTTTGGAATTAGCCCCTATAAACAGGTAGATTAACATTGCAAATTACCCAATTCAAACTCCACTTTCCTTCAACTTTAAATATTTAACAAAACTGAAGCATTCAATGTCGAAGAGCCTGTAGGTAAAATATTTTAGTGTAAAGTGAATATAAATGTGTAATAGTTGGTCACTGAAAACCTCTCACTAAAAATTTTATCAGGAACAAAAGTCAAATAGGTAGAAACTTGAGTCCATCCACCTTCTCAAATTTACCTTCACAGATGACACCAGCATCTTCACTGTGGCCGCAGTTGTGAGATCCAAACCCTGAGTGGCGACACTCAAACAGGTTGGATTCCCTGCCTGTGCATGACACATCATCCATCCAGATGGGTCCTCTGCCTTGTCCAAATCGTGCATTAGTTGATGCTGAGAGGACCCCACCACAGCCCAGTTGCCTACATACCACCTGAGCATCCTCCAGGCCCCAAGAATCATCACACACTGTCCCCACTGGCCTCTGTGGAAGATCTCCACCCTGCCAGAGCAGGAACCGTAAGCCCTATTTACCAGGCGGACCGCCCACTCAACTGCTGTGCTGTTGTCCACTGCTGTTGAACCAGTGACATTAACCTGAAAAGCTGGAGAGGTCTGTGGTATTGAAGCAGGTGTGGAATAAGGAAATCCAGGGTCTGTTTACAATTAACAAAGAAAATGATAATAGTGCAGTTGTGCTAATGAAATTTTGCGATAAAGAATTTGATAACAAGATTTTAAAAAATTAATTTGTTAGCTTGTCATCATATTTGAAATTTAAACATATTGAGACAAATTTGACATCACACATTTGAGTTTTAACAGCTTTATGTGCTATTGACACACAAAGACATTTGACGTACTGCCACAGAGAAACTCTACCAGCAAATCTCAAATAAAAAGTCTGTAGATGAAATGAATGAAAGAGTATCTTATTTTATTTAATGTTTAGCAGGAATTTGTTATTGCTAAGGGCAATAATGGAAACATCAGTATATTATCAACTTGGAGTGCTACTTGACTGTAACTAAAATGCAGAGATTGGGTTGTTTTAATGAAATATTTCAACAGAATCATGGAAGTTTCAACCAAGTTTTAAGAATATTCAAGTTTTCCTCCTCCCTTAACAATTACTTCATGTTTCGTGGTGACTTGTCGGCCACCAGAGGGCATCATTATATGAAAACCGACAATTTTTGCATTCAGAGGAAATCAAGGTCATTTTTCTGACCACATTTGAGATGGATGTAGTCAGCTTCTGAGCAGGAGTATGCTAAAGTATATAACATAATATGTTCTCTTACATCTAATTGGCGCTCTAACAATTGATAAATATTGATGTTTAATGAGAAAAAATATTTAATATAACAACACATGTGGGTAGCAGACTTTAATGTAAATAAAACATATAATATTTCTATTATTGTATATTAAACTTTGCAGCATAGACACAGAGTAAAAAAATGGGACCTCAGTGTCTCCACCTTCTCAAATTTACCTTCACAGATGACACCAGCATCTTCACTGTGGCTGCAGTCGTGAGATCCAAACCCTGAGTGGCGACACTCAAACAGGTTGGATTCCCAGCCTGTGCATCGCACATCATCCATCCAGATGGATCCTCTGCCCGCTCCAAATTTTGCATTAGTTGGTGCAGAGAGGACCCTACCACAGCCCAGCTGCCTACATACCACCTGAGCATCCTCCAGGCCCCAAGAATCATCACACACTGTCCCCACTGGCCTCTGTGGAAGATCTCCACCCTGCCAGAGCAGGAGCCATGTCCTCCATTAACCAAGCGGACATTCCCTTGAGATTCTGTGATAAAGGGGAATACATACAAAAAACTAAAGAAATGCAAGAAAACAATAATAATTTTGGAATTAGCCCCTATAAACAGGTAGATTAACATTGCAAATTACCCAATTCAAACTCCACTTTCCTTCAACTTCAAATATTTAACAAAACTAAAGCATTCAATGTCGAAGAGCCTGTAGGTAAAATATTTTAGTGTAAAGTGAATATAAATGTGTAATAGTTGGTCACTGAAAACCTCTCACTAAAAATGTTATCAGGGACAAAAGTCAAATAGGTAGAAACTTGAGTCCATCCACCTTCTCAAATTTACCTTCACAGATGACACCAGCATCTTCACTGTGGCCGCAGTTGTGAGATCCAAACCCTGAGTGGCGACACTCAAACAGGTTGGATTCCCGGCCTGTGCATGACACATCATCCATCCAGATGGGTCCTCTGCCTTGTCCAAATCGTGCATTAGTTGATGCTGAGAGGACCCTACCACAGCCCAGCTGCCTACATACCACCTGAGCATCCTCCAGACCCCAAGAATCATCACACACTGTCCCCCACTGGCCTCTGTGGAAGATCTCCACCCTGCCAGAGCAGGAGCCGTAAGCCCTATTTACCAGGCGGACCGCCCACTCAACTGCTGTGCTGTTGTCCACTGCTGTTGAACCAGTGACATTAACCTGAAAAGCTGGAGAGGTCTGTGGTATTGAAGCAGGTGTGGAATAAGGAAATCCAGGGTCTGTTTACAATTAACAAAGAAATACACATAAATAATAATAACAGTACAGCTGTGCTGAAGGAATTTTGTTAAAAACAGTTTGAAAACAAAATTTTTTAATTAATTTGTTAGCGTGTATTCATATTTAAAATGTATCAATTCAGAGACAAATTTGAGATTACACATTTGAGTTTATCAGTTTTATGTGGTATTGCGAAATAAAGACATTTGTTGTACTGCCACAGAGAAACCCTCCCAGCAAAACTCAAATAAAAAGTCTTTAGATGAAATGAATGAAAGATTATCTTGATCTCATTAAATATTCACCATGAATGTGTTAATTGAAGAGGCAATAATGGAAACATCAGTATAATATAAACTTAAATTAATAATGGTGGACGTCCTCCTGGGTCTAAGTTATTGCCCAAAGAAGCATTTTTTTGTTTTTCAATAATAACTGATGGCTCCAAATTTCATGACTGTAACTAAATTGCAGTGATTGGGTTGTTTCACTGAAATATTTCATGAGGGCCAACAGTTATGAATATTATGAATATTCAAGTTTTCCTTCTCCCTTAAAAATAGCTTCATATTTCGTGGTGAATTGTCTGCCACCGGAGGACATCATTATATGAATACTCATAATTTTTGCATTCAGGGAAAATCAAGGTCTTTTTCTGACCACATTTGACATGGATGTAGTCAGCTTCTGAGGAGGAGTATGCTAAAGTATATAACATGATATGTTATTATTGTTGTTATGTTATTGTATAATAATCTTTGCAGCATGGACACAGAGGAAAACAGTGGGACCTCAGTGTGTCCACCTTCTGGAATTTACCTTCACATATGACACCGGAGTCTTCACTGTGGCCGCAGTTGTGAGATCCAAACCCTGAGTGGCGACACTCAAACAGGTTGGATTCCCAGCCTGTGCATGTCACATCATCCATCCAGATGGGCCCTCTGCCTGCACCAAATTGTGTATTAGTTGGTATGGACAGGACCCTACCACAGCCCAGTTGCCTACATACCACCTGAGCATCTTCCAGGCCCCAAGAATCATCACACACTGTCCCCCACTGGCCTCTGTGGAAGATCTCCACCCTGCCAGAGCAGGAGCCGTAACTGTTGTTTACCAGGCGGACCTCCCCCTCAACTGCTGTGCTGTTGTCCACTGCTGTTGTACCAGTGACATTAACCGGAACGGATGGAGAGGTCTGCGGTCTTGAAGTAGGTGTGGATAAGCCAAAGCCCAGATCTGTTGAGTTCACTTCTGTTTGACATTGAAAAAGAAATACAAATAAATAATAGTAGTGCAGCAATGATGCTTAAACCATATTTTTTTATAAACAGTTTATTTTAAGAACAACATAACAAAAATAAGTGATTTGCTTCAGTGCACCCACATGAAAAGTGTTCCAGTTCCAACACAGTATGCATGCTTTCATATGACAGGCTACACAAGGTTGTAGATGCAATAGTTTCCGTAGCAGGTTTGACCAGTATTCCTCAGTAATAGACACGCTGGTCCACAGTGATTATGTCATGCTTTGCCTCTTGCAAGCATGATATTAGTTGTATGGATTATCAAATTACACACTGAATATCACCAAAATAGCAATTGCAGCAATTGCCTTTCCAAGGACTGCACATTTTGCAAGTTACTGGAGCATGGGATCCACACCTGTTTGAGTTTATACATCTCACTTTTATTCTTTGCTTTAAGCACATTTCTGACTATCACGCACTTTCACATTATGATGGTGCATTGGTGGCAATTTAGAGTACAAGACTGTGAGTGTGTGAAGCCTGGGACAGATTTAACAACATAGATTCCAACAACATAGATTCTGGCAAAAAAAAAATCATAAGATGAACAATTTAAAATTTCCAAGGTGTTGAACTGACCACAGATCATTTTGAGCCTATAAAATCTCAAGTAGAAATCTGTAAAAGTAAAGTACCAGAAAATGGCTAAAATTCAGCCAAAATATACTAATAATAATAATAATAATAATAATAATAATAATAATAATAATAATAATAATGATAAAACAAGAAGAAGTGAATTTTCCTCATTCTCCCCTTATAAATTAAATGTGATATATGAACCGTTCAATACTGGCTACCTGAATGACTGCTACAGTTTGTTGTGTACAGTTGTCAGCTCAATTGTTTGTTTCCAAAAAAACAAAAAAGCAGCAGATGCATGAAATATATCAGTAAAGAAGGAATGGGCACTCAGGGAATGCTTGTATATTGGGCCCTGAGTTCTGTGCTACAGCCCAACATCCACCTGTGGTGTTTCGTCCTTCCATTTCTGTATGGTTGGGAGTTTCTGGATTGGCAAGACAAGTGATTCCATCCTGAAGATCTGTTAAAAAGATAAGCAATCAGTAGTTACTATTGTCCTGTTAAATACTACAGTAAAATATAATATTTATAATTTAATTGAACACAGATTATTTACTTTATTTTATTGTGATAAAGTTTTAAAATTAGTAGTTAAACTTGCCATATTTTCACTTAATTATTTGAATTTGCAAAAATCAAAACTTTGTTATCCTTCCCTACACAAACGATCTACTGATAAAGATTATGTTAAAAGGCTGTGAAGAAGAAATTAGAATTTGAGCTTGTTTGTGATGACATCTTCAGCTTTTTGTACTTTTGTTAAATCAGGCTTTTAAAATTGTTTCAGCATGTGAACTTGGATAATTATTTATTTATTTTTGTTGTGTTGCAGTTTTGGAATGGGAGTCATGGGTTACTGTATCCAGTATGCGTTCTTAGGCCTGACACCTGATCACCCCAGGGAAGGGGCTACATGAATAGGATAAGGAGCCAATTGGAATCTTCGATATCCAGTATCAGGATTGACGGCGAAACAACCAGTAGCTCAGTGTTCCAAATTCGGAAGCAGGAACTGCTGTCACGGCTAGAGATTGATGAGGTACAACACAAATGCTACGGCAAGGGGGCGCCAGGATGGCAGGTCAGAGAGGTGATATCATCATCAACCCCACCAAGATTGGATACGAAACGCCCAAGTGCAATGGAAGATGGAGCGTTGAGTGAGAGAATAACTGACCTGAAAGATGGCATCATGACGAAGCTTAAAACCTGCAACCTCCGTAGCCAATTAATAAGATTATGTAAAGTGCCCTCTGAGGATCTACTAGATGATGTGAATGCAGCACTGCGATGATTACCAAGACTAACCAGCTGACCATAGCAGCAGTGATCAGTGAGTGATCAGCCACAAGGAGCAGTACCCTATATGGAGAATGAGACTAGACTACAGAAAGGTGCAATGAAGAAGGTGCCTAAGAAGTACAAGAAGCTGTGAAACTGCCGAGCAAAGAGGTATACCAGAAAAATAGAAGGCAGGAGAATAAACCAGTTGTTCTCCACAGAACATCCAAGGTGTAGTCGTAGTGGCATGGGAATATGAGAACAACACCACCAAGGCTGGAGACATAGCAATACTGGAAGAGCGTATGTGATAAGTGCTCAACACATAACTGCAATGCTCATGAGCACTGCTGTTACTGGACCCGAGCATGGTCCAGTAACCATCACATTGGTAGACATCCAAGAAAGGTTCTGCAGCATAAAGAACTGGACATCACCAGGCCCCAACATGATTCACAATTACTGGCTGAAGAATCTGCTTGCACTCCATGAGCGTCTGGCAGTACAAATGAACCAGCTGCTAGTCAATGAGAGCCGACAAGAATGGCTAACTGAAGGCCTGACAGTCTTGATCCCCAAGGGTTCTCCAGAACCTGCCTCAGAACCACATGGAAGCTCCTGTCACGCATCACAGCGGCTAAGATGAACAGGCACATTCCTCAAAAAGACACATAAAGGAATTGGGAAGAATACCAGAGGAGCAAAGCACCACCAGCTACTGGTAGACAGAGCACCACCAGGATACACAGCAACAACATTGGAATGCAATTCGGATTGGAGAAGTGTAGTTGTAAGGTAGTCAGAACTGAGGGGATTGTACTACTAGATGGTAACATTGGCAACAAGTATCTAGGAATCTCCACAGGAAAATGGGAACCACAAAGAGGCCGCAGGTAAGCTGCAACCACCAAATACCTGCAGAGGGTCAGGCAAGTCCTGAGAAGTCAGCTGTAATAGAAAGAACAAGATTCGGGCAATCAATACCTATGTCCTGCCCGTGATCACATACCCTGCTAGGATAATAAGCTGGCCAAAGGAGGAGATAGAAGCCACTGACATCAAGATAAGAAAGGTTCTAGATCATGGATGAAGGGTTTCACCCCAAGACGGAAGGAAGGAGGCCAAGGACTGGTGAGTGTCAGAACCGCTGTTCAGGATAAGACAACAAATATCCATGAGTACATCAGGAAGATGGCCATAACCAACCTTGTGCTTAATGAATACCTCAGCAGTGTTGGGAAGGTTACTTTTAAAATGTATTCCACTACAGATTACAGATTACATGCCCCAAAATGTATTTTGTAACGTATTCCATTACGTTACTCAATGAGAGTAACGTATTCTGAATACTTTGGATTACTTCATATATTATCATGCTTTTTACAATTACACAAATGTACTACTGCAGTGTGATTTATTACTATTACTTAAAGTTATTTGCCATATCAATACCAACTAATGTCACGGTACTGGGTCATGTGACCCAGTATGTGGGTTGTTAATGTGTCATTTTGTATTCATTTGTGTTCTAGTTTCAGCTTAGCTCATCCAGTCAATTTCTAGGTTGCTGTTAGTCCTTTGCTTCTTAATTTCTTTGTGTCATCTTCTCCTGTGTTAAAGTTCCCCTTGCTGTTTATTAGGTGTTATTGGTTATGTTTCTTGCCTGCCTGGTTAATGTTGTCAAATTTGTGTAAGCCTGCATCTTGTCATGTTTTCCTGTTTATTTTGAAAGTCCAGTTTTCATGTCTTTGTGTTTTGGTTTACATTTCCTGTGGATTATTATGTTCATCCTAGTCAGCTGTTTCCTCAATGTCTCCACTTTCCCTGATCATCTCATGTGTATATTTAAGTCCTTTGTCTCTAACTGTTCTTTGTCAGGTCGTCTGTTATCCTTGCCACAGACTTCATAGTTTTCCCTCGTTGTTTCACTGTGTTTCAAAGCATTCCTAGTTACTCTGTGCTCATAGTTTTTCATAGTTCTTTCACAGAGTGTCATAGTCTTTTAGTTTACACAGTGTTCTTGGTCTCCTTAGTTTTCCCAGTTTCAGTGTGTCTCTAGTGTTGTTCTCATGCCATCAGCCACAATAAAGGCTCGCTTTATATTTGGAAACTTAGTGATGCTGAAAAACTAGTTCATGCATTTATTACTTCCAGGCTGGACTACTTTAATTTATTATTATCAGGATGTCCTAAAAACTCCCTGAAAAGCCTCCAGTTAATCCAACATGCTGCAGCAAGAGTCCTGACAGGGACTAGAAAGAGAGAGCAGATCTCTCCTGTTTTGGCTTCCCTTCATTGGCTTCCTGTTAAATCCAGAATTGAATTCAAAATCCTGCTCCTCACATACAAGGTCTTAAATAATCAGGCCCCATCTTATCTTAATGACCTTGTAGTACCATATCACCCTATTAGAGCACTTCGCTCTCGCTCTGCAGGCCTACTTGTTGTTCCTAGAGTATTTAAAAGTAGAATGGGAGGGAGAGCCTTCAGTTTTCAGGCCCCTCTTCTGTGGAACCATCTTCCAGTTTGGATTTGGGAGACAGACACTATCTCTACTTTCAAGATTAGGCTTAAAACTTTCCTTTTTGCGAAAGCATATAGTTAGGGCTGGACCAGGTGACCCTGAATCCTCCCTTAGTTATGCTGCAATAGACGTAGGCTGCCGGGGGATTGAGTATTTCCTTTCCAGTCACCTTTCTCACTCACTATGTGTTAATAGACCTCTCTGCATTGAATCATATCTGTTATTAATCTCTCTCTCTCCTCCACAGCATGTCTTTATCCTGTTTCCTTCTCTCACCCCAACCGGTCGCAGCAGATGGCCCCGCCCCTCCCTGAGCCTGGTTCTGCCGGAGGTTTCTTCCTGTTAAAAGGGAGTTTTTCCTTCCCACTGTCGCCAAAGTGCTTGCTCATAGGGGTCATCTGATTGTTGGGTTTTTCTCTGTATCTATTATTGTACAATCTACTGTACAATATAAAGCGCCTTGAGGTGACTGTTGTTGTGATTTGGCGCTATATAAATAAAATTGAATTGAATTGAATACTTCTGTCTCCACCGTGTCTGCTTTTGAGTCTACCTCATCTTCACACTGGCGCACCCCGCCGTGACAACTAAATTTTTAAATCTTAATATAAAATGAGTAACAGTAGGGTGGACATTAGGCAAGTGTGATCCACACAGATATGTGGTCACAATTGTGAGTTAAGTGTCGTGATATATGGAGATTATTATGCATGTTTTATTTTGCTGGTTTATTGGTGTAATTTAAATCCACAATGTCATGTAAGTTCCCTGTTGCCAGGAGAGTGTATAACACTTTGGACAGTAGGGGGCAGCAGCGTGCTTTGGGAACTGAGTCGGGTGCATAGCTGCCTTAAGTTTTCCATTCTGGCAAGACTGACCAGGCGAACAGCAGCGTGTCTCCTGTGTTCACTTTCTCTCCTGTTTTACAGGTCAGTAATGTGGTCAAAAACATAAAGAAATACACAGCTGGACACTGTGATATTTAGACTTTCATGACATAAGACGGGTCTGTGATATGTGATGTATTATACTGTCGCTATGTGAGCTACTTTGGCTCTGTAGGATGTTATAGCTAGGCTGTATGCCTGGGTAACGCTAGCAAGCTGTTGCAACTGCGTATAATACTCCATATAATAATAAGAAGCACCAACCCGGTTGGGTTTACAGTTCCTGATAAACTTGTAGCTTTGTGTTCATGGCAAATGTTTTGTATAACGTGTCTGTAAAGTGTTCTGAGCCCGCCTGAAGTCATGTGTAAACTTGCTGTTTCAGTGTTAGAATCTAACTGGTCTGAAAAAGACATATGAAGCGAGAGAGAGCTAATAAGAGTACGGCCAACAAAAATGCTGACAAGGACAATAGTGCAGTAATGTTGAAAGTAGAGATTCCTTTCTATGATAAGACACTACCATGATCATGTGAATTATTTTGTTTATCTGTTTTATGGGAAAAGAGGTGTAGTTTTCATTTGTTTCATTCATTTAAACCCTTTGTTGTTTTATGCCAGTGGTGTGGATTAATTGAAATGTACACAGCAAAATCTCCAGTGTTAAATTAACACTACAGAGTGTTTATATGTGTCCACACTGTTGAGTGTTAAATATAACACTGTTGAGTGTTAAATGAACACTTTTGACAGTGTTGTATTTTTAAAAGTAACCTAGTCAGTTTTCAAAATTTACAATGACTAACACAGAGCAGTGCTGATTTTCTAACACTGGAATATTTCTAACATTTTGAGTTATTTTCCAGTGTTCAGAAAATCAGCACTGCTCAGTTTTGGAATTACCAAAAATAGAGAGGGCATAGCCTAATATATGAAACAGGAAAAGACCGCCGTGTAATCCATTTATTACAACAAAGTAACTGTATTCTGAATACCACCTTTCTAAATGGTAACTGTAACGGAATACAGTTACTCATATTTTGTATTTTAAATACGTAATTGCGGTACATGTATTCCGTTACTCCCCAACACTGTACCTCAGGCAGCAGAAACACAAGAAAGAAGAGGAGCAAGGAGAAGAACCATCATGAAAGGACAGACCCCTGCATGGTATGTAACGCCAGCAGATAGGAGAAGTCAAAGCAGCTTAAACTGATTAATATACCCCACTGCTTCTTAACTAACCAGATTAATAAGCCAGAGGTTTAATTAACTTGATGCTATACTCTAATTAAAAGTTTTTTGAGCAGTGTAGGTTATTCTGAGTTTATCTTTTTGAACTGGAGGAAAAACAACAGCAATCCGAAAAATAATTTCTGGGGATGAAACAGGGATGAAATGAATACACCATAACTAGCACATAACAGTTGTGAAACTCATTTCTGACAGGTTTATATTTATTTATATTATGTTATCTTGTACTTTTAATGTACTGCATGCTCATTGGAAGTGGTGTATGCCGTGGTTCACTGTTGACCTATTTTCAACCTTGAACAAATAAAATGAAGAAAGACTGAAGCAGTTAGTGTTTAAAAATGAACAAAGCTTAAGGATTAATTCCTAAGAAAAGAAAAGAAAGACAAGTAACACTAAATATTAGAGATGAGAATTTACTCACTCAGGAGGATGAAGCAGATCAAAAGGTGATAGACCTTCATCTTGAGCCACTGATGGGTTAATGTTGCTTCTTTTCTTTTTTACTTGCAAACCAGGAACTTCTCACTTCTCGTTCTTATGTCCCCTCCTCCTGACTCCTCCCTCTCCTTAGGGTTTTATCAACTGCACAGTCAAAGAATAACTGTGTATGAATTCATGGTTTTCTATTCAAGTTAGTTATCAAAACTTAAATATTCTTTGGTTTTCTTCATTTAGTCTCTACTGAAAACAGGCTGTTTGGGTTTTTATTACATTACAAAATATTAATTTATCATCTGGCAGTACTGTAGATTCAACATATCAAACAGTGAAAACACTTCTTGTACATTTTCTGGCAAAAACAGCAGTGATTAAAAGATATAAGCTGTAGACAGGCACAAAAAGAAATATGAAAATGAAAATGATATGAAAAGTGGCAGGTTAGCTTTCTTAGACTGTGAGATTTCCATCAGTAATGGAGGACATCTAAAAGATGATGTGTACCGTAAACCTACGCATACGGATCAGTATGTAAGGTTTGACTCTCATCAACCACTAAAGCATTAACTGAGTGTTATCAGGAGGCTACAACATAGAGCGAACACCATCCCCACAGACACAGTGCCCAGGGAAGCAGAAGAATATCACATCAAGAAGGCCCTGAGTAAATGTGGTTATCCCAGCTGGACATTTGTCAAAGCTGGGAAGGCCCCAAAAGAAAGCTCCAGCCGATACAGGAGAGAAGGACAACCGCTGCCTAAGCGAAAACCTGTAGTGATCCCATATGTGTCAGGAGTATCGGAAAAGTTGAGACACATTTTTTCGAAACATTGCGTGTCTGTGGCTTTTAAACCCCAAAACACGCTGCGCCAAAAATTGGTCCCCCCCAAGGATCGGGTCTCCCGACACAAACAGAGTAACATAGTGTACGCTGTTAAGTGCCAGGAGGGTTGCCAGGATTTATACATCGGGGAAACCAAACAACCTCTGGCAAAGTGGATGGCACAACACAGAAAAGCAACCTCGGCAGGCTAGGACGCTGCAGTCTATTTACACCTACAGGCCAGTGGACACTCTTTCAAGGATGAGGATGTACACATCCTGGACAGGGAGGAACGCTGGTTTGAGCGCGGAGTCAAGGAGGCCATTTACATGAAAAGAGAAAGGCCATCTCTGAATCGAGGAGGGGGCCTAAGGGTACATCTGTCACCATCTTACAATGCTGTGATTGCAGCCATTCCCCAACTCTCTGTGAATGGTACTCATGGCCATTGATCAGTGGCGTTTGATCAATGAGCCTTGAACAGTGTTTGTTGATCATTGGTCATGAGAATTTGCATATTAATGATCAAGAAACTGACCTCCCAGCCCATTGTTCCTTCAGTGGTGCTAGTTTTAGTCATTATGGAAATTAACTGTTTATAAGATTGGGGAAACCTGCAGTCACCTGAGACTGATGAAGTCACTTGGATGAGTGACGAAATGTTTCTCCCACTGAAAACGCCACGTCCAGATGAACAGAATCAACTTTTGTGGATCTACTTACCTTGATGATTGAGCATGTATCAAGAAATGTTTTGCTCCATTGTTTCAAGCTTATAATAAGCCATGTTTTACATGTTACTGTAAATCAGAGGTTCCCAAAGTGGGGGGCGCTTGGACACTGCTAGCATAATGGACAGGTTTTTTGACGGGGCTTCCACACAAACACGAAGCAGAAGATGAAGCATCAACAGATATGTTTCCAAACCAATTTCCTGCCAAGCCAAATACTAGAAAATATGATGAAGCATATCTTGCCTTTGGCTTCACCTGCACAAGTGCCAAGGTCTGCCCGACAGAATTATGGTCCCCTGCATCAGGAGCACTCACTGGGCTCTCCAAATCAAGGACAAACAGTATCCCTCATTCTTGATTTTTAGTTCACAAACACTTCTTATAATGACTAACTACTCCTGAAATGTTGGAGATGTTACCTCTTCATAAAGTAAACTTACAGTGGGATACAAATAATATCAGGCTGATCCTGCCACAATTTGTTACCACTGTCCAAATCACGGACAAACAGTATCCCACAGTAGTTATGCTTTTGAACCCATTTTGCACAGAGAGGGATTTTTTGAAAAATGTATTGATAACAATGCTGAATGTTATTATACAGGAAAAAAAAACAACTATGCGTAAAACAATTACACCATGACGCCTCTGCCTTTCTAAATGGAGGGACAGTAGCTGCGTGTATATATGTAAGCGTGTAAAAATTGCAGATAGTAAGATTAACAGTAACAGTATTTTGTCTCTGTCTGCCATTGTAGAAATTCATCTCATTTAACATGTAATGTGGCGCACAGTGTGAAGTGAAAAAAGGCACATACCTTTGACGTTTCGTGACGAACTCCGTATTCCTCGCCCACACGGAAACGCAAAAACTGAGTTTTCGGAAATCTCCAACCTGACAGGAGTTTTTAAAAATCTCAGTTTTTGGTGATACATGTAGACAAAAGCTCAAAACGCTTTGAGTGCTCAGAAGAGTAGAAAAGCGCTATATAAGAACCAGTCCATTTACCATTTACCAAAAGTAGTCTATAAATGTTAATGTAATTAACGCTTTGTTTGAAAACATAATTCCCAGCCCCTCTCCTGCTCTGTGACCAATGAGCTGACAGCACACTTATGACAATTCGAGTATGACAATTCAGATTACTGCTTATCTCATTGGTCGAGGAAAGGTCGCTTACGGAGAAGAAGACAAGAGATGACCACAACAAGAAGCATGGCCAACAGGGAAACAAACGCCGACACTGCGGTGCAAGTCTCGGACCACAGTACACCTAAAGAGCTGGGCATACACTGTGCGATTTTTTCAGTCACGTTATTCAGCTCCTGCTCAAACTGTACGATTGACTCGCAGAGGTTATAAGTTCGTAGGTCACGATGCAGGGTCTCACACTATACAGCCCGATGCTCTGATGCGACCTGAGTGCTCACACTGTGCGTCCATACAATGAAGGTTATAACAGAAATTCTGTCACTTGCTCTCCCTCTCTGTCTTTCACTCACACAGACACGCACACCACCACCATCAACTTTGCTGAATTGCTAATGAAAAACATTGATCAGGCAGCTGTGATTGAGCAACTATTTTCACAGTTGTTGTGGTCGTGATAATTTTGTGAGGCCACATCGAAAAGGCTCGGATGAGCTTTCCAAAGTTCTACTAGTTGTGCCTCCATCGCTTGTGTCCAGATCACACGCTGCACAGCCGTGCTGCTCCGTCTTTTTCACCAACGTTTATGTGTTTGCGCGTGCGCAGTGTGAGCAACTGTGGTGACACCCTGGGTTGCCCGGTCCTGGCCACGAGGTGTCCCTTATTTATTTTTCAGGGAGTTGGCAACCCTATCTGGGTCTATTGTGTAACTGACACCACCAACATTAACAGGACACTTATATTAGAGCCTCTTTTTGCGTGTTTTGTTTGGGTTTCCAGCAATCAGAATCAGAGAAACTGTATTAATCCCAGATGGAAAAAAAAGGCCACAGGTCAGACTCAAATCCAGCCCAGCCACTCTCAGCGCAATATGATTCCATGCTCATCCGTGCTAAACCTGCAATGGCTGCATTTAATCACCAAAATTGGAGAAGGTATAGAGAGGGGATAGCTTATCGTATGAAACAGGAAATTTTATTTCAACAAAGTAACTGTATTCTGAATATCATCTATTTAAATGGTAACTGTAACGGAATACAGTTACTCATATTTTGCATTTTAAATACGTAACGCTGGTACATGTATTCCATTACTCCCCAACACTGCTGGTCAGAAAACTCAGTTGCAGTAGTGAGGAAGGCCCAACAGCAACTCCACTTCCTGAGAGTTCTCAGGAAGAACAAACTGGAGCACTGTAGGAAGTAATCTATAGAATTTACCCAATAAATCTGAGGTAACAATTTGCATTGACTTTTTTGGGGTAGATTTAATTCCGTATATTGTGTATAAAATAGCTTCAATAAAAAGCTATGAAATACTTAATTAAATTGGGTACAATTTACCCCATATTAATGTATCTATTCAACAGCTACTTACTCATTGAAATTAGGTAAAATTATCTCTTTTTTGCTAGTTGGTAATAACTGATAATTACTAATAAAATTTTATTATTATTAATTGATAAACATTACCTATTGGGGGCACTAGCGAGCGCGATGGAGTGAACACCCTTTCTTCAGAGCTGCTGCACATTCCAGCTTAATTGCATCAAAAATAGGCACCTAAGTTACCAATCTGCTCTGAAAGACAATTTTAAACTTTTAAACACGGATACAAATCCAAGAAAGTCGCTTTTATGGCTGCAAATCTGCGGAGATACAAATACGAAGCTTCGTCGACAGCTAAGACCAGTGCAGCCAGGTAAAAGTTGTGACAACACCGCTAGCCAAACACCAAAGTCGGCACCGATAGCTAAAATGGATGTGGCAGACCTCAAGACAGATATTCTTACCTTCTTGCGACAAGATATCGCTGCCATCATCCAGCAGGAAGTCAAGACTGCTCTGGCTGACAGCTCTGACTCGTTGAAAAGGGATATCCAAGACGTGAAGGCAGAAATCAATAGCAACACTACCGCCATTCGAGCCAAGCTGGACCAGGTGAAAGCTAACGTGAAATCTGTCGAAGCGGGTCTGTTGAATTGGTCTGACGAAATGGTGGCTGTACAAGAGACAATGGAGTCCCTCACAAAAGAGGTGAAAGCCCTAAAACACAAATGTGAAGACCTTGAGGGACGGATGAGAAGGGGAAACATCCGGATTATTGGTGTGACTGACACCCAGGGATCCAGCTCTCCGGCGGCGGTCTCTGCGCTTCTCAAAGAGGTGTTTCAGCTTGACAGAGAAGTCCGCGTGGAAAGATCTCATTGTAGCCTGACTCAGCGGAGACCCGGGGATACTCCACATGCTATCATTGCTAAATTAAACAGTGAAGGAGATGCGGTGGACATCCTCAGGAGAGCACACAGAGTAAAACTACACTTCAAAGGAAACCCAATCGCCATATTCCCCAACTACACGGCCAGCGTAGCGAAAGCCAGGGGGGCTTTCACTGACGTGAGGAAGAAACTCCACGATAGACCGGGAGTCCGCTTTGGCATCCTTTACCCTGCCAGATTCCGTGTCACTTACAACAACGTTGAAAAGGAGTTTGTGGATGCTGCCAAAGCCATGGATTATGTCAAGGAAAACATACTTTCTCCAGCAGATGGTGAACTATGACTGTCTTATCCTCTGATCCAAGGTGGAAGGTAACTCGGAGTTCTCTATGTCAGTAAGCTTCATCACTGTGCCTGGTTGTAATTAAGTCGTGCAGCGCCTGAGGTCCAATATTGTTTTAGCAGACAGCACTGAGATTTGTTGGTTGCACTGAGACTGCTCGCCCAGCAATTTTTACCCGAACTTCAGTTCATCATTCCATATGAAGACATCTAAACTTGAGTTAGCTGTACTCGGGGTCCTTTTGACTTTCTGTCCTGCTGTTGCTATCCCTGTTCAGGTCCCTTGTTCTCCCAGGGATCATTTGATGGGTAAAAAAAGTTGTACGAAGTGGTTTATATGTTAGTTTCTGGTTTGTTGGTTTGATGGTTCTTTTTTGTATTACCCTACGCTAAGCAAAACCTTGGGTCATTGTGGAGTTCAGAATTATTTGTGCCTCTCAGATATCTCTCAAACTTAACCCTAAACAGTCAAGATAGATTTGCTTAAAGTCACAAGTTATAATGTCAAAGGCCTCCACAGCCCTAGCAAAAGGAAAAAAATACTAGGCTAGCTAAAAAGTCTCAATTGTCATATAGCTTTTTTGCAGGAGACGCATTTATCTGATGCTGAGCATGACAAGCTAAAAAGGTTGTGGGCACAACAGGTGTTTTATTCATCCCACAAATCTGGCAGGAAAAGAGGTGTGGCTATCCTAGTACACAAACAGATAAATTTCACCCTACTCACTACATATAGAGACCCAGATGGCAACAGTGTTGCCAACTTAGCGACTTTGTCGCTATATTTAGCGAGTTTTCAGACCCCCTAGCGACTTTTTTTCTTAAAAAAGTCGCTAAAAAAAGACATGAAAGCGCGTATCGCTTTTACTCTCAACAAGCAGCGGGTGCTGTAACACAGTCAGTTCTTCTTTTACTCTTTTACTCTTATGCTGTTTTGTAGATCACAAGGTTTAAAACTACTTATAAACACACACACACACACAAAGTAACTCCACCAGAGTGCCTATTTCGGATCACTTTTGCCAGTCCAAGCCCGGGTGAAGGAGCAGGGTTGGAATTGTGACATTAAAAAAAACAATAATTGCTAAAAGAAATTTAATTTGTAGTTCTAAATAAACTCTAAATGCATTTAGGACGTTTTTTACTCACTTTATGTCTCTTCCACGATGTTATTTCTCTCTCCAACAACATAGGTTACAATTATATTAGCATGACCAATTATGCAAATTAGGTGATGACGTCATTTAGCGACTTCTAGCGCCTTTTAGGACAACCAATAGCGATTTTCCTTACTGAGGAGTTGGCAACACTGGATGGCAAGGCATACATTAGAGGTCACATAATATCATTTGCAAATGCCAGGAAAAAAAAAAGAGAGGCCAGGCGGTGTGAATTGGAGGCCAAAATAAAACACCTAGAGCAACAACACAAAAAAGCACAAACAACCAATTTGCTTTCCGATCTTAAAGTGTTGCGTAGTGAGCTTAATAGTTTAATAAACAAAAAAATTAAGGGCAATTTAAGATTCATTAAACAAAAATACTATGAACAGGGTAGTAGGGCTAGCAGATTGCTGGCAATAAGACTCAGAAAACAGCAATCTTGTAATATGGTTCAAAAGTTGAAGTTGGATCAAACCCTAATTACTAAACCAAATCAAATTACAAATTGCTTTGCCAGTTTTTTCGAGTCATTATATAAAAATTCAGATACACGTAAAGATGACAATACACTATCTGATTTCTTCGAAAAGATCAATTTAAAAACACTGCCGGAATCTGTAGCAAAGGAGTTGGACGAACCAATTCGAGAACAAGAAATTTTACAGGTGATTTCAAACCTTAAAACAAAAAAAAGTCCTGGCCCTGATGGTTTTATTAACGAATTCTTTTTTAAAAACTTAAGGACAAAGTCGCCCCCTTATTACTAAAAGCTTACCACTGCGCTCTGCAGACTGGGACTATGGCGCCCTCCTGGAATGATGCTACAATTGTCGTAATCCATAAGAGGACAAGGACCCCACAAATTGTCAATCATACAGGCCAATCTCATTACTCAATACTGATTTGCGCATTCTCACCACGATCTTAGCCAAAAGAGTTAGTAAAATTATTACACAAGTTATAAATCCAGATCAAACGGGATTCATTGCAGGAAGGCACTATGGGGACAATGTTCGTAGACTATTGAACTTAATGTCTTTGTACAAGACCAAACAAAAAGAAACAATGATTCTGTCTCTTGATGCGCAAAAAGCATTCGACAGAGTTTCCTGGCAGTACTTGGGCCATACACTTGAAAGATTTAAATTTGGGCCAAACTTAATTAAATGGATACAGATTCTTTACTCTAACCCAGGGGTCGGCAACTGCATGCGGCTCTTTAGTCCTTATACTGCGGCTCCGCCTGGTTTGGGCAAATAAAGTATTTAGCTGAAGTGTATTTTATTTATGTTAGTTCTTTTTAACTCGTAGTTCTAAATTGGAAGATTATTGTGATACTGAAATATAAAAATAAAATTATATTCTATTATTTTTTCATCGCTCAAAATAAGAGTCACACTCGCGGAAGCCGGTATACCCGCCTAAACGCCGCGCATTTATCGAGACTTTCAACCCCCGGTAGGCCAATTATGAATCTTCGGATCCACATTATGTCAGCAGCTGTTCTCCACCGTGAACTATGTTAAAGACAAACACCGTTCACGCCTGACAGATGACAGCTTACAGTCCTGCGTAAACTGACTTCGTACAGCCCCAATTTGCGGACTCTGTGCGCACAGGTTCAGGAGCAGAAGTCCCATTGTAAACAAATCACGGCAGACCCGACGATGTTTCCATGAGCATGCTTTTGAGCATCTCTTTATTGAGCACTTTTCTAGTGATGGTAAATTTGATTCTTTTTACTGAATCGAGTTTTAATGAGTCACTCACCAAAGTGAATCGGGTTTTTTGAGTCATTTGATTCACTGAGTCAGTTGACCAGAGAGTGCAAAAAATGTACATTTTCACTCAAACTTAATTTCTTTTCTCTTTTCATGTATATCCTACTGCCTACTGCTAAGATGAGTGATTCTAAAAGAAAACAACTATTTTATAGAGCAAAAAAATTTCTAAAGGGAACATTTATTTTGTTTATTTTTATTTTATTAGTATTTTCCTTAAATGTGTCAAATATATATTTTCTCATCTAAATGTCCACTGAGCTGTGAGCCAGGGGGCGGTAATGCGCCTTAACATTGGTTGCCAACCAAGAAGAAGAAGAAGCTGTGAGCCAGGAGGGAGGGGGTGAGTGAGTGAGTGAGTGAGTGATTCGTTCGCTCTATGATTCAGCACAGGAGGGAGGGGTTAGCGAGTCCTGAGTGATTCGCTGGCTCTATGATTCAGCACAGGAGGGAGGGGGTTAGTGAGTCCTGAGTGATTCCCTTACGCTTACGATTCAGCACAGGAGGGAGGGGGTGAGTGAGTGAGTGAGTGATTCGTTCACTCTACGATTCAGCACAGGAGGGAGGGGGTTAGTGAGTCCTGAGTGATTCGCTGGCTCTATGATTCAGCACAGGAGGGAGGGGGTGAGCGAGTCCTGAGTGATTTGCTTACCCTACGATTCAGCACAGGAAAGGAGGGGGTGAGTAGCTCAAATGTGCTGTTAGCATGTTAGCAGAGCGATGCTACTGTGAACCGAGGAGCTATTGTCTTGATGTGAGCTTCTACTCAGGGTTTTTTCTTCCAGTTCAGAGCAGAAATGTTTTTGTTAAGATACTGGATGTTGTGTTTTTCTCCACAATTTTAATTATAAGCTAGATATGTTGCTGCTAACAGCAACAGGGATGAGTCAGTGAGTCAGTTGGGCTTGTGAATCATGATTCACGAGTCAGTAAAGTGATTCTCGAGTATTGAACGATTCGTTCATGATTCGCACATCACTACACTTTTCACACACGGTTGCTGTACGCATACAGCCGGCTGTAGCTTTTCAGCTCACAGCCCGACATACACCACCAACAATACAACAGCACAGATAGCGCAGACGTAAAGGCAGCGAGGCGTGATTGTGGGTGTCGCTCAGGTGCGTCCGCCTCCCCTGCAGCGGCGCTGCAAACCACGCCCCGCCGCACGCATTAAAGAGGTAAAATACATATTTAGGCAGAATTTTGCAAATATCTGTTTTTCATTTTTCAGCAGCATAGTGCTTTTTTCCAATTATTTTTTAAGAGTCAGGTCAAGGCTCCAACAGCCCAAAGGCGATATAAGGGTGGCGGCTGACAACAGTTTTTGTTTGCTACATGGATCATTTTAGTTCAGGTTGGTGTCTTTCCTTTTGTTATATTTCTTTAAGAGTTCAAAATGTGTTGATTACATAAATATAATTTAATTTTCTCTGTAGCACTTCATGGATTTCATAAGCAGCACACCTTAGTTGTTCACACAAAGCATAAAGATAAAAAACAATATATACAGTGTTATCTTCATTTTAGATGTCAAAAAGTATTTGCGGCTCCCAGTGTTTTCTTTTGCGTGGAAACCGGGTCCAAATGGCTCTTTGGGTGTAAAAGGTTGCAGACCCCTGCTCTAACCCAATGGTGGCTGTACAGGTAAATGGAACAATGTCAGCCAGATTCTCACTAGAACGTGGGTGTAGACAGAGATGCCCACTGTCGCCCCTGCTGTTCGATATAAGTATTGAGCCTCTGGCATAGTTGATTAGAGATGAACATGAAATTAAGGGCCTTAATTAATGGAGAACAGCATAAATTGTCCATCTATGCAGATGACGTACTTATATACATTTCAAATGCTGCAGTTAGTGTACCTCATTTAAAAGAAATTATTACCAAATACGGTTACCTCTCTGGTTACAAAGTTAATATTGACAAAACACTGGCAATGGATATAGGAGGAAACATTTCACAAACATTCAAGGAGCAGTGTGGTTTTAAATGGCCAAACAAAGGTATCAAGTATTTAGGAATTCAAATTCCTCACTCATTATCAGACTTGTTTAAAGTAAGTTATGAAGTCAAGAGTATACGTATGAATGTGTTACCAAGTCTTCTATACCTTTTTCAAATGCTGCCTATAAACGTTCCCAACTCTACATTTGATAATTTAGATAAACTTTTTTCCAAATTTATATAGCAAGGCAAATGCCCAAGGATCAAGTTTCAAACATTAATATTGTCAAAACTGCAGGGGGGATTGGCTGTTCCAAATTTGAAATATATTTCTGGGCAGCTCAGATGAGACCCCTGACTCTATGGATGCGGGATCTGTCTGAAACTCAGTGGTTAAACATTGAGAAGACAATATGCGAAAGATCATTGGAATCCCTGCTTTTTTCTAACATTTCAATTAAAAATGTGCATATGGGGGAATGGACAATGGTCACACTAAAGATTTGGCGTAGAATCAAACAGTCATTTGGTCTTCCAAAAGAAATTTCAATTTTATCAAGCTTCTCCTCCCTGCAGGGTTTTTCTCCTATTGTGGAGGACTCTGGATTCAAAACATGGTCAAATAATGGGCTTCATAAACTTTGTCATGTTGTGAGGAATGGGCACCTGAGTTCATTTGAACAGTTGAGAGGTCAGTTTCAGCTTCCTTCTTCTGACTTTTTTAGATTTCTGCAGCTAAGAAGTTTTTTGACAAAACATAAAGAATGGAGGCAAGTTTTGGAGCCCTCACCCATTGAGGAAATATTTCTAAAAATATGTCAAAGTAATTCCTCCCCAAAATTGATCAGCAATTTTGAATATTAAGGCAAGGTGGGAAGCTGAGACTGGCACTCAAATCTCAGAGGACACTTGGGTTAGGGTGTTGTGTTCCCTGAAGCCCATCTTGTGACTAATTCTGGGCTGTGGAGAGAATTTAAATGGAAGATGGTAATGAGATATTTTAGAACCCCAGAGATAATTGCTAAAATGAACCCTACAAATCCTGACACTTGCTGGCGAAATTGTGGTACTTACTTAGGAACCCACACACATATTCTGGTCATGCCCAAAAATTTGCTCATTTTGGAATGGCATATTTAAAGCTCTCAATACAGTTTTCCAACAACCATTAACAAAAGACCAACAGTTAGCCATTTTAGGAGTACTACCAAATGGTTTTACGGGAAACAATAAAAAGTATCTCTTAAGAATCTTGCTTACAGCAGCACTAAAGTGTATCACTATTAAATGGTTGAATCATGACCCACCTTCATACAATATGTGGATTGATAAAGTAAGAGAGATTTACCAGATGGAGGAAATAACATATGCGCTGCGGATTCAGAGAGAATTGTTCAATGAGCATTGGCGACCCATACATGCTTTACTGTTTCAATAATTTAGCATAGGTTTTGTTTGTTTTGTTCATTTATGGCTACTAAGATTGTCACATCTTATTTAAAATTACATGAAGCTTTTGTGTGTGTGTGTGTGTGTGTTTGTTTTGTTTTGCTTCGTAGTATTGTTTTGTGTTTCCTTATTGCAGTTTTTATTTTAATCTGTACTTCTGCATTGCTGCTCCTGTAACTGTCCTACTTGTGAACATTGACAAGTACAAGTTGCAATGTTGTAAATTATAATAAAAACTGAGTTTAAAAAAAAAAACATTACCTATTCATATAAGGTAAAACATATAAGGTACCCCCCAAAAAAGACATTCAGATGGTTCACCATCTCAATGTTTTTATTCCATTAAAACAGAATAAAGTGCAACACAACAGCTTCAAGCAAGATTTCAAATAATGAACCTGTTTTATAACTTCTAAACTAACAACTTTAAAAGTTGTTTCAATAATGTTGGACAATAACACATCCCTTTTTTTTCAAGATGGGCTTTGAGATCAGTGTAATCAAAGCAGAACTGGAAGACATCAAATGTGAAAATCAGTCTTTATATGATCAGCTGGAACAGATTAGGAAGCAAATGGAACAGAGAAGCAAAAGAGGAGTTTCTCCTAATGTAGACAACACTTTCAAAGGCCACTTACTCTATTTTAAAAGCCAAAAGCACATATAGAAACTCTACAAGGTTGTTTCTGTGCATGTATTTTATCAAACATCTGGATAGGTAGAACAGAACACTAACACCAACATTCTATAGTTTCTGTGCTTGCTGTCAGGAGAAAAATTACAGCTTCATCAAGCTATGTCTGGACAAAAGATCCTCTTGGAACAAGAGGGGAAATATGTGTACATTGCATAAGCTTATTTTTGAGGCCATGGACCTTTTTCAGTAGTTTCACCCCGTCAAGTTCCAAAAAAAAGTTTTTGAAAAGTATCAAATGTGTTCTTCAGCTCCTTCGGATATTCGAGGTTGAGGGCATATATCAGTCCCATCAGCAGTACACATGCCTTTGTTCAGCGTCCACATCCTTCCATCACTTGGTTTCCCTCAATCACAATGAACAGATCTGATGGATCCTCCTCAGCCATGATGTTGTGGATCACGTTCTCCTTCATCATATTGTCTCAGTAATCCTCACATTCCTACGTGTTTAAAAGAAAGAAAATAAAAAGCATACACACGTTTTATTTTATTTAAGATGCTTTTTCAATACATTTCAGTTTATCTAAAGAGGGGAGTGGACAGAAGATGACAGCCCGTTCTCACTCCCGGGGCACAGCATACCGACATTTTGTCACATCCCGCGGCGTTCATGAGGAACGCGTTCTGATGGTACGCGGCGGGTTATGGATGAATTCCAGTGGAATGACGGTCCCGTGGCAATAGACATTCCAGCCATGTATTCCAGCCCTAAACCTAACCTAACCTAACCTTATCCCTAACCATAACCCTATTCCTAACCTTAACCATCACAGAAATGACGTCAAATAGTGTTTTTGAAAGCAATTTGAAGAAAATGAACGTAAATGTGTAGATTGAGTCCAAACGGTTCTCATGTTTTGTCATTTTTCCGATCTCGTCATTTAGGAACGTGTTGGGTACCCGAAAGCGTAAAATGTTGACGATTTGTCACCTAGCGTAAAATATTACGCTTAGGGAGTGAGAACGTGTTGAAGATGAATGGAGAAGGGGAGAACAGGGGATAGGAGAGGACAGGAGAGAAGAACATTAGGATCCCTTGAGTTAATAAGTAATCTGTTATCAATATGACATACAGTGGCTTGCAAAAGCATTTGTGACCTTTTCCACATTTTGTCACATTACAGCCACAAACATGAATCAATTTTATTGGAATTCCAGGTGAAAGACCAATACAAAGTGGTGTACACGTGAGAAGTGGAACGAAAATCATACATGATTCCAAACTTTTTTTTACAAATAAATAACTGCAAAGTGGGGTGTGCCTAATTATTCAGCCCCCTGAGTCAATACTTTGTAGAACCACCTTTTGCTGCAATTACAGCTGCCAGTCTTTTAGGGTATGTCTCTACCAGCTTTGCACATCTACAGACTGAAATCTTTGCCCATTCTTCTTTGCAAAACAGCTCCAGTTCAGTCAGATTAGATGGACAGCGTTTGTGAACAGCAGTTTTCAGATCTTGCCACAGATTCACGATTGGATTTAGATCTGGACTTTGACTGGGCCATTCTAACACATGGATATGTTTTAAACCATTCCATTGTTGCCCTGGCTTTATCTTTAGGGTCGTTGTCCTGCTGGAAGGTGAACCTCCGCCCCAGTCTCAAGTCTTTTGCAGACTCCAAGAGGTTTTCTTCCAAGATTGCCCTGTATTTGGCTCCATCCATCTTCCCATCAACTCTGACCAGCTTCCCTGTCCCTGCTGAAGAAAAGCATCCCCAGAGCATGATGCTGCCACCACCATATTTGACAGTGGGGATGGTGTGTTCAGAGTGATGTGCAGTGTTAGTTTTCCGCCACATATAGCGTTTTGCATTTTGGCCAAAAAGTTCCATTTTGGTCTCATCTGACCAGAGCACCTTCTTCCACGTTTGCTGCGTCCCCCACATGGCTTGTGGCAAACTGCAAACGAGACTTATGGTTTTCTGTTAACAATGGCTTTCTTCTTGCCACTCTTCCATAAAGGCCAACTTTGTGCAGTGCACGACTAATAGTTGTCCTATGGACAGATTCCCCCACCAGAGCTGTAGATCTCTGCAGCTCATCAAGAGTCACCATGGGCCTCTTGGCTGCATTTCTGATCAGCCTTGTTCGGCCTGTGAGTTTAGGTGGACGGCCTTGTCTTGGTAGGTTTACAGTTGTGCCATACTCCTTCCATTTCTGAATGATCGCTTGAACAGTGCTCCGTGGGATGTTCAAGGCTTGGGAAATCTTTTTGTAGCCTAAGCCTGCTTTAAATTTCTCAATAACTTTATCCCTGACCTGTCTGGTGTGTTCTTTGGACTTCATGGTGTTGTTGCTACCAATATTCTCTTAGACAACCTCTGATGCCGTCACAGAGCAGCTGTATTTGTACTGACATTAGATTACACACAGGTGCACTTTATTTAGTCATTAGCACTCATCAGGTAATGTCTATGGGCAACTGACTGCACTCAGACCAAATGGGGCTGAATAATTACACACACCCCACTTTTCAGTTATTTATTTGTAAAAAATGTTTGGAATCATGTATGATTTTCGTTCCACTTCTCACGTGTACACCACTTTGTATTGGTCTTTCACGTGGAATTCCAATAAAATTGATTCATGTTTGTGGCTGTAATGTGACAAAATGTGGGAAAGTTCAAGGGGGCCGAATACTTTTGCAAGCCACCGTACCTGGCAGTCATGAAAAAGATCTTCTTGTCTTTCCCCGAGGTAGCTAATGAGGCAGCAGATAACGACATCCCTTTTCTTCTCAATGCTCTTTGTCTGTAGGGAAATACAATTTAGTGAAAATACTAAATCGAGTGATTTACATACATTAAGACTGAATTCCTTAAAAACAAAAACATTGTATAAGATTTCACAGATTGACGTTAAAAGGTAGTTTGATATGTTGGTAAGGAGGTTGACTTTGTGCACAACAAAGCAATATTTACAACACTTTCTATACCCCTTATCCCCTTGGGGGCGGGGGGGCTTGTGCCTATCTCCAGCTTTCAACAGGTGAGAGGCTGGGTACACCCTGGACAGTCAATCACAAGGCAACATAGAGACAAAGAGGATAAACAACCATGCACGCACACACTCAAACCTAAGGACAATTTAGAGAGACCAATTAACCTAACAGTCATGTTTTATAACTGTGGGAGGAAGCCGGAGTACCCGGAGGGAACCCACACATGCACAGGGAGAACATGCAAACTCCATTCATAAAGACTCTGAGCCGGGATTCGAACCCAGGACTTTCTTGCTACCCACTGCAGCCCTCCATAATTACATATTTGTGAAAAAAGTCAAATAACATACGTTATTCAAAGTGTCCAGAAGAGGTCTCATCTTGGAACCAGCAGCTCCTACTTTGGCACGCATAAGCTACAAAAGACCTGGTGTGTATTCATCTTTTTTTTTTCTTTTTTTTTTGCCGCCTGTCCCGTTTGGTTCTTTTGCCATCAGAATTATTGTCTGAAGGCAAAGAGAGAAGCCCAACGGTATTACTTTACCAAGTGGACCATCCCTGCCTTGCCGCATTGGTCCATATGATTGACCTTTGTTGTTGTTATTTATTTATTTTATTTTATTTTCAGTTGTTACAGACGGGACAGACATGACCGGGGGGAGGGAGGGAAACAAAGACAGCGGGGAAGAGGAATAGTGATGAAGGGCAAAGGGAAAAGAAAAGTGGGGGGGGCAAAAACAATACATATTTTTATATATATCACCTGGATCACCTGTTGAGAGAAAAAAAAAGAGAAAACAAGCAAACAAAAACACCAATATAATAAACACAACACCATCGCGATACTCTATGTGTATATAGCAGTAAATATTAAATATTGAGCACGTAACATTTACAGCGCACAGTGTTCTTTGAGGTAGGAGCCAAAAAGGGTGTAGTTTGTGTCTGTGAGCACCCGTGTGTACACCTGTGAGCATGAGCGTGCTTGTATTTAAAAGGTTCCTTCATGTAATGATCTGCTAGAGGGTGTGGGGGGCCACTGCCCTGTCCTCCAGGGCATGAAGCAGGTATGGAGGAGATCCAGGCTCCAGACATCCAGAGGCCCCCAGAGCACAAGAGACCAAGGAAGACCAACGGAGGGGCAACTGTGCCACTATCCCGGAAAGAGCTGAGGAGAGCCCCAGATGAGGGGTCACTCAGCAGCCACGGAGCAGAAGCCAGGGGGGTTGCAGTGACGTGCCCGTGAGCTCCACTGGCAGCCAGCTGTGCCAGAGTGACCGAGCCCCAGGCCGAGAGGCCAAGGGCACCCCACCCCCCGAAGGGGCCCGAGGAAGCCCAAGGCTCCAGGCCCCGACAAGCAGCCACCAGGAGTGAGCCGGTGTGTACCTGGACGCCCATCCCCGGACACAAAGAACCGCCAATGCACCGATGTCTGGGGGCGTCTGCCACTGGCAGGGGGAGTGGTGGGGGGAGATAGGCCTCCATACCTTGGAGGGCCTGAGATGTCCCTAGAGAGGTGGCGTCTGATACCCGACCTGACATATAGACGCAAACAGGCACACACAGATACGAACATCCATTCCCACCCTCATGCTCTCATATGCAATTACTCAGCACTCACCCAACGTGGAGACAGACATAAATAGACACTGTACACACAATCACAAGCGTACTCTAAGCCCCAGGTCTAGGTACCCTTGCCCCTGGAGGGGGAAACTGCACCCAGACCCAGGTAGTGTTACCCTTTTCCCTGGGGTGGAGAGAAGCAGACTGCCCCGACTCTGCAGCAGCAGGGAGGCCCAACATTCCAGACCCCGATCGGACGGCCAACTCCTCCTCCCGGCCCCCCCGCCCCAACAGGCAACAGAGAACGGGGGTGTGTGAAGACTCCATCAAGTTTCAGCATGAATGTCTCCACCAAGGAAACTGTGGTGATGTGTCTGAACTCTTCGATGATCTAAGAAGTAAGGGGACAAAAAAAATCCATCACCAGTGTGTGAATGTGTGTGTGAATTAGTGGATGACTGGTTGTGTAAAGTGCTTTGGGGTCCTTAGGGACTAGTAAAGCACTATACAAATACAGGCCATTTACCATTTTTACCATTTGCATTGTTTTTCTTTGTTATTTCATAAATTAATTCAAGCCTCTCTTTCTCCAGTGTCTCTTGGGTTTCTGCAGTAGGATGCGGAGGGAGATAATTAACCTCTGATGACACTGCATCAGCTGGATGCTTCCTTTTTAAGGTGTTAATTTCAATTTCTGGGTAAGAAAGTTTTCAAGATCTTAGCTTGGCATGGTAATTGTACATCTTGTTTTTTATGCGCTGCTGCTAGCCATATAAGCTGGCAAATGATCCTGGCTCCTTAAGACACGGAAACTTTGAAACCAAGGCTTCTGTCAGGGGACGGAGAAAGAGCAGACTCAACAGCGGAGCTCCTTGCAGGTAAACAGTGTGGTTTATTTACAAAGTGGTGAAAACAGTGAACAGCTGATCCAGGTACAATGAAAGGTGAGTGGGTGGTTTTCTCCTCTTCTTTTCGTCCGTGCCCGAGTAGAGAATAAACACCCCGTTTTCTCCAGTAACCTTCGTCCCAGGTGGAGATTAGCCCTCGAAATTCCTCTCCTCTGCTCGCGGTCCCTGGTGACAAACAAACAGAGCACAACGATGACGAGGCAGTTCCTGAGGGAGAGGCTTAATTCACACATCAGCAGCTACACTACTGAGCTTTGCTAATACTCCAGCGCTGACTGAAGGTCGATCGCTCTGTTAAATAGTCCAGCTAAGATGGCGGATGATTAGCAGCAGGTGCGAAGGCTTCAGCACGGGGACACTCCCAGGAGCGTGCACTCCCAACGGACGTAAACAAACACAGAGAGAGGGGAGAGGGAGCGAGAACACAACATCACGGGCAGGCCGACCGGTGAGGACCGTCGCACCTTGACAGCTTCAGCCACTGAGAGGATCTGCTGATTGGTTGGGTAAGCAGTGTACGAAAAAAAATTACTTTTGCAAGGTCTTGCATTATTGCTGATTTAACACTGGCATCCATGAAAGGTCTTCCAGTGTCGTGATATGAGTTGTTTGCCTCAGCGAGGATTAGTTGTATGTTTCGGGAATACTTGGGTACTTGAAATGGCACTGGCCATGCAGCAGGGCAACATGAATCAGGCAGAATGATGGTGTCACTGGAACTTGCCGATGCGCAGTCGGACACCTGTGAGGATGCATCATGATCGGCAGGGCAGATGTCCATTTCAGTAGTACTTGCAGGATGGGTGCTCACTGAAGTCGAAGAGCTCAATGTAGACAATGGTCCTGATTCACATACTGGTTGTAAGTCAAGGGTGATTATTGGCTCTTTAAGGATCACTTTAACAGTGGCCTTGTCATACAAGTCAGCAGTTGAGATGACACTGAAAAACTGATATCAAAGTCTTTGTCTTGGTAAAGCAGTCCAAATTCCCCACGCAACTGGAAAGTTTCAGTAATTATGGAAACCAGATCTTCCACTGTATTAGGAATTCCTGTTGGAAGTGTCAACTTTTCAATGCTGTGTTCTTCTAAAAAGACTCTTACCTGGACTGCCATTGTTGTTTGGTTTGCGTTTCCTCAGCTGTAGAGACAGAGAAAGAAAAGAAATTGAGACAGGTTATTAATAGTTGATAAGCTTACTTGCATATATTTTCTTCATTATTCTTCTGCCAGAGAAATAAAAGCAGAGATTTAGTTCAGTAGAATTTTTGAATAAATAATTTTTGATTGTCATTTTAAGAAGAGGTAGATAATGGAAGAAGAATAGAGGAGAGTTAAGTATGCATCACATGTTTCCATTTTCTTTTTCAATGTTATATGTATTGTGCCTGTTAAATAAACATTACAATAAACAAATAAGACAGGATGCCTGCCCATATAGTTGTTGGTAAAATAATAGTTTTTTCAGTAATTTCAATAAGTGCACAAACATTTGATATAACAGAAATAATCAACCCATTACACTTACTCTGATGTGCAAATGAAGTGCTTAAGGGACACCATACAGCCATCTGCTGTATTGTATGCAGCCATGTTTCTTTCAGTTCAGAATGTTTAAGGATTTCTGTCTCTCCTGTGGGCACTACTTTGAAACTCCTCAGGTGTTCACAGTACCAGCCTCTAAGCAACTTCAGAACAAAGACAGGAGTTCTGTGCACAATGATTATTTGATGGATTTCTGCAAAGTCAGGTAGACCTCCTGTTGAGCCAAACGGCAGCATCATGCCAATATTATAGTCTGTGCTTAAAATGGTTGCTTTATTTGTCATGTTCACAAAGTCTTCCCTGGGGAACTTCCTTGCAAAGGACTCCTTAATGCTGTCTTTTAGAACATCGACTGCCACTTGAGTCTTCTGGGACACTGACAGTGCTGGCCTTTGGTGGTTGTAATTGTAGGTATGATACGCAATCATCAATTGGTGTTTTCTTGCCATTGTCATGACGATGTTTCTAAAACACCCAGTCTGCCTCACACTCCTTTTAAAGAATCGATGTTTGGCTTCAAATCGCATAGTCCAGAAATGTACAAGTGGCCTGTAAACAGTTGTAAGCAAAGGATAGTGCTCGAGAAAGTGATGTTTTGGTCTCAGTTTCTCCTCTAAGAACACTTCTAAATATCTGTAATGGTGTTCTGAGATCTTACTTTGCATGTATCCTATTGTGTGATCTGTGTGGAGAGGAGCCATGACAAGCTCAACAACATCTTTCAGGGTCATCAAAACCTCCCAAGCAGGCTCATCTTCTGGTACTTTGTTACCAATCATGATCGGTATCATTCTCAACAAACACCAGTTTTCGTGTGCGTTGCCTCCTACACTTTTTTGTGCTGTGAAATTTGGGGCAATGGGTTGTGGACAGTTTGCTTTGTCACTCCATTTGTAAGGAAAGCAACGGATGGAATGGTTGAGCTGCTCAAGAGATATGTATTTCTTCCTCATTAACACATCAAGGCAGAGTGATATTTCCACAGGTACAATCCCTTCAAGCAAATCATGCAAAGCATCTGAGGGATAACCTGATGTAGCATGAAAGTGAATGAGTCTGTCTGAGATTGGACACTGTCTTTTAACTCCACAGTTGTGAGCTTCTGCAGGATCAGACAGTGCTGCTTTGACATGCATGGCATAGTTGGACTTAGTCCGTAGAGGAAACAGTCCTTCTCCTACTTCATGCTCCTGGATCTGTGACCTTTCTCCAATGCAAAAGCGACAGAAATGTGAAGCTGAAAAGCTTTCAACAAACCCGTCTATCGAGCGAGCGCCAAGATTGTCAACGACTACAGCAAGTACAGTGCCCTTGACCACTTTGCCCAGACTTGAAACAAAAATACCATTATCTTCAAATAGAGCTGGGCGATAGAACGATAACGATATGTATTGCGAAATATATTTTTCTATCGAGAAAAAGTTAACTATTGCGATAGGCCTCATCTCTCTTGTCCTCTTAAAAGAAAAAAAAAGAACAGCCAATCCAAATTAAGTAGCGCAGAGCCGAACCAATCACAGCCGCAGCGTCACGTCATGTGACTTGTTACGTACAGCACAAGTGCCAAGGCGCACATGTGTATTTGTTTGGGAAGCAGCCAGCCGGGCTGACCAGGTAATGGAGGAAATGAGTGTGCCGACTAGAGAAAAATCAACCGAGAGCGTGAGCGAAGGTTACCGAAGAAAAAACAGATGATGGTTCCAATGCCGGAAAGATTGTCGAACGGAATGGCCACAGAAGTTCCGTAGTGTGAAGGTATTTCGGCTATTTCAAGTCTGACAAAAAACAGAGTAGCGCGCACTGTAAATTGTGCCGAAAGCAAGTCTGGATATACAATAAAGCGGTGCATGCTCAATCTCTGACTGAAAGCACTAATTCGTCATTCGGCTTTTGTCAGACTAAAGCAGTGGTTCCGAAACTTTTTTTGCCAGGCCCCCCTTTGTTTTACAAGAAAAATGTTCGCGCCCCCCCACTGCACAAACACATCCTCCAAACACACACACCCATATTTTGCTCCATTGCAGTTTATTTCACACCTCAAACATTTAGTAAACAATTAAGCAAATACAAGTAAACGGCAATAAATTACAGGTAGTAATAAAATATACTACTAACTCTTTTACGCTGCGTCCACACCTACACGGGTATTTTTGAAAACGCAGCTGTTTCTATGCGTTTGGGTCTTTCGTCCAGACGTAAACGGCGTTGTGATTCACCGAAAACGGAGATTATTTAAAACTCCTTTTTTATATAATCTCGTGGACGAGGAATACAGAGTTCGTCACGCAACGACAAAAGTATGTGCCTCTTTTCACGTCACGCTGTGCCACGTTATTGTTTACATGAGATGAATTGCAGAATGGCAGATAGAGACAAAATACTGTTACTGTTAATGACTATCTTCAATTTTTACACTCTTACATATACACACGCAGTTACTGTCTCTCCATTTAGAAAGGCAGAGGCGTCACGGTGTAATTATTTTACGTGTAGTTGGTTTTTTTCCCGTGTAATAATTTTCAACATTGCTATCAATACATTTTTCAAAAAATGTCTCTCTGTGCAAAATGGTTTCAAAAACATGGGATACTGTTTGTCCGTGATTTGAACCGGGGGAACAAATTACGGAAGGATCAGCCTGATATTATTTGTATCCCGCTTTAACTTTACTGCATAAAGAGCTAACATGTCCAAAATGTCAGGAGTAGTTAGTTATTACAAGAAGTGTTTGTGAACTAAAAATCAAGAATGTGGGATCCTGTTTGTCCGTGATTTGGAGAGCCCAGCGCGTGCTCCAGACGCAGGGAAAACTAATTCGGCAGGGGAGACCTACCTTGGCACTTGTGCAGGTGAAGCCAAAGGGAAGATATGCTTCACCATATTTTCTAGTCTTTGGCTTGGAAGGAAGTTGGTTTGGAAACATATTTGGCGATGCTTCATCTCCTGCTTTGTGTTTGTGTGGGAGCCCCGTCAAAAACCTGTCCATTATGCTAGCAGTGTCCAAGCTTTCTTTTTTTCTTTTTTTTTTTTCATACCGCGCCCCCCCTGCAATGGCTCTGCCCCACACTTTGGGAACCTCTGGACTAAAGTACCTGTTAAAACTGTTTGAAAAGCTAAGCTATACAACAAGGAGAGATTGAGAATTTCCTTTTAGTTCTCAGTTTATTTGATATTGACAAAAGTTAGTCACTTTTGTCTGTTCTTCTGTAAAACAAACTAAGATTTATTTTTAGAATTAAAATTTTGTTTCTAAGTGGAATTGACAATTTAGTGGTCTGTTTTGTTTTTTCTGTTTTGGAACTTAAACGCTTTAGCGGCTGGCTTTTGTGTAGTTTGCAATATTTGCCTTTATTTATCTGAAACTGAAGTTTCATGTTCCTTAAGTACATCTACCCTGTTGAACTTATTATGGGAAATAAATATTTAAATCAAAACAAGCTGCTGATTATTTCACATTTTACTTGTGAGCAACGGCACATTTAAATCTTACAAATATAGTTATTTGGCTTATATCGTGATATATATCGTTATCGCCTGAAATGAAAAAAACATATCGTGATATGAAAAAATCTTATATCGCCCAGCTCTATCTTCAAAGGACTTCAAATCTTTGAGCAGTGGGTCCAAAACTTTTGCATAGCCAAACTGGTTGACATCATTTGCCTTGAATAAAATGGTTAAGTAAATGGAAGTCAGTGTAGATCGCAATGTGGCAGGTATGTCTGCAAACACCCAATACACAGCTGTGACTTTATGCTTCTTGCGGGATGTTCCCAGAGGGTTGCATATCTCAAAGTCATCTATATAAAGGATGAGTGGGAGTTTAAGTTTGTCTTTACATAAACAGCTGTTTTCTCTTAGTAAAGATCCATCATTAAATGATTTGTATTCAGAAGAGACATTGGATGGCTTTTGTTTTGTAATATTGTGTTTTGAATGTGTCTGTTGTCCACAAGTTGAGATAATGATGGGAGGATTAGTATGTACTGAAATGTTTTATTATCTGTACTATCAAGTATGTAATCAACAGGTTCAGTCAATGAAGATGCTCCTTTCTAAATTCCTCTCTCCTAAACTGACTGCTTAAAGGCCCTTCCACTCTTAAAGCAGCACAGACAGGGCTTAGCCGGAAAAGGTCTTTGACCAGTTCTGAAATCACTGAGTCTTCCAATGTACAGCCATGTTTTCTCAAAGTGCTCAGAATTATCTCTTTAATGACGGGACCAGATGCAGATGCTGTAAAGAAATGAAGTACTCTACTAGTTCGTCAATGCATGAAATAGAGACATTGAAAATGCTCTCCATTTTCAGGAGGAGTAGCCCCACTTTCTTAGTAATAATTTTGTTTAAGTCCTCATCCTTCTCAAGGACTAAGCCACATTCGTTTTCATCGTCAACAATATCATATTCTTCGTCCGGGTTCTTTTGGTATTGATGAAGAACAGTCTTGAAATCTTCCAAGGAATGTGGGTTGTCTTTTCTACTCTTGTGGCTGTGGAATGTTGTATATTTGTTAACCTTATAATCACAATCCTCAAAAAAAAAACCATTAAAGGTGCCCCAAAGAACCATTTCTTGATGGTTCTTTGGGACACCTTTAAAGGTTCTTCAATGAACCACTGAAAGAAATGGTTCTTCAAAGAACCATTGTTTGAAAGATTCTTTGTGGCACCAAAAAAGGTTCTTCTATGGCATCAGTATAAAAGAACCACTTTGGTTCCAGTTGGCACCTTTATTTTTCTGAGTGTGTGTGTGTGTGTGTTTTTAAGTAGTTTTAAACCTTTTGATCCAGAAAAAGTAAAAGTAAAGTAAAAGAAGAACATTTTTAACCATTCACAATCAAACTGGACATAGCAAGCCTCACCAGATGGCTTCAGTCGAAATCGGATGTAGAAGATGGCGTTAAGGCTCTGCAAGGACATTCGATTTCTAAGTTTGCAATGATTGGAATGATGTATTTTAATGCAGCTTAATGATGCATTGTATAGGGAAAAATGTACAGTTACCGCTGCTCCCGCCCTGCGTTACAGTCCGGGGGGGGCAGCGGCTATCTCCTGCTCTGACATCAGCTCGGGGTGACTGCTGCGTGATGACTACCGGCTGCCTGTAAGCATTTTTGCACGGCGAGCTGCCCACGGCAGCACCCCCTGCTTGTTGAGAGTAAGAGCGATACGTGCTTTCACGCGTAAAAGTCTCTAATAACACCAGAAAAAGTTGCCAGATTTGTTGCTAGTCGCTTTTTGGAAAAAAAAAAGTCGCTAAGGGGGTCTGAAAACTCGCTAAAGATAGCGACGAAGTCGCTAAGATGGCAACACTGGTTCCCTGGATTAATCTGGTGGGAGTTGCACGTTTCACAAGGTACTGAGTTAAGTTATTTTTTGCTCTTTGAGTGAAGAACTTCCAGTTTGGAGATCTTATTGGATTTTACGTTTCTCGAGCATCAATACAGGCCTGCAACGAAGGGTGTATTTCTGCCGGCTTAAGGTTTCGTTTTGGACAGTAATTCTTTCTGTAACTAATGGTTTACACTGTATGTGGAAATTCCTGGTATAGCTGGTAAATTGCTGTGTGTTTTGTTTGGGTTTGCCTGAATATTGAAACCTGCCGTTTTATTATTTTAGTGTTTTAATTTTTTGGGTAAATTTAAGAAGGGTTACCATCTACTTTACATTGTGTATGGCATGATTTACTGCACTGTTAGACACTGGTGTTCATTTTAGCGTATAGTGCTACTTTTAAGAGGTAAGCTTCATTGATTCCAAATGATAGAAATTAATTTAAGAATATAGTACGAAAGTACACTGTGAAAAGAACCCAGAGACAACTTATTTAAGAGTATTGTGTAAATAAGAAGTTTAATTTTTCACTGTAGAAAGACGTTTTCTTCCCACGCAGAGCGTACAGCGGACGCTCATGTTTTTGTCACTCTTTACGGACTGAAAAAGTAATGTAATTACGTCCTCGCTTTAAACGCTGCATGGTCGTACGCTCTCCCGCACTCCATATTATCCATTGTTGATCTACACACGTCTGTTGCTGCCACAGGTATTGCACATGCTCACGTCATTGTCATGAGACACTCTCACAAACAAAATCAGGATGGTTTAATAAAGCAGTAATGCAGCGTGCTTACGGGAAAGTAACAGTAATCTTATTACTTTTTTGCAATAGTAATCCCTTACATCACTCGTTACTTGAAAAAAGTAATCAGATTAGAGTAATGCATTACTTGTAACGCTTTACTGCCCACCTCTGGTCATCAGGCTACTCAGTACCCACAATACACTCTAAGTAGTCACATGCTGAACCTTGGTCCTTGTGCAATATATACCTTAAATGTAGATTAGATCATGGTCTCTGTGGCATTTAAATCAATCCTACATTTAAAGAGACTAAAGAGTTGTCATACAGGATTATCTGGGAAAACTACCAGTGAGATGTTGTAAAAAGCTGATGACACAGTTGTCAGTAACAGAAGTTGAGTTTTGAAGTGATCGAAGTATATAGAGAGCATATATGCGTAAAAGGCATAGCTGGACTGGCCATCGGGCATACCGGGCATTTGCCCGGTGGGCCGCTGGCGATTTTTTGTTTTTATGGGCCGATGGATTTTTTTTTTTTTTAGGAAGGGTGTATATATAATGAAAGGTGTTGGATTGGCCAATTGGTCATGATCGACTCTGGGCTGGACCAATTACAGCCGAGGAGGCCGGATGCACCCTCCCCCTTGTTTAGCAATCTTATAGACGAACTAAAGAAAATGGAGAACAAAAAAAGGAAAGGAGGTGTTTATGAAAATATCACTAAATCTGTCATTTATTAATTTTAATATTAATTAATGATCATGTCTCACCTCTAGTGTACTTGGTCTTAATTTAAGGTTTTTCCTATAGCGATTGACAGATCACGTGACTTTCGCGCATTGCATGCCGGGAACTCGAGGCAAAATAATCCAAGTACCGCATCAAATGCAAGCATTTGCAGCACCGCAAAACGTTCATTCTCCGGTTCCAATACCTTCTTGGTTTTTCTTTGCGGCACAAAAAAGGAATGTACAAAACTAAGGAGAACAATGCCGGACCGTACAAAGACAGACTCGACGAAAAGGCAAAGAAAATATACGAGGAAAAAAATCAAAGGAGTGAGAGGGTCAGACCCTTACGAGCACACAGAGTGGACAAAAGATGTTAGCGTGCTGCCCAACTTTCACCACGCTCAGATTTATAATTATATGGTTCTTGGAGTGAGTGCATACACTCATGAAGTTTTTAGTAACTTCAGGTCACTGCAACAAGCCCGGGTACAGTTTACCGACGGATGGGTACAAGACCTTGAAATGCACCGTGTAGAACGACCATCGTACAAACAAAGGTAAGTTTACCAGTCTCACAAATCGTCTTCATAAATACACAATCATTAACCGTTTATTAATATAACCTTTGAGCTCAACGGTAATTAATTAGTAGTGGAAATAATTTCTGATACGCATTACAGAAATGTAGCAGTGACAATAATATTGTATGTTGTAATCGCACTGGGAAATTAGTGATACAAAAAAACTTATATTCTGTGAATAAAAGTATATGTTTTTGTCAATGTACCATGGTAATAACAGAAGCGAAACGCAATATTGTGTCAGGACAATTCACTATTTATGCACATTAAACAAAGGAGCATAGCGCGACGATTTCTGTTCAGCGCCACACTTGCTTGTAACCTATATCACCAATTATGTTATGAAAAATGACATATTAACTGCTACAAAACACTGACCTTTGTGGGAATGCTTGGAGCAGACTAACATGTGAGCAGGAGTGTTCTGAGACGTTATATTTGGTATATCCAGACCATCCGTCGGCTTTTACTTCAGAAACATGGCTTAAACAATTTCTCTTCAACGACGTAATCTGATAAAAAAAAAAAAACGATCTCTTTACCCTTCGGCTTCCCGTGGCTGTCATGCGACCGGCTACTGCAGTTAATAATACAACAGCTTCTTGCCATTTTTGGGGTTTCTTTTTATCGCTGTGTAACTGAGTTCAATTGAAAGCCTGCGTGCGCTAGTACCTCTTGCCTCAAGTTCCCAGAATCCTTTGCGGTTTTACCCCTGAATGACGTCACATTTTCAATCTCTATCCTGGTGGGCCGGTCTCTAGTCAAAATGCCCGGGCCGATTTTTTGTCCCAGTCCAGCCCTGGTAAAAGGGAACTGTTTGGTTTTACAAGTATCTAGAGAAATTTTGTTTGCCATTTCTCATAAGAAATTTGTCACATTTGAGCCCACTGATCACTCTATAGAGGACACATACTGATACAATTACTATTTCTGGCAATAATAATGATTAACATGAGCAGCAAAAAGCTGTCATCAAGACAGTGAGAGACTTTTACTTTGTGTTTTGTAGGTAAACAATTGCCGTTTTACACATTTAGAATACACAGGGCAACATTATCACAGATCACATTCATACTGTGTAACTATTAAACACTTTTTACTTTCGCTATGGAATAGATGTGAACTTTGACTACTTCTGGTGTGTTTATTGCATGGTAAATGTATCTGATCGGTTTGTTTGATTGAATCAAAGTTGATAAAAGTGTGAACAGTAACAATAAAACTAATGCAATGAGATGAAAGATACTAAACATATTTTTTATTCTCCCTCTTCTTCCTCTGTAATTCATTTTGCATAATATTATGTGTAAAGAAGCAGGTAGATGTGTGCCTTGCTGTGGGAGAGGACGGGCTGAATGTGCATATTTAGCCCACTAGATCAAGGTTCTGGAGAGTGAGTAGGAAAAAAGGCCAATTAACTAATGTGACTGTAAAATATGAGCGAATATAAAACACTGTGACTACAGTATCTTATTACAGTTGATGACAGGTCTTAAAGTTTGAGTGTCCATGGCAGAAATGTGCTGAGCATATAGAGAAGTGAGTGAAGTAGTTTGGGTCTGACATTTCCATTTCAGGTTTTTTCTTTCGCAATTTAATACTTAAAAATATATTTTGCAATTTACTTAATCTTTTATTTTTTTTGGGTGGGGGGATCCCACTGGTGATGCAGAAGTCTGAAAAACTGACAAAAACACACATATCAAATATAATACACTAGGCCGGGGGTGTCCAGCCCCAGGCCTCAAGGGCCGGCGTTCTGTAGGTTTTACATGTGTATTTGATCCAACACAGCTGATTTAAATGGTTAAATTACCTCCTCAACATGTCTTGAAGTTCTCCAGAGGCCTGGTAATGAACTAATCATTTGATTCGGATGTGTTGACCCAGGGTGATATCTAAAACCTGCAGGACACTGTCCCTTGAGGCCTGGAGTTGGACACCCCTGCACTAGGCGTTAAGGCATTAAACTCTCCGCTTCTTTTACGCACCAGTGAAAAAAGTATTTTATATGAGATGAAATTGTCACTACTGGATTTCAAGCTGACCACAGCAGCCAGGTTCAGAGGAGCGCTGATTTACACAGAAACAGACAAACAATATCATCATTAATGCATTTCTTGTTCCCTTTTTTGTTTTTGCTTTCAGTTTAAACAACTACAGAAAAGTATCTGGCTCTTTGACTGCTCAGTACTTTACTTTGAAATGCGTGGTGTACTCTTTGCTTATGATTTTATTTATTTATTTGTTATAACTAAAAACAATGTTGATGAAAGCATTGTGAGGGGGAATATTTAAAAAACAAATGGAAATCTTAAAGGCACTAAAGCCTGCAAGGAACTTAAAGGGACAAAAAAGCCAGATGATAATTCATATAATGATAATGTCATGACAGTTATTATTACAAGTGTTTCAGGAGAGGAAACATTGCCCACTCTGTTGGACAAGAGGAAATGAATAACCTGAATAGACAAACACCAAATGCTAACAAAGTTGAGTTGTCAAAGAATCAAAACTCAAAATAATTTGTAATGAAAGCTCCCATAGATTTCCTTTGTGTACAAAGTTTTCAACAACTGAATTCAACAAAATGTCAGCAGATGTTTTCACAGGTATCTCAGCTGAGTTCCATTTCCTACACTAACAGTATAATATGTATTGTCTTTATACTAGAGAATACAATAAAGATTGAATTCAGTGAATGAATCTAGGCATCATCCGCTTAAATGCAAATTCATCTCTGCTACACTTGATGTAACAAAGCACTGACCATGAGCAGCACAGCCACTGTGCACCAGCCCAATACAATCCTCTTTTACTGTGAATTCACCACAGTACTGTAAGCTGACCTCTTTACCCTGCACAAAATTAGCATTTTCATGCAACATCTTAATAACACAACATTAGTATATTTGGTTTGTTTTCACGATCCAATGTTTCACAATATGAAAATACATAATTTATCAAAACACATCATATACAATCAAATATGTGATTAAAAGTGATGATTTTACATGTAACTAAATCTGCAATTTATCAAGTCTCACTGAACAGCAGTTATGTTTAAATATAACCTCTCTTCTTCCTCTCCTGCTTTTCTTACATCTTTATCTCTGACTAAAGTTATCTGGCAATCAATTATCTCCCCTGTGAAATACAGTAGCTATACCTCTAGCTAGCAACACACTGTGCAACAACTGCACACAAACAGTTTATGTGTTTGCTGATGTTTGTTGAGCTATGTTGTATTTGAAAATATCCGACAGTTAAAAAAAATATTACTTCCTTTATGCTCACTCTTCTTCTGTAGCTAGATACAGAAGTACAGCTGCTACAATTTATGGAGATCTGCACTTGTTGCGGTGTTGTGCCAAACCTGCCCACTTTAACCCCTGAAGTATAAAAGCTATTAATGATACCATTTAACCTAAAGTAACAAGTCTGTTTGAAAAGTAAGGAATAGAAAGTACAGAGTTTTCTTAACAATGTAAAGAGTAAAAGAAAAATAACTTCACAAAAGATACCTGTTACTGTGGGAACTTCATCAGTTCCCACAGTAACAGAAGTATGTACTTTGTTACTTCCCGCATGTATTCCTTTTTTATCATCATGTCATATTTTCCCATGGGACCCAGCAGTAGTGAAAGTCATTCTAGAAGCAAGTATTGCAACTTGGCCACTGCAGATGCATGAAAAAGAAAAACAGTTTAGACTTCTGAGAAGGTCTGACTTTGCGCTTATGTTGGATTCCTCTTTTTAAAAGCAGAATTATTATTCATTGAGGTATTAGGTCAGGTATAATTTCTACATGCTAAAAAATATGTACTTTCAGGAAACGGGGATCAGTTTCTAGAATCAGGTACTTCACATGCGTCAGGTGAAGGCTCAGATCCTTCTGAACCATCCATGGAGCCAACATAAGGCACTAAAACATCTTTCACAGCTACAGCTGCTAACTGGTTTTAGTCAAGGCAACCTGAATGATACTTTTCAATGAAAAGAACATTAGAGTCCAGCAGGTTGTACATACTGAACATGTCTTGAACAACACCAGACTCTCTCATAAAGTTCAGTTTCCACCAATCATCACGTAGTCTTCCTCTTTAAAGTCAGTGTGGTAATGCAGTGTTGACAAATGTGGCTCAGACAAGAAGTGGCCTGATACCTGACTGCATGTCTGAATTCCATTAACCAGTTCCTTTTTTACCAGAAAAACAACACTAAAGTTCAGAGATCATTCTGTCCAGAGAAGCAAAAAACACTTTTCCTTTTAAAACCATCTGATTTGGAAGAACTACAGATCTCACTATTTATAGTTGAAGGTGACTAAGTAAAAAATTCGTCCATCTAATTCCTCAGTCTACAAATGATTTAAAACTGATTCAGTTTTAGATCATTTGACAATGATCCAAAACACACGGCCAAGGCAACAAAGACTGGCCCAAGGAATGGATCAAGAACAAGGTCTTGGAGTAGCCTAGTCAGTCTCTAGACCTTAATCCCATAAAAAATCTGTGGGGGGAGCTGAAGGTTTGAGGCGCCAAACATCAGCCCCAAAACATTAATGACTTGGAGAGGATCTGCAAAGAGGAGTGGGAAAAAATTCCCCCTGAGATGTGTGCAAAACGTGTGGCCAACTACAACACATCTTGTAGTTGGCCACAGTAGTCTCTGTGATTCCCAACAAAGGTTTTGCCACCAAGTACTAAAGCACATTTTGAACAGGGATCAAATACTTATTTCATTCATGAAAATGCAATTTATAACTTTTTTGAAATACATTTTTTTGTTATGGTTTTGTCTCTCACTCTTCAAATAAACCTACCATTGAAATTATACACTGATCATTTCTTTGTTGGTGAGCAAACTTACAAAATCAGCAAAGGTTCAAATAATTTTTTTTTCTTGACTACCTGTGAAGGCAGACGAGCGAATACTTCTGGTAATATAGTGTGCTTGTGGAGGTATGGAAATGCCTAGGAGAGAGGGCAATGGACTTGTTGACCAGACTGTCACTCTTCAGCATTTTTTAAACAGAGTGCCTTATGAGTGGTGGATTTTCTAAACAGAGTTCCGGAGGAATGGTGTCCTAACAAATGGAACCAGTTGTCACCATTCCTGATGATGTCCAAAGCTGTGTGACTTGTAGCATGAAGCTGAAGTGCAGGGCTCGCAAAATCGCTAGCCCGACGTCCCGGGGCAAGTGATTTTTCCAGTCGGGCTACCAAAATCTATCAGCCCTGCCCGTCGGGCTATCATAGGAAGGGAAAATATATGTCAATGCTTTTGCATTCTTTCGAAAATGTAGCTGAGTAATTATGTCATTGGCATCGATGAGCCTCTGTCAATATGTGACATATTGAAATCGCGTTTGAATTTGCGCTTGTTTTTGGCTTTCACTTTCACTTTGCGATCGCGCGAACGGTGTGTAGAGAGCGGCAGCACTGATTGGTGAGTGACGATTAATTGCGCACCAATTCCTCTGGCATCGTCTTATCAATCGTTAGCTTACTATTCAAACATGACAATTGAAATCTCCTGCAGCAAGCTTAAACATGTGAGAGGTTGATTGCGCAGAGAATCGCTGACCGTTATGTAAGTACATGTGTAAAAGCAGATGGATTTACGCCGGTATTTTAGTTCTGCTGAGCCAAATAAGACAGGTCAGGGTGAAGAAGGGACAACCAAATAAAAGCCGACCACAAAACGGAGAAGTTATGACAAATCAGACTATGAGGCAAAAAGAAAGCTCAGCTTTTTTGGTTTCATGGACAAAAGAATTTATGTGGCTGGAATATGACGAGCTAAATAACATAATGTTCTGCCAGGTGTGTTGTGAGTTTCATTTCATTTGAGTCGACAAGCGCCTTTGTAACTGGGACCAGTCATTTTAAGAAAGACCCCATCAGAACCCATGAGAAATGCAAGAAATGCATTATTGCCCAGTCTGCAATATCTTTCCCAGAACAAACAGCAATTGCAAAAAACATACTAAAAATAAACCAAGCACAAGAAGAAGTCCTGAAAAATCTTTCAAAAGCGTACTATGTTGCAAAGAGTGAACTACCATTGGCCAAATTTAGCAGTCTTTGCAAACTTCAAAAAGCAAATGTCCTAGATCTTGGTTCCACTTACCCCTTACCCTTGACTTCAGTGGAAATTTCAGATTCAGGATCTGACACAGACTGATTCATGTTCTACACAGTTCTTACAAGTTCATAGAAATTTCTGTTCAATTAGAACCAAGTATTTGAGTTGATGACTGTGATTTTTATACAGTTGTTGTGACTTGTATTTTAACAACTTTCTGATTAATTTTTGTTTCCGTTACAATATTATACTTTAATGTATAATATTGTAACGGAAACAAAACATTAAAAAATTGCTCTCTTTTTTATTCGGGCTACTTAAATTTATTTTGGGCTACCAATAACTGAAGAGGGGCTGCCCGAAGGGCTACCAGAGATTTTGAAATTTTGCAAGCCTTGAAGTGGTAAAAGTCTTGACATCCAGCCTTGTCAAAAAGGTGTTGAAAATGATCAGTGCTAAAACAGAGCTTTTTCGTATTTGCTAGAAAGCAGATCATCTTTATTTTTGTGTAATAAAGACAAGATAGATAAATATTTCCAATCACGACTATCAAAGTGATCAAGCAGCAGGAGCGGGAATCTCCAAAAACCTTGAGGCATTTTTGCAAATAGGCTTTATTTGACAAGCTGACCATATAGTAAAGATTACGCCTCTTAATTCTCAGCTAAAAAAAAGATAAAAAATGGTCAGTAGCGAGTAGGGATGCCAATATGAATGAATTAAATATTCATTCATGTTGGCATTAAATTAATGAAATAATTAATTAAATGTGTCATTAATTAATTAAACTTGAAAATAATTACATATAAATAATTTTTAAAAAAATTTAATGAAATGAACTGACATTTAATTAATTATTTACATATTTATTTATTTCCAAGTGTCCAATTAATTAATGACACATTTGATTAATTATTTTTGTAATTAATTCATTTTGGCACTCGAGGCCCTCCACAATACCTGGAGTCTGGCTGACTGCCCAGTTGCAGGCAGGTCGCTTGCAACCTGGAGTGAAAAGCTTGTTTTTGTTTGCATTTTTTTCTTTCATTTCCAAGTAATTACTGACATAACTGCATGAATAAATTGTTTGGGTGACAGACCTCATTTTCCAAAAAAATAGCAGAGGGTGTCTGATACCACTTTCACACCTTACAGATGAGTGAAATACTTTAGTCAGTCCACACACTGCAAAAGTGCTCCGACGTTTTCGGAGATGTCTGTTACCCACCCGCTCGATAGCTAACCGGGGTGTTCAATGGTCACTCGAGCCGGCGAGAGCAGCGGACTCCCGACTTCATCGTTTTCAGACCCCCGCTGTCTTTCACTACTCAGGTTAAACATGATATATAAGTCACTCGGATAACTTAAAAATGTAATTGTTTGGCTTTTTTCTGTGTTTTATTTGTTCCAGAGTAAATTGGTTTTGCTGAGATCAAAGTTATTAGATTAGATTAAATAATTTATTTATTAATCCATTGGGTGGGTTCCTCCGGGATTTTCACACAGCTGAATAAACGTCAAACAGGAAACTGATTAAACAGAAGTGTGAGACGGTCGAGAATTTACGCCAGTGTCCTGTTATATTTTAGATAGCAAGGAGCAGACGGCTGAGTTTATTAAACTTCACAGAGACAGCGGTGATGCAAATCTGAAGGCTAGACTGTCCCATTTCACAGCCTCGCACTTCCGGCCTTCTCGGTCTTCGAAGGACCCGGCCCACATAGACCGCGAAGGCCGGGTCCTCTGAAGGATGCAGCCTACGTTTTGGGACACAGCTGTAGTTTGTGTCTGTGAACACCCGTGTGTACACCTGTGTGGATCAGCACGCTTGTATTCAAAAGGTTTCTCCACGTGCCACCCTCCTGGGAAGAGCTGAGGAGAGCCCCAGATGAGGGGTCACCCAGAAGCCACAGAGCAGAAGTCAGAGACGGCTGCAGGGGCATGCTCGCAGGCTCTGCCGGCAGCCAGCCGGTTTGCAGACTACCTTTACTACCTGTAAATTCAAAAGCTAGATGCAGTGGTGGACTATCTAGTGGAATACAAGTCATAGCAGCTGTAATTAAACCTTCAATAATATCTAACAGTAGAGTACAGAGGAGTTGAAGCATCTTTGGTGTATTTGGCTGTGCGTGGGGTAGACAACTTCATCTGCATTACTACAGGGGGTGCTGTTGGTGGCAGCAAAATGGGAACAATCCACTACAGAATAATTAGCATCATTCAACTTGTCTTCAGCCTGAAGGAAAAAAGTTAAATTTTAGGCTCTTGAAACTATTTTGTAAATAATTACTCCCAGAAAGATGATCAGTTTCCCTTAATACATATTCAATTCAGTCAGTTTAATTTACCTGAATTCATGTTATATATAAATTAAAAAAGGTGGGCACTGTCAGCCTTCTCTAGTTTATAAAAAAAAGGAAATCAGATGAGTTATTTTACTATTTCCACTGTTCCCTCTGCTGACTCTAAAGATACTGGTTTCTGGCAATAGAGCAGAAAAATCAAACTACAGTTCTACTTACTTTGTTCTGAGGACAGGTGACAAGGCTGTAGTCATCTGAGCTTTCAACACAGTTTTCTTGGGGGCATGTTTCAGTGGTGTAAAGTGAAAACACTTCCACAGGAGGTGAACTACTCTATCTGTCCCCCTCTCTGATCTCTTCATACAACTGACTGGCCTTTAGGACAAACACACAAAGAAACAGATGATTGAACAAATGATAACAAAAAATTATAACTCAAGTATCTCAAAATTGCTAAAACTCAACTTTGTAATGCATTGTCAGTCTTCAAAGGAGGTTCTGAAAAGCATGCAGGTCAGACAGTAAATATTTGGTTCTAACTAGTGCTGTCAGCGTTAATCGTGTTAATGCAGCCCTAACGTTAATGGGGTCATCACGATTAAGGCGATTAAAATTTTTAACGCACTCGACCCATCTGGAGGGCAGAATGGACAAACTTTGGACAAACTGCCCAGGTTGCATTGACAGAGACATTTCAGGGATTTTGAGTCAGTCTGCACTCCAGTTGGCTTAATTGTTAATTGTGTTAGTTGTGATGAGAGTGTTAACACATTTAAGCCGCATTAACGCATTAGCGCCGAGTAACCCCTTACATGGGCCAATCTGTGTTAACTCGTTAACACGGATTAGCTCATTTTAATGCTGACAGCACTAGTTTTAAACATATCCAGCTCAAGAACGTTAAAGGAACATCTTTAAATCAGAGTTAAGCTTCTAGTTTATTGATCTGCTCGGTTAGGTAGCAGAGGGGGTTGTTAATCAGTTTTAGCTGTTTTGGTGGTAATGACTCCCCAAACGGTCACAGGAGATGGATGGCCTGTGTCTGGTTCTGCTGGACAGTTTCTTCCTATTAAAAGGGAGTTTTTTCTTCCCACTGCCAACAAAGCGCTTGATCATAGGGTTCGTATGATTGTTGGGGTTTTCTCTTTTTGCTTTGTATTATTATAGGGTCTTTATCTTACAATATAACGTGCCTTGAAGCAACTGTTTTGGTGCTATATAAGTATAATTCAACTGGATTGAAATTAACAACAGGTGCACTAGAGAGGAAGCACTGAGACAACCCCCAAAACAGTTATGGTTTTGCAGGTGGAGGCCACTGAGATTTTTTCTTCCTTTTCTTTTCTGACTGTTTTTCACTGGTTTGCAGGGTCAGTGTCACTACTGATTCATGAGGTGATACCTCATGAACCCTATGAGCGAGCACTTTGGTGACAGTGGGAAAGAAAAACTCCCTTTTAACAGGAAGAAACCTCTGTCAGAACCAGGCTCAGGGAGGGGCGGGGCCATCTGCTGCGACCGGTTGTGAAGAGAAAAGGAAGACATAATAAAAGACATGCTGTGGAAGAGAGCCAGAGATTAATAACAAGTATGATTCAATGCAGAGACACACAGTGAGTGAGAAAGGTGACTGAAAAGGAAATGCTCAATGCATCATGAGAACCCCCCCCAGAAGCCTACACCAGAGTAAGATACCATATTTCTAAGATTTTCAGGGCCAAGTATGATAACCTCAGTTTTATCTGAATTTAGAAGCAGAAGATTAGAGGTCATCCAGGTCTTTATGTCTTTAAGACATTCCTGTAGTTTAACCAATTGGTGTGTGTTTTCTGGCTTCGTGGATAGATAGAAGTTGTGTGTCATCTGCATAGCAGTGAAAATGTATCCTTTCTGATAGAGCTGGGCGATATAAGATTTTTTCATATCACGATATGTTTTTTTCATTTCAGGCGATAACGATATATATCACAATATAAGCCAAATAACTATATTTGTAAGATTTAAATGTGCCATTGCTCACAAGTAAAATGTGAAATAATTAGCAGCTTGTTTTAATTAAAATATTTATTTCCCATAATAAGTTCAACAGGGTAGATGTACTTAAGGAACATGAGACTTCAGTTTCAGATAAAGGCAAATATTGTAAACTACACAAAAGGCAGCCGCTAAAGCGTTTAAGTTTCAAAATAGAACAAACAAAACAGACTAAATTGTCAATTCCACTTAGAAACAAAATTTTAATTCTAAAAATAAATCTTAGGTCGTTTTACAGAAGAACAGACAAAATTGACTAACTTTTGTCAATATCAAATAAACTGAGAACTAAAAGGAAATTCTCTCTCCTTGTTGTATAGCTTAGCTTTTCAAACAGTTTTAACAGTTACTTTAGTCTGACAAAAGCCGAATGACGAATTAGCGCTTTCAGTCAGAGATTGAGCATGCACCGCTTTATTGTATATCCAGACTTGCTTTCGGCACAATTTACAGTGCGCGCTACTCTGTTTTTTGTCAGACTTGAAATAGCCGAAATACCTTCACACTACGGAACTTCTGTGGCCATTCCGTTTGACAATCTCTCCAGCATTGGAACCATCATCTGTTTTTTCTTCGGTAACCTTCGCTCACGCTCTCGGTTGATTTTTCTGTAGTCGGCAAACTCATTTCCTTCATTACCTGGGCGGCCCGGCTGCAAAAACAAATACACATGTGCGCCTTGGCACTTGTGCTGTACGTAACAAGTCATGTGACGTGACGCTGCGGCTGTGATTGGTTCGGCTCTGCGCTACTTAATTTGGATTGGCTGTTATTTTTTTTTTTTTTTTAAGAGGACAAGAGAGATGAGGTCTATCGCAATAGTTTAATTTTTCTATCGAGAAAAAGTTATTTCGCAATACATATCGTTATCGTTTTATCGCCCAGCTCTACTTTCTGATGATACTGCCTAAGGGAAGCATGTATAATGTAAACAGAATTGGTCCTAGCACTGAACCCTGTGGAACTCCATAATTAAACTTAGTATGTGAAGAGGACTCTCCATTTACATGAAAAAATTGGAGTCTCTTATATAGAGAGATGAGACGAGACGAGACGACGTGGATGAAGCCCCATCAATAGCTATAACCAGTCAGTGGTCTGAGTCACAAACTAACATCTCATGCTGTGGTTACATATGGGGAAGCATAACCTGATCCTTACAGTTGCGTTCATTGCCACTGGAGTCGCATTTGACTTAATTCTTGAAATTTTATAGTCCAATTTCCACATCTGGGTGTATGTTGTATATTGCTAAATTTTACTACAAAAATTTAAGCTAAGGGGGTTTAAAGTTGGGGATAATCTCTAAGAAACATCCTTGGAAGTGATTAAAACACAAAAACATGATGCATGTTTACTTTCAGCTTACCTTTGGATTTCTCTGACCTCCTCTTCTTGCAGAGCCACCAATAAGATGGTGATCATATCAACTGGAATCAGAACCAAATAAGGCAGCATCCCAGCTTGACCTTAACAGAACAAATTTAAGTCCTCTAGCCCTAAAGTTCCATTTATTGTTTGTCTTTTGCACTGAATGGAACTGGAACCTCGTTGTCTCGTCTTTCTATATACTATTCTGTATATAGCAGAGATGACAATAAAGCTGGACTTTGACTTTGATAGATATGGCACAAACCACTGCAGCACAGCGCCTATAACACCTTAACAATTGTTCTAATAGAATATTATGGTGAACAGTTTCGAAAGCTGCACTTAAGATCTAGCAGGACAAGGACAGAGATGAGTCCACTGTCAGAGGCCACAGAAAGAACTTCACTAAAGCTGTTTGTGTACCATGATGAGCTCTGAAATCTGACTGAAACTCTTCAAATAAGCCATTCCTCTACAGATGATCTGTTAGCACTTTGACAACTACAATTTTCTGAGCTGGACAGAGCCACAGAAGTTCCTTAACCCATCCTGCTGATTGAGGAACAGGATGAGCAATGTCAGAGCCTTAAAAAATGAACTCCAGCAGCCACTGGTGTGAATGTCTCTAATTAAAAAATCAGAAATGGACTTCATGAGGGTGGCCTGAGGGTTCAAGGTCCTCTCGTGGGCCCTGTGTTCTGTGGAACCTGATTAGCATTTACAGTACTGAAATTGGAACGTCCATTAGTAGCCTCCTGTGCTTTCTAATTATGAGAGCGGGTTCACCCTGGTCACATGTGACAAATGTAAAAGGGTCTGAAGAAGGAATGAACATGTACCTGTAACATCATTCGAAATGACCTGTTTGGTGGTGGGTCAGTGATGGTCTGAGGAGGCCTATCCATGGAGGAAAACCCATAACACCACCCTGTCTGCCATTAGATATCAGGATGCTTTGGTCCACATCTGGGAGGACATTCTATAGGAAGCCATTCATTGTCTCATTAAAAGCACGCCCTGACATGCAGGTATGTGTACGAGCCGATGGGGCCCATAAAAACTGCTACAATTTGTAATGCTGCAAAGAAATTTCAGCAGAATGGACTAACCTGCCAAATATTTCTTTTTTTTTATTTACTCATTCATTTTTGCTTTTTATTTCTGGGTTTCATTTCCATGAAATGGTGTAGCAACATTTTATTCCTAACACATTACCCAATCCACAACAGTATAGATATTCAGCATTTTTTTTTTTCCGTTGAGATCTGATGTGTCTATGTTCCAGTAAAGAACTACATTTCAGGAAATGAAAGAATTATGACTGGAAAAGAAAATGCTACTTTGGCAGGTTGTGGTTTGCAGCTCAGCTGCAGGACAGGGGTGGAGCAGTAAGTTCCGGGTTTGGTGTCAGGGGAGGCTGACACGGATCTGACCTGATGTTTTTCTGATAGGTCCCTGATAATTCAGTACTTCTATCTATTACTTGCTATACTTTGACCTATTATGGATTTTACTTAAAAAGAAATATTCATATATGTAGTTCTAGACCTTTTTTTCCCCTTATTCTTCTCTAAAAAATAAAAATCCTTCTTCAACAGATGTGCCATTCATGCCATTCATTCTGTGTTGTTGTTGTTGGTGAAGGTGTTGGTGGTAGTGATGTTGGTGTTGTTTTTATTGTTGGCGTTGTTGTTGTTGTTGTTGCTGGTGGTGTTGTCATGGTCATTTTTGTTGTGGAGGCCGATGAGAAAAATGTAAAAGCTGGCAAAGGTCGCACGGTGGATTTCAGTTTTGAACTCACTGAAGCTGTGAAGAATGACAGTCAGAGTCATATCACTACTACTAATAGTCATAACAATACTGTTCAAATCTGCATGTGACAAACAATTTGAGGTTTTGTGGTGTTTTCCTAAGAATGAAAGTTTTTTTTTTGTCTAAACCTAACATGTAGTCTACTTAAAAGATTGGCAGTGAGAAGCAAAGATTTCTTCGCAGATTTATAAACATGAATACAATTCTTAACCCTTTAGAGTTCTGCTCAACCAATTGGTAGAGTACATTTTCAGGCCCTATAGCTAACTGAGGCTTTCACTGAAATTGACCTACCTTATTGAGTCTTTTCTACCAATTGGTTTACATCCGTAATGCCAAAAAATCCTCCAGAAGGCACTGTGAATGTAAACGGTTGGCTCTTCTTATCCCTCTCCCAACCAGGAAGTCAGAAACAAAAAACCATACAAAATATTTTGAATGTTTTTGATGAAACTAAGGTAGATAAATCACATTAAGTGTTAGAACAGCAAGAAGTAAGTAATTTTTGTAACTTTCTGAGTTAATATTAGTAAATATTGTAAAAAAACAAGAGTAACATGTGGAAATCATAAATATCACAACTAATTACCTTTTAACCAAATTACAGCAGCTGTTAAATTAATATTATTAAATTGTCAAAATTATAATTTCACGTTTAACAAGTACTGTATGGACGCTAAACAATTATATAGCTAAAAATCACATGGTCCTGTGGCATGATACTCATGGTACCATCCACCTTCAACCACAGTGTGTTTAAGGTCATGGTTTCATATGAAGCCACAAGGGCTGGCACTCTCCACCAGAATTATTATAATTAGCATTTGGGAGGAACTGAGCTTTCTGATATGCTATTACACCTGTATAAGACAAGTTACAAGTTACAAGTTTAGGAGATGGCCTACTGGACCAGAAACCGATGGCTCTCAAAGGGTTTCCACCTGGCTGTGTCTGAACCAAGTTAACAAGCTAGCATCTAGAGTTGGACAACCATGATTCAGCTCTCCATGACCACAGGATAAACGCTACAGCCTAAGACCCCAACGACCAAAATCACAAGCAGATGTGCTTGATTTGCACTGTTTTTGTTTTATTTATTTTTTTAAACAAAAATGATTTTGCACAGTAGCATTCAATCGGAAGTGGCCTGAATGTCTGTATTTTGTGCTGTTGCACATTTTTCACATTTGCAGATAAAAAAAAATATGTATTTTGTTGTTTGATATAATACTTTCCTTTGATGGAATGAAAACCAGCAATGGTCACGGGCATGCTACTCGAAATAGTGTGTATCCAAATACCTGGATAGTTTTTGTTATTAATTTAATTATAATTTGGCCCTTTATTTGATTTTTTTCAACTGTATTATCTACTGTACTTGTATTTGGATGACATTTCAAACGTTAACCATTAAGTGACATAATCAACCATTTCGTAGAGATCAATATTTTAAAAACTACAGGGTCTATTGAAAAAAAATATTGATTGTGGTTATTACTCACCCAAATCAATAAGAAATGCAAACAAAAAAATTTTCCATTGCTTTTTTTCTTGGTGTGGACCTCAAAGGGCTATACGAAACTCACCGTATGTGACAACAATCATAAACTCATGGTATGAATCTGAAGCCCAAATTGTTTCCAGCAGAGAGCACCTGTACTGTCCCGAGTCAGACTTTTTCAGTTGTGTGATGCTCAGATACAGAATATCAGATGAAAACCAAGATTTTTTTTATATATTTAATTCTACATCTGCTAGTCTGAACTGTATCCTCGTTTGTGTCAATGAGATTATTATCATTTTCACATTTTCCGTTACAGAAGAGCCTCCTTCTTCCAGACAAAGAAAATTCGCATTTTGCTGTGATGTTTCCTCCTTCCATTTCTGTATAGATGCGAGTTTCTGCATCCTGCAGAGTTAATGGAAAAGATCAATAGTTACTCTCTTTCTGTAGTTTCAAATTTTTCTTTTGTTAGCCTTTTTCAATCTGCAAAATGCTTTTTTTCAGATTTTCAGATATTCACATGGGCCAGTCGGTCTTATTACAACCGTTGCAAGAGCTTGTTGTGCATAGCCGGCAAAAAGTCAGACTCATTTCTGCTGGGTGTTGGACTCTGCCAGGGCTTACCTTTGTCATTGATTCTATTCATAATTTTTATGGGGAAAATTTCAAGGTGTATTCAACTGGCAGAAGGCTTCCACATGTGGTCTCAGAATCTCGTCTCTGCTTTTCACAGATGATGTGGTTCTATTGGCTCCAGCTCCCACTGGAGTGCTGCACAGCTGAGTGTGAAGCTGTGGGAATGAGAATTAGCACCTCCAAATTTGAGGTCATGGACCTCAGCCGGAAAAGGGTTTAGTGCCTACTCCTGGTCAGGAATGACTTCCTACCCCAAGTGGAGTTTAAGTATCTTGGGGTCTTGTTCACACGTGAGGGGAGACGGAAGCGGGAGATCAACAGATGGATTAGTGCTGCAGCTGCAGTGATGCTGTACCGGTTCGGGCATCCGACAAGGGTGCATCCAGGGTGCCTCCTGAGTGAGGTGTTCCAGGCATGTCCCACCGGAAGTAGGCCCCGGGGCAGACCCAGGACACACTGGAGAGATTATATCTTTTGTCTGGCCTGGGCGTTCCCCCAGACACGCTGGTGGAGGTGGCTGGGGAGAACGAGGTCAGGGTCTCTCTGCTCAGGTTGCTGCCCCCGCGACACGGCCCCCGGATAAGCGGAAGAAGATGGATGGATAAAAAATAAGTTCAGTCGAGTTAGGCTAAACAAACAAGAAAGTAATTTCCTGGTTAGCTTTGAAAATGATGATAACATTTAATTGTTTTAACTAAATTTTTCAGTTTTAGGGCTACTTTCCTTGGTTTCCTGTCTGTGCCAAAGCAGTTCCTAATAACACAGGTTTACAATTTGAGGAATACATTTGGATTTTTAATCAACTGCATGTTTAAGTGACTCATTTCCAACTGTGTTTAACCACAGAAACCCAGAACATAAAAGAGACTGATAAAAATAAGGAAACGTTGAAACAGTTTATTAGTACAACTGCTCAACAAAAAACTCAAACTTAGTGATCAACTAGAAATAAAAAAGAAACCAAAAAAAAAATAATACTAAGAAGAAGAGAAAGAAAAAATGAGAGAATTTACTCACCAAGGAAGATGAAGGACACCAAAGCATGGCAGACTTTCATACCGAAGGTTAATCTGATGGTTTAATGGTCTTCAGTCTTTACTTGCAAATCAGAAACTTGTTACTTCTCTTTTATGATGAGGTCCCTGATGGGTCTGTCCCGCCGCTGGAACGAGAGAATTTTAATACAACAGCAAAAAGCATTAGACATCAATAGGGATGGGTATCGTTTAGGTTTTATCCGATACCGGTGCCAAACCGGTAAGTTTGAAACGGTGCCGGTGCTTAAACGGTGCTCAAACCGGTGCTTAAAGAATGGAGAACACAAAATTGGTCCAAAAACCTCTCATGTTCAGCTGTTTTTTTTGTAAAAAGATAACAATGTTAGCCTTTTCTGCAGCTATAGGGCATATATGGTCTCACTCTTGGCTGGAAGCAGTGCTTAAACAATGGAAAAAACACAAACTTTGTCCAAAAACCTCTCATGTTTAACTGTTTTCCACTTTTTCTTTGGTCATTTTAGCCTTTTTGGCCAGGGTGAAGGGAGTATCTGCCATCAAACAAGAAGACAACCGCATGCAACTACGACGTGTTTGCTAGTTCACCTTACATGCATTAATGTAATAATGTGGTTAGCGTACTCAACGTTAATTACACATGAACAACATGAAGCTACTCACGCAGAGAAGAACGGCTGCTGCTGCCATCATCATCCGTCATCATTTCTGCTACACTGGCAGGGCTAGGGGCCAGGACTCTACTCTTCGGGTTTTTGGGGGATGTTGCTAATGATAACAGGCACCACACCCGCAGTAGATGTGCACGGTGTGAGGTCTCGCAGCAAGCTATCAAACACGGCGCATTTCTCGGCTTTAAAAAAACCCGCTATGCGTCGCCAGGTGTTTTATCAGATTTGAGGTGTTACCTCCTTTGACAGTATGACAGTATCAGCTTAAAGCACTTGTTGCAGGCTGCTGAGTTTGCATCTTTTGCTGTGAAGTAAAGCCAGACTTTTGATCGCTTCGCCTTGGGCATTTTTAATCTGTAGCTCTGCTCTAAAAGAACGTACGTACCTGGGCCCGCCTACTATCCTCGGAAACGTAAAATGATTGGCTAGAATTGGCTCAGGAAAAAAAAAAGCACCGAAATAAAGCACCGAAATGTGCGCTGCTTTTCGGTCTGGTTACTACCGTTTATGATGGCACCGGACACCGGTACCCATCCCTAGACACCAAGCAGGCAAAGTTCTTTGTGTTACACGTATACGAGGGAGGCCCGAGCCAAGTGTCGTTCCTTCCACTTGACTTCAGTTGCTCTCATCCGCTCCCCCGTAACACTGCTCTTTTATTTAGGTTACATGAATATACATAGGTTCATTAACATATGACGTATACATACACACAAAGAGTACCTTGTCTGTGCGTTGTGTAAGTGTGTGTGTGTGTGTGTGTGTGGTCAGAGTGTGACCCCATAAACAACTTCCCTAAACCTGCTGGTCTGAGTCCAGCAGTTCATCTAAACAAAAGGCACTTAGACTTAACCAGATATACGCCGCCGCAACGCAAACGCCGACGCAGAGGGAGAAGATCTGGCGTTCTGGTTCGACTGAGACGGCGCACTAACAGACCACCGTTACCCAGCTTATTACTGGCTAATGTGCAGTCTCTGGAGAACAAGCTGTGCGAGCTTCGGGCACGGATCTCATTCCAGCGAGAGATGCGGGACTGCTGCGTGATCTGCCTCACAGAAACCTGGCTATCGGACAAGGTACCGGACTCCGCAGTACAACTACCGGGGTTCTCTGTGCACCGCGCGGACAGGTCACAGGAGCTTACTGGGAAAAGCAGAGGCGGTGGTGTGTGTTTCATGATCAACAACAGCTGGTGTGATTATGCGAACGTGCACCCGGTCAAATCCTTCTGCTCACCGGACCTGGAGTACCTGATGGTTAAGTGCCGGCCATTCTGGCTACCGAGGGAATTTACAGCAGTGATTATTACGGCTGTTTACATTCCCCCACAAGCCGACACTGACCGAGCACTCAGGGAACTGTACAGCGCGATCAGCAGTGAGGAAACCGCACACCCAGAGGCGGCGTTTATCACGACCGGGGACTTTAATAAGGGTAACCTGAAGAAAGTCTCACCAAAACTCCACCAACACATCCATTTCAACACTCGTGGAGACCGGCTTCTTGACCACTGCTACACCTCTTTCCGGGATGCGTACAAAGCCCTCCCCCGCGCCCCATTCGGCCAATCAGATCACCGCTCCATCCTGCTTCTACCCGCCTACAGGCAGAAGCTGAAACAGGAAGCTCCAACCCTGAGGGCGGTGCATCGTTGGTCGGACCAATCGGAGTCTACGCTGCGGGACTGTTTTGATCACGCGGACTGGGAAATGTTTCACGTGGCTGCTAAAGACATCGATGAATACACAGACTCAGTCTGTGGATTTATCAGAAAATGCGTGGAAGATGTCGTCCCATCCGGAACAGTTAAATCCTTCCCAAATCAAAAACCCTGGATTAACGGAGATGTTCGCACGGCGCTAGCGGCACGGAGCACCGCTTTTGCCTCCGCGAACACATCGGACTACAAACACGCACATTACCAACTCCGGAAGACGATCAAAGCAGCCAAACGTGAGTACAGGGACAGGGTAGAGCAACAGTTTGACAACCCTCGGAGTATGTGGCAGGGACTAAACACGATCACAGACTTTAGAGGGAAAACCAGCACACCGCAGACCACGGCCTCTCTGTGTGAGGATCTAAACGTATTCTACGCTAGATTCGACACAGCGAACACCAGGAGACCGGACAGTGTGCGCACCGCGGATGACGTCAGTGCGCACACTGTGTCTGAGGAGGATGTGCGGAGGTACTTCAGGAGAGTGAACCCACGCAAAGCTACTGGTCCGGACGGGATTCCCGGCCGCGTCCTCAAGTCATGCGCGGCTCAGCTGGCTGGAGTGTTTACACATATCTTCAACCTTTCCCTCTCTCTGTCTGTAGTCCCAGCCTGCTTCAAAATGGCCACCATCGTCCCTGTACCCAAATCCTCCACCATCTCATCATTGAACGACTGGCGACCTGTAGCCCTGACCCCCATCGTGAGCAAATGCTTCGAGAAGCTGGTCAGGGACTTCATCTGCTCTGCACTACCCGACTCACTGGACCCTCTACAGTTCGCATACCGCCACAACAGGTCCACTGATGATGCCATAGCCCTGACACTCCATGCTGCCCTGTCACACCTGGAGAAGAGAGACACGTATGTGAGAATGCTGTTTGTAGATTACAGCTCAGCATTCAACACCATCGTTCCCTCGAAGCTGGACAGGAAACTGCAGGATCTAGGACTGAGCAGCTCCCTCTGCAGCTGGATCCTTAACTTCCTGTCTGACAGACGCCAAGTGGTCAGACTGGGCAGCACCACCTCATCCCCCATCACACTGAACACTGGTGCTCCACAGGGGTGTGTACTGAGCCCTCTCCTGTACTCACTCTACACCTACGACTGCACGGCCACTAACAACTCCAACATCATTGTGAAGTTTGCGGACGACACTACAGTGGTGGGTCTTATCACCAACGGTGATGAGACAGCCTACAGGGAGGAGGTCAGCGCCCTGACCCACTGGTGTCAAGACAACCATCTCACCCTCAACGTCGCAAAGACAAAGGAGCTGATAGTGGACTTCCGGAGGTGCAGAGGAGTACACACCCCCATCACCATCAACGGCGCCGCTGTGGAGAGAGTGAGCAGCTTCCGCTTCCTTGGTGTACATCTGGCTGAGGATCTTACGTGGTCAGTACACATAAACAAAACAGTGAAGAAGGCGCAGCAGCGCCTCTTCTTTCTCAGGAGACTGAAAAGATTCGGCATGAGCCCCCGCATCCTCAGGACCTTCTATCGCTGTGCCATTGAGAGCATCCTCACTGGATGCATCACCACCTGGTATGGCAACACCACCGCTTACAACCGCAAAGCTCTCCAGAGAGTAGTGCGGTGTGCTGAACGGATAATTGGAGGTGAGCTTCCCTCCCTCCAAGACATCTACAGGAAGCGGTGCCTGAGGAAAGCGGGGAGGATCATCAAGGACTCCAGTCACCCCAGCCATAAACTCTTCAGACTACTTCCATCAGGAAGGAGGTTCTGCAGCATCCGGTCCCGTACCAGCAGACTGAGAGACAGCTTTTTCCACCAGGCCATCAGACTGCTGAACACGTCATAGACACCTCACCCTCACTACTGGAACTTCAACATTATGCACTCCATACTGTACATTAATGCCACTGTTTTGCACATACCTACCTCTGTATATTTTATATTTTATATATCTTATTTTATTGTTTACTCTATTTCATTTGTAAAACATGTATATACACACTCACACACACACACACACACGTAGAAAAACATATTTAGTACACACATTCAGTAATGTATATACCTTTATATATGGTACATATATTTATTACTTTTTAGATTAACCATTTTTATATTTTGCTTGTTGCACGTTATTGTATTTTGCACAACTCTGTTGCTTGTGAAGCTTGCACACAAGAATTTCACTCGCATGTACTGTACCAGTGTACCTGCACATGTGACGTGACAATAAAGGTGATTTGATTTGATTTGATTTGATTTGATATACGTGTGTTTGCTATACCATATATCAGAAGAGAAGATACAACCTTGCTCATGATCCCAAGAGGTGTGTGATCTATGCCAGAAGACTCTGGAGAGGAGTGAACGCACCCCCCTCTTCTTGCTACACAGAGTTGTTACAGACCTCCGAGGATGAGACATTCTTTCAATCTACAAATGATTATATACTTCTAAGCATATATAAATATATATTTCTAGGCATAAATGACAATCCAACAATACAAATCTAACAGTCAATTCTTCAAAGAAATCACACCCATACACCCCCCAACACACACACACACATCACACAGAAAGCCACACAATTGTACACTTTCTGGAGTTCATGTAATCACAATTGTTATTCATTTATTGCCTTTTGTCACAGTGTAGAGTACCACCTTCTCTAACTGTAATAACACCTAAACACTTATTTCCATTTCTACTGTCTAAAAAACTTGTTCTAACGCTAAGGACAATAAAATGATTTTCTGAAGACAACCTTTATTTTGCTAGAAAGCAATAAAACAATATCCAGATGATGTTGAAAATGTTTCTATGTCTCCGATGTTGGCATAACTTTCCTTTAATCTTTTTTTTATTCTTGCTTCCCTTTTTGAAGCAGGCGGGTGGGGCTGTTAGCTTTGGGTCTCCCAGACACACCTGTGGAGCATCAGGCAGCTATTTAAGGAGCGGCGTTGCAGACGTCCGGTGTTGGAGTATTTTCTCAGGCACAAGCGGTAACGAGTCAGTCGTTCTTTGTGTGTAAATTCTGCAACAAAGTATTTATAGGATTCAATGCCAACTTGCTTCACAGTCAATCCAGCCGTCCACAGCTAAAGACCTCTTCCATGCTCGCCATCTTCCCTTACCGTGCTTCCTCGAATCGACTCCCTTTGCATGCCTACACTGTCATTGACCCACACCAGCCCTGCCTCAGCCACTAGCTCCACCCCGTCCAAGTCCTCAGTAAACGTGTGACAAGTAAGCTGTCCAATTTTATTCTTTGCATAATGGTCTTCCTCTCATTGTTGCCCATTTATTATAACCTCTTCTCTCTCCCACTGCCCATAGAATGCTCCAGTGACTCTGTCAGCAGGCTCCCGCATCCCCATATTGAGTTTGTATTATTTCTCACTGTAAAAACAATATATTTTACTACTACCAAGTAGTGAAATTTTGATCATTCTTACTCACATAAGCCGGGCACAAAGACCTTTTACCATTTTTTAGCTACGATGTAGAGGCAGCGCGGGGGGGGGCAGCAATCTCTTCCCTGTTCTTCCCTAGGTCACACAGCAGAGCACTGAGTTTTGCTTCATCCACAATAATAAAGCATATTTACAAAAGTATTCACTCACCCATCCAGATGTTTGAATTCAGGTCTATAAAATCAAACATCTAGGCATGCACACTGCTTCCTTTGTAAAAGAATATGAAAGAAATTTGCTCAACACTAAATATTCCAATCAACTGTATTACTTTCATATAAATAAAATCTTCAGTTATCAGACCAGGCAGATAGAAAGGAAAAAAACATCAAACAAATCCTTCGTTTTGTTTTCTTCTTGCACACTTATGAGGCAATCAGCTGATTTAAGTTCATGTGCTGAGAGATGGGAAATGGTGAAGCAGTTTATAATTTTCCAGGAGTGGAAATATGAACACACTATTTCTTTCCTTCTTTCATTCATTTTTTTAATTGCACAAAAGGACAAGAAGACAATGATGAAATAGAAACTGTGTCCAGGACAGAAACAAATACTATTATCATACCTTCAGCTTTGCAAGCATCTGCACTGACAGTTTGCTCACACAAAGCTAGTAGAACCAGATACTTCCTCTGGATGGCATCATCTTGGCCTCCTGAAACACTGTGATGAAACATTGACGAGTGAGGACTCATTTTTGACCAGGCGATGTCCTTCAGTGTGTATATTAAACAAAGATGTTGGACTGTTTTTCTTGCATCTGTGCATTATAGCGACTCAGAGTGATGCTAAAAAACTAGTTAATGCATTTATTATTTCTAGGCTGGACTATTTTGTATCACAGTAGATTTGTTTTCTTTGTGGACATGCTATAGTCAGCTGACCTGTGACCTGTTTTGTTCTGAGGTTTACTGCTCTTTGTGGATTTAAGCCAATTAAAGTAATATAACACTGTTACATGACTCTTTCTGGCTGCTTTACAACCACAATAAATGTGGAATTTGGCAAGTGTAACATCATGGGCTGAAATTCAAATTAATGACGCCTTCTAGAGGCAAGTCCTGATACTCAGCACACATACTAAAACATATATGAGCACTTATTTGTTATTTTCATACATTATCTACATCAATTTTCATTTAAATATCATAAATTGCATGTATTGAATATCCAATCAAATCTGACTTTGCACACAAGCAATGAAGTTATACATCATATTGATTTAAGTTCTGCTGCTTACTTTCAAATGCCTAAACAACCTTCCCCCTGACTATCTCACCGACCTCCTCACTCTCTATACTCCCAGCCGTTCTTTACGATCTTCTGGTCAGTTACTTGTGGCCCAGCCCAGGCACCGTCTGAAGACTAGGGGTGATCGTGCTTTTGCCTCTGTAGCACCAAACCTCTGGAATAGTCTTCCTGCTACCATTCGTGCCTCTGACTCCATTCAATCTTTTAAAGTGCGCTTGAAAACTTACCTATTCAACCTGGCTTTTCCAACTCGCTAATTCTCACCGCTCATTAATTGCTGTATCCCTGCTCATTTCTCTGGATAATCATGATTTCTCCCTATCTCTACTTACTAATGCTTTTTTGTTTTCTCTATTTTCTCTATTTTACCTTGTTTTAATGACTTACTGTTCAGTGTATTCATTTACCGTCATTCCTTACTGTGAAGCACTTTGGTGTACCCCCTGGGTTTAAACGTGCTATATAAATAAAATTGTATTGTATCTACAACCATTTATATGGTTACAAAAATCTTCCACAAATACCAATTCAGAATTCTTTCAGTGCCATGTCTTCCTTTTATAATGTCTCTTTCTGCTATCAGGACCTAACATGGCAGTGATTGTGGATATCACAGTCTGTCATTAACCAGTACAACATAGCCCGCCTCTGCAAACCAACCCAACTAGCACATATTCCACAATAAACTCTGAACATCATGGAATTATTATCTTTAAAGTTGTTTTCAAAGACATTTCTCAGTTTGAAAGAAACCTTAATATAAAGCATATGTGGTCAAGTTGAAAAGAATCTAAATTAATTCAGAACAATACATGAAATTTCCAGAGCATCAAATGTCACTTGCTGAGCTTTCCTTACCTTTGACAATCTCTCATCTTCCCACCTGTGTGTCTTTTTTCTGATATATTTTGTCTTTAAGAGTAAAGTTATTATTATTTTTGTACCTTTAGCTAGCACACAGATGGTCTATGGTCCAAACCGCACAGAAAGAAGTTGTGTGGTGGTTCTTAACCTATTGGAAACATTGGATTTGAAATCACCTGGTATTTCAAAAAAGGTAGTGAGCACCCTCTAGTGGTGCCATGTACACAAATAAATCATGATGACATTTGTTTCTTACTAAGCTTCTTCTGCCTGGAAGCATCTGGGTGCTTGCAGCTCAGGATGTAGATCAATAATTAAATATCTAATAATTGGGAGTTTGGTGGTTCAATTCCCAGCTTCTTCAGTCATGCTGACTACATGCTGAAGTATCCTTGGGCAAGTTACTGAGCCGTAAGTTGCTCCTGATGCAGTCAGTGGAGTGTGCATGTTACATAGAGCACTAACATGCAGACAAATGTGTTTTTAGTTACTTTTAGAATAAAACAAATGTTATTTCCTTTGTTTCTGACTGGATTTAGTTACATATTTTTTATTTGGTCCTTCCTATAAGTCCATAGATAAATTATAAGTTTATAATACAAGTTTATAAGTTCATTTCCTTTCCTTTGATTTTATTCCGTTTTTTTAACATCATAGTCCCAAATAATAATTATATTACTATATTTTATATTAGTTGGTTCATTTGTGAGTAGTTATCACAACAACTTAACCATTTTAACTCATATTTTGTCCTTTTAGCTTTATTCCTTACTATATCTTTCCTATCCATCTCATTCATCATCTCATGAGAGTTGTTTTAAAGCATGCATGACCTAGCACACACAGACAATATGTAATTTAGATTTGATATCTCTGTGAGTGTAGGTTTGGTTCTGGTCCCTGGATTGATGCTGTGGTACGTCAAATCTTCATGTGTGAACACGCCAGAGCACTTCACTTAGAGAGCACCTAAGAAAAGAATACAGATTTAAGAAGAAATGGCAGAATACATGAAACGCAGATCGGTAATGATAAGATAAAGCAAAAGATGATGACATGGATCAGTCATTACACAACTGGATTCATTTCATTCCACTGGCTCCTCAACAGTTGCAAAAACAGTCCAATTACTGCTCTGATCAAAAGACAGCAGTGTAACATTTATGAAAAAAAAAATAGTTATGATTAGATGTACCTAATAAACTGGATCCAGAGTGTGTGTGCATTACCAGCAAATCTGAGTATCATAATTACCTGGGTGACAGAGATCCATCAGAAAAGGATAGCAACTAACAGAAAAGGGAAAGTTAAGTTGGTATCACTCTACTGTGTTTATATAGAAAAGTTTGAATAGCTTGATTCTTTTTATATATATATCAGTATCAACATATATGTTATACTTAGTCCTGAACCGTCCAACATATTATTGACATAAAATCTGAACAATCTTTGAAATCCTTAATCCCATAAATTAAAAATAGTTTTTTTAATATAAATTTGAATCCAAATTTATTGTAAAATACAAATTTAAAAGACTTTTCCCTCTCCAATACACTTATCTCCTCTACAGGCAGCTCCACAATTCTTTCATAGGGTTGGCCATATGGGGGCCACCAAATACAGAATTTCCAGTTTTATTATGCTGTTGTCAAATACAGGTTACTTGAAAAATATGGCACAAATGAGAGAAAGAAAAGAATTATATGTCAACTTAATTTCCTGCTATTAAAGTCGATATCAGTGAAAATGGATAAATATGAAAACCAAATAAGATTTTGAAATCTATGATAATTTGCTTTAAATAACGATTTAATGTTTCAACTCATTGTAGGGTGTTTTTGTCTCTCCTGTGCTCACGTTTATTTAACTTATTACCATCACAGGACAGTTTTGGCAGGAGGGCCAGCAAATTTGAGGTGGTGGCCGGTGCCACCTTAGTGCACCCTGTTTACAATTAAAGAAGAAACTTTTATATCTTTAACCGTCAACAGTTTATTGGGAAAAATTATTTCACAACTTTCATCTTTGTGTCTAAGAACTGAGAAATGACTATTCCCATTTTTACCTGATTCACTATAAAGAACTGAACTGAAAGATCACGCCACTTACACTGTTTTAAGTTCTAAGTGGCAATGCTTTAGTCATCTGAGCTTTCAACTCCATCTGGCTGGGGACATGTGGCAGTGGTGTAAACTGAAGACATCTCCACAGGAGGTGGAAATGTCTCCTCTCTGATCTCTTCATACAGCTGGCTGTCCTGAAGGAGGAGAAGAAACCACCTGACTGATACAAACTAAGCAATAATGAAAGTCATGTCTCATACTTCCTAAAACTTACATCTATGATGCTGGAGTAGATATTTTCCACTGGAGGTCCTGAAAACATAAAGTTTAGAAAATAAACATCTTGCAGTACGTAGAACCTGAGGAACCAAACACTGTAAAATATGAGGAACTAAATCTGAAGAACTGAAATAAGGTCAGGTCAGTGACATAAATATCGAAATGACTAGTAACTATTAACTAAATAGTAACTACGAGTAGTTACTGCTGTAATCAGTCACTGTTCTTAGTTATAAATGAACATCTGGTGCTTTGGTTACATACAGGGAAGAATACATTGAACTTTAAATGTACATTTGGTGTGACTGATAAGCCACACCTGATTTAATTGATGCAAAATAGTCTATGTAACATCTGTGCAGATGTATATTGGTGGCTTTGCCTCACCTTAGTAAACTCTGTGTGTGTGTGTGTGTGTGTGTGTGTGTGTGTGTGTGTGTGTGTGTTATGGAAGACAGGTTTGACTTCTGTGTACACAATTTAAAAGAAAGTTATAGCTTCATAGATGAATAGTATCTTTTTAAAAAGTGTTCTTTAGTCTTACACTAAACACTTGGTACATACAAATCTGTCCCACTGAAAGTTATTTTTGTAAACAGTCTCCATAAAGTATATTTCTAGATTTTACTGCAAAAACTAGGTTTTAGGTTGGGGATAGTCTCCAAAACAGGATAATGCATCCATAAAGTCCTTTAAAAATATTAAAAAATGCTTTAAAATTCATTTTTTGTACTCTCACTTTTGGGTTTAGTGGCCCTCCTCTTGCAGAAAATCAGCAAAGCTGCTGATAAGAAGGCGCTCAGGACAATCACAACCAGACCCATGTATAGCAGCAGATCTACAGGAGTTGAACAGAACAGACTTAATTTATTTAGTTTAAATACAGTATGTGGCTGTGGGCCAGTTCATTTAGCCACAGTGTTATATGAATTCATGTGCTTGCATGTTCACAGTAAGCAGGTATTTTCCTTATTCATTCAGCACCAACACATACAACAGCTCATTAGGTAGAGAGAAATGTTCACTTAATATTACTTAAAGCATAGTTGCTCATACAGGTCCACCTTAAGATGAAAACTATAAAGATAAGATTTGTTTCGGTTTTAGGCATGATTATCTACTGCTGTGCTTCCTCATTTTAATTAAAGTATTCATTAATACCTACAGTTCATATGAGGCTTTTTGTGTGCTATAACTGCTGTACTCACAATTGTAAAACTAGAAAGATTAGAAGATTAGAAGTACTGCACTTTTTCTACTTGTACGTTATTTCAACTTAATGTCTTTTTACTTCTAACACAGTTATTCCTTTGTGGGTATGTGACACATTCTTATAAACTCATGTGTAATTTAAATAGACCCATCTACATACATGCAAATATATAAATGTACCTGAACTTGCAGGTTGTGTGGGAAAGTGTTGGAAAGCTTCAGTGGAGGATGATGTAACAGTGGAGTTTGAACTCTGTGGTGTCATCTTCATCGTTGGTGTGGAGGCTGATGGGACAAATGCTTATGTTGAAAAAGGTTTCAGAATTAAATTTAGTGTTGAAACACTTCATCAATAATGCTATCAAGCTATCAATAATGAATAATGCAGCTAGTTGACTGACAGGTAAACTGGAGGTTCATAAATATTCTTTTAGTGAAAAAGTCCAAGAAAGTAACAGTTTGGGCTTCACAGCAGAACTGATATAACTGCATTTGTACAGTTGATATAATATACAAAGGTAATTTGAATAAGGTGTCAGTAAGTATTTGGACAGGTATGAACAAACATTTTCATGACATTCAGTAGAAACTCACCTTCTTTGACAGAGATCTGAAATTCATAGTTTGAATTAAAAAAATCTACACCCACTCTGCCCAAAGAGCACCTGTACACTCCCGAGTCAGACACTTCCAGCTTTGTGATGCTCACATACATAACTGTCTTAGTTTCGAGAAATCTTCCTTCTTTATACTCAATGCTGTATCTGCCTCGTTGAGCTGTGTCCTCCGTTGTTTCAATGAGAATTTTTCCTTGTTCACATTTTTCCTTACAGAAGAGCCTCAAGCTTCCAGACAAAGAAAATAAACAGCCAACTGTGATGTTTCCTCCCTCCCTTTCTGCATGGATGGGAATTTCTGCAGTAGCAAGATCAGCGTTTCCATCCTGAAGTGCTTCTGAAAATACAAACAATCAGTAATTACTGCATGCCCAAAATAATTTGAAACACTTTTATAAATTAAATTGAAGACCAGAAAATATTTAAGCTAACAGATCAAACATTTTCAACTTCAGTTAAATTCACTACATTTTTATTGATTTTCAATTTGCAAACATGAAACTCCATGATTCTTCCTGACATCAACACAAACCACTGGCTGATGAAAACTCAGAAACGTATGAAAAAAAAGCTTGAAAGCTGGACTTTTATATGTTTCTGATTAAATCTTCTTCTGCTTTCTTTGCATGTGAAATGGAGGTTGTGGATGTGTTGCTTAACATCCGGAGATTTCTGTTAACACATTCATGTTGTGCTTTTTAAAACAAAGAAAAATAATAGATTGATCCCTCATAAGATCTAAATGAAGATGAGTTCAACAAACAAGGAAACAACTCTCTAAGATTATTTTTTTTTATATCCTGTTTATTTGCTGAAGCAGTGAGGCTGACGCAATACCAGTCTGCACTTCTAACTCTTTATACCAGAAAAGGCATCAAAAATATTTTAAATAAGAAATTTTAAAAAAGAAAAACATTTGGGTAATTCAACAAAGATGAAACTATGATTAAAAGGCCAATTTCTAAAGAGAGATCTATGGTGAAACTAAAAATATATCTATAAAAAATATTTTTGTGCTAAGAACTTATTTTCTCCATAAGTTTATATTTTCAAGCAGTTAAATGGTGCTGTTGGTGAGCTATGTGTGGAATTGACCTTTTCCCAACTGTTAACCACATATTTAACCACAGAAACCAATAACTTGTAAGAGAGAGATGAAAATAACGAGCAAAACAGAATACACCATTTAAACTGTTTAGCAAGTTGCAAAATGAACTCATTAACACCACATAAAAAGAAAATGAAAATAAAAGTGAGAAAATAAGTTAAATAAGAGAATTTACTCACGAAGGAAGAGGAAACAGACCAAACTGTGACACAGTTTCATATCAAGGCTCTGATGAATAACTGCTTCCTCTCTTCCTTCTTTACTTACAAAAAAGGAACGTTCCACTTCCTGTTTTGCACGAATGATTTAGTCCACCTAATGATGTCATTCCTATCTATCATCTCTTGCTCGCTCTCTCTCTCTCTCACACACACACACACACACACACACACACACACACACACACACAATTTTATGAACAGGTTTCATTAACTACAGGCGAAAATTAAATACTTTGTTTTGAATGTAAAACAAACCAGAAAGTGCATTTCAGTGCATGCTTCAGCTGTTGCAATGTTTGCTCTGTCATTGCTCCTCATTGGTTTTCTTTCAGTTCTGATTTTACAGCTGATATTTGTGCAAAATTGCAATGTTAAAAGTGTGTCACTGTTGAAGGATCCAGAAATGAGAGCCGGATTTATGCAGGATTTTGGAAGTAAAGGGGAAATTGAAGAGAAACTGCTAAATGTCGGAAGGAGAGACGTTAACCACAAATAGTGATATTGTCTTTTGTAACAAAACCAGGATAATTTACTATTCACACAGGGTTTTTACCGCTCAGACATTTGACATTGGAACAAACCTTAAGTTGAATCTAAAGGTTAACTACGTTGGCACATTAGAAAAAGTGTGTAGGTTTGGTGGCAGAGAAGGTCAACGAGGTTACACACAGATGAACGAGGAAGAAGAGTTGGCGGTTTAAACTTTCGCAAGAGAGATGACCTACAGTACTGAGACACAGAGACTAGAATGATTTTAGAGTCTGCCAAGTTGTGCAGATGAAGTTTAAGATGAGCATGGGCAGTTTCTGAAGTCTCTAAACTAGGAACCATCTTAACAACTTCCCCAAACACTATTCAGCTGAATTACAGTCAAAATCTTGTCTTGTGCATTCTTTTGCAAGAACACTAGATTGTACACTGTGCCTAACAGTCGCAGGTAAGTACTCATGATTGCATATGCCTTTGTTCTGCAAGGAGATCTTACCCTTAGTGTCACACATTGTGAATACACACAGTGGCATTGAAGTCAAGCACTCGTGGTTACAACATGCCTTAGGTTGTCCCAAGGTTGTGCAGGGGGATCTTACCTGTGATGGGTTCAGCAGCTTCCATACTTGCCTATGAATGAAAGGCATTTAAGTTGAGTTCTCATCATGCACCACCTCGCTGCCAGTCAGAGCCAGCTTTGTAAAGTGTTCTTCTCCACTTTAAAATTTTCCTTACTTTTAGGCCTTGAAAGCGTAATTAGTGATTTATTAAGCTTATTTGGTCTCAACTGTGCCTAACATGCTGTGTAGCAGGTTATGTTCCAGATTACAGATCAACATGTATGAAATCATCACGTACTGACTGATTAGATCTCTGGAAAATACAATCCCCTTTCCTGGAAGATCCCTCAGTCTCTGTGTGGACAGCAGGAGGTTGTAAAGGTTTCCTTTGGGAAGTAATTGTTAGGAGCAAGGTGTACATTATAGACACTAATGTCTAATCGGGGAAATGTGCTGGACAATAGATGCTAGTAGACAATTGTGTCTATTTTCCACCACTTTCCCGACTATCAGTAAGAAATATATAGTCTTAGAGGAAACTTTATTTTTTCCTGTTGGTTCCAAACATTTTGTTTGTTCTCTAAGCACAAATACATGATAATAAATCAGAGCACTTGTTTGTACTTGCTAAACTTACATCCAGTTTGCATGTAGACTAATTTTTAATTTTGTTATTTATTCTTTACTTACTCTCAAACTATTAAACACCACCGAGGATGCAGATGAGAGAATAAAGTAGTGCTACATTTACATCTAGTCTACATCTAGTAGATCTTCAGAGGGTACTTCAAGTAATCTTGGTAACCAGCTATAGAGGATCCAGGTTTCAAGCTTCACCGTGATCCCATCTTGCAGGTCAGTTCCTCTCACACTCAAAGCTCCTTCTACCATCACACTTGGGGCTCGAGACTGAAGAAGTCACTTGGATGAGTGACGAAACATTTCTCCCACAAAACGCTACGTCCAGATGAACAGATTCAACTTTTGGAGATTTACTTTCCTGGATGATTGAGAATGCATCAAGACATTTACTAACTAACATTCACACATTGAGTGTTCTTCTAAAAAATGTAGCTTGATCTCTCTGAATCTTTAAAGAAAGTTTAATTCACCTTCATTATTCTACATGGTAGAATTAGCTCCAAGGGTCTCTTTCCTTTGTATAATGTTATTCTGGCATTTTAAAGTTCTGTCTCGCTTTCTCATTGTTTTCCATTAAACTTGCCTGAGTTTAAAAAGGAGGCGTTGTGGGTTTTGGTGTTGCCCGTAGCTCTGTTTCTCGTTTGTAAAAAGAAGACAGAGATCTCTGATCGTAAGTTACCCTATCTGTTTGATTAAGAATACAGTATCTGACAGTGAGTACACCCCTTGCATTTTTTGGAAGTATTTTATTATTTCTTTTCATGGGACAACACTGAAGAAATGACAGTTTGATACAATGTTAAGTATTTGGTGTACAGCTTGTATAACAGTGTAAATTTGATGTCACCTTAAAATACCTCAACATACAGCCATTAATGTCTAAACCGCTGGCAACAAAAGTGAGTACAGCCCCAAGTGAAAATGCTACTAGTTGGACCGTCAGACTGGATGCTAGGTATTGAAGATTCCATAGGTCCCACATCCTCTTCATTTAACCCCTTCTGCTGGGGTTACTTGCATGGTAGCATTCCAACAGCGCCCTCTTCTCATCTATTGGCGACTTGTGCCATCTTGTTCCAGAAGCCCACTTCTTATCGGTGTGTCCCGATTCCTCAACACCTGACCCGGACCTTGTTAATCTGGGCAACGTCTAAGTCAGAATGGCTTCAGTTTTCCGTCTCTTGCTCAGATCCAAGGTAGGCTTGGTTAGCATGGTGGGTATAGCATGTTTTCCTGCCAATCTTTGGTTCATCCTAGTTCAAATTTCTCTTTTGGTGCTTTGTTTTACAGTATTAATGCTGGAAATATGATATTTCAAATTTCATGATAGACCCAAATACAATATGGTATTTTATATTTGATTTCAGTTTAATTTTAATTGTGTTCTAAAACTTTGAAGTCCTTAAACTTACCAATATGCAGTTTATGTTGTTGCCAGAGTCACTGAAGACATACAAACAAAGTGCTGTTCATCAACATTTTGAAACGTAAGAGTTCAGTTTGAAAGGATATAATACAATATTTGTGAGTACTGCTGCATCACCACCAGGTGGTGCTTTTAAGTTAACTGAGGATTTTGTACATTACAAGAAAAGAGAAAACCCAAAAGAAACTCACTGGCACATTCAAATCTTTATAGTTTTTTTCTTTAAAGGGAAGAAAAAGGAGGAGTTTGAAGGCACAATCCATGGTATCAGTTTTTGTCTCTCTGGTTGCAAAATCAACCTTTATGGTATAAAATCCATATTCAAATTTAGACAGTATCATTTGTGTTGTTGTATCTGTGTGAGTGAAGAGTAGATTTGATCCAGGTCCCTGCTGGCTGGATCAAGGCTCTGATAGATCGGGTCATCTGGTGTGGAGACTGGAGAACAATTCTCATAAAGTGTAACCTAGGGGAGAAATATACAGATTTTATAAAACTGTGACACATTAAAATAGAAAATAATGACATGCCTTAGCTTTAAGCACTTGAGGAAAATTCCAGAATTCACCACCATCCTCCCAGACCTTTTCACCAGCACGATGCACCCAGGCATCACCACCATCATCTGCATGTTGGTAAAATACTTAGCTAACTAGACATAGAGAGTTAGACTCCATCCCCATTTTTTTCCATGTCACTCTACACCACTGCTCCTCGAAACCGAGCCTATTGCCTTACTTCCTGTAGAAACCAAACAGCCAGCTCATAAATGCTTGGCACAACAAAGAAGAGCCACCTCGACAGGACAAGACTCAGCTGTACATCTGCATCTAAAGACAAATGGTCAGATTTTCAAGGATGCCAGTGTCCACATTTTGGTCCAAGAAGACAGATGGTTTGAAAGAGCAGTGAAAGAGACCATTTATGTCCATCACTGACCTCATTATTAAACAGAGGGGGTGGCTTACGACATCAATTGTCAGCCACCTACAATGCAGTCTTGAGATCCCTTCCCAGGCACCTCAACCTCTACTCACATCTCGCATCACCTCAATAAATCCCATGATAAGCTGAGGCAACATCACACAGTGGCTTCACCCAAAACCTCTGGTGGTATTGACCCATGCTTTTCTCACACAGACAAAAAAAAAACCCTACATGGCAACATCCGATCTGCTGAAAATATCATTGGCTTCTCACTACCCACAGTGGATGACATTACCACATCCTGCTTCCTCGGTAGAGCCAGGAACATCATAAAGGATCCTTCACACCCTAGCCATAATCAGTCCTAGCTGCTGGCATCAGGCAGGCACAACAGGACTGCTAAAAGCTCTGCATCCAAACTCAGAGACATTTCTTTCTCAGTTCCAAAATCATAAACTCTTGTATCCATTAACATTCACTGAGTCACAGAGCCAATACAATCAATTTTGATTTAAAAAGAAATATTTGTGATTCCTTTGATCGATAACATATTGCCGCTGTTGTAGTTTGCAAGGAAGACCCAGATTTGTCTGTAACAAGTAGTGAAACCTGAAATATGTGCGATGCACACTGGAAACGGAGATCTTCACATTCAAAGCACAAGTTTCACCTTACAGCTACTACCAGCATGTTTCAAAAGGCACAACAACAAACAAAAAAAACTGAAATTGTATTAAAAGATTCATAAATGTCAACACAACACAAAGCTATCTGATACACCATTAATTTTAAAAAAAATCTGATTACTGCAACTTTAATTAAAGATGAAGTAGGGATTTGATACCAAATCAGAAATAAGGCTCTTCAAAAAAAAAAAGAAGAAGAAGAAGAAGAAGAAGAAGAAGAAGAAGAAGAAGAAGAAAAAGAAACAACGAAGATGGCTCGCCTCAGTCGTGTTGTGGTCGGGGTTTCTCCGTCTGTTCAGACCTATAGCAAAAACATCAGTTAATTATAACTTCACAGTCATGAGGACAGTAGAAAGAGCATCACTTCCTTTGAGGTGACAGTGCTGACCACTGCACTACTGGGCCACCTAACTATTTGAATGAGTTACAGTATCTCACAAAAGTGAGTACACCCCTTACATTTTTGTAAATATTTTGTTATATCCTTTCATGGGACAACACTGAAGATATGACACTTTGATACAATGTAAAGTAGTCAGTGTACAGCTTGTATAACAGTGTAAATTTCATGTCACCTCAAAATAACTCAACATATGGCCATTATTGCTTAAAACCTTGGCAACAAAAGTGGGTACATCCCTAAATGAAAATTTCCAAATTGTGCCCAAATAGCCCTTTTCTCTCCCTGGTGTCATGTGACTCATTAGTGTTACAAGGTCTCAGGTGCAAATGGGGAACAGGTGTGTTGAATTTGGTGTTATTGCTCTCACACCCTCTGATATTGGTCACTGGAAGTTTAACATGGCACATCATGGCAAAGAAATGAAATGAAATGAAATCCTGAAATGCGCCAACAACATTGAGAGTAATGCCCCTTAATGCTCTCTGGTCGCTATGGTAACACATAAATATTTCTTTCAAAATTAGACACACAACTACAACATGGGAAAAGACCCAGGGAAACCGAGTTAACGATAAAAACCCTGAAAACCATAAATTTCACACCCGAGCCTCAACTCTTGCGGCCCAGTACCGGTCCATGGCCCGGGAGTTTGGGACCGCTGGTCTAGGATATAAAAATATACCCAACACCCTAAAACTGAGCTGCAGCACAGAGCCCAAGACCATACAACAGTTTCACAGGACAGGTTCCACTCAGAACAAACCTCGCCATGGTTGACCAAAGAAGTTGAGTGCACGTGCTCAGCGTCATATCCAGAGGTAATCTTTTGAAAATAGATGTATGAGTGTTGCCAGCATTGCTGCAGAGGTGTGGAGGGTCAGCCTGTCCTGTCAGTGCTCAGACCATACGCCACTCACTGCATCAAATGGCTGTTGTCCCGTGAAGGGAGCCTCTTATAAAGATAATGCACAAGAAAGCCTGCAAACAGTTTGCTGAAGACAAGCAGACTAAGGATGTGGATTACCTGTGGCTTATTTGGTTCAGATGGTGTATAGGATGTGTGGTGGCAACCAGATGAGGAGTACAAAGCCAGATGTGTCTTGCCTCCGGTCAAGCATGGATGTCATTGCTGCATGAGTGCTGCTGGCACTGGGGAGCTAGAGTTAATTAATAATAATAATGTACACTTTATTGATTCCCATGGGGAAATTACTTGTTTTTCCTCTGCATTTGACCCATTCACTCACTGAAGCAGTGGGCAGCCACTAAACAGGAGCTCGGGGAGCGGTGAGTAGGGACGGTACCTTGCTCAGGGGTACCTCAGGGTAGCCGTTCAGTGGATTTGAACCCCCGACCTTCCGATCATGGGGCGACCACTCTACCTACTGAGCTATTAAGCACCTGTGGGGCATTCTCAAATGGAAGGTGGAGGAGCGCAAGGTCTCTAACATCCACCTGCTCCATGATGTCATCATTGAGGAGTGGAAGAGGGTGCCAGTAGCACCCTGTGAAGCTCTAGTGAACTCCATACCCAACAGAGTTAAGACAGTGTTGGCAAATAATGGTGGCCACACAAAATATTGACACTTTGGGCACAGTTTGGACATTTTCACTTAGGGCTGTACTCACTTTTGTTGCCAGCAGTTTAGACATTAATGGCTGTATGTTGAGGTATTTTAAGGTGACATCAAATTTACACTGTTATACAAGCTGTACACCGACTACTTAACACTGTATCAAAGTGTCATGTCTTCAATGTTGTCCCATGAAAAGATATAATAAAATATTTACAAAAATGTGAGGGGTGTACTCACTTTTGTGAGATACTGTATTCTTAATCAAACAGATAAGGTTGGAAGGTAACTTACGATCAGAGATCTCTGTCTTCTTTTTACAAACGAGAAACAGAGCTACGGGCAACACCAAAACCCACAACGCCTCCTTTTTAAACTTGGGCAAGTCTAATGGAAGACAATGAGAAAGCGAGACAGAACTTTAAAATGCCAGAATAACATTATAGGAAGGAAAGAGATCCTTGAAGCTCAGACTACCATATAGAATAATGAAGGTGGATTAAACTTTCTTTAAAGGATCAGAGAGATCAAGCTACATGTTTTAGACAAAACTCACCTGTGACAACAATCTGAAAATTACAGCATGACTCCAGATTCTCCGATTCATTCAAAGTGCAGTTGTACATGCCTGAGTCTGAGTTTTTCAGCTGTGTGATGCTCAGATAAAGAAAATCGTTGTGAATGCTGTATCTCCCCCTCTGAGCCATGTCATTAGTTGTTTGAAAGAGAGTAGTTGTTTCGCCATTTTTCTTACAGAACAGTTTCTTTTGTCCAGGAGAAGAACATGTGCATTTGATTGTGATGGGCCCTCCTTCCGTTGCCGTAAGAATGGGAAAACCAGTGTTTCCATCCTGCAGCGCTGTTGAAAAATCATTAGTTAACATTTTCCTGTAAGTGTGCAGTGCAAAGCTAATTCCTTCTTCAGGTTTCCAGGTTTACAATTTGATTTGGTTATTCAGATTCAGAAATCTATACAACATTATCTTCTACTAAAAATGTGTAAGACTTGTAAAAAAAAAAAAATACCTGCAGCCCATAGAAAAAGTATCAATGTGACCAAAGTTTATTGCTCTTCATCTGTGGATTGCATTTTGTGTAAGAAAAGGCAATGGATGTGGAAGAGTGCATCCACGAATGTTTTTATCAGCAAGTTGTTTAATGGTGAAATACTGTTCTGATAAGTCTGTGAAGGTTCTCAGTCATCCAGGTCATCGTAGTCTAAGGAGCTTGGAAAGAAAAGTGTCTGGACTTCTTTAAGTTGCTTGAAGACGTTTCATCTGAGAAGCTTCTTCAGTTCTAAGGTCAAATGATGGAGAGTCCCAGATTTAAACCCTGTGGGAGTGTCCCCCCATGAGGGATAATGGACCCCCTAATGATCCTCTACCTAGTCACATGAGCCAAGGTGTGAAAACGGGTGTAGGTCACAATCAGCCAAGGTTTCGGGTGAACTCATTGTGAAACCTAGCCCCACACTATCATGTGAGTGGGCGTTAAGGCGTCTGGGAAGGGATCTCAAAACTGGACTATAGATGGCAGACAGTTGGTGTCGTAAACTACCACCTCTTTTCAAAGATGGTTGTTCTCAGTGGACATAGATAGCCACAGCGGACATAGATGGAGTCATCACTCCCACCACCCTCTGAAACACAAACTTGGAGTAATCAAGACCCTACAACACTGGGCAGAAAATGTTCCATCTAAGCCTGAAGGGAAAAAGAAGGAAAACACACATGTAATGGAGGCTCTTAAAACATGTGGTTATCCTAACTGGGCCTTCATCAAGTCAACAAAGAGGCACCGAAAAAAAGATCAGACAACAACTGGGGAGGATCAGAAAGAGAAACACAATATTGTTATCCCCTTATGTAGCAGGTTTATCAGAAAAACTCAGGAGAGTCTTCTCCATCCCAGTGTATTTCAGACCCAGCAACACTCTCAGACAAAAACTGGTACATCCCAAAGACAGAACTCCTAACCACGAACTTAACAACGTAGTATATGCTGTACAGTGGAGCGAGGAATGCTCAGACCTCTACATTGGAGAGACCAAACAGCTACTTCATGAACGCATAGGACAACATAGAAGAGCCACCTCCACGGCACAAGACTCAGTGGCCCATCTGCATCTAAAGGACAAAGGTCTTTTTGAGGACACCAATGTTCACATTTTGGACAGAGAGGACAGATGGTTTGAAAGAGGCCATCTATGTCCACTGTGTGCGACCATCTTTGAACAGAGGCGGTGGTTTACGACACCAACTGTCTGCCATCTATAATCCAGTTTTGAGATCCTTTCCCAGACGCCTTAACGCCGACTCACATCCTGGACCTTTTGACCTCAGGAAATCGCATGATAGGGTGGGGCTAGTTTTTACAGTGAGTTCACCCAAAACTTTGGCTGACTGTGACTTAAACCCATTTTCACACCTTGACTTGTGTGATTAGGTCATTAGGTGGTCTTTTGTCCCTCTTGGGGGGATAGTACCACAGGGCTTAAATCTGGGACTCTCCACCATTTGACATTAGAACTGAAGAAGCTTCTCGGATGAGAGGAGAAACATCTTCAAGTAACTTAAAGATGTCCAGACACTTTTCTTTCCAAGCTGTTCTGATAAAATAAAATAACATGTTTTAGACCAGCGGTCCCCAACCCCCAGGCTAAGGACCGGTACCGGTGTGAGAGTCATTTGGCACCGGGCCGCGAGAGCTGAGGCTTGGGTATGAAATTTATGGTTTTCAGGATTCGTTTACTTGGTTTCCCTGGGTCTTTTCCCGTGTTGTAGTTGTGTGTCTTATTTTGAAAGAAATATTTAACTGTTACCATAGTGACCAGAGAGCTTTAAAGGGCAGAGAGGAGGATGTTACTCTCAATGTTGTTACTCTCAATGTTGTCGATACCTTAAAGGCAGGTCAGTGAAAATATTGTTTGACATTAAACCGGTCCATGGCCCAAAAAAGGTTGGGGACCGCTGTTTTAGAACATAAGGAAGCCTCTAAATTTAGTGAACTTGTCATTTGCAAAGGGGTTTTCCTAGCTGCTGTCTAATAAAAGAAAAATCCACCCAGTCTTCTTTTGGTTGAGTGAGCTTCCTGTTTTATGAGGTCAGAAGTATCTCAGCTAAAGCAACATGAATAAAACCCAAAAATGTGTTAATTTAAAAAGACCAAAGGAAGCAAAATGAATATATACAAAATATATTATTTCCTTAAAGTAAATGAAAATGAAAGTGAGCTCCCATGGTGGAGGTTTGCTCTTATAGTGCTTCATGTTAATGTATGGTGTTATCCTGAGTATAAAGTGATTTCGAACTGTGCTTTAAAAGGTGCTAGACACTTATTATATAAGTTATTATTATTATTGCTGTTATTGTTATTAGTAGTAGTATTGTTATTATTATTGTTATTAAAATTGGAGCTTAAATTAAAATTGATTGACAATGTGCACAAACTTACTGGTCAACTCTAAATATGTTAGTAAGTAAATAAAGAATAACATATTACAAAGATGTACTCACTGATGAAGATGAGGAAGATCAAAGTTTGGTATACCGTCATATTGAGAATCTGGTTTCATCTGACGTCTCGTTTTTCGCTTGTGAACCAGGAACTCCTTACTTCGATTAGTAATGAAACTCTCTTACTCTAATCTCACCCTCAGCAGTACTTTGTACAGTTTTTCCTATACTACAGCGTATTTTTCTTTGAAAGACAGCTTTTGTTTGATTTCTCAGCAAACCAGACTTCGCATAATAATGAGCTATAACATGCTGAGGGAGTTAAAGATCATTCACCAAAATAACTCTCTGTAGAATTCATATGATAAGGAAAAGTCCAGTTTAATCCCTTAAGAAATGTCTTCATGTGTTTCAGGAGCTGATGCATTGATCAAATCTTAATCACCTCTGCAGAAAAAACAAGGCTCAACTTGTAGATTCATGAGAAGGTTACTTTAATGATTTGAGTCATTGTTATAGAAATAACTCCACAGGAAAAGCATCATAGTGGCGTCATTTAAAGTTTGAGCCAAATTTAACTTTTCTAAGAACCATTTTCTTTAACTACCTTAAATACTGTCACTTCCTTTTTTCAAACCTCTGTATGCAATTGTTCTTATATCTTATAAAGCACAGATTAATTTTAAATACCTTCAAACTTTTACAAACATGATTAGAGGAAGTGAAAACGTTCCTAGTAAGGCAAGAGTAAATAAAAAAATGTTGTGGGTGAGTTATATTCTAAAAACAAACAAACCAAAGGTCACTTCTGAGGATGTTTATTGTTAGTAAAAAGAAAGTTAATCACAAAATCACCACTGAAAATGATCAATAATAACATTAACTAAGCCTAAACAACAAGTTAAACGTTTTAAGTCAAAACAATTGCATTATAATGAACTTTAATGAGTTTCTTAGACCAGTGATTCCCAAAATGTAGGTCTCACAGGAGTATCATGAATGTAATGCTCGTAAACAGCAAGAGGTCATTTAAGGAAGTGTTTGCTCACAGGGGGTCGTTTGATGGTTGGGGTTTTCTCTGTACCACCTTAAAATATAAAGTGTTTTCAGGTGACTGCTGTTGTGATTTGGTGCTATATAAATGAAATTCAATTGAATTTATTAACTATACACTAAATAATCATGTTATTATGTCCACATTGCTAGGCTGGGCCCTATTTTACCTTAACTGCAATAATTTCAGTCCATAATGACATGATAGCATCACACATTGCTGCAGATTTGTGGGCTTAACATCAACAATGCGACTCTGATTCCAAAACAAAACTTGCTTTACTTCCTAATTAAGCTTCAAACTCGAAGTTGCATTTTCCTTGCACCGCTCCATCAAAGCTTGCTTTGTAAAAACACACGCTACCAATGATGCCTGAAGCAGTAACTGCTTCGGCCCTCTGATTGAATCGCATGACTGGTCCAAATTAGTCGATACTGCTAAGCAACGCAAAATGCTTCGTAACGGCTCATCAGTGCCATGTGAATGTGTGTTTTCGAATGCTGGAGAAAGAAAAACTGCAGAAAAGATGTTTCTCAGTTACAATCTTTGAATCCCCATACCATGTACATAACTACACCCAGCCCTAGTTATACAAGCACAGCTTACCATCGCATCACATCCCCTGTTTCTCCAAGCATGTCGTCTTCCAGCTACTACGTTACATAAGTTTACAGAATCAATTGGCCAGTCAATCCATCTTTACAAAATTGTATTTATATCATTCACACAAACCCTAGTTACACTCAGCACATGATTATTGAGACATTGTTTTGGTGTCTCCTATTTTGCCACTGTCACTTAAACAAAGCTTTGAATGAATGAACCCATTTTCAAAACAACTCATGAAGTGGTCTGATACTGATTGATTGCTTTATTTGCACATCACTACTAGCAAATAAGAAAGAAGCGAAACAACTTCACAACTTCTCATCCAGTGTTGTCATGCATCATGGGGCTGAAGAATGACAACAGGTTTGGTTAGGAACAGACTGACAGGGGCTCACAAAACATAAGAACAGCAGGAGAGGCAGAGAATATATGTAGAAGAGCGGATTAGGGTAGAGTGCACACACCTGGGAGCACAGCTGAACAGCATCAGTCTAACTAGACAGGGGAAGCAGAACTGAACATCATGCACACAATACGTGGGACTATTAAAATAAAACAGGAACTAATGCACACACTGAGACCCAGAATATGACACGTAAACTTAACACAGGAACCAGAAATAAACAGACATGGCGACATGTCTTACTGGGGGCACAAAAGGACGAAGACAAGACAGAGATGACACTGGGACAGACTGGGCACGAAAAGGGAACTAAGATAATTAAACAAGAACCAAGAACTAGAAATATCTCTAGAAGTAGAAGAGGTATCTCATAATATTTGCAAAGAAATAAATCATATGGTCAGAACAGGCTCAAAATACTGCGTCGGACACCCAGGACCATGACAATGTGTCTCCGGACAAATGATCCATCACCGTTGGCTTGTGTGGTCTCATTAAACTCATTAAAAGTCAAGGTCCATCTGCAGACAGGATCGTGTGTGTTATTGTGCCTCCATGAGTGTGGAGTAGGTTCAGTCCTTGTCCTTGCAGGTTGCACCAAGAGTAAGATAAGTTCAGCCTTCACATTTGGAGGTTGGAGAACAGTCATCATAAAGAACCATCTGGGGAAAAATGAATAAATAAATAAATTAGCAGAAGCTGTCAATAGACAGCAGATTTTCACTTCAAGTTGTTTTGTTCATATTTTTTTATCTATCTATATCTATATATAGTTTCATATTGTATACATATGTTGATTCTTTTCTCTGTGAAAGCTTTCAAAGTTTATGTGGGTATGCTCTTTGCAGGGCCAATATTTTAACTGCCACAGATTTAGATAGAAATAATTGATTTACAAAACCAGTGGTTCATCATCATTGTCATTTTTATGTTTTTTAATTTAGTTTGCATTTTCTATTTTAAATTCAATTAAGTTTTAATTTCCAGTGCGAGTCAGTTTGTTTGAGTGTGATTAAAAATTAGTTTTAGCTATACGTAACTGTGGTTGCCAGTGACAACGCTATATAAAGGTACTATAAAACATTATATTTTAAAACAACTTCAGAAAAGCATTCAGCTTTTTAAAGAGTTAATTCCTTTAGTTAACAGAAAGTCACTGACTGTGTCTGTCTGTGCATTGTAGTGGGGGTTTCACTGAGCTTTGCTCTTTTTTGTAGTCAAAAGGCTTAACAAAAGCACAGACTCTAAACCAAAACACCAACATCATGAACAATAAAACCAAAACACTGCAATCACAGAACTGAGCAAGAATGAGGTGACAAAATTCTGATATTACTGGTTTTAACATTACGTAAAGATTTTTGATTGACTGTTAATATAATTGCAGATTAGTGAAATTTTCAGTAAAAAGAAAACTTTAAATAGAAACAGAATTCAAATGAATGATTGCTCTTGGACTGAAATAATTTTCTCATGAACATTAACCACAAAGATGACCATCCAGTTAATCACTGTCCTTTTAAAACACGGGGCTGAATTGGTAGCATAATGTTTATTTAACTTTATAGTCTATATGTGTTTTTGAATTGACTTGACTTGAATTGACTGCAGTTTTAGTGGATTTAGCAAACTGTGAAATCACTCCTTTCTTTTTATTAAATAGTACTTTGTTAAATCGTTACAGAGAGAATAAACAAAGAGAAGTCACCTCAGTCTGGTTGTGGTCTGAGCTTCTCCTCCTGTTTAAATCTGTAGAAAACACATTACCATTGGCTAATCAGCCATGGGACTGTACCACTGAACTACTGCCCCACCTTTTAATAAATTCTCTTTGAATAAATTGTTCTTAAAGGTGCAGAAAGAATCGTTTGGAGGGTAACTCACCGTTAAAATGAACTGCCCTTTTTTCATAGATGAGCAACAGAACAACAGGCAGAAGAAAAATAACCAATACCAGTATTATAACCACAGGCAAGAGGATACCTGAAGGAAAGAAGATGCAATTAAAGGAGCCAGAATAACATCCACTATATACACAGCAGAGTAGGTAAGAAAGGAACTCTGTTCATGTTCGTTGGTTGAGAGAAAATCTTGTAAAATGTAGAATAATGAACCTGAACTTGCAAGTGATGTTTTAGGCTGTTTGGTGCTTTCACTGAAGGCTGATAAAGGTAAGGTACTTCCTGAAGTAAAACTCCGTGTTGGTGGTGGTGGTGGTGGTGAAGAGAGATGAGCTGACGAAGAAATAGGTTTCACAGGTGATTTAGTCTTGAAAGTAGTTGAAGCTATGAACAAAGAAACAATTAGAACAACACTTCTTGCTCAAAGCAGTCTGTAACCAAAGAACGTTCACTAATAGTCTAACAACACAGGGGTTTTCAATGTACGATAAACTAAATACACTTAAAATCCTCAGAGACACAAAGGTTTTCATGACTTTCTGTAGAAATTTACCTTCTGTGACAACGATCTCAAAATCCCAGTTTAAAGATAAGTGATCTGAAGGTGTTCTGTCCAAAGAGCACCTGTACCGGCCTGAGTCAGACTTTTCCAGCTTAGTGATGCTCACATAGACAACTGTATAAATGAGAAAAAATCCTTCTATATATTTAATACTATATCTGCCACTCTGGGCTGAATCATCTGTTGTTTCAATGAGAATATTTCCTTTTTCACATTTTTCTTTACAGAAGAGCTTCCTGTTTCCAGACAGAGTAAATGAGCATCCAACTGTGATGGTTCCTCCTTCCACTCCAGTGCGGATGGGAATGACTGCATCGACAACACCCTGCAGAGCTGCTGAAAACACAAAAAATCATTAGTTACTGTCTGTACTGTAAGACAGCACTGCTTTATATTTAAAGATACACATATTGCTTTAATTTTAAACAATTTAAAACATTAAAAACAATTCTGTTTACAGATACTCTACATAAAAACGTGACTCATGATGGCAAAGATGTAGATTGCTGAGAAGTCTTTCAAAATGAATGACACCAAAAGTCACACAACGATTTTTGGATACATTAGTTCTGAAATTAAAAGTTACGAGTAGCTCAAAGTAAAACTCCATACTGTATTGCAGTTGGCTTACAGAATTACTATAACTTACACTTATGAAAAAGAACGCTTTCACATGACCCTGTTTACTCCTGTGATTCAGTAGCTTGCTGAACCACCATAGCAGTGGTACCCTGAAGTCATTGCTTCTAACATAAAAAGTGTTTGTTTTGGGTTTTTTTTACTTTTTCTGTCTTTCATATCTTTGTGGACAACTTTTGGCCCACTCTTCTTTACAGTGTGGGCTCTGTTCAGTTGAGCCTTACAGGTATTCATTTGTGCAGTGCTCTCTTAAGTCCCACCAAAGCATTTTAATCAGGTTGAGGTCTGGACTTTAACAGGGCCATTGCAATATCTTTATTCTTTTATTCTCCCTCAAAGGGAGGGAGTATCAAATTCGTTCCTTTTGTTTGTCTGTTTTAGAAATCCATCCATCCATCCATCCATCCATCTTCTTCTGCTTATCTGGGGCCGGGTCGTGGGGGCAGCAGCCTAAGCAGAGAAGCCCAGGCTTCCCTCTCCCCGGCCACCTCCTCCAGCTTGTCGGGTGTTCCCAGGCAAGCCAATAGATATAATCTCTCCAGTGTGTCCTGGGTCTGCCCCGGGGCCTCCTCCTGCTGGGACATGTCTGGAACACCCCACCCAGAGGGGGCGCTCGGGAGGCATCCTTATCAGATGCCCGAATCACCTCAACTGACTCCTTTCGATGTGGAGAAGCAGCAGCTCTACTCTGAGCCCCTCACGGATGGCTGAACTCCTCCCCCCATCTATAAGGGAGAGGCCAGCCACCATTCAGAGGAAGCCCACTTCCGCCGCTTGTATCTGCGATCCTTGTAACGTTCTTTCAGTCACTACCCACAGCTCATGACCATAGGTGAGGGTTGGCAGGTAGATCAACTGGTAAGCTTCGCTTTTACACTCAGCTCTGTCTTCACCACGATAGACTGATTGACCACGATAGAGTGTCCGCTTTACTGCAGTCGCAGCACCAATCCCTCTGTTGATCTCCCGCTCACTTCTCCCGTCACTTGTGACCAAGACCCTGAGATACTTGAACTCCTCCACTTTGGGCAGGAACTCGTCCCTGACCTGGAGTGCGCACTCCACCCTTTTCTGGCTGAGGACCATGGCCTCAGAGTTGGAGTGGCTGATTCTCATTCCCACAGCTTCACTCTTGGCTGCGAACCATTCCAGTGAGAGTTAGAAATCTATCATTCAAATTCTTAAAGATATCATGCTTTGTGTGATGGTAGATACCAACAACAACCCAAGCTGATTTAAAATCGGGTCAAGGTCAAGGTCACACCATTTTGGGGGAGTCTTATTTTTAGGCTTCTGTTGTGACTTTGGTTGTCTGCTTGGGATCATAGTGTTGTTGCGTGACCATCAGCTCATCACAGTGATAGGGGGGATAAGGTAATAGCTAACCCTAAGGCTAAAGCTGATGCTAAAGAGGATGATGAGACAGACAAAGGGTTAAGAAACCTCACATTTCAGAATATACATTTTAGTAGCTGTACTTAAATGTGTGCCTATCAATCTCAGGTTATGTTGGCTGATTAGTTTTGTCCTAATCATAATGTGAAGCATCTGATCCACTGATGTCATTTCAGTTGCTGTGTAGAAGAAGCTTAAAAAAGATTCTTCTAACTTATTCACAACAATAAAAGGAGACATTGAAGAGAAGCCTGGAGCCTGTGAAACTGCATCAGTATTAGACAAGCTGCCCACTGTTCATGTCTTTGACCGTGAAATGAGATTTTTGATGTGTTGCTCAATAAGCACAGCTATCAGTTTGTGAACAAGGCTGCAATCAGCAGTTTACTGCCGCACTGTTGTTCCTCTTTAACTTCAGTCTAAAAAAAACAAACATGTTTGTCGTCACCAGCTCTACAAGGCATGTAAAACTATTTACAACACATTTTATGTAGAATGAAAGGTACACTCTGTGAGTAGGTGGGGATGTTTCAAGCTATTTGTTGATTATAGTCGAATAACCCACAGATCACCTATAAATAAATGAATAAAGTAACAGGAAACAAAGAGGTGGATGTACTTACTGAGGAAGATAAAGGAGATCAAAGTGTGGCAGACTTTCATTTTGATGCTTTGATCGTTTGTCGCTACCTCCTTGTCCTTCTTCACTGGCAAACCCGAAGCGTCTTGTTCTTTTTATGTTTGGGTTCTTCTTCTAAACACAGGACACACTCAGCCCTACTCTCCTCCCCATCTCTCTTTACCCCCTGCATTTGATCGTACTAACTGATATAATACAATGAAAGGATAAAAAATTAAAGCCCCATCTAAATGTTCAAATATGTTGAATTCATGTGATGACAAATGATCCAGTATAATTCCTGAAGCGATTTCTTCACAAATTTCAGAACTGGAGTTTTTGGTGTAAATTCAGATCTTCTACTCAGTAAGTATCAGTTTTTTTTAGTAGCAGTGAAAGACTTACTAGAGCTGAAAACTATTAATAACAACCAATTAACTAAAGAAGAACAAGTTAAACATAAAGAAAAAGAAGATAGTGTTTAAATACAGTTTTTGTCATGGATCCTATGTGTTAGCACATCTATACAGAATATAGTGGTGCTTCATAAACAGATGTCAAGTCATGATTCTGTCTAAATCTCTTTATGGAGTTTTGTCTTCTGCTGGGAGTCGTTCCACAGCAACATCAGACAAATATACTTCATCAAAAAGTCACCAGATTTTTTGGCAATTTTATACTTCCCTTTTTGACCCATTATCACAGATCAAAATTAAATAAATAAACATAAATAAAAATCCCCCCCCCCCCCCCCCCCCCTCCATGAATCAGGGTCTGTGTCTCCCACGGATCCCGGGGTGTGTGTGTGTGTTGCCAGGTAGCTTTTGTTCTCTGGTAGGGTCTCCCATGGCAAATAGGTCTCGGTGAAAGACTAGACGAAGGCCCTTATGAGTGTAAGCTCAAGAGAACAGCTCACCCTGCCTGGGATAGGGTTACCAGGGTCCTGCCCAGGAGCCAGGCCTGGGGAGGGTGCCCGAGGGAGAGTCCTTGGTGGCCAGGTGGGACCGGAAGAAAATGGGTGGATGAAAAAAAAAATCCCTCCAAATAAATACATGAAATTGCTACTTTTTTTTTTCTTTTTCTGTTGTAACCATCGTCAAGTAGGTTATGTTTTTGGTAGTGTTAACATGTGTATGTATCATTCTTTCTGTATGTAAACACAATAACTCAAAAAGGTTTGTGTGAATTCTAATAAAACTTTGGTGGATGTTTGCACTCTCAGAGTGCTTCTTGTTTTTTGGGGGGAGGGGGTTTGTTTTCCCCTCAGGTATGTTCTCAGAGTTTGGAAAGCCTGTTTGGAAAGAAGACATACCAATATACCAATGTTTATTATTGCTTTGCAACTTTACAGATCAGTTTGATGAGCTGTTATTTAATCCTGATATTTGTGACTACTCCTGCAGCACCCCCAGGTGGCGCCTTTGAATATAAGATGAGCTCTAATTTTGCACCAGAATGAGAGGTTAGAAGAGTCATTTTAATCCAAAAAAAGAGAAAGAAAACATTCATTACTGGCATAAAATGCTTAATCTGTAAAATCTTTATCTTTTAGTAAAGTGAAGAATAAAGAAGCGTTTAAAGATGTTGTTTGTTGTATCTATCTGTGTCTGTTGTGACCAATGTTCCCTCTAATTTTTCACGTGTCTGAGCGAACGCACAAACTCCCTGAGCGGTCCCTTGGACCACTGTGAGTGACATCAGACGTGTGCACTGTGGTCACGCCAGCATCTAATCCATCCAAGTTACATGGTTTATTAAAATAATCAAACTACAGCATTTACATTTATGTTAGACTACTTTTAATTAACTGCTTTAGCCCACTTACAATGAAAATTTAAAAAAATCTTGTTCATGACCTGTGTAGTATGTTAACACTATTGGAAGTAAAAATAACTTTAACTCCAATTTTGAAAACACAACTTTCTTTCTTTCTTTTTTTTTTTTTCATAAAGCTCTGACTTGTATTATGAGTCTGTGGTCTGGGAGAGTCCTGTAACTCTCTGTCTGCAAAATACAGTATATAATGACCAATGTTGGGCAATTAATTATATAGTTACTTCTTCAAAAAAGTAACTCAGTTTGGCAAACAACAAAGTTTTTTGCAGCTATTTTTTTTTTTTTAATGCAGCCAAGGCGTTTTTTTAAATAAACATTTCAAACTATTTACAGAACAATCAGCTGTTCTGCATCAAATCTGATGCCACACACAAATTATTTGTGCCACTCCAAAAAATAATTTCTGTCCAGTATGAGATAAAGGAGAACAACAGCCTGACACCTGCAGGCCTGACAACAGGAGCTGTATCACTCCTGTAACACCTGTAACATTCAGCAGCCGCCTCATTGTTCTGACACACCAACAAAACTATTGACTACACTACACACTAACTACACACTAACTACACACTAACTACACAAGATTTGCGCTAAACGTCTCAAATCTCTCACATCTCAAAACACCGCCGTCACTCCTAAAACTTCCCCCTGTTTCTTAACAGCTAGATGCCACGTTGCCATATCATTTTTTGATTGGTCGACACGGTACTTTTTTCGACCAATAGGAAAGGGTGGGTTTTTTTTGGTTTTGTTTTTGCTCACAGGCGGAGAGTGCTTTCGAGCGTTTTCCTTATAAAATGCCGTTTTTACCGTTTCTTCCCGCAGTAAATATAAACAACTACAGTATTCAGGAAGAAAACCAAACATTGCAGATATTTTTATCATAACTCTGGTTTTACGTGGCCTATCAACACAATTTAAAAACTGGTATAAAGTCCACACTTTTTCCATCAATTGTTCCGTCTGTCCTGCTCACATCTCCATTGGTTGTACACGTTGTCATTAACGTGGCTTCACTGCACATCAGCCACGCCGCTTTGCTAGCTAAGAACCGGTGTCGGCAAGTAAGGACGCTGTCATAGCCTGTCAACGACGTTGATTGGCTGCGTATATACGAATGTGAATCGCATTATTGGCTGGACTATGGGATAAGGTGGCATCGTTCTAATCTCATACAGGAGCAGCCAGTCACTTACTGACTAACACTGCAAAACAGAATTGTTAAAGTTTTAATTTTAATTTCAGTTCAGGTTAGATTTTTTTTGTGCGCAACGCAGATTTTCTGTGTGCAGAGACCGTGCCAGCAGTGCGCAATTGCGCACGTGCGCAGCTTAGAGGGAACATTGGTTGTGACACATTCAGGCCTGAATGCTGGATTATTTGTGCTTTCATGTCTGTTTAAGTGTAAGGTACACTTGGTCTTCATCCCTGCTGGCTGGATCCAGGCTCTGGTATACTGACTCTTCAGGTGGCAACGTCAGAAGATTCTCATAGAGAACAATCTGGAAAATACACAGAATGATAAAAGTAACCCTTTTAAATCAGAAGCTCTTGAGGTTTGAGGTAAACACAAGTGGCACCTTTAAGTGGGGGAACTCCAGGCCTCAAGGGCTGATGTCCTGCAGGTGTCCTTGATCCAACACAGCTGATTCAAATGGCTAAATAACCTCCTCAACATGTCTTGAAGTTCTCCAGAGGCCTGGTAATGAACTAATCATTTGATTCAGGTGTGTTGACTCACGGTCGTATCTTAAACCTGCACGCACCGGCCCTTGAGGCCTGGAGTTGCCCATCCCTGATATATAGTGATAATAAGGACTACAATACCCAGAATGGCTCCAGGCATTCTGGGTATTGTAGTGCATAGAATGAGGCAGTAGGAATAGTGGGAATAGTGCCATCATTGTCGTTGTTCTGGCAGTGTAAAAAACTTTTGGGCCAACTCAGTGTACTATAAGTGCTGCTCTATGCTGTTTATAAAAGATGCAAAACAAGATTCCTCCTCCTGCCTTCATTTGTATTCGTCATGTTGACATTATAAACAATATACAGATTCTGTTCACATTACCTCACTCTTTTTATAATTCACGATTTTCTGTTTGTTCAAACCTGAAAACAGGAAAACACAGAAAAGTATTAGACAAACATGAAATATTCTTAGATGTAAGGCTGGTTGGAGACTATACACTCTGTGCACTCCACAAATGTCAGCAGTCAGTCACAGGGTTAAAAATCCACACCTTTAGAATCACCAATCAACTTATCATAAAGGTGCCAAAGAGGTGAAACATAACTCACAAGAGTCCGTAGTCTTCTTTTTGCAGATGAGCTGCACAACAACAAACAACACCAACACCACCATAACTACAGCTATAACCACAGGCCAGAGAAAACCTGCAGAGAGAAAAGAGAAGACCAAAATAGGGGAGAATATAATCTTTGTATAAAAACTACTGTTCTTATATATGTATGTATTTATGTATTTATGTATAGAAAAGAAAACTACCCCTTCATGTTTCTGGATTGAGAGAAATAACTTGTAAAATATATTTCAATGCACCTGAATTTAGAAATGTTATTTCAGGCTGTTTGGAGATTGTTGTGGAAGTTGACAAAGATTGTGGGCCCAATGTTGATGCTGCAAACAAGGACACAATCAGAAACATTACTGATGTAAATAAGTTACATATTCTCCTTTTTTAGAGAGAGGTTAAGGAGCATTTTAATGATGACTAGTAAAAACTCACCTTCTGTCACCATGAGCTGAAAGCTATCAAACAAATATGGATCCAAGTTTCTGTCCAAATAGCACCGGTACAGCCCCGCGTCAGATTTTTCCAGCTGTGTGATGCTCACAGAAAATACTGCATGACGTGTTGGAAACTCTTCTTCTTTGTATGTCATAAAGTATCTGCCGCTTTGAGCTACAACGTTGGCTGTTTCAATGAGAATGTTTCCCCTTTCACATTGGTTCTTACATAAGAGCTTCCACTTTCCAAAGATATAAAATGAACATTCAACTGTGATGTTTCCTCCTTCCACTCCTGTATGCATGGCAATCTTTGCATTGTAAGGAACAGTGTTTCCATCCTGCAGTGCTATGGAAAAGATTAGTAAATCATTACTATCACCCAAATAGATATTCGGGTGTGATGATAATTTGAAGATCAACAAATTGATTCACCAGTAAATCTCTGTACATATATCCATATTTCCTAACACCTGAAATACTATATTAACTTTTTTAAGTTTTATCAGCTGTAATTAATATTTATAATCTCTCTATGTTCACCTAGGTTGATTTTCTTGCTTAATTTTATCCTTTAACCATCAACTAAATGCTGATGTTCTTTTCAGTGGATACTGAAGCTGAAGAAGTAGTTACTTGTAAAAGTCTGCTTTGTTTTCACAAGTATTTACTCCTCAGCTCCACCAAGAGGCTAATTCTACATTTATTAACTTTATAAAGTGCTTTGACAAAATTCAAGTAGCACTGTGGGAGTGTTGAGGGTGCTACAGCACCCCCTGTGTAAAGCTAAGATCACTGCATTCCCTGTCAAGTGCAAAAATAAATAAATAAATACACAATGTAATAATTTAATAAAATAAATAAGGGCGTTAAAACACTTAAAATATTATTTGTCTAAGAAATAAATGAGTTGGACAGTTGTGATAAATAAATCAGTAAGGAATAATGATTTTCCAAACATATGGTCATATGATTTTACACGTAGCCTCTTCATCACCATTAACAAGAAATTATGCAAAATGATCTGTCAGCTCATTTTGCATAATTTCTGCCTGGTTCAAATTACCACAGCTGTGATAATGAGTTATCCCAATAGGACAAATATATATATACATATATATATATATATATATATATATATATTTTTTTTTTTTTTAACTACAGCTCATGTAAATGGAAGAACAGGAGATTAAGGAATTCCATCCCCCTGTTTATAGAGGCCAAAAATGCATGCAGTTGCTGCTGTGTTTACCCATATCAGTGGCCTCATCCAAGTGAGCATTATTGACAGGCCACCATAATGCAAAAGTGACTCATGCACTACTGTTTGATCAATGTCTTCACAGACATTTTGAACACATCAGTGCCCCTCATGAAGAAATTTATCACCAAGTCACATTATAAGTCACAATATCATAAGTGTGCACCCAAATGAAGGTAAGTATTTGGCTAATTATGAGCTGCACCGCACCCGTTTAACATTAAGCAGTAGTTCACCACTGCTGCCAAAGGGTGTTTGATTATGTTGTAATATGTTGATTATGTACCTCAACCTCACGACTCTTCCTGTGGCTCTGAATGCACGTTAACATAAAAAAGTTTGGTTTAGAAAATGCGAATATAGCTGGAAAGGGCTCTTTGGTTAACCAGAATAAATGTGTTCCTGATGGCATTTATGATTGCCTATGAAAAAGAACTATGTATAGGAGAATGCTTTTTACTTGCAGCAACACATAGTAAAAAATTATTTCAGACTAACGTTTATAGAAGACACAACATTTATGTGTAAACTATTCTGACAAATACATGAAATGGAAGAAAGAGACAAGTGCTGTCAGAATGATAAAGGTAAATTCTACATAGTGACTAATGAATCTTAAAAATTAAATAAAATAACAAAAAACATTAAAAATAATACAGGTAAGTGTACTTACTGAGGAAGATGAAGCAGATAACAGTGTGACAGACTTTCATATTGAGACTTTATCACTGACTCCGAGAATTTCACTGTCATATCAGAAACTCCTTCTAAATGTTGAAGTTCTTCTTCTAAACATACACTTGGCCCTAGTCTCCACCCAACTCTTTGCATCATTTCTCTTAATACAGGCACAGCAGGACACTTGATTTCGCTAAGTCACTGTCAAATGACTTTGAAATAAAATTTTTATCGGTATTTTTCCTTATAAAGATATGAAGTATGAAAGGTTTTTTTGTTTAGTTTTTTTTATTATAAGATTAACTGTATGCTCTTTCGTGAACCCGCACAACACCCTTTAAGGTGTTGTAATTACTTTGAAATTTCACAAGAGAAATTGCAGGGAAACAGCTGCTATGAGGAAGCAGGCTGAATGAGTATATCATTTTGAAATTTCTAAAAATGCAAGAACATAAACATGCTGGTGGCAGAAATGCATTTTTGTTTTCAAAAAAAGAGGGGGAAAGGACATTTTTCTCTTCCAGGTGCTGGCTGTTTTTTCATTTGTTTGTTTGTAATAGAAATGAATACCTAAATTTAAAAATGTGCATTCTGAAACTAGACGAAAAAGTAGCTGATATAAGCGCATCTGAAGGGCTATTATTTTGAAATCCAAAATTCCATAAAGTAACACTGAGTGTGTACCCTGTCATCTACTTTTCCACTGGTCTGTGGAAACAAACTTTCCTTCCAATAGCATTCAGAATTCACACACAAACAAGATCATGGTAGCGATTTCACAAGGCTATTATTATGAAATCCAAAATCAGACTGACGTGTGATATTGACTGAGTAACAACGTGAGGGCGTATCCAGTTGATCTACATATAAACTGGTCTGTGGAAACAGGAAGTTTCCTTATCACAGCCTTCTAGTTTCAGAGAAAAATTGCTCATATACGAAATTTCTGAGGGCTTTCTCTTTGAAATTCAAATTCATGTTTTTTTTATAAACAAAATATGATATTGGCACACTAAAGGATTTTCTTTTTACCACACAAATAAAAAATTAAGTGTTATTTAAAATCATCTCACCTATGGTCACGAGCTGTGGGTAGTGACTGAAAGAACGAGATCACGGATACAAGCGGCAGAAATGAACTTCCTCCGAAGGGTGGCTGGCCTCTCCCTTATATAGATAGATAGGGTGAGACAGGGTGATAGGGTGAGGACTTCAGCCATCCAGGAGGCCCCAGGGCAGATCCAGGACACACTGGAGACATTACATCAAGACATTACAAGCTGGAGGAGGTGGCTGAGGAGATGGAGGTCCTGGCTTAGGCCGCTGCCCCCGCGACCGATAAGCAGAAGAAGATGGATGGATGGAAAGATGTACTAAAAAGACTAAACAGACTACAGTACTCACTGAGAAAGAACATAAATGGTTATGGCAAACAGACTGTAGGGTCAAAGTCTGGGTAACAGCTTATGGTGGAGGCAGTATGATGGTGTGGGTGGCATCTCCCTCACTGGAAAAAAAAAAAGGCTGGTCATCAAATAAGTCAATCTCAATGCAGAGAGATATCAAGATGAGATTCTCCAACAGTCTGGGACTAAACTCTATCCTTCAAGAGGACAAGGCTTGCTCCCACAGAGCGAGGTTTATCAGAGACTACCTCTAAAATCTGGAAATGGAGAGGATGGGATGGCCTGTCTGCAGTCCTGACCTCAAGCCTATTGAACGCTGGGATCAGCTTGGCATGATGTTCGTGACCAACACAACCACATTGGCTGACTCGCAAGGATACACACATTGGATGAACAAGTAGTGGGTGTAGCTGCACACAGATTATAAACAGCAGACGCATCACGTATCAGTGTCCAACTGAGCAGCTGCAGCTTCTTTTTCAGCAACTGAAAGCACAAAAGAAGCAGATAAGTGTCTTTTGTCCATTAGGATTAAATTCAGAATGAATGGCCGCCATGTTCTGTTCTTCTGCTTCTCTGCAGGTGAGGACTGATTAGTGTTTGTCTCTTTAATAATGCAAAACAACAATTTTCCTGTTATTTTTCAACAGTGTTTACAACTTCACATCTAGATGGACAAATTGAGGATTACTGACAGTCTTACCGTTATTCCCTGTTATTCGACACACAAATGTTTATTGGATAATTAACAGAAAAGACAAACTCTCTGTACATTTAAGATCCAGTTCTTTGTCTTATACAAAAATCTTGCAGCTGTACTTGCTTTGTACAAGAGTTTATATAGAAATAAGGAACCACCAAGCTGTCTGAAGAGGAGCCGACTGAGAAATCATCTCCAGGTTATTCTCCCGCTTGTCTATTTAGTAGACTACATATTGTAGTTATGGCTACAATATGTAATAATACATATGATATATGTACTACATGTTGTCGTAGGTAGTACATAAATCAGTTGACACCAAGTACTGTACTCAGACCACTTAACCACCTGCAGTATTTAAGTGATATGATATGAATATCATAGGAAAAAAAAAAAAAGATCTTTTCAACTTTTTAGCGTCAGAGTCTGAACAAAACAAAAAAATCAGTAGCAACTTGGATACTTTATTTGAGTGAGAAAGCATTGCATTGTGTTTAAACAACACAGCTCCTTTTTTATGCTTTAACTTGAAAAGTTCAATAGGTAAACTCGCTATAGTATTTAATGAAAAGTATTACCACAGGGGGGCAGTGTTTTTACAGGTTTTAGTCTGGCAGCAGCAGTGGATTCGGCTCTGTTCTTCTGTACTGTTATTTTCATGAATGACTTTCCAACTAATCTAATGTTTCTGTGCTCTTCTAGCTAACAAAATAAGTACAACTGTGAAATGATTTCTGATCAAAAGTTGAGCTAAAAGTAGCTTTAGGAATTATAGAACAGCTCATGTTGGGCAGATTTTATGTGGTATTAGTTTACTTAAAAAAAAAAAAAAAAAAAAAAAATTCATCCAAAACCTACATTAAATTAATAAAATGAAGAGATATGGTGCTATGTGGAATGACAGAGCTTGGTCACTGTCTTAAATAGAGACTACCTGTATGAAGAAAAGTGTTTATTCAACACCAAATCTTGCAGGTCTTCGTCAAAATGCAAACCACACCTTTTCAGCGTCCTAATTTCGTGCTTTGTCTCTCATAGTTTACGCACTGATTGTCATATTTACTGCGGTTTGTGCTACGATGGTTGTCATTGTGGTGCTGGTGGTTTTACTACTGCTGTTTTATAAATGGAAGTCGAAGGTGGAAACTGCTGGTGAGTTACCTGCTCAGGATTTTGTTTGTTTGTTTGTTTATTTAAATATACACACTGGGGATGGGAATTGATAAGATAAATTCTCATTGGCTCATTGTCACCTTGATCTCTAATCAGCATATCAAAGACATTACATTCATGCAAATGAATTACATGCTACTTAGTCAAATGTTTGTGAATGTTGGAGGTACTGGCCGTCTTCGTTGTGATTGGTGTTGAATTCATTGATCAAAAAAGTAAAGTAAAAAAGTTATTACACATATTACACACAACACTTTTCTTAAAAGTAATTGAGTACTTTATATAATTACACCCAGGAGAAAGACATTCATTATACTACTTGTTACATTAATTTCATGTCAACAATACAACCCTACAGGCTACAGCCCCGCACACCAACACAAACCAGCACAAACCAGCACAAAGAGACTTTAAAGTGATCGTCACGGTGATTCTACTGCAGAAACATAAACAGGTAGAAACGGAGGCTGCAGCCTAACTGCTCATCAGTTTGTTACATGTTAAAGTGGCTTTACCGGAAATGACAGATCACTGTATCATGTATCATGGAGCTTGGGTCAGCATTTACTATGCTTTAACATCACTCTGGGTTCTTGACTAGCTTAGGCTTAGCATGCTGTCTGTGCAGGTGCTTGCTAAGAGCCGAAGTTGTGTTAGAATAGAATTAGAATAGAATTCAACTTTATTGTCATTGCACATGTCACAGGTACAGGGCAACGAAATGCAGTTTGCATCCATCCAGAAAGTGCTTTAGCTGTGATATAGATATATTACAATATATATTAGCAATAATATAGATGTGTAAGTATATTACAGAAATGGGTCTATTATGGTATGTTATAATGTACACGGTGTGAAGTATGTTATGAATATTCTATATCTATAAGTATGTACAGGCTGTAGTGAGTACAAGCTATGTACAGGCTATGAACAGGATATAAATATGAAATAAAAACTATACAGAAATCTGAGATATACAGTTATACAGAAATGTGAACTATGCAAGTTATAAACAGTTGTAGGATTAAAAATTATCGTATGTACAGAATGATATTTACACAGAACTATACAGTAGTGATAAAGTGCTAGTGGTTGTGGGTGTGTGTATGTTCAGTCCATGTGTTTAACGTGGGTCAGATGTCAGGAGGCAGAGTTCAGGAGTCTGACAGCTGTGGGGAAGAAGCTGTTCCGGTACCTGGTGGTCTTAGTCCGGAGGCTCCTGTAGCGCCTCCCAGAGGGCAGGAGGGTGAAGAGTCCATGTGATGGGTGACTGGGGTCTCTGATGATTTTCCCAGCCCTTTTCAGACACCGCTTCCTGTAGATGTCCTTTATGGCAGGAAGTGGTGCTCCGGCGATGCGCTGGGCAGTTTTCACGACCCTCTGCAACGCCTTCTGGTCCGAGGCAGAGCAGTTCCCGTACCAGACTGTTATACAGTTGGTCAGGATGCTCTCGATGGTGCAGCGATAAAAGTTCACCAGGATGTCTGTTAACTGCATTAACAGTATAATGCAGTTGTTTCTGTCTTGGAGCATTGTCCACTTTACCATTTGTGCAACAAAAATAAACGTAATGTCCATAGTAGGGTTGCCAACTGTCCGGCTTAGTCCCTTATAAAATGTCCCGCATATTTACCGGTACCTGCAATGTCCCTTTCTGACCAACAGATGGCACTGTGATAAATACCAAATCTGATTTGATCGTGATTATATCAGATAAGCACTTGTGTCCACTCAGTGATGGCCCATGACGCACCCCAGATGTAAGGTGTTATATGTGATTCGTAAAAATACGGTGATGTTTGGTCTGCGTAGCATAATAACATGGGTCATTAAAGCCTGTATTTACAGTATTTTAATCATTTTTCTTTCTTGCATATTTTTCAAAGGAAATGCCCATGTGATTTCTGTCATCATTTACTGTATTTTTCTTCATGTTTTTAGATGAGGTATCAATTACACTGAATACCAACTTTATTGCAGACTTCTCCCACAACTCCATCCAGTGCTTCCTGCAGAAGTTCTCTGATGACTCTGCAATAGTCGGCCTCATCACTGATGGGGACGACAAGGAGTACAGAGGACTGACTCAAAACTTTGTGGACTGGTGCCAGCTGAACTACCTCCAGATCAACGCCAGTAAAACCAAGGAGCTGGTGGTAGACTTCCGCAGGCACAAACATCCTCCACTGCAACCACTGAACATCCAAGGTGTCAGGGTCCTGGGTCTCCTGACCCAGCGTGTTTAGTTCTTCGTGGTTTTTGTATTATTGTACTTGTGAGTTATTCTATGGTTTCTAGTTTTGATCCCTTGCCCTTCATGTTTCTGTGTCCCCTCGGTTCTGTGTAAGTCTGTGTCTTTGCATGTTTGAGTTTTGTTGTTTTCTGTCACTCTGTATTGTGAATTATGTTCTCATGGTTGGTCTTTTGTTACTCTCTCAAGTCTAGTTTCTTGTGTTCCAAGCTTAGTATTTCCCTCTGTGTATTTTGGTTCTTAGACCTCTGCCTTATGGTTTATGTCTCTGTGTTTCTTAGTTGCTGTCTTCACTGTGCCAAGTTCGTGTCTCTGTGGCATACTTCCTGTTTTACTTTGAAGGTCCATGTCTTATGTGAATGTGTCCTGCTTTGCTTCCTTGTCTCGTCAGTCCTGATTTCTCCCAGCTGTGCCCTCCTTCTGTGTCTCATTCCCCTCGTTACTTCCCAGTGTGGTCGCAAATTTTGAAGCCATTCTGATAACCTTCTTCCACCAACGATGTGGAGACCCAAATCCAATTAAAACCAAGACACTAAAAAAGATGCTCTGTAAAAGAGTAGAATTCTTGGAACAGAGTTTAATACACTGAATCATATGAACAGCAGGAAAAATACATACAGACATTTAGCAAGAGAATTACATAGCAGAAAGCAAGCAAAGCAAAACCCCGGGGTGTACAGCCTTAAGCACAGACAGCAGAGCAACACGGAGACGGACAGGTAGCAGCAGCAGGAGGAAAAGAGCCCTGGGGGCGTCCTCTGGTCCCCTAATATAGGGACCAGTGTCGCCGCCCCCTGCTGCTGGGTAACTTTCCCACACGCCCAGCACAGCTGCTGGGGTCAGATAGCGGCCAGAGTTCACACCTGGCGCTGGCTGAGGGCCCGGTCCAAAGTGACACCAATAGGTTAACCCTTTGCTTTACCCTCTGACAATAGGTCACAACATGGTCAAAGGTCACACATTAATCCTAATTATTAAATCTTATACAGCAAGTGGCACAATCTTATAACATATAATACACAGGTTACATGCTTAAAAACACTTCAGTGTGGGTTCAGAGTGTGTGTGTGTGTGTGTGTGTGTGTGTATTTTGTATGATATTTTATCGTGATGTGTTCAGGATCTCTATTACAATGTTACTGTTTTGGTTGTGCTGCATTAAAGACGTTAAATTAATTAATTATTAAGTAAATTATTCAAGAGAACTCTCACCCTACATTAACTGCCCTGTTACAGTACCAACTTAATAAACCTCGATGAAGCAAAAATGTCTTGTGCTTAAGACTCTACATGAAAGTTAAAATATATGTTCAGTGCGCACAGATATATAGTGTATATAGTTACATAGTTATACATATCAAACAAAAATCCACCACACCAGTGTATTTAAACCCTGTGTTTTTCTGAGTCAGTGTCGTGTTGTCCCTCAAGTTGTGTGTTTCCTTGTGTGCCTCTCTGCAAAGTGTAAGTTTATATTCTCCCAGTTTAGTTTTGTATGCTTTTCCCCTGTCAGCAAATAAAGCTGAGTTTTTTGAGTTCATCCCTCAAGTCTGAGTACCTGCATCTGGGGTCCAACTCCTGCCTGCCACACAGCGATTCTTGACAGAACGACGCGACCAGACATGGACTCAGCAGGCTCCTCCCGGGAAAGCGATTTGGCCCGCATCTTCAGTCTGTGGAAGCGAGTTTCCCACGCCTCGGACACTAAAACAATGTCCATTGGGATAAATGCCATCGAGGCAATTCTCAAGGGGAATCCCCATCTTCGCGAGATCTCAGGATTTTTGGGCCTACTTTCCAATCTGCATAAAGCCAAGGAGGCGGTACGAGCTTGCCGTGCCGCAGCAACAGTCGCTAATGGAGCTCGTCATACCGCAACAGTGACCGCCACAATTGGAAAACATTTCCATGCCGCTGCCACAGAACTCCTCTCCATCCACCCTCCGCTCTGACTGTCACTCACCCGCTGCTTTTCTCGCAGCAATGTGGTCGGAGGATGAGGAGCCAACCGTGACCTCTCCGTCGTTGCCAGTTTCCTCCATCCCTGCACCTCCTGCTTCCCGAAGAAAACAGCGTTCACTCCGCCGACACCCACCGCCACAGCCGGACCCCAAGACTTCTGAGCTGCCGGCTGTGGTGAGTGGAAGAGACAATCAAGAGTTTCCTGACTTGGGGACTGTTTATTCTGTTTATTCCGGGGCTTTGTTTTTTTCTGTCAGCTGCCCAGCCTGAAGCTCTGTCAGCTGCCCAGCCTGAAGCTCTATATTCAACCTATAGCCCTGCCATTAATGCACTCTGTAGCTGAGCCACTAGCCGCCCAGCCCGCAAGCTGGGCGGCTAATGGTTAAGCTGATACTGTCAAAGGAGGTAACACCTCAAATCTGATGGAACACCTGGCGACACATAGCGTTTTTGTTTTGTTTTTTAAAGCCGAGAAATGCGCAGTGTTTGATAGCTTGCTGCGAGACCTCACACCGTGCACATCTACTGCGGGTGTGGTGCCTGTTATCGGACACGGAGTTAGCAACATCCCCGAAAAACCCGAAGAGGAGAGTCCTGGCCCCTAGCCCTGTCAGCGTAGCAGAAATGATGATGGCAGCAGCAGCCGTTCTCCTCTGCGTGAGTAGCTTCATGTTGTTCGTGTGTAATTAACGTTGAGTACGCTAACCACGTTATTACCTTAATGCGTGTAAGGTGAACTAGCAAACACCACCATAGTTACATGCAGCTGTCTTCTTGTTTGATGGCAGATACTCCCTTCACCCTGGCCAAAAAGGCTAAAATGACCAAAGAAAAAGTGGAAAACAGTTAAACATGAGAGGTTTTTGGACAAAGTTTGTGTGTGGGGTGTGTTGGTGTGGTGTGTTTCCCCCCCCCATTGTTTAAGCACTGCTTCCAGCCAAGAGTGATACCATATATGCCCTATAGCTGCAGAAAAGGCTAACATTATCTTTTTACAAAAAACAGCTGAACATGAGAGGTGTTTGGACCAATTTTGTGTTCTCCATTCTTTAAGCACCGGTATCGGATAAAACCTAAACGATACCATCCCTAGTCAAGTGTTCATTTAACACTCAAGAGTGGACACATATTGACATTTTCTGGTGTCAATTTAACATTGGAGATTTTGCAGTGTGGAAACGGGAATGGCTGAAAGTTTCTTTATACACTAGTCACATTTGTTGCCATATTCACAGTCAAGCAGCAGGAACATCTTATTGCCACTGTGCTAAAACAGTCCTACTGAATAAGAAAAAGTTATTGATTTGTTTCTTTTTGCGTTAAAAAAAAAAATATATATATAATTCGAGTTCGACAACTAAAGAGTCACTTTCTAAAACAGTATATGAGCAGATTTATTACTAGACCTGTTATTCTGTGCGGTGGGTTCAACAATTAAGCATCAGTTGTCTTTATCATCATTCATAATGGCTCTACTTTACTATATGCTTAAGAATTGCTCGGATAATTTTCTGCATTTCTTTCAACAGCTTTTCACCTACGCAAATCAAGCCTCGGTCTTCAGACGTGAAGACATCTACCAGAGTCTCAATCCAGTCAGCAGGGATCGTAACCAGCTCTATTCTACACTCGTGCCCAATTAGGATGTGCAGTTTTTGAATTTTTAAAAGTGTGCACAGTGTAATTGGTTTTTTTTTTTTGGAGTTAATCTTGGAAGAATTAAGCTTGTCATGTAGCCATGACGCAGTCTGACCCAAGACGGTATACATTTCCTGTGAGTAATCCTTCCTTCCTTCCTGTGTTTATTTCAGGAGTTAGAGCTCAATATAAGGGTTAAGTCTAAAGTCTGGACATTTAACCTCATTGCATATTACTCACCACCAGTGTTGGGACTAACGCGTTATTAAGTAACGCGTTACAGTAACTACGTTATTTTTGTGGTAACGAGCACGGTAACTAGTTATTATGCCAAAACCAGGAACGCGTTACTCGTTACTGGGATTTAGGCTCGTTACTCGTTACTTCGTGTGGTGGATATCGCGGAGCTTCCACAGATTCAATAACATTAGCAAGTGGTGGAGGCCAGCAGGTGGATGAAGGAAAAGGGAGGCAAGAGGAGAGACCCGAAGCGGCCGCCGGTCCGCGTGTCAGGTGAACTGAACTTCAGGTAAGAAGTTATGACCTGCAGTCTATCGGAGTCAGATATAAACCAAGTTTAGGTGGAGTTTATTTTCGTTATGCTGACATTTTCGTACTGCGTGCTAGCTAGCATGACGGAGTTTCTATACAGCTGTGTGGGTGCTATGTTACTGATGTTGAACTTTATTTTGTTCATACGGTTAATTATTAGAGTTGCCAACCGTCCCGTAAAAAACAGAATCGTCTGGTATTCAGAGAAAATATTACGCGTTTCGTACTGAGGTGAAAAGGAACACAGTTTGTCCCGGACTTCAGCTACAATGAAAAAGACACAAAGCTGAAGCTGCACAGCTGTCTCTTCTTCTCTCCTGTTTCTACTTCAATCACGAAACTGATCAATGATCAGCTGATCGGCTTTTCTCTCTTGTTTATTTATCGCCCACTTTGCGCCAGAAAGAGGAAACCAGCGGATGTCGCGTTAAACAACAGCAGCACGTTTAAGCTTGATCAGCTGTTGTTAGAATTTATTTAATATTCATTTCTAGTATCAGCTGATGTTTGTTGGAGCCACAGCTGTAAAGCTGCTGGTCATGATATCGGTTTGGTTATCTGGTGAGAGGGAAACATGCAGATGAAACCAGGAGATGTCCTTTCTGAATCATCAGAGCTGAACAGGTGATGGAGAAACAGGTTTACCTTTTAGGTGACATGGATGAGTTGAAGGGAAGTTATGAACTGTTTCTGAGAGACAAATAACACCAGCATCCTTTTCTATGTAGCTGACAGCTGGTAACTGTGCAGGGGCGGGTCTAGCAAAGTGTTTCCAGGGGGCCAGGTAGAGCATTAACAGGGAAAGGGGGGCACAAAGAAATACTTTTCTTTATTATTCTCATTTAAAATGTCTCGCTTTTAAAAAAAAATAATTATCTGAGTCTTACAACAAACAATTGATAGATTGATCCATATATACCATCAGAACAATGTACATCACTGTCACAACAGTGTTTATTTTCATTCAAAGGCTTTATGATTTTTCCTATAATGGTGAACCGGTCTCTAGTCAAAATGCCCGGGACGATTTTTTTGTCCCAGTCCAGCCCTGTATGCAGCTCATCTGCAGTCTGGTGTTACCTACATCTTCCTATTCAGAAGGCAGAATTTCCAAGTTCTGAGTACAATCAAAAGCATCACGACTGCAGTTTTTGTGTTGGATGTAAAAAGCAGGCTAGAATCATGGCGGCGGTCAACGACGGTCCAGGCGTGGGATTTCTCTCGTGGAAATGTGCACATTATTTTTTCCTTTCTATTGGTAGGTGGCACAGTGCACTTGTGGCAAGTAAGCAAGCTAGAAGACTGGCAATCTTGCTGGGTATCCAGTTACGGAAGCAACACATTAACAAGAGAATTCTGAGTAAAACCAAAGTTACTTTCCCTAGTAACTAGTTACTTTGAAAGTAACGAGTAACTTGAAGTAACTGAGTTACTTTTATAGAGAAGTAACTAGTAATGTAACTAAGTTACTAATTTAAAGTAACTTACCCAACACTGCTCACCACATTATGATTTAAAATTTTTGATGTCATAAAAAGCATTTGTATCATAAAACAAGTGAACAGATTTTTTTTTTTTTTTTTTCACATTTTTACACCTGTAATTTTCTGTTCAATAAAAGAACGTTTTGATCTCATATGGCTGGAATTTGCTCACTTGGGGAAAAAATATAAACTGATTAAAAATAAAAAAACACATCCTAAAATTGTTGTATTTTAAATGTTTTTATTTTAACGAACACATTCTTCAAGCTAAATAAAGCAGTCATCTGATGCTAATAAGAAAAAGAATACATCAATAAATGTGAAATATGCTGTCACAGCTTCATAAGTTAAATTATACAAAAAATAAAACAATTTTGTGGCAAAATTTGATTATTATTCTTACTTATCTAAATCACCTAATTGATCTAGTTACTTGTCCTCCGAAAAGTGCCGTGCCAGGTATGTATAGAAATAGTACAAAATAAGCTCCATGCAGCTTTCCAACCACTTGATTGGTCTGTTTTTAACAATGTCATATGTGAAAAACAGTCAGATAAACTGAATGTCCAATGCATCTCACCTGTTAACCGGTACCACTGCAAAGAGATCAACAGGCCTCATTTATTAACGGTGTGTATGAAAAATCTGTGATTTATCAGAATTTTTGCACCTGAATTTGTTTGTACTTTATGAACAAATAGGCCAGTACGCATATTTACTGAAAACAACAAAAATTTCTGCATCTGATAAAACTAGACGAAAGTTTATAGAATTTGTTTTCCTTTAAGACACTTTGCCAACAGAAATTCTATATTTTAACTAGCATCATTAAAACAAGATAATCCCTGTAAGCTAAAATCAGAGGTTTCAAACTCCTCTGTCTCTGGTTTAAACAGTTCTCTCTACGAGGCTCCTTAAGGGGTCAAAGGAACTGGATATCCTTAACATGGTCTTCCCACCTACCAACTGTTCCAAACATCTGTTTACAAGAGAGAGCCAATTAGAGGAAAAAATAGCTAAAAAGAGGTTAGCTTTAATGCTACAGAAGCTGATTTCAAAAAGAAGATTAACTACTGGGCTGCACCAAGAACCAGTATAAGATAAAAGAGGATTACCTTGCTAACTGAGGTTAGCAAAATGAGATTAGCATAGCAGATTCAGGTGGGGGATTCAAAACATTATTTGATTAAAAAAAATTTATATGTCATTGTCATTAAATTCATTTTCAATGTGAGATCTTTATATTTAGAATTTTGTGCACTTTCTTTAGCAGTATATTACTTGAGCTAATTCATACTCTTTGAACCCTCAAATATACAATATAATCAAAATTGTTCTATTTTCCCCTGCTAGATACATGTTAAGAAATTTCTGTTTAATTCTATTCTTTTTTTTTGATGATCACTTCCACTTTCATTTATATCAATTTAAGAAATCTGCATTACCGCAGGCTTTCGGGCCCCTAAGGAGAAAGGGACTCTTGAGATGCAGATATCTCTAAATATTACAACCTGTTATGTACGGAAATAGACACAATATATTATCTACACTCAATGTGACTCCACAAAATACTGATCAATTCTGATCATCTTTATTTTTTACAGAAAATCTAATCAGTCTTTCTCACATCTGTCTCCACCACAATAAGGAAGTGACTGCTTCCTTGTTGTGGCACCTGGCATCTATTTGTATTGTGTTTAAATTATGCTGCATACCTTCTATGAGTAACAGCCAATCGAATTCAACTGAAATTTGGCAGATGTCTTAAAAAATAGAAATAGTATGTTTGGAGGTTAAACTGAGACATGTGTTTATACAAAAAGAGAAATTTCAGGGTGGCACATTTTTCTCAGCTTAGAATCTAAAGTGAAACTTGAAATAAGTTTTTTCGTTTTCTTTGTCATATATAATCCATGTAAATACAATTCAAAGGGACCAGGGGCTTTAGAGGCTCATAAGACTTTATCATTGCATAAAGTCAAATATATATAGCTCAATTTAAACCACCAATATACAAATTATTTCAAAATTATTTAATAAACAGACCGTTTATAGTCATTGATGAAAGGATGTGACTTAAAACTGTATTCATTTACCTTCCACTTCAACTGTAATCATAGCAGACCAAATCTTCTGTGTGGTGTCAAGAAATACTTCGTCACTAATGGACAAAAAGCTAAAAACTAGTGAAATATGACAGGTGAGCACCAAAACTGGCTCTCCAAAATTACACATTACAATAAATTAATTGTGCAACCATCGGTTATATTCTGTGACAACCAACTGCAAGCTAAATATTTGTTTGATGGTAACTTATTGTATTCTTCTGTGTGGAAAACATGAGTGAGTACAAGGAGGGATCAAACAGAAGTCTAACTGGATGTCAGTTTGAATTAAGTTCTGGAGGTAGAAGATTAAAATAGACTTTGGTAAAAGTACAATAATCTTAAAAACAAGTGTGCAAAAATACTGAGGATGCGAGTTAGTGGGTGCAGGAAAATATGTTGTAATGAAAACTTTTAAGAAAAAGGAACTAGAAAAAGAATGTATGTGTCACACAGGCAGAAACAGTAAATGTTTTTTCCATTATACTTAAAAGAAATGTCCAATCTGTCTCATGTGCTGAATGCTGGGTGAGGACTTATCACCTTAATTCATCTTAAATGCTTTTCTTTGTGTAACATTTGTTCTTTAGTTGTGCTCAGATGGAAAGTTCTGACTACTCTAATCATTGTCACCATAGTCTTCCTGAACACGCTCTTCATCATCATACACACAATCATCATGGTTATTAATATAAATCCTTAATTCACCACTTTGGTGGCCTCAGGATTTCATATTTGCTTTTGACAGACAGTTTGAGGTGATGTCTGCAGTGATGCAAAAGCTTTACTGATATGCTGTGTTAGAGAGAGAGCAGAGCATAAAAGCGAAGCTGTCAATTTATCAGTCAGTCTATCTTCCTACCCTCACCTATGGTCACAAGCTCTGAGTAGTAACCAAAAGAATAAAGTCGCGGATACAAGCTGCAGAAATTAGTTTCCTCCAAGTGAGAGTGGTTGGGCTGTCCCTTGGAGATAGGGCAAGGAGCTTGGTCATTCAAGAGGGACTCAAAGTAGAGCCACTGCTCCTCCACATCGAAAGAAGCCAGCTGAGGTGGTCTGGGCACCTGACAAGGATTCTTCCTGGGTGCCTTCACGGTGAGGAAGTCCAGGCATGTTGTACCAGGAGGTGCCCCAGAGCAGACCCAGGAGTTGCATTGGAGATTATGTCTCCCGGCTGGCTGTCTCAGTGTCCCCCTGGATGAGCTGGAAGAGGATGCTGGGGTGAGGGAAGACTAGGTTTCTCTGCTCAGTTACCCCCATGACCTGAACCTTGTTAGGCACAAAAATCACACAGAAGTGTAAGAATCAGTCTCAACACTTAAAAATGATGCTGCAGTTTTTTTGACACATCTGCCAGTTTGAGCTTTTCAAGAAAAGAATATGTTTTAATATCTAAAGTGTATGTTTACTCAGTTATTAGAGAATCAACCTCGTCAGTTATATTCAACCGGGAGAAAGATCAACAACACCTGAGAAGTAAATGCAAAATAGATACCAGTGAGGAAGAGTGAAGTGGTTTGACTGAAGGGAAGGGGTGACAGGCATCATCTAAAAATGTTCAACATTTATCTCAGGCTATTATTTCCAAATGAGGTCACAGTCAAAACAAAAAAAAGGAAGACTGAGTGGGATATTGAGTAAGAGCTCAGTTTTGGAGAAGGCGGCGGGGGGGTGATATAACAGTTTAGTTGAGTAACTTAACTCAGGAAGTTGGTAAAGGCTAAACTGAGAAGTTGCAAGGATTTATTTAAACCCCAGACAGAGGCAGTCCCCCAGCCATTTGTTGATTGTCTGATTGTCAAACCAACAGGCTCAAGATTCAGAATGAATATCCATGTTCTGTTCTTCTGCGTCTTATCAGGTGAGTATCGGTCACCAAAATGACTCTTAAATACAGCAGCTCTCATTTTGTGAAGTTTTCATTATCATAATTACCAGTTTCTGGGGGGAAAAAAGTTAAATGCATACTAATTTATCTCTGAACGCACAGAGACTATGAATTTGCAAATTTTGATTTTTTTTTAATTGATATTGATATAATTGTTCGGCAATAAAATAGTCCAAAATATTAGAGGTTTCTTACTGTCCAGGGTTTAAATCCAAAACCCAGAAATGTCAAATCTGGATGACAAACGCAAGAAAAACAAACCTCCAAATTTCATAAATTAGAGACATTGACATATTTGTTTTTAAAATAATCAAAATATAAGAAGGTATTAAATTAGCTAAATACTCACAACTCTGGATTTTATATAAAGAGTTTTATATTGACCAAGGGCATTGTTCTTTATATCACAGCAGGATTATTTGACAAAAATACTCATCTCATCAACGCACGAACAAACCTTTATACAAAGGTGGAAGGCGAAGACTTCAGATTTGAACTTGACACTGAAGTAACTGCAGGAAGCAGAAAATATATCTGCAGGAATGACAGTGAAAAGGAAGACATCCTCATTGAAACTACTGAAAACAGAGCTGAGAATGGCAGATACATAATAAGATATGACATAAGTGACAAGAAAGTGCGCGCAGTCATCAAAGAGCTGACCCAGTCTGACTCTGGACGGTACAAAATTGGTGTGAGCAATTCTTCGTCCATGAATTTATTTCAGGAAGTAGAGCTCAACGTTAGAGGTGAGTTTCTTCTAAAGTCAAGGAATTTATATTGATTGCTTCAAGTAGTGCTCTATGTCAATCTATATTTTTATATCTTAACAGAACTCTGTGAAGAAGATATCACCAATGGTAAACCCAAAGTCTACAGTGCTACTGTGGGAGGGGAAGTTACAATCAGATGCCTCTTGCCTTTACATCAACTAAACATAAAGTTCCTCTGTAAAGATGAATGTAAAAAAATGATCATCAACACAAATAATTTCACAGTTATGAATGGCAGATATGAAATTGAGTATTGGAGTAACATGGGCTTTAATGTGACCATCACAAGCCTAACCAAGTCGGACTCGGGGCGGTACAAGTGTGGCGTGCGAAAAAAAGATGCAAAAAATACATGCCTGGAATTTGAGATCTCAGTGACAGATGGTGAGTTTCTACTGGAAAATGTACCTGCATGTCTCCAGGTCTGATGAACAACTTTACTGATACATGCAATGGTCCATAGTAGTCCTTGCTTTTGCTATCATTGTGTTTTCAAGATCAAGAATGAACTTTTCCAGTTCAACTTGATGCAGTCTGCAGAAACTCTGTGTCAGCTTCCATCGCTTAATCAAAGAGTAGCAGGTTATAATCAAGTTTATATCATTTTAAAATGGGAGAATATGTGAGGCATCTCTTAGCGCTCTTATCACAAATAAAGGTCAGTATACCCAGAAAATCCTTTCCTTATCTGATTAAGTTTACTTCAATATCAGGAATCACACAAAGACAGTTACCACCTCAATAAGTCGATCCAGGGTTTCAGGCAGTTAGTTAAATTATTTTAATGTGCATAAAACTGTTTTTTTCTGCTCAGTCGTTTAGTCCTCTTCTTTCAGCTGCAGACCCAGGAGTGCAATGAACAAGTATGAACACAAGAATTAAAACCAGCAGGAATGAAGTTTGTAAGAGTCAGTGTTTATACAACTAAAACTTTGGATCTGATTAAGCAGAATCCAATCCTGCTTCATCGTACAGACCTCGAAGGCGTACTATATGAGAGAAAGTTCCAAGTTAATTTGCCCGAGATCATCTGCAATTCTCATCTGCAAATGGTTTAATTTGTTCACTTGTTCCCACTGTCCCCCGCCTCTCAATCAGGTAACATCCTGCTGCTGGCTGTATGCGTGACTGTGGTTGTGGTGCTACTCGCTGTTTTTGTTCTGCTCTTCTACAAACTGAAGATAAAGCGTAATGTTCAGTGTAAGTTACTTTACTGTTTATTAAGTTTCTATTAAAAGAAAAGAAAAAAACAAGTTTCTGCTATATTTTACAGATGTGAACACGAGAGGTAATGGAAGAAATATGGAGGTATTTGTCTCTGAAATCAGTTATTTCAGCTATCACTCCTTGTCACCCCACTAATTTGTTTGTAGGTCTGTCTGTTTGCTTGATCGATCATTTGTTTGTTTTAGGTTGCTGTCTATGATGATGTTGCTGACGTTTACCAATGGCCCGCTGATGGGTCAACATACCAGGAGCTCAGCAGCAGGGAAGAGCCTCTGTACTCTTTACTTGAGCCTCCACCAAACACAAATCTGCACTGATAATCAATAGATTATATTCGTTTTTGTTTTCGAGTGGAACGTGTCTTTTTCTTTTCCTCACATTGTTTATAAATTTAGTTGGAAAAGAAGCAGAAGGGCAAAGTGTATGGATTTACTTTGGTAAATGTTTTATTCAGTTAAAAGTAAGTGTTACCTGGTTAGTTATGGAGTATTCAGTAAAGATGTAGTACTTTCTAATGTTATTTTTGCTGCACGTGACAATAAAGCTTAACAGTACGAACAGTTAGGAGAGTTTTAGTTTTTGTCGTGTCTACATAATGAAATAAAGAGAAAAAAACATAAAATCAACATTAGCCTTCACTGGTTTATTGCTACAACCCACACTATAGAAATGTCTCAAGTCAATGAGTGTGAAGTTAAATTTCATTGTTTAAATAAAATTGGATCCCCTTAAATGCGGTCCTGTGAATGTAATTTATTGGTAATGTTACACAAATCATAATTATTCTTTTGTCTGTTAGATACATGTCAAGAACTTCTGTTTATTTCTATTGTCTTTCATGATGACTTCCACCTTCATTACTATTATTATAAGAAATCTGCATTGCTGTAAGCTTTCCGGCCCTGAGGAGGAACTCAGGTTATCTAAGGTTATATATATATATATATATATATAGAAACACAGTATGCTATCCAGCCTCAATCTGACTCCACAGAACACTGATCACTTCTGACAGGAGATATAGACGATCTATTTTTTCTTACATCTATCTCCACCACAATGAGGAAGCAACAACTCAGAGAGGCACCTGGTGTCTATTTTTAATCTCTTTTAAATTATGCTGCAGAGTTTTCAGGAGTAGCTCATCAAATGTAACTAACTTTGATGTTCATATATTTATTCTTTATAGAGTAAATATGTATATTTTAGAGACATTATTACGTAAACAGACAGTAAATAGACATTAATGAGAGAACATGGCTTACAAAATATATCCACTTCATGTTGTATTAGGCACATGGCAACTTAGAACAAGACAAAAAGAGCATTTACCTTCTGCTGTCTTCATCAAAAATGGGTACTGATGTACATGAAATATATAAACTGTAAATAATTACACAATGTGTTCAGACACATCATACTGTGACCATTAAATTTCAGACAGTCAACATCCCATGGGTAAAAAATACTCAGGTTGAAAAAGTTATTTTAGGAAGGAAGCTGTGGCGTGAAAGTTCACTCCAGGTGAACCTCAGCGGGGGTTCAATTAAAGTGTTTTTGGTTTTAAGATTTTATTTTCTGCAGCATTAGCAGGGAGAGTAACCTTTGTGCTTTCAAAACAAAGAAAACAATCTTTAAATCCTGTATTTTACTGGTAACCAGTGAATATAGGCCTTTACCGGACAAGTATTACTGGTGAATTCTGAACCAACTACAGGTCAATAGGACTGACTGATTCCTAACACAATCAAATGGTTGGTGTAGAAGAAAAAGTTCAAAGTAAAATGAGGAAGCGAGACACTGAAGTGTGTAGCTTCGGCTTCCTGACTGTTTAGATATTTAGAGACTAGAAGCAGTGAAGTGATCTCCTGCAGTTTATTTCTCCTACTGAATTAACTTCAGAATGAATATCCACTGTCTCCTCTTCTACTGCTGCTTCTTCTTCTCAGGTGAGAACTCATTGTCCTTCTCATCATATTGATTTAAGCAGTTTAAAGCAGCCAGGTTCAGTCAGGTGCTTTATTTTATTGTGCACTTCAGTGTTCTGTGTTCAGTGTTCAGTGGTCTGCATCTGTTTTACCATATTTTTGTAATCTAATTTAGCAAGAACTAAAAGGGGTGTAAAAAAAAAAAAAACTATTTAAACCTAACTGGCCCAATGCTAAAAGAAGGGAAACTGCGCAAATACTTAATAATAATAATTAATAATGCTTAATACTTATTTCCTTTTATTTTCTGTTATAGTGCTGTTTTATTTATGTTTGTATTTATAAACATTATTTTGACAATTTTTAAGCCAAAAAATTAAATATATATATATATGTTTTCCTGTAACGGAGTAATAAAACCTTGTGCAAAGAAAGAAGGGAAACATTTTTAATGAGCATGACTTAAGCTAAAAAGAAAAAAGTTTTAAAATTTTAACTTAGCAGGTAACTGACTGGACCTTTTAACCCAGAGTAAAATTTCCACCTGTAAATTTTAAATTTAGAGTTAATTATATGAAAGAGAGACGAATGCAGACACGTAAATCTTGATTGCCAGTAGGATAATTAATAAACTAGGTGAATTAAACAGAATCAGAGAAATGCTGCACGTTCTCAGCCTGATGCTGGATTCTGTTCAACAATTAACCTTTAACAGAAAAAACTAATCACTATCATTATGTATGTTTTCCACAGCGCTGTGTAGCGGTGGGCTCATCAGTGCAAAAACAATCACCCACACAGAAGGAGGCAGTATCACTGTGGAGTGCTCCTTCTCTTTATCTGGAAGAAAAAAGTTTCTCTGTAAGGACAAATGCGAAGAAGGAGACGTTCTCATTGAAACAGAAGACGACGCAGCTCAAAGGGGCCGATACAGCATCCAGTATGAAGAGGGATCTTTTCCAGTATCGTCTACAGTTCTGTATGTGAGCTTCACAGAGCTGACAAAGTCCGACTCTGGACGATACTCGTGTGGTTTAGAACGGCCTCTCTTACCAGACTCATATCAGGAGTTTGAAGTCAGAGTTATAGATGGTGCGTTTCAAAGAGTTTCTTTGTCATTTGTAAAAGAAATTTTTTAAATGAACCTTTTTTTAATTTTCTGTCATATTGCACTGTTACAGTGGTGGATGCTCATATTAAATGTGGCGTAAGTTTTAAAGAAGGAGGTCAATGTACATGCAAGTAATCCTTGTGAATGGAAATGCAGGCTTCTCTTGGCTTTATATCACTTCAGTAAGAGATGTATCTCTACTGTGGTCATCTCGGACACACAGCTCTAACTGTGAGCACAGAATCCCCCAGAGTTATCAAAGTTTAGTTTTAATTTTTATTGCTTAAATGTTTTTAACTGCTTAAACAAAATATAATCTGACACCCACTGTGTTCACTCCTGTTCAATGGTCTAAAAATACACTGAAAAATCTAAATCATCACTCATAACCATACATTACATTTTTATGGATCAGCCATAAAGTTTTCACCATTTCGTTTCATCTGTTTTGTGTAATACAAGTGCCGCACCTGCAGAATTACCTCTAAGAGCAGTCAAGACATGTTTTACTTTACAATCCAGTACTGACTGAGTACTGATATTGAGCCAATACTGATAATAAGAGCACTGAAATTATACAATTTTAACATGAGGTAAAACAAACAAACAAACAAACAAACAAAAACCTTTTCACTGTGAAAGTCTGATGTGAGCCGTTGTTTCAGAAATGAAGGTCAGAAGTAAGAAAAATTAACTCACATAGACATTGAACAATCCCACTTAATGCTTAAGTCATGCCTTAAATCAAGTCACCAAAATGTTATGAAATCAATTGTTTGTTTATTACCAAGCTTTCATTAAATGTTAGCTTATTGTAAGTGTTCACAGGTGTGTCTATAATTGGTGGTGGCGGTTGATGTTGCCAAAACCCTTGTTTCATTTTTTTTATAGATCACAGACAGCTGCTGATCTTTTAAGTAAAAATAAACTTATTTGTTGAACATAAATGATCAGCATTCATGCATCTATGTTAATTAACTGGTTTATTTTGTTATTCACAGCCTTGAAGACTTTCCCCGAGACACTGAGGCAGGTTGAACAGCAGCAGACTGACGAAACAGCTCAGGCTCTTAGCTTTAAAGGTTCGAGTGTGCACAACTACCTCTCTGATATCTACAGAATAAGATCTGTCATTTTTTATTCATAACAAAATGTAAAGACTACCTCAAGTTTTTAAAACCTTATTTTAGGAGTCAGTGAGAAAGCTTGACTTGTGATTCTCTGGAGTGTTTTTATTGTCTGATGCTGAGTGAAATTAAAGTTGATGCCTTGGACTTGGGAGCTGAGAAAGCACAAATAGGCAACTAGAACAAACCACACAAAAGAACTCCCTGTAGTTTCCTTGTCCTTGAAAATATTTTTCATCTGACTGCTCTTGTATATACAGATTCATGACTATATACACAAAATGCAAATTGTTCACTTTTAAAAGCTGTTAAAAGTACATTTTCGAAGGCAGACGTGGTTGGAAGTAGCATAAATCAACTTTATATACTCTCTATATATTCTACATCAAAAGGTATTTAGTGCTTCACGTGGAGAAAGTATTCACTTAAATAATGATTTAATTATTATTCATTTAATTTTTCTGATGTTTTCTTTTACTCCTCTGTTTCTTCTTACCCACTCAGCTCATGTCCTGCCTCTGGTCACATGTGTCACTGTGCTGTTTGCTGCTGTTGTGTTGCTCTTCTACAAATGGATCAGAATAAGGGAGACTGATGGTGAGTGTCCCTCTAGCTCAATGTTAGCAATCGTTTAACTAAACAGAAAAAGAAAAGAAAAGAAAAGAAAAGAAAAGAAAAGCTTTTTTATTTGTACTCCACAGGTTTGACCACCAGGAGGCAGTCAGACACAAAGAACAACACAAGCAGAAACCTGGAGGTGAATCATCGCTGTTTGTGTCTAAATTCAAAGGCTGGATCATTGAGGTTATGAATGTAGAACTAATGCATTAAACTTTATTGTCAGTTTCCCACATGCAGGAAGTGCTCTCCAGTCTCTAGATGTGCAGACTTCACCTCCCCAGTGGATGAAACCTGCAGCAATCAGAATAAAATCTACTGTAACCTCTAAACCTTTGTTTCATCTTCTCACCATCAGTACTAATGCAACTAAAACAATCTAATCACTCACCAAACAATTTATTAGGTACAGCTTGCTGTTACATGGTTGGGGCCACTTGTCCCATGCTGGAAGCACCTGCCGTTTGGTCATAAAGTGTTGTACATGTTTAACAACAATACTCATGAAGGCTGTGGCACTTAAACAATGCACAGTTGGCACTACAGCCCCTTTTCCATTAGTACCTATTCGTCTCGCCACGACTCGACTTGTGTGTGTGCGGTTGTTGTCAAACACATCTGCGCGTCCCACCACATAATTAATATGCGACACGAACGCTACAACAAAGGTGGACGTCGAGGCAATAATATACCTGCTGCTCCAGCTGTGGCATTTCGTCACAACGAACATGGCGGGTTTTTGTAGCCATTTCCTCCATTGCTGGGTTTCAAAAATGGTGGTTCTTCTGCGAACGAGACGCTCTCATGACTCGAGTGACGCTCATAAAGGGAGCAGCTAAAAGAAAATGAACATTAAGATCAGAAAAACATCTTGAATCTCCAAAAGACTGTTTATATGTGATATGGTGTTTGATCAGTTTGCTTATAAATGTTATAATTGTGCCAAAGGGACCTAAAGGCACAACTCCCAAGGTGTATAACCTAATAAACAAACCAGTCTTCATTTAGGTGAAAAACTGAAGTCCATAAAAATCCACAAAGAAAACTCATAAAAGACTCCAAAATCTTCCTGAGCTCCAGAAGCACACATGAATAGGCAAAATAAGCAAACTGCAGAATAAGGAGAGCAGTACACGGGGTTGAAACTCAGGCCAAAGACAGATGATCTGACTAAGGAGAAAGGGGAGACAATTAATTTATATACACACAGTAGGGAATAAGGAAAGACTGACAATACCTAAAGTGTCAAGGTTCGGCTGTGTGGCAGGCAGGATGAAGGAGCAGGACTCAAGACAGAGGATAAAATTTAAAACGGCAGCTTTTATTGCTGGAAAAAACTAACATCAAATGCAAAGCTAAACTAGAAACAGGAAACAAGAAACTTCAACAAGAAAACAAACCAGAATCTGTACACTTGGCTATGGCTGGAAACATGGAGGGAAACACAAAGCATAATGAGGGTACAACGCAACAAAGAGCAAAGGAAAACCCAGGGCTTATACAAACAGTGGGATAACAAGGGAATGAGACACGGGAGGAGAGCACAGCTAGGAGTAAAAAAAAGCAAAGCAGAATACAATGACAAAAAACAGACTGTCAAAGTAAAAGAGGAAGTATAAAACAGAGAAGCGGACTCTACACTGAGGCAGAGGATTGAACCGTGGGACGGGAAAAAAGCACAGAGTAGATATAATATGGACACAGGGAAGGCATACTGGCTGAAACTATAAGCTAGAGCAACAAAATATAACCTCAAAAGAACCAAAACCATGAATAACAAATAATCAATAAATATAGATTAAACACAAAACACTGGGTCACACCCAGGACCATGACATAGAGAATTACACACAGCTGAACAAGATCAGATAATGAGATTTGAGAAAGTAAAATAAAAACAAGGCACAAAAGACAAAGACTGTCAACTTAAAACAGAAAGTAACATGACAGAGAAACACCTAACACAGGTGAATATTTGACAAGAAACAAAGGGATACAAGGGAAGCTTAAGTAAACTTAAAGACAAATCATTACAACATGATGTTACAGCCCTGGGCCTCGGAGGGAGTGAGACCCCCTTTTGCTTCATGCAAATCCAAGAGTGCAAGGACTCGTTGACAATGGGCTAATTGGAGACCTGTGCCTCCCTCTTGTATGCAGATTGAAGTGTGACAGCCCACGCAGATGATTGGCTGCCTGGGGATCCCATGATACTCCAATAGGCAATGAGTGGCTGATTGTGTGCACCTGCGGTTATGAAAGGCTCAAGAGCCTTCACTCTGTTCACTTCTTTCTAATCAATGATTTTACATTCCTGTTATTTTTTTCTCTTTTTATATAAGCAAATATGTGTTTTGTGCTTGAGTAAATTAAAGCCCAATTTAAAAAAAAATATAAGATATACTATGTTTCTTATAATCATGATGATTTTCTTTTGCGTGTACGCCAAAAATCCTGTCAGGTGGAATCAAAAAATTCTTGTATGCATAAAAAATTCTCACAACACATTTTGGAAAACTTTATATATGTAATATGAGACACAGAAAACAGCATATTTTTATTTGAAAATCTTGTTTTCTGTAACATGCTTTGCTGACTTTTGTGTTGTCTAATTTAGAGTTAATAAAATCATACATACAGTAGAAATAAGAGTAGAATCAGTCTTCATCTGTACAAGTGCACCCTATTTGCTACTGTCTTGCAGCCACTCACGGCAAATACTTTCTCCAGTTTGGGGTAATAGACTAAACTTCTGGCCGCCCGGTCTGCCACATTCTCATCTGGCTGACGACCTTTGTCTCTCATCGCAGCCATCGCACACTGTACAACATGTTTGTACTCCAGAGGCAGGAATGGGATGAAAACGTCAAGCAGACAACTGTCAATCAAAGTTGACTTAGAAAAACTGCCTACAAAGAGAGATTTTCAGTGAGAAAGATGATCATCGTAAGTGGTGAATGATAAAGACATAAGGATACACTCACTTTGATCACTGTTGAAAACTATAGGAGAAATGAAACTTTCAAAATCTTTGAGCATCATCTCTTCTCGATCTTTTCCATTTTTCCAGAAATCTACAGCTGTTTTTGTAATTTGATCTGCTCCTGTATTGCTGTGAGAAAGAAAAAAGAAATAGTAAAAACATAAGAAGTTTCATAATGTGACTGAGCAACTGGTCCGTTTTCAAATATTTTGTAAGATCATTTTTATAATAGGTAATAACTAATATAACTATATATAACTATAATATATTTTATAAATAGTAGATGCTGTGATTAACTCAGTTTTATTGTCTTGTCTGACAATTTTAGACAGCATCCTAGTTTTTTAGTTATCACTTTTCTGATCACATGCCTGTGCCATGTCCTCCAGTTAAACCTCTTTTACCTGCGTGTGAATTCTGCATCATCACTCCTGCTACTGCTGGACATTTCTCTGCTGTTTATCAGAATATTGGTGTCCCTTCCTTGGACAATTGTTCCCTTAAGCCGCATGCTGATCATTTGCTCACTTTGTTCAATGTAACTTGTTCAAATGTTCTTGATATTGTTGCTCCTTTTAAATAAAACAAGTTTAATAGGCCTAAAACTGATCCCTGGTTAAACGATGTCACTCGGACCCTCAGAAGGACGTACAGAAAATGGAAAGAAAATGGAAAAAAGATAAACTCCAGATTTCCTTTGATATGTTAAAGGAAGCCCTATTTCCTTATCAGGATGCTGTTCGAAAAGCAAAAAGTATTTATCAGATATCACCTCTAACCACAGCTACAGGCCCCGTGTCTTATTCAACACCATTAATTCTGTTATCAACCCTCCACCCACCTCACACCTACCAACGTCTCCAGCCACCTGTGAAAAATTTTTACGTTATTTTGTTGATAAGGTTGATACTATCAGGTCTCATATCTCTCCTCCAGCTTATGATCCCTCTGTTCCCCTGTATTCCTCACTTGTGTTTGATCACTTTGAGCCTGTTTCAGTGAGCACTCTGCCCGAAGTAGGCTCCCATCTTAAGCCTAATGTCAACTTGACATTATCCCCTCTTGCCTTTTCAAAGAAGTCTTTGACACTTAATTGGTGATTCTAAATTACCTGTGAATGTAAGTGCAAATTGTTGTTTGTCTCTATGTGATTGGTGAGCTGTCCAGGGTGTACCCTGCCTGTTAACCTATCACTTCAAGGTTATACCCCTGCAACCAGGATAAAGATAGGAGGATGGTAGTTGTTGTAGATCCATTTAATTTTTATGGTAACCAGACTCTAGACTTTGTTGAACATTATGTAATATAAAGACAACATGTAGTATTAGGTGACCAAGTAGTACTGGGCTAAAAGATACTGAATAGTGTTGAAATAAAATGACAAAATTGTGAAGGATTAAAATATTCCAAGAGCTCAGCTTACGTCATCTAAACATGTTTCAATCGCGTTTTATGAACACAAAATGCACAGGTTTACTGAATATGAAAAAGTTGTGTTGATTTAACTCAGTTGTTTAAGTTTCTGCCAAAGCAAAACATTTGTGTGCAACCAGTGTCCACTACTGAATTAAGTAAATCCAACATGGCCTTTTTTTTCTGTGTTCTCCAGTCTTGGCTCGTTTACACTGGCTTCCAGTATGTTGTAGAATTGATTTTAAGATTTTATTGCTTGTTTGTAAATCGCTAAATGGATTAGCTCCATCTTACGTCTCTGATCTGTTAACTAGAAATACTCCAAATAGAACTCTCAGATCAGCTGATAAGTTACTTCTAGCTGTCCATAGAAGCAGGCTAAAAAACAGAGGAGACCGGGCCTTTGCGATTGCCACGCCCAGGAACAGGCTGCCTCTTGAAATAAGGATCTCTCCAACACTTGACATTTTTAAAACCCGTCTGAAAACACATTTTCACTCTCTGGCTTTTAATTATGACTGAGTTTTTTGTTTTGTTATATGTGTGTGTTTGTTCTACTGTTTACTTTTTTACTATGTACAGCACTATGGTCAATCTGTGTTGTTTTTAAATGTGCTTATAAATATATTAATTGATTGATTGATCACAATGTAAACACTTGACTCATACTTATGTAGACCAACAAACCATAACAAACACATGAGCCATTCATAAATCAGGAGAGACATCTCTTTCCAACTGTGTGAAATGGACAGGGCAACTATGTTTCTCTCTTATATCATGCCAAAGTGCACAACTCATGTCACATTTAATGACAGCAGTGGAAATACGTAATATATGTCAGATAAACTAAATTTTCCTCATGTATTGCAAGTTTGTTAACAGATATTTTTTTTTACTGATGTTTGCAGTGCCCAAAAGAGAAGCAACAAAATGTGGCCTAGACAGAGAGTGAACCAAAGGTTTGATATGGTAACTTTATTGTACTGTATGGTAACTAACTATATTGTAACAAATTAAGTTATTTTACCAGTCCCTAACAAAGTTGAAAATGGAAGCATTAAACTTGCCCTCTGCAAAGGCTTTCAGATTTTCACCTGAGAAAGATGATGATCGATTTTTGAAAAAAAACTCCTTCCACTTTTCCATAGTCCAGATATGGCTTTATGCTGTCAATCACACCAGGAGGAATTTGGTTCATCTCATCAAATATGAACACTGAGCGTTCGCAGTTTGTAACGCCGTTTTTGATCCACTCCTGTAACTGAGACTGAGGAGAGAGCAGCAAATAGAATTAATACAGACAAAACAGACCAAACCAGTTAGAACAAATAAACTGGGTTTCACTTGAAAATGAAACACATGATACTCCATACTTTATAGGTAACAATTTCACTTCGATGTGGGAAGTGAAGTGTAGCTGAGAACACGTGAACAAACTTGCTGTGATATCCCTTCTTGTAAATGTTGTCTGCAATCAGCTGGCTAACAAAGTTCTTCCCTGTGCCAGTCGGTCCGTGCAGAGAGAGCACCAGAGGCTTCTTCGGGTTATCATCGTTCATAAATCCACTCACAGATTTAAAAATGATATCTGAAGCAATGTGTTGTCCAAAGAGTTTGTTTTCCAAGTCAGCCTTCAGACCTTGAGAATACATAGTAGAAAGTCAACAGGATTAGTGACTGAAAATGTGACTGAAGTGAGACGAGGTTTAAAAGAAAAGCTATTTGAGCAAAGGTGGACTAAGCAGATCTACCCACTCAAAAATTGAGACAAAATAAATTTGTTGTTCAGCGAATGGAGAAATTGCATAGACGGCACAAGAGCCCTGTCTACTTTCCAAATGGGTGGGCAGGCTGCAGGCCAACAAAAATGTGTAGATCTTCACTCCTACAGCAATGACTGTTGCTATGAGAAACCATCATAAAACTTAGTGGAGTTGTTTACAGTGCTTACGTATCATATACAAAACTGTCATCTCAAAAATGCCAGGATCTCAATATGGACTCAAAATAGAAGCCTGCTACTAATCAATACTGCTTTTTAGTGCCTAGCCTGATCAAGTATCTCCATAAAATGTTTCAACGCTCAACAACTGCTGTCTTTTCAGCCAGTCGTGGTTCATGTCATGAAGTCATTACAGTTAAAGTTAAAGGAATGCTTGGTGCAACAGATCTCTGTCTTTTTGTCAGCCTGACTACAGTGCTGTAGAGAAACCTAGGGTTGTTCTTATTTTCTTCAATCAGTGATGAATAGTAAAATCTTTTAGCTTTACAGAGGGCTTTTTTATAAAGCAGTGAACTACTTTTCCAGACTAAAAGATGATCTTCTAAATTAGTGCACGCCATCACTTCTTAGGCTTGTGAGTTATTCTGCTTTAAGGTGAGTTTTTGAGAGTTATACCAGGAAATCAAATACTTCTAATGTGAGGCTCTCTTTTTCAGAGAAGCTACAGTATCCAGTCATACACAGTGAAGATGTAAAACCATTAACAGTATAATTGACCTCTGTTGGATTCACATTCAGGTAGCTGCTCTCCACTGTGTTGGTACAGGGCATTGAAGATGATAACAGTGGGTGAATTATATTTTTAAACTTAGTTACAGTGTTTTCAGAAAGACATCTACTGTGATGAAATCTACTCCCCAGTGCTGTGTAACCAAAATTCTAATGTTTTTAGAAATGATCAGAAAAAAGAGGTATTTCAGGAAATAATGTTAAATATTATGTTTCTATGCCATATGTCAGAACAAGATCTAGAGTGTGATTAAAGTGCTGGGGGGTTCTTTTACAGTTTGAATAAATTCAATTGAGTCTAATAACAGATTAAATGCTATGCTGAGGCTGTCACTGTTAGCATCTAAACATACATTAAAGTCTGACCACTAAATCAGATTAAAAAAAACCCCTGAGAAATCAGACAAAAACTTTGTGTAAGGCCCAGGTGAACGATAAATAATAACAAATAAAACAGGTTTTTGAGTTTTCCAGTTAGGGTGGACAAGGCTAAGCATCAGACTTTCAAATGAATCAAAACTCTGTCTGGGTCTTTGGTTAATTGAGAGTGGAAGACTTCTGCCACACACCCTCCTCAGCCTGCGCTTCAAGGATTCTGATAGTTAGTATGACTCAAGGGTGTTGATTCATTTAAACTAACATAGCAGCATCAAGCATGATCCAGAAGCAATCTTATCTGGGGCAAAGCTAATTTAAAATGAACTGAAGCAAAGTGCAAAACTTTTCTGCTGTCAGATTAGGTCAAATCTGTTGGGGTTTTTTGTTTTTTGGGTTGTTTTTACCAGCACTCAGGTCAAAGCCTGCATTTGCTGATAGGATGTTCATGCATTAGTACCTATGGAACTGGCAGCTTGGACAGCTGGAAAGACTTTAGAGTAACATATGCTATCATTTCTTTTTTTGCAGGGAAAGCTTTGCATACTTCAGGAAGACTGTGTTAAATCACACACTGCATCTATTACAACAGCATGACTTTGCAGTAGAAGACTCTGGATGCTTTACATTAAGCTCTTTGCCCAGTAGATTTACATTTAAAAAACATAACATAACAATTCTCCATTGAAATAATATCAATATCTGTACTGTATATCTATGGAGCTATGTTTTTAATCTTACTAGAATACTAGTTCTAGTAAAGCAGAGATCACAAGCATTTCAGAACCAGTCAAGTAAGCTAGGATTTTTGCGCCCCACCCTAACAAAGCAGGTTAAACCAGCACGGCTGCTTCTTAGGTTTTGTTTTAAGAGACAGAGAATTTGAAATCTAGACTGTGGAGAAACACAAAGACTCAAGGTTACACAGTTCTCCCTTTTCTACATGGCAAATGTAATAATAACAGTAATGATAATAATACACAGTGGATCACCCAAACTGTGTGACCACGTTTGCTTCTGTATTAATCTTTTGTATTATTTTGTATTTTTTTTTCATGTAGATTATTTAATATGCAGTAGTTTTCAGTAACTACAAGGACATATAATTTGGAAATATAATCATATTTGTGTTGTATTATTTTCTCATATGGACTTTTGTTGTCAAGGCAGATGCACCCCAGCTGATTTACGGGGTGGACTTTAGCCCACTATTAGGAGCCAACCTCTAAAGGTGCTGTATCTGTGTCATTTATAAACTATATTCTTGTCATCAGTCTTTTTCTAAACTCAATTTAAATCATGAAAATTGGTTACCTTCCCAAGTAAAGTTAAACCTAATAATTAGACCTTTACTATTTAGATTTCACAAGCTGTTTGCTGGGTGTGTTACCTGTCTGGTTGAAGGAAATCCAGTATGAATTACAGCTCTCGCCCCAAAATGAATTCCATGTCTCTGTGAAATTAGGGATTTTGAAACTGCTGAAGGGCTCAACTGCATTGATCACAGTGGAGGAAAGTAGAATCCATAGCAGCAGGACATGTTGCTTACTTGGTTTCATTTTGCAAGGGTTGCACCGCAAACTAGCCCAAAGGACAAACTGACCAAGAGTGAACACTATGTAACTTCAGGGCGTTCCATCATGAAATCTAAAAATAGACATCAGTTCAAACATAAGAAAGGAAAGCAGTCTGTCCTGTCAAACTGTGTTGTGTCACTTATAGTATCGAATAATCCCTGTTTTCATTAACCCTGTAATGTACTACCATCTTGTGGCTATAGTTGGCCATTGTCTTTGTAACGCGTGTGAACACTCATTCATCATTCTATACTTTACACTTTATTCTACACTTTACTAAGTACACAGTTAAACTGCTTATTATTGCAAATATCTAATCAGCCAATCACATGAAAGCAGTGTTAAAAATGTACCTTGAAAGACCTTGAAGGTTGGTAGTTAGTATGACCACCTTTATTAACTGAAAGCAGAACAATTTTTTGGCAGAAATTTACATTTTTCAAACACCAAAATCCCATTAGCTCACCATTGTTTTGTTTGTAACAGAATGGCAATGAACATTCAGATGTCCACTGCTGTTCTACCAGCAGGGTATCATTTGCAATGGTAACTGATTTAGTTTTACACACTTGAGTTTCATAATCGGTCAGTCGTCAACGTAAGGATGGAGACAGTGATTACGTTGCAAATTTCTTATGAGGTCTAAATAAAATTTATAGTTTCTAACTTTTTAACTCTGTAGCTTTCAGACTGTCAGACAGTTTCCTCTGTACCAGAATAATTTCCTGAATGTTACTGTAGCAAACTCTTAAAAACAACATTTATTGGTTTACAGTTTTAAAAACATTACACACAGATAAATGATCAACCATTTGATGTCCTGTAATAAGTCTCAGCGATGTAAAAATATTAATAATGTTCTTTTTTACTGAAAGAAGGTCAGGAGACAATCTAGTAGTTCACACTATTTTATTATCAAACAATTCGAGATGCACAGCTGTGGGCTTCTCAGTCTCAGGCGGTCTGCACACAAAGTACAATTTGTGACTCAAAGGATATATTAAAGACAGAAAATACATGTGATTGGCCATCGATGGAGAGAGTCTGTGGTTTAAACTTGATTCTGATTTGTCCTCCTTGTGATCCTTCCACATGCTAATCGTTGGTGTCGGTGTCAATTTTAAACCCGACACCTTAAAGTTTCTGTGCTTCCCTGGAAGCTTGCCTCAGGTATGGTTTTATCCACACCTGACTAGGTGTGGCCAATTAGCACCAGCTGAACACATTTAGATGATTAGGGGCTGCAGAGGGACGTAACACCTCCCCCCTCAAAAGGGTTCCTCTAGGACCCCTAAATTTATTAAAAGCCCCTCTGAAGCCTTCAGGCCCTTGACCCACAAACCTGAAATAAAAGTAAAAGCTAACAGAAGCACAGTGTTCACATTATAGTTGGCATCTGTAAGCATGGATGGGTATGATGATTTGAAGTTGCCACACTGAACACAAAAAGTAACATGTGACCAACACAAAGGAGCACAACAGTCAAACCCAAAACGATTACCTGACCTACAACACAAAACCAAAAGTAGGAACAAATAATCACAACTAAGTGATCTGTTGTCTCCACCACACAAACAGTCACATACAAGTGGCCCTATACCACAACAAGTTACTTTAATCCAAAGTTCAGTGAAGCAAGCACACTAGTGACCAACCACAAAATGGAGAGCTATGGCCACACAATGATCACATCAAGGGTGACTCAGCACCCCTTAGTGTTATCGCCATCACCTGGCCAGCAACACTCACGAGTGATCCAACAAAAGTAGCCATATTCCCCACAACACTAAAGGTCACAGCACATAACACTCACCTCATGAGGATCTCATTAGCATCCATCAACACTGACATATGCACACACAGTACACATTATGCCAACTTAAAAACAGCCTACCTGCCTCAGCTACAGACCATAATTAATAAATGGTCTCAAACCTCCTACCAAGTTTGGTGCCACTGATTCACTTTGAGCATCTCCCATCCTAAAATGCTAAAAAAACTCAATAAAACTTTACCTGTCTAGTCTTCAGTGGTGTACCGGGCTCGAGGCACCTTTAAAAGCAAACTCAGGGGTAGGCAGCAGACCAGGGGTACAGTCTCCCACCAAACCCTGAAGCATACCCCCACCCAGGATAACCACCAAACACAAAAAAACTAAAACAACAAAGCAAAACAACAAACAAGTGCTTCGATGGAAGGGCAGCACAGCCACCCAGCTGAAACACACTAAAGGGATGTTACTCAATCACCTGAACACCTTTGCTCACCCACTTAAAAGTCAAACTGATATTCAGACTCCACTAAAACGTCCAAATAATCCCGGACGAGCCCCCACTTATGTTACGACCCGGCTCAAAAGCCGCAACATAAAAAAGGAGACGAATACCAGAGTGAGTGTGAGAAGAGGTTAAAATGGCATAGCAGGTTGCAAAGACAAGTGAGCTCCCTGGAAGCTCGCCTCAGGTATGGTTTTATCCACACCTGACTAGGTGTGGCCAATTAGCACCAGCTGAACACATTTAGATGATTAGGGGCTGCAGAGGGACGTAACATCCACCATTACCAGTGCAGGAACACCATTCTATCATAACCCCCCAGTCATTTCTAAGGCAGCCTCTCACTGATAGTGATCTGACTCCTAATAAGGAGTTCATCAACTCTATTATGAACATACATTACAATGATTATTAAAAAGGTTATTAAAACTTATTTCTAACATATTTACAGTTGGGCTCTTGATGAATAAGGTGGTTTTGACTGCTACACCTCTGGATCACTAAAGCGTGGTCCTTCAGACGTTCATTCCCAATCTACCTTTCAACAAATTCGTCTCATAAGGGAAACAACCAGGTTGTGTAAAAAAGCTAATATTCTGTCATATTAACAACTGCATTTCCTGCTGGTGCTATGACTTTAAAACCACTCCCTTTATAATCAAGCTTTAAAAGTCCTAGATAGCAAACCAGTTTCATCACTGCAATGTTCTTGGTAAATATAAAATGTTATGTTTTGAAAAGCTTTTTATTCACATGCATGACTATGTGTCATTTTATTAAGACTTGGGCATTGTTTGTGGTTTTGACATGTCAGCTGGGGTGTTTTATTTGTCCCTTAATTTATTGATTTTGTCATGGTTTGGGCTTTTGACCCAAAGTTTTACAATTGGACTTTTCTCAGTTATTATTATTATTATTATTAAATATTCACAATTCGATTATTATCTTATTTGTCGTTTATATTTTCATCTTGTATTTCCTTAATATTTTAAGTCTTTAGTTGAACTGGAATTAGTTAAATTTCATGGAGTTTATTAGTTCCTTTTGTTTTACCCTCTTTGCTTTATTGTCTTTCTCCCATCAAGTTTACTACTGTCTGTGTTTTCCTATTTGTTGGTGGCGGTGAATCTTTATTTTTTTTAAACCAATCTGGTGATAAAGGGGCTTTTTTAAAATTAATTTCTCTTTTTTTTGGTGTTGAAAGCGCTACCACTTAATTTGCTGTTTTCTTTGCCACAGGTCCATATTTTCAGTTATTTTGTTTAATAAAATTATGTAAATTGATTTGCCACGCCTCTGCCTTTGTTAATAATGAGCCTGTGTGCCTTTGCAACTAGTAGAACTTTTGCACTGGTTTATGGCAGTTCATGAGATTTGTAATTTTTTTATTCATTGTTTCTAGACACGAATTCCTGTTATTTGTCCATTTGAAAAACAAAAATCTAATTCTACACTTGAGCAAATGAAAGCCAAACTGAAAAACCAATGGGAGGTGAAATGTTTTGGGGTTTTCTTTGTGGTTTGTTTTGTTTTCAAATGTATAAGAAATCCTTATAACCTGTATTGAAACATGTCTTGCAAAAGTTGCTTTCAATGTGATTTATTAGCAGTACAGTTTTCTGCACTGAGGGGGTACCAGTTTCATTTTGACTCACATAAGTTTCATTTTGAGTCTCTGCTCAATAGAAAGCAAAAGTTAAAAAGTTCAGACCAACTAGCCTTGGCTAGGGCTACTCGTGGGTACACTCAGCAGAAACACACACACTCCACTCTTTGTCGAGCAGGTGCTCCTGATTCGGTGTATATACTTAGTTTTGGATTGTGTAGCACCTATGCCAGTCAGCCTTATCTGGCGGTGCTCTCTGAGTTACTCAGCACCACCTCTGACTCTTGCAGCTGAGCTAAAACCAAATCCTGCCCCTGTGTGTTTGTTTCCATTCAGAATTCTGTACAGTAGTTGAGAATTTAAAAAATTATGATACAGGTTAAGAACACTGTAATGATTTTCCAAACTTCATAGTAACATAAAAGTTGTACAAATGGCAGGAATACATCTTCAATGTTAGGCCAGAACACTGGAGATGGGTCACAAATGGGTCCAAATCGTAACACCAAGGCAGCAAAAAGAATGGCTAAAGAAGAAGCACATTAAGGTAATGAAGTGGCCTAGCCTAGTCTGCTTAAAAAAAACAAAAAAACAAAAAACAAAAACATAGACAGGCAAAAATAACCCAAGTAAATAAAAAATGCAGATTCTCAGCTTTTATTTGAGGGTATCCACATTCAAATTGGACGAAAGGTTTAGGAGCTCCTTAACACGTAATTAATGTAATTAGACAGTTGACTTCATCGGCAGCTGTGGGCAAGTCCTTGGTTTGATTATCCTTGGTCATTATCAATTAATTGAGTATATTTGAGGTGTGGCACTTGCATGTGGAAGATTTTGCTGTTGACAGACAACATGAGCTCTCCATGAAACAAGTAATCGTTTAGCTGCAAAAACAGACAAAACCCATCTGAGAAATTGCTACAATAGTAGGAGCAGCAAGATCTACAGTTTGGTACATCCTGAGAAAGAAAGAAAGAAAGAAAGAAAGAAAGAAAGCACTGATGAACTCAGAAACGTAAAAAGACCTGGACGTCTATGGAAGACAACAGTGGTCGATGATCACAGAATCATTTCCATGGTGAAGAGAAACCCCTTCACAACAGTCAACCAAGTGAACAACACTCTCCAAGAGGTAGGCACATCGATATCCAAGTCTACCATAAAGAGAAGACTGCATGACAGTAAATACAGATGCCACTGCCATTCTCGTTCATTGCCTCGTTACCTCTTGGATCTACTGTAATTCACTCTTATTTGGCCTTACACAATAATCCTTTAATAAGCTTTAGCGTGTCCAGAACTCAGCCACCTGTATTGTCACTAGGACTCCCTCTACCCACCACATCACCCCTATTTTGAAGCAGCTTCACTGGCTCCTGGTCAAATCTCACGTTATATACATTTAAGGCTATTCATTTTCTCTCCCCACCATAGCTTTCTGACTTGGTTCAGATTGCCACCCCATCCCGGTGCCTCAGATCATCCTCTTCCCTTTCTCTTTCTGTTCCTTCCTCTCCTCTTGTTTCTATGGTGTGGCAGGGCTTTTAGTCGCTCTGCCTCTCGACTTTGGAATTCCCTACCCCCTGACCTCAGAAACATCACATTCCCTCTTTTGAAGTCCAACCTGAAAACCCACCTGTTTAAAATTGCCCACTCCATATAACTTATCCATGATCTTAAACTTTCTATTTGCTACTCTTATTATTGGGTATATTTCATGTTTTTATCCCTTTTTTATTTGCTGTACAGTGTCCTTGGGTGTTTTGAAAGGTCCTTTAAAAAATGTATTATTATTATCATTATTATTATTATTATTATTATTATTATTACTATCATTATTATTATTATTATTATTATTATTATCATCATCATCATCATCATCATTAATATTACAAAGACTTCACTGCAGATGTAAGCCATTATAAGCTTCAAGGATAGAAAGGCTAGATTGGACTAGATTGACACTAAGACACTCCCAAACCAAGTGAACTCAAGCTTCAGGAGATGAACAGATGGCTAGACATTCTCCTTTGGGATTTTTGGTAAGGGGCAGAATTCATAGTTCCATCAGGTACGGTAAGTCATCCAGGTCCTGAAGCAGCAAAGCAGCCCCAGACCAGAGACACACTACCACCACAAGGTTTGACTGTTGGTATGATGTTCTGTGTTGTTTTTACAGCAGACATAACGGGACTTCAGGACAAACAAAAAACAAAAAACAGGAGCAGTTTTTACCTTGAAACTCTCCCGTGATTCCATTTTCACCCAGTCTCTTTCTTATGGTTGAATTACAAACTCTGATCTTAACTGAGGCAAGTAAGGCCTGCAGTTCTTAAGATGTCGTTCTAAGTTCTTTTGTGACCTCCTGCATGATTATTGTCAGTGTGCTCTTGGAGTAACTTTGGTGGGACGCTGGAGTCTGAAAGTGTTAGAAATGGCTTTGCAACCCTTGTCACACCAAATTTTTTGACATCTGTCAGTGGCATAGTTATCTGTCAAAATCACCTGAGGAAGTCATCCTACAAAGCAATCTGTCAACGATGCCATCAACTTTGTTTCTGATCTTGAGTTTCTTTAGATTGTGGCATAATGTGTTGCCTTTTTAAAAATCTTTTAGCCTGATTGTTCAGACAGGTTCTATTTAAGCAATTTCTCAATTCAACATGGAAGCAATGATGGTGTTGTAAATTAAATCAACTCAGATGATCCTATTTCATTATCACTGTGTGCAGTGATACAGCTTGTTTTAAGTTCGTCCTTCCTGATGCTTGCAGAGTTCAGTAAACTCTGTGACTAGATTTTACAATGTTCCTGTCTGATATTTGTCGTCTGCTTTAGCATTCACGTCTGCTTTAGCATACTCTCCTGCCTTGAGAATACGCTTCCTAGGTTTGTCCTCAAATCCATCAGCAAATTTCCCACCTGTTGTGTAGCAAAAGCTTTACGATCAAAGGTATCGATCATCCCCACTAACCCGGCCAAATCAGCAGTAATTTCTCCACCTACAACTTAATGGACTGCAAAAAAGGAGAAATGTCATCTTCAAGATGACTATATAGAAAAACATTTTATAGTCTTCTGTTAAGAGAAAACTCAGGAGGCAAGAAACACAGACTCAGCGCTTTTTACATGTACATGGACGAATGCCCCTCACACAGTGACATGTATGAGACGAGTCACGGAGGATTCGTGCTGGGGCATCAGCTTGTTCTTTATTTATAGTCAGACAGCTTGCATTCCATTCTTGGGTGGAGCATACAAAGAGGAACAACTCCCTACATGTAAACTGAAGATAAGTGAGTTCGTGGCCATATCAGGGTGTGTCCAACAGCTTCCTCATGCAGTGATCACACTAATGTCACACACTCACTAAGTTTAAATGAAGCTAAACACTATAAGAGTACAAACACTTTAAAACAGTAATATAATTTTCTTTTAACATCTTCATTAGTCCTGGAATATTATAGTAACAAAAAAAGGTTACAAAACACAAGAATCTGGTTATATGGACAAATTCAAAAGAGTACTATAAAAGCAAAGTTTTACTACTTTATGAGTCTAATAATATAATGTTTCACATAAAAATAATATTATATACAGTAGGTCACAAGCAAATTTTAATGCAAATTAAAAATAATGTACATCATATATGCAAATTTTTTATGTTTAGTGCAGTCTTTAAATGTGAGCTTTTGTTTTTAATTCATTATGAAAATGTAATACACAAAATTAAACCATAAACAATATCATTATATGAAGATGATGTCATTTATTCGCTCTTTTTCATTTGTCGTAATATTTGAAAAAAGCTTTGTTCTTAACAGTTTTTAAGATTTTTAAGTTTTGAAGGACTTTGATAAACTTATTCATGCATTTATCACCACTAGACTGGAGTACTGCAACTCTCTCTATTTATGCCTCCAACACTCTTCTCTCCATCGTTTGCAGTTAGTTCAAAATGCTGCTGCACGCCTTTTAACTGGTACTAGAATGTATGATCACATCACTCCAGTTTTAGCTAACTTGCACTGGCTCCCTGTCAAATATCACATTGATTTTAAAATTCTCTTGCTTACTTTTAAAATTTTAAACAACTTGGCACCTAGCTATCTATCTGAACTCCTACAATCCCAAAAGAGAACTAAGATCTTCTAGTCAGATGCTCTTAGTTCAACCAAGGTCTCGGCCGAAGTCCAGAGGTGATCGTGCCTTTGCAACTGCAGCACCTAGACTCTGGAGTAACCTTCCTGTTTATATTCCTACTTCCAAGTCTGTTCAGTCTTTTAACGTCTTAAAACTCACTTTTTCACTTTGGCTTTTCATTCAAAGTAGTTTGACTATCATCTGTGTTGTTTGTTGGTCTGTTTTGTTTGTTGATGTTTTGTATTTATCTTTTTATTCTCTTTTTGGCTGATTGTGAAGCACTTTGGTCAACACTGTTGTTTTTAAAATGTGCTATAGAAATACATTTTGATTTGATTTGATTTGATTTAAAGAATCACCTTCATTGCAAAAATCAGTGGCTATGTATTAATAATAATAATAATAATAATAATAATAATAAACATTGACTTACCCTTAGCATCTGGATTTGAAGGAAAGAAAAAATGTTATTTGGACAAGATTTTTAGTCCTTTTTAAAAATCAGATTTGTTGAACTCAAAATTACTTTTGTACTTTTTTTCTAGTCATGTTTACTCCATTCGAGATGGAAGCAAATGAAAAAACATACATGCAGAAACTTTTAAGGTTTACGAAAAGGTGATAGCGTTGGTTAAAACGCATTCTTTCAGTAATGTCAGGACTTTCTGGGAAAAATTGATGAATGAAAATATATCCTTGTGTGAAACCTACCTGCTACATATGCCCTTGCCTTTACCCTGTTTCCATATAAAAAAAAATATGCATAGAAACACTTATGAAATATTTGGAGAATGATGGATGTTGCTTATTGATTTTTTCCCTCTACACAAAGTTAATAAAGGATCATCTATTTTCTGAAAAAAAAAACTATATTTAAATCTATATTTCTATACAGTAAACAGGAAAATATGTTTGTTTGCATACCAGGCATCTTCACGGGTTTTTTAGTCTCTCTTTACTCTGAAAGGAAATTTTAACCCATGATTAAACTGCTGTGGTAAATTATAGATTATATAATATTACAGTTTTTTACAGACGCCAGGACACATTTCTCAATACTTAGGTCACTTTTGCAAAACTCCTCACACAGTGAGCACAACAGAAGTCTATGTGGGCTAAACCGAGGATCAGTTATCATTGTTTTGGCACAAAATGCATTCAATGACTACATCTCTCAAATTTCATGAATTATTTTCTCACTCAGACACAACAACTGCCAAAAATCTTTGTACGTACAGGACATTTTGCATGTACTTACATACTGTTTTCAAAACTGTTAAACTTATGGTCAAAACAATAACATAATGCAAAACTGAATAAGACAGAAAAATTCAACAGCAATATTTTATTGAAACATATTTAAATCTAAAAATGCAGTTTAACCAGCCACAGCTGATTCTCATTGTAGATGAACATCTACACAGGTGATAATCCTTCAATTTCATTACAAAAGGCGACAACTGCTGAATAGGTTTGTTTTGTGACGTAAACATGGACCCAGCCAGAAATGGAGAAGTGGCTGAAAGAGGAAGAAGAGTGGCTGGGAGGGGGCGAGGAATACGTATGCGTGGTGGAAGAAGAATAAGAGGAAGATCAAGAGCTGTAGTCTCAGATGAGATCAGAGCTACTGTAATTGATCATGTAGTAAATCATGGTCACTCAATGAGAGAGGCTGGTCAGAGAGTGCAGCCAAATCTGCAACGCTCTACAGTGGCCTCTATTGTTAGAGTTTTCCGGCAAACCAACAGGTAACTTGTATTGTGCAAGGGCATTTGCACATTTCAGAAGTAAATACTCATTTTGTGTGAGTATTCCCACAAATTCTGAAGTTTAGGGTCCTTTTTTTCATCACATGTGCTCTACAAGTAACACCTGGCCTATTGGATTACCTGGAGCCTGGAATTCATTTTGTCTGCTAACAATTTAAATTGGTGATCAAGAAACATGACAACTAAGAGGCTAACAGAAGATATTGAAGAAGTTAAGAAGTCTCTTAACTTCATGTCAGAGGAATTGAGTAAGGTGGTGAAACAGCAAGCAGGACTACTGGACTTAATTGAAGAAATAAGACAACTGAAGATTGTGATTAAGGAAAAAGATAAGAAGATTGAAGAGCTGGAAAAAAGAGTTGACTATTTGGAGCAATATACAAGAATGGAAGATGTGATTATTTCTGGACTGAAGACAAATCACTACACCTATGCACGGAGTACAGCAGGTGACAAGGAGGGGGAAGATGCACCAAGAGCTGAAAAGGATTTGCTTGAGCAGCAAGTTATTCAGTTTTTCAAAGACAAAGACATTCTTTTGGATAGTAAAAACATAGCTGCATGTCATACTGTTCCACAAAAACATACCAAGATGCCAACTATCATACTACGATTTGTGAACAGGAAATATAAAGTTGAACTGTTAAAGATGGGAAAGAAGTTAAAGGGAACCGGCGTATATGTGAATGAGCATCTCACCAAGAGAAATGCTGAAATTGCACGACAGGCAAGACTATTGAAGAAGGAAAGGCACATCCAAGATACCTGGACTAGGAACTGTAAGGTATTCATAAGACTTAATGGGACACCAGAACAAGCTAAAGTAATTGTTGTCAGAGACATTGCAGATCTTGAGAGATTTAAACAAAAGAAATAGAGTTCAGTGTGGAAAAGAATTGTGTTGCTGACTGTGATATGAACAACATCTGATAAGTGTGAGAAAAAAATGCATGTGAATGTGTGAACAAAAAAAAATGGAATATTTTGGATCTCATGATTATAAATTTTATGAGTTGGACAGTAGTATTGATCCAGATATCCACCTCTATCAGAATGTTGATATGACATGTGAATATTATAATGGGGAAGAGTTGGATCCCAAGATAAAAGGTTTTTCATTAATCCACTTTAACAGTCGGAGTCTTTACAGTAATTTTTCTAAAATTAAAGCGTATCTTGATCAATTCCAAAATAAGTTTGCAGTGGTAGCAATTTCAGAAACATGGTTGAATGACGACAAAGAATTGCAAGATGGACTAGAGGGCTATGAAATGTTTTGGCAAAATAGGAAGAATAGAAGAGGAGGAGGTGTTGCTATGTTTGTTTTTTCGTATCTTAAATGTAAAGTTGTTAATAATATGACTGCTGTGATTGATAACTTGATGGAATGTTTAACCATTGAAATTCAGTGTGAAAGATCGAAAAACATATTAGTTAGCTGCATTTATCGTACACCTGCATCCTGTATAGATCAGTTTACCAAAGAAATTTCTGTAATATTAGAAAAACACAAAGAGAAGGTGACTTTTTTTTGTGGTGATTTTAACATTGATTTATTGAAGGCAAACGACCATAATAAGACTTCAGAATTTATTGATACAATGTTTAGTTTTGGATTCCATCCGTTGATTCTAAAGCCGAGCAGAATAATGATGGATAGTGCTACTTTGATCGACAATATTTTTGTTAATAAGATCGACGGCAAGATACTTAGTGGACTGTTAGTCACAGATGTAAGTGATCACTTGCCTGTCTTTTCAGTGTTTGAAATGAACAATCAACTTCATTTTCAAGAGGAAAAGCAAATTGATTACAGTGGTAGAATAAAAACACCAGAACAAATTGCGGCTTTTAAAACAGACTTAGAAAATTATGACTGGCAAAAAGTTTATGTGGAAGACACTAATGATGCATACAATGCATTTTTGGATATATTTTTGTCAATCTATGACAGCCATTGTCCAATTAAAAAGTTTTCCAAAAATTCTAAAAAGAAAAAACCATGGTTTACACAAGGTCTGGAAAGAGCCTGTAAAAAGAAAAATAGGTTATACAGGATTTTGTTGACACACAGAACAAAGGAAAATGAAGACAAATATAAAAAATATCGAAATAAATTAACATCTATTATGCGATATGAAAAGAAAAGATATTATGAACAGCTGCTTCAAAAACATAAAAATAATATTAAGGCTACCTGGAGTGTATTAAATAGGATAATAAAAAATCAACATAATATATGTTCTCCAACACGTATTGTAAAAAGAGGTAATGTAGTGATTGAGAATATTGAGAGCATAGTTAATGAATTTAATGATTACTTTGTTAATGTAGGTCCCAACTTGGCAAAAGAGATTTCTGTACCAGGAGGAAATGATGAAGTAGATTCTACTTCTTGTAAATGTAACTCAATGTTTCTTGGTGGAGTCTGTGAGAGTGACATTGTAGAAGTGGTGAGCAAATTCAAGAGTAAAAAATCCATGGATTGTGATGACCTTGACATGTCGCTAATTAAAGAAGTTCTTCATAGTGTCCTTCAACCTTTAACATATATTTGTAATAAATCATTTCAAACTGGAATTTTTCCAGATAAAATGAAAATTGCCAAAGTGATCCCACTATATAAAACTGGTGATAAACAGATTGTGTCAAACTATAGACCGGTATCTTTACTGCCTCAGTTTTCAAAGATTCTTGAAAAACTATTTGCAAACAAATTAGATTCTTTTATTGATAAATATGATTTATTGAATGATCATCAGTATGGGTTCAGAAGAAATCGCTCAACATCTCTAGCTGTGATGGAATTTATTGAAAATATTGCAACGGCTGTGGATGAAAAACAGTTTGGAATAGGTGTGTTTATTGATTTACGTAAAGCTTTTGATACGATAGATCATTCTTTACTTTTACAGAAGTGTGAAAGGTATGGTTTAAGAGGTGTTGTACAGTTTTGGTTAAATAGTTACTTGAATAATAGGTTCCAATATGTGAGTATTAATAACATGAAATCTAAACTTAGAAAAGTAACTTGTGGAGTTCCGCAAGGATCTGTTTTGGGACCTAAGTTATTTTTACTTTATATAAATGATATTTGTACAGCTAGTGATATTTTAAAATATGTGATGTTTGCTGATGATACAAACTTATTTTGCTCTGGAAAAGACATAAAGAAATTACTGAAAACAGTGGAAACAGAACTCATGAAGTTAAATAGATGGTTTGTATTTAATAAACTATCATTGAATGAAAGTAAAACAAAATTTATGTTGTTTGGAGGTAGTAAAAGTAATATTAAAGTAAAATTGAATTTAAATAATGTTGAAATTGAAAGAGTATATGAGACAAAATTTTTAGGAGTAATTATTGATGATAAACTTTGTTGGAAGCCCCACATAGAATATGTGAAACGGAAATTATCCAAGTCTATTTCTATTCTTTATAAAACAAAAGATTTTTTGAATAAGAACTATCTTTATTTATTGTATAATTCCCTTTGTTTGCCTTATATGACCTACTGTGTAGAAATTTGGGGGAACACTTACAAAACATATTTGGATTCAATATTTAAATTGCAAAAAAGAGCTATTAGAATAATAAATAAAGTTGGATATAGGGAGTCCACCAACCAGTTTTTTGTAGGATCATCTATGTTAAAATTCATGGACATTATATATTCTAAAACTTTAGAAATGATATATCGTGTGATGAAAAAGAATGTTCCAATTTGTATTTTAAGTATGTTTCAACTAAGAGATGGAAAATACGATTTGAGGGGGTCTTATAAGTTTGAAATACCTAAAGTGAGAACCAATGTTAAGTATAGATGTGTGTCAGTTTTGGGAGTTAAATTATGGAATGGACTTAATGATGAACTGAAGATGTGTTTTTCTTTGTCATTCTTCAGGAGGATTTTAAAAATTTGTATTACACAAGGTTATAGAAATTTGGTTTGTTAAAAATTTTTTGTGATGGTTTGAAAAATTTTTTGATTTATCATTGTTTTCTTTTCAAACTGTTATACAACTTATTTATCAATGCTATTTATTTTCTTGGTTAAGGATTTGATTATTTCTATGGGGGTAAGGGATAGGATAAGTATAAGCCACAAGGCTTCAGCCTATTCCTTTTTCGGTTACTATTTGAGTACTTTTATGTAAAATTATAATTTGTTGTGTTGTTGTTGACTGAAATAAATTTCAATTCAAAAATTTCAATTCAAAATAAGCTTTTGTGTAATTGTTGTTGCATTTCTGCTTAGGACTCAACGGTTACCTCACACAGGAGGGAGAGGACGGATGTTCACTGATGTGCAGGAAACTGCCATTGTTGATATGGTCATCAGAAACAATGGGATAAAACTCACTGAAATTAGACACAGAGTCTTGGCAGACAACGTTACTTTCGCAAATATTCACAGTGTAAGCATAACAACCTTTTTTTAGAGTCTTGGAAAAACATCAGGTCAGGATGAAACAGTTGTACACTGTGCCTTTTGAGAGGAACTCTGAACATGTCAAGCAACTCAGGAACCAGTATGTCCAGGTAAGATCACAATAAAATACAGATCTGTGTTTGAACAAAACCAAACACACACAGAGACAATTTTTACAAATTTACTACTGTAACAGCTTATGTTGCCTTGTGGATTTATGTTAGAGAGTCATGGAGATTGAAGGCAGGCGAACACACCACATTTTCATCTTTGTGGATGAGGCAGGTTTCAACTTGGCCAAAGCACGGCGACGAGGGAGGAATGTGATTGGGAAGAGAGCCACAGTGAATGTCCCGGGCCAGAGGGGTGCCAACATCACAATGTGCGCAGCAATATCCACTGATGGACTGCTGTTACACAGACCACTAATTGGGCCATACAACACTGAACGGCTCCTTGTGTTCCTGCATGATCTCTATGGAAGGGTTGTGCTAGGTGAGGAAAGGGATGCGGAGAGAAGGAATCAGCCAACATTTATAATTGTATGGGACAATGTGGCATTTCATCACTCCCGTGCAGTCACCGAGTGGTTTGCAGCCCATCCCAGAATGGAGTCTCTTTTCCTCCCACCTTACTCTCCATTCCTCAACCCCATAGAGGAATTCTTTTCCTCATGGCGGTGGAAGGTTTACGACCATCATCCACATGATCAAATGTCCCTCCTGGATGCAATGAATGCTGGATGCCTGGAGATATCAGCAGAAGATTGCCAGGGATGGATCAGGCATGCCAGAAGATTCTTTCCTAGGTGTATTGCCCTAGATGACATAAGATGTGATGTGGATGAGAACCTGTGGCCAAATGGAGAAGACCGAGTAGATTAGCATTACTATTGTATGTGTATCAGTGGATGGTGTGTATACAAATTCTTGTATTTTGGGATTACTTAGTGCAAAAAAATAAAAATACATGCATGATGTCTGATTCATTCCAGTAACATATATTGAAATTATAAACGGAGATGTGTCCTTGTTTTGCACAAGAAAACACTGTGTAATGCTACATGTTGTTAGTGTTTTTACACTGTAAAATATAACTTGTTGTTTCAACTTAAAAATATGAGGTAAAGGGCTGCCTTAAAATTTTAAGTTAAGTCAAGAAATAGAGTTTGTTCTTATAACACAACCAATTGTTATCTTAATGAAAAATCACATGTTGTCTAAACTTTCATCTTAGTTTAGTTGACTGAGATTTGTTAGTCAGTTCAACTCCTTTAATTGTCATTTTTACTTGGGAAAACCCTCTCAGCTAAATTAAAATAATCTATTGTTTAAACTCTTGTCCTAGTTCAGTTGACTTGGGTTTTTTAGTTAATTCAAATACTTTAGTAGTTCTTTTAACTTAGGAATCTATTTTAGCTTAACTAACATAATCTGTTAGCTAAGTTGATTTAAGTTTATTAATTAACTGAGCTCCTTAAGGTAGCTGAGTGAACTTGTAAATCAGTTTCATTTTAATTATCAGAGTTGATTGACTGGATGTAAAGAAAAATGTGTATTAAACATCTTAAGTTTTGTTTTGTTTTTTTAGCTTTCTAACATCCATTTCAGCAAAACTACCTGTTAGGTTTATCTTAGATCTCAGGTTTAAATATCTACATTCCTTTAAATTAATTTTCTGTTGTTTACAGAAAAAAAAATAAAAACCCACAGATTCCATTAAAGTCTATCTGATCATTTCATACAGAAAGTTTGTTTTAAGAACATGACAAGACAATTACTAATGAGCACCCAACATTCACCATTTATTGTGCCATCTTAGTCATCTGAGAAACAGAAAAATCAGTGACGTAGCTCATCAGGCTCACAATCCATCAAAACTCAAAGGCTGCTCCCTGTGAAACAATAAATTTGAACTTGGTCTTGAGCCCAGTTTGGGTGAAGATTAAATTCTGACCAATACTCTAGGAGCAGTAGTGATTCTTGTGAAGTAACAACATAAAGTCTGCATTAATGTAATGTATCAACGGGACACTTGCTATTTTAGAAAAGTTATTCTTTACATTTGCAAAATTTTTAAACTTCATTGTGCTCAGTCACACCTGTTAGCATAAAACTTGAAATATTAAAATAGTACAAAACCTTTGATAAGTGACAGTAAAGATCAGTTTATAACAAGTAAGACATCAAACTCTTGTATTTGTCTTCGTTTACAATTGCAACAAATTCCACAGAACCAATATCTCTGAAAATGAGTGCATGCTTCTGAAACATTTGATAATATGGATATTTCAGATACATCAGTTTGAGTCTGCTCAATTGCAAAACAAAGGAAAAACTACTGACTTGCATGAGATAAGCATCTGCAAAGTCCACCATTATATTGTTGTTCACATAAGTTTCTTAAACCATGAACAAATGAGTAATTGTCTAATCTGGAATGTAAAGTGTAGTCATTTAGTGACATACAAAAGTGAGAATGAGAACTTGCAAGAATAAAAAAACAAACAGTAAAATAAAAACTGTCCTTAACACTAAGGAACATACAATTACAGTTCTGCATGGCTTTCTGCAAGAGTCTGTTTCTTAGACCATGCACTAGTGAGATGCACTGCCTTCCACCAATGTTCATTAGGATGTTCTGAATGACTTCAAAGATGTCCTTAAGTTCCTTTGGATAGTCTATGTTGAGGGCAAAAAGAAGGCCCATCAGCATGGAAATGGCACTTGAGACATCCCTCAGATTAGACAGGATTACTGCCGCCTCAAGGACAACCAACACATCGATGATGTCTTCTTCTTTCACCATCGCAATGCCAACTTTCATCCTCTTAGAAAACGTGTCTTCAATACCTGTCGGCTATAAAAGGGTTCAAAGACAAAAAAAAAAAAAAAAAATTACACAATTACAATTACACAATATCCCTTGTGCTTAACAATGCATGTCTTTCCAAAGCAGAGCCATACTGATGCCTTGGATGATGGTGATTGGCTTTGGGTAACACAATTCTTCTTCTGACGAAGTTGTGTTTTTGTATTTTCCTACTCAGTTGTATATAGTATTTGTATTTCTATTTTATTCTATTGTATATATTATTCTATTCTATTTTATTCTATTGTATATAGTATTTTATTTTATTTTATTGTATTTTATTGCATTCCAGTGTTTTCTAATTTCTGCTACATAACTTTGCACTTTTGCTGTAACAAAACAAATTTCCCACCTGTGGGACTAATAAAGGCCATCTTATCTTATCTTATCTTATCTTATTAGTTGTTAAAGTTTTTTCAGAATGAGATATGCACCCCCATGTTACAAATCCATTTCTTGGTTTAAACAAAGATCATGTTCATAAATAACTGAGCATGTCTTCAATTGCAGAATTCAAACAAAATTTTCAATTTAAATGGTAAATGGCCTGTATTTGTATAGCGCTTTACACATTCAGTCATTCACACACATGGGTGGATGACTGAATCGCGACTCAAGAGTTGACAGTTCGTCTTATAATTGGAAGGTTGCCGGTTCGAGCCCCGGCTCCGACAGTTTCAGTCGTTGTGTCCTTGGGCAAGACACTTCACCTGTTGCCTACTGGTGGTGGTCAGAGGGCCCGGTGGTGCCAGTGTCCGGCAGCCTCGCCTCTGTCAGTGCGCCCCAGGGCGGCTGTGGCTACAATGTAGCTGCCATCACCAGTGTGTGAATTTAAATCTACTTATGCTAAATATTGGCTGTGCTCTAAACCAAATCTGGCTGAGAATACATGAAATGTGCAAACTGCAGCTACACTACAGGATCAGATTGTGGCTCCATAGACAATGCTTCTTTAATCAGTTTATTGATTAAAGTTTATTTTTTCCCCCTATATTAACAGCATGAAAAAAGAGCATATAGACATGGCTGAGCAGGTTGCATAATTGGCACTGAATATCAACATCCACCTTTACCCAGCTGCCCAATGACTCTTGGCCAGTAACCTTTAATTGCTTACCCAGTCTACACAGTCTCTTTTCCAGGGTCCAGGACATTTCACCAAAGTATTGCCCCCCACAGCTGTAGCAGCCACTGCAGGCCCTTAAATATCCTAATATCTCTGCCATTACAATATACAATGTGAGAAATCAAACGTAAAGCTGAAGTGAACAGTACAGCAGCGAAATGTCAAAGACCCTGGTGAAGACATGAATAAACACAAGACACTAATAATATCAATGCTAGCTTGCCAGTTAGTTTCTCTGAAACCCAGACCAAATCCAGTGTCAAAGATCTTGTAATAATACATTTGGTGAGGAAAAAGTACACATGTTATCATGTGGCATCTATTGTTTCATAGATGCCACATGTTTCATTTAAAATCCACTGTGGTGCTGTCATTATTAAATTTACTAAAAGAAACAATGCTAACCTTCACAGTCTTGAAAGTGTGTGAGGGATCTTCCTTTAGAAAATGAGGTCCTCTGTCCTCTTCCTTTGTGTAGGGCTCTGGTCAAAGAAGTCAAAAACAAAACCAAAACATTTTTTAAACAGTGTTTATGAAGCATGTAGACAGCTCCAAATTCAGCTTTTTGCTACATAATTCCATCAATATATGATTATCATTGGAGATTTTGAATCAGGCTTATCAGGACATTCAAGTAGAATATGATATCCAAACTACCACCAATATACATAGATTCTGTAAAAGTTACCACACTAAATGTCCGGTTGTGAAATATGATGACAGACTTTACTTATCAGCTTTCTTTCAATGAGTTCATCAGTTGAACTGGATAACCTAAAACGTAAACAAAGGATTAGATTTCGCAGTTGAACACTTACATCATCACCGAAGCATCTTATGAGCCTAGTTAGCCCTCCTATGCCGCTCTTGATTTTGTACAGCTCCACGAACCTCTCCATAATGGTCAAGCACAGCAAAAAGGAACCCTTTCAGGTCAACAGATGTAAGACGGGCAAATTCTGCTTCAACCTGAGCAATAGAAGAAGAGGGGTGGAGAGTACAGGCAGAATGAAAAAAAGATTCTTTGAGACCCAAATTTAAGCAAACGGTCATCTGAGGCCCATTAGAGAAAACACAAACACACAAAAGCAAACAAACAAAAAGATGCACTTTACCTGCCGTTCAGCAAACAAGGAAGTTCAGAGAACAATAAGCTCTGTCTTGAAATCTTTTAAAGTAGAATGATTGTGAAAATGACTTATGTGATGTAAAACTTTAGTAAACGTGCGATTAAAAGAACACTGAGTAAAAGGACAAGTAACAGTTTCCTTATTCCTCAGATGTTTACCTTGATGAGCAATACTGTTTTAGTCCAACTGCCTCATTAAAGTTACACAACAGGCTTTTTACATTAAAGCCAGCAAGTCCATTACATACTCCCTTTTTAGATCTGAAATACTGTGCACATTCTGTGTATATGTAGTGGACAGCAATTTACCCAAAAGAGCGCAAAGTTTGCAAGTCCACCTCATTTAAATGACAAAGACAGATGTGATCATCTAGACCTGTGAAAATAAATTAATGACAAACTTGCAGTTATGGATGTTATTACAACCACAAGAACCTAAACAGTCTGCTCCATTGCTTTTGTTAATGAATCATTTGTTGGTAGCACGTCTGAATATTTAGTTTATGCCACCTGCATGTGATCATCAATAGTGCCATATTACTTCTTAAGAAGTACCCTGACACTACAATCTTTATATCATTTGTTCTACAGAGCTATTAAGTTACAATATAATCTGTGGTGTTTCCAGTATGACAAAATGCACAAATTGTAACTTACCATTTGACTCCACTGACAAAAATAAATCCCCAGCATCAAGTTTGGCTTCACAGACCTAAAATAAGTAAAATAAAAATATATGTTATAATTATATTGTTTTCGCCATTTATTCATGTTTGCTAGTTTTCTGACATATAAACAATGTTAGTTTTGTTACAATACAGAGAATACAGTTTAATTAAAAGGTAAATTATGCAAAAAAAAAAAAAAAAACTTCTGCAGTATACCATGCCAAAAATCAGTGTCTCTGATGCCAATTATTTTATCACTACAGCTCTTTTAGTATGGAAACTCACACAATCTAGTCATACTGATCACATGAGTTCAAAAATAAGTCAAAATAGTGAGCTGTTGTTAAGCATAAAGCATTTCAGGGTAACAAATAACTGCACAATAGAATTAAAGCAAAAAATAAACACACTGGAGGACTATCTGATAAAAACTAATATAATGCTGGTTTGTAGACCATATTTTGTCTCAGTCCTCAGTGCACTCTTGCAGCTTAGCATGCAGCAGTTAATAACAACTTAAGTGATTACATAGGGGTAAACAGATGACAACAAGCATCGGAGTCCTGCCAAAAAGTTCTTTTTGAACCCAGCCAGTTATTGGAAATATTGCCAAAATGAACTTCCACCAAAATACAACAGCCTGTGAACTTGAAAGAAATTTACAAGTACAGAGACAATATGAAATAAGCTTTATTAATTAGCTGAGTTAGCTTGCTAATATCGCAACAGTGGTTGAGTGCACAACCTTAAAGCTAGCGGCACAATACTTGTGATTTGGTCAGTGCCACATTAAACCCATAAAAAAGGCCATGTGTCAGTTTATTAGGTCAAGTTTGGTCATGACACACAAGCTGGACCTTGTCGGCTAAAGTTACATTAGCTAAAGCAAACATTTCGGTAAAAGAGAAAAACACACATCATGCCATAAATTCAAAACATGTTCCAACTTTTGTAGCTCTCTTTCCTTATAGTTATAACCAATGTTACTCACCTTGAAAGCATATTCCAAAGAAGACGATTAGAAAACGTCCAAGTAAAGTGAGCATGTCGTTAACCGCCAATTCCCCATGATGCACCTCGGTAGCAGTCACGTGACGCAGTTTTGAATCCTGCTGTGCTCAACTTACCCACATTGTCAAGTTCACATAAGTTGCTGATTTAGCTGGACATGAGTTTTCAAGTTAGCTTTTTTTGGTGTAATTGGGACGTTTTTAACTTGTAATTCTATGTTATAACAACAACTTCAGTCATCTATCGTCAAACTGATATAGAATAATATGTTGAAATAACAAACATCTAGAATTACATTTTACAGTGTAGGTCATTGTTTTGTGGGTGACAAAGTGTGTTTGTCGGCTGTCAACCTTTGCTAGTGTTCTGGAAGAATGAGTTTATTTGAGACCTGAATAAAGTGTTTTGGTAGTTGTAGTGCATTTTGAATGTGAAATGAACTGCTTTGCCAAGCTGAGGGTCAGTTAGGAGAATTGTGTGAAGAGTTTTGCAAAAGTGACCTAAGTATTGAGAAATGTGTCCTAGCGTCTATAAAAAACTGTAAATATTGAATCCAGAGAAAATGAGTTGTGTATGAATGTTCAACAAGTATTTAAAATTAATTTTAAAAGTCACAAAAAGCTGCGTCACAGTCCTCTGTGAGTCAGCTTTAACAGTAACAAAATGTCAGAAATCAGACAAACTATAACTTGCACTAAAACGTGCCACGCCATTTATATTATAACACACTCACACACATAAAGGTTTTTTTTAAACTTAATAGTTACATCATCCCATGATTACTTCCTTAGAGAAGTTGCTCAGATTATAGGAAATGGTCTCGTGCTGGATGCACCGAGGGCGAGTGGAACAAATACCAGTCCAAAAATAGAAGAGCCCTGCCACCCAGTTTGTGTGTGTAGGTGTGTGTGTGTGTGTGTGTGTGTGTGTGTGTGTCTGAGAGTTTGACAGTAATATAGTGCATGTAAGAAAGAAAATAAGATTTGAAGAGACTAATACAATGAATAAATTATGGTAAAGGGCTTATACAATGTTGTGTATAAGCCCTGACCATCTTTATGCCTTACTTATTTGACAAACTAGTTTTGAAATAAGTTGAAAGAAAAAAATGTAAAAATTCAGAAAATAGAATTAATTTAAGCAGACAAAAGACAGATTTAGCTAATTTAAAGTATAAGCTATTAGTAGGTAGAAGACTGACCATTCTTAAATACCAATTTCTCTTAAATACTGTTTATTATTCATCATTCTATTATTCTTCATTTCTCTCATAAGTCTTTATTATTCTTATTTTACCATTTCACACATTCGCCAGTGAAACTGCTACATAACTTACCATATGGTTAGGGTTAGGGTCTTAGAGGGTTAGATGCCTTGATATCTGTCTCTGTGACTTTGCGCTTGTGCTGGATGCACAAGGGCGATCGTGCTGTCCAAACTCTAGCACCAAAACTGTGGAACAGTTTACCTCCCCCTCTACATACCATTCCATTTAAAAGCTGGTTTTTATATTCCCTGTAAAGCACTTTGTAATAGAATCCTGTTGTTAAAAGTGCTATATAAATCAGTTTTACTTACACACTTGGCCTGATTCTCTGACCTCACCTGCAGCTCAAGCGTTATGTAACCCTCCATGGTGTCAAGGCTTTTATGCTAACATCAGCATGTGTAGTGGGCTATCCACAGAAACCTTAGAATCTCAGCTAAATTCTCATACAAACCTTTTGCACAACCACCACATGTAAACAGCTAAAGAAAGGCTAGTTAGCTTCTAGAGCTATCACCAATTCCAAACACCAAGTTTCACCACGCTCCAACCAAAATTCAGTGAAAGAGCCGCAAAAGAAGACCACAAAAACGCGCAGTGGCGCAAATGAAACAGAGTTTTTAATTACAGAGAAATGCTCCATTGATTTTGGGCATTTCATTTTCAAGCAGGAAGCTCAGAAAACCCCTAGGGGCTTAACAGTGACCAGATATGGGTCCATCTCTCTGTTAGCACTGCGTCAGACTGACCAGGGTGTTCCCTGCCTCTCGCCCTGTGCAAGTTGGCTCCTCTTTTCCAGATATTTGCTCAGTAGGTACAAATGAACAACTTAATAATAAATCTTAGGATGTCCCATTTTTCTTCATAACATGTTTACTTTTGTGCTATATCAGTATTTGTTTTTGTTTGTGTGTCTGGGCCTGCTTGCACATAAGGCTGAAAACTAAAGCAGACAGCTTTCACCACAGCGGCCTCCAGACTCTTTTTTGGCTTGCGTTTGGTAAACTTTTATTTTCTTCTTTTTAATGCTCTGGTATTTTTGTGAGGTACTTTGTGATATTTGACTCAAAAGGCGGTATATAAATACTTACTTGTTTATTTGGTGTCACACCAAAAAGGATGAGAGAAAAAACAAAGACTACTGTATGATATACAGTTAGTCTTAAACCTTGTGAAGTAGTATTGACCTCCAGCTCCAGTCCATCATTTACATAACCAGGAAGCACTCTGAAGGGCATCTCTCAGCCAAACAATGGACTGCTACCCAGCTTCCCTTTTGGAAAAGGTGCAGAAGCCTGTTTTCCTAAACCAGCTTCTGTCTCCTTCATATGTACTCTGCAGATGTGTATATTACGTACATGCAGTACGTACATGCATGCACGTAATAGATACATATTGATATAGATATAGGTAGATGTACATTGGTGTGTACACTCAAAAAAATGAATGAGGTGGATTGTTCAGTGTATATTAATTATTTATTTTCATTTTACTTAAAATATATGTTTTTGTTAAGTTAACATGTGTTTTTCTAATCAAGTCTACGTAATTGTGTCTATTATTCACTGTACATAATACTAATGTGTTACTTGATGGCATGACATTTAAGTTAAGTCAATTAGGATCGATATACTTTGTATATCCACAAGGTGGCAGTAATGCAAAAACAGTTGTAATGAAACCGCGAAGAACAACAAGGTTTCACGGCTTGGGCCTGCTCATGCGCAAGACTTCAAATTTAACTTAAAAACGTTGTTTTGGCGCCAAGCTGCTGTTTCTTTGAGAGGTAAGACCAGTTTTTTCTTTGACTGTGTTGTGTAGTATCTACATGTCGAGCATGGTTATATTTTGCGTTTGTCTTATAAGACATGTTATATCGTTTGCGTGCGCTTGTTCTACATTAGTTTTACTGGGTCCTGGACATGCTTAACATGCTTATTTTGTGGACTGTGTAAGAAACATTTTTATTGTTTTTGGTTTTATTAAGGGATTAGCTACAGGGGTTCATGGGGTTATTTTTTCATTTGCTTTCTTGGGATTCCTTTACTGTAATCCGAGAGTCATAAATATCGAATAGGATAGCAAGGATAGCATAAAGTGACATTTAAAATCCAAAAAGTCGAGGGCGAAGGCCACTGTGACACCATTGTTATGCTCTGTCAGTAATCTGTATTATGTAAAAATGGTCTGTAAATACAGCATGTTTCCTAGCGGAGTTATACATATCTACATAGTTATAAATTACAGTTTGTTAAATCACACTTACTTTTTTAAATAAAATTATTCACGACATGTGAGTGGACAGACAATGGAAGTCGACAGACCTGGTGATAATTGCTTCTATAGAAAGTTAGCACATGTCAATCTCTTGCTTTTCTTCTGAGTAGTATTTTATTTAGTTGTAATTCAATCAATAATTTGCTTCTTGAAATTAAGTAATGAATTTCTTGTTTTACTTTATAAATTTCAGATCCTGCCTTTACCTGCTCCCTCCTATACTGATGTGGTGTATGTGGTACTGCTGAGCTTGTATGTGGTATGTGAACTGTTATACTTTTAAAAACAAAACTGTTTTATAAGTTAAGTTTTCTTTAGTGACCCATTCAATGCCCCTGTTATTTCTTCTCCAGATCTGAACCATTGTAAAGGTTGCAGTTCAAGGGCCTGAGGTATGAAATTCTTTTCAGATCAGCTGTGATCAATATTTTTTGGAACTTGATAAATAACAATAAAAGCTGTAATGGCTCCATTAGCATTTTGTGTAAATGTTTGTGTTAAAATTATAGCTTTAATGAGGTCTTTCTACATTAGTTTTAGTTATAAAGTATGTATATGTGTACATATAGTATGTATATTTACAGTACAGTATGTTGTGTTTGTTGACATGTTTTCAGGTGGAAGCAGAATTTGTGAGGATTACTACTGCTCCACTTGTTCCAAGGCTTTTTGCACAACTTGACCAATACACTGACCAGCTCATAAAAGTCTTCAAGAAAAAAGGAGGTGCTGCAGTGAAGAAAATTAGACAAATTTTGGCCCCAGCCACAAAGGTGCGTTATTCTGTTGGTAGCAAAATATTATGGCTAATAAGATCACTTTCAAATTTAAACAGCTAGTGTATGGTAGCTGCACAGTGTACTTACATTTATATTAAGCAAGACAAAGTTTGGTACTCAAAACTTTGGAAAATTAAAATTACCTAAACATAAGTAAAATCTGATCCCTCAATTTCGGGTTAAACCATAAGTGAATGTTTTTATGTTAAAGATCAGTTTTTGAATGCAAAAACGATGATGTATTAGTTTGTCTATACCTCCATTATGGACATATATAATGTGGTGGAAACCCTACCCAACAGGTTAACTATTCATGTCCATGTGATGATTAGTTGGTCTTGTGTACATGTCTATCTGTGCAGTGAATATGTCATTCATTTTGCGTATAATGTGAGTTTGTGTCATCCTAAAGTATTTCTGTTTTCTCTTCCTGTATCTCTGCCACTCTCTACGGAAGGAAACTATTGAAAAGGGGAGGGAGTGTGTCCTCAGGGCACTACCTTTCTACCTGAATGAAGACCCAACCATCCTCTTCAAAGAATAATTGGTTGGTAATTTTAGTTTAGTTTTTTATCTGTATTAAACCAAATTTTGAATAACTAATGTTTTTGCATGTTGTAATGTTGTTGTTGTAATTTGCATGGAACCTGTTTAAATGTTTTGGGAAATCTTCTTGTATACCCAAACTATTTATATTTATTGTTGAATCTGTAGTCTAAAATAGTAGCGCACTGGGGTGCATGTTCCTAATATTGTGTTTACTTCATTAAAGGGTAGCTTTGGCTCTTTTTTTTTTTCTTTTCTTTTTTTTAATTTAACTGGACGCCATTTTTCTTTGTTTTTGTGTCTAAGCTACAGCTACAGCTGTTCAGAGGGAGCTGGAACAAATTACCCTTGCTGTCTTCACCATCGAAAAAGCTGATGTCAGCACTCCTCCAGCCGATGTGGGTATAACCATCTAGGGTGTTCTGCATGACCTGGAAAACATGGCCTTTGAAGTACTTCAGAAGCTCTTCCTTCATCTGTATGTCAGCAGACTCTTGACCAAGGTACAGATGCTCAAGAATAAACTGAATGAATAAGCCAACCCTTAATTTGGATGATGAATGTTCTGTCAGATGGACAGAAGTTTTTCAGAGGCTGAATGGGAATAAAACGGTAATTTGTTGAAAATGACAGATAAAGGGAAAATTACATTTAAGAGAAATTTTGAAAACTTTGTAAACTACTACAATTTGAGAGATTTTACTCTTGTGGGGGGAGGGGGGGCTAGTAAGAGACAATCAAAAGTATTGAGATTTAAAGGATTTAATTGAGAGATGATACTGCACCAGAAATGTTGAAGGGTGGTGTGTATATTAGCGTTCAAGGCATATTGTTATGAGGTGGAAATATGTTCATATTCTGTTTGTGTTACATTGTGTGCATTGTAAAGGTAATTGCAATACATTAGGGCTGCCACAAACGATTATTTTGATAGTCGACTAGTCACCGATTATTTTTGCGATTAGTCGACTAATCAGATCATGCATCCATTGGACGTAAAATGTACACCTGAAAATATGTTAAACGTTTATTTTGTGACCCAGAAAGAATAATATTTGTAATATTAAAACTAACTAGCTGCCGCCATTGTTGACAACTGCGCTGGGCCGCGCTATGAATTCTGGAACACAGTTTCTTCTTCTTCGGGGTTTAACGGCAGCTGGCATCCTTGTACATGCAGTGCTGCCATCTTCTGTTTCAGTCCGTTATTACACTCTTAAATACTACTACTTATTCCTGCGTCTTTTGGGATCTTACAAAGCTTCAAACGACGCGTCGACTATTAAATTAGTCGTCGACGATTTTAATAGTCGACGTAATCGTGACTAGTCGACTAATCGTGGCAGCCCTACAATACATACTAAGAATAAGGGTAAGTTAGGAATGCAGGATGAATGTATATTTTGCGGACTTTTAAAGACGAACAATTGTTTCCATGTTAAAATGTTTACAACCCAAGTTTTTTGCCCAAACACTGGTAAAATAAACGTTGAGGGTGGCAAGTGTTAAATGGTTACTGCTGTGCTGTTGCAAAAAAACTGAACGCTGACAAGCTGTTTTATTGTTAGACCATAATGCTGGCATGTTTTATTAAAGTTTTATTTGGGATGGTGATATAATTTTCTTTGATTGCTAATATCAGTGGACTATTTATTATTATTATTATTATTACAACATTATTTTTTTTTAATTGTGGCTGTTGAGGTGGACACTTCACTTTGCATTGTTAAAGGAAAGCACTTCATTGGCGTTGTGTTACTGGACTGACCCTAAGCAATCATTGCAAATAGCAACTTTGCTATCCATTTTAGACACTAAAAGAAAAAACACTCCACAGACCTTACTAGCATCACATGTGCATAACTCAAGTGTCATTTTATCAACATGTTATGTGGTCTTCAATGTTTTTTTCTTCTATTTCTGGCAGATACAGACATTTAATTTAAAGTGTTGATGTTCCATCTGTCTACATACTGTTAGTTACTAACCCTAATGACCTGTTGTGTTTTATTTTGGACTGGGTTTACACAAATGCTCACTGAATGTGTTGGCAATAAAAGAAATTTAAAAAAATAAGTTGGATGTACTTAATTCATTTGTGTGGAACCTGTTGACAAAATAGATTTATGTAAAACTAATTAGTAAAGCACAAGGTGGCTGAAAATATAATATTTGAATTAATCTAACTTAAATTTAACATTTTACTGCCACAAATAAGAAATGTGTTGAAGTAACTAATCTAAACTATCTAACCTGTAAATATATCATTTATGTTCATACAACATAATTTGATTTAGGTAGTCTTAAATATCTCTTGTTAATCTTAAGTAGTTTTTTAAAATTAGATGAACTAAAGATTTTTGCTTTAAACTAACACAATGCAATTTCGTGGAACCTGTTGACAAAATAATTTTAATTAAAGTCAACGTTTCATTTTTTTGAGTGTATATACTGAAACCAGGCTGGAGGGTTCCTGTTTTCTTCCTGTTAAAGGGATGTGGTGGAGTGTGGTCTGTGACTCAGCTGCAGGGGAGGGGTAGTACATTGGGTTTAGGGGGCAGTGCCAGGGGAGGCTGGCCAACGCAGCTGGCAATGACCATCTAATCATGCCTTTCCTATTTCAGTGGCACGTGGAGACCTGGAAGGGAGAGGAGAGAAGCGGGAAGTGGACAGCTGCAGAGAGCAAAACACGAAGAGAAACTCTCTATGAGCTAGTTGATGACATCATCCTGATCCATCCTGTAAATCAAAGACTGTAGAGCATTGAAATGATTGTCCGGGACAGGAATAACACCGAATCATGTTACAATCCCTGTGGGATGGAGTTTTTCCATCCCACATTCACAAAGCGCTTGCTCATAGGGGTCATTTGATTGTTGGGGTTTTCTCTGTATTATATTGTGGGGTCTTTACATTATAATATAAAGTGCCTTAAAGAAAGCAAAGCAAATCAGTTCTGTCAGTTTGACAGTTTTATACTCCATAAAATGTTACCATTGTTTCATTTAACTCTGTAAGTCATCACAGAATATTGAAATTGTCAAAATCTTTTTATTTTAAAATGTATTTATCACAGTTCAGCATACCAGAATAAAAAAAACAGTCAGTTAAGGCCACGTGTTTTTTGGGCAATGATAATTACTAATTTGGTAATTTTGCATAGGTATACCATCACAGCACGTTTTGAGCAAACAGCCGAGATGAGATTAAAGTGCAGAGTTTCAGCTTTAATTCAAGGGCTTTAACAAAAAATACATTAACAGTGGATTAACTGTTAAGGAATTAGAGCCAGTTTATATACGGTCCCCCAGCCATTCTCTTCTGCCTATCCAATTCAGAGTTGCAGGGGGTGACCTTTAACAGAGTGTAGACTGAAAATGAAACAGTCACTTTTGGGGTTAAGGATAAACAACTTTCTAAATAAAATCTATCAACAAGAAATACACTGTGTATTTACCACATTTTACTTTCTATTTAAACCAGTCAACTTTTCACTGCTGCTGTCTGTGTATGAGTTTGTGTGTGTTTTGGTGGATTGCCTCTAAAACTACCTAACTGTTCTTTTCGGCTTTTGTCTTGTCTTTCACTTTTTCTTTCTGTTTACTTCAAGAATATCCAGTGCTTTATGGTACCTTAATCATGTTTATACAAATCATATCATGTGGTAGAGTATGCTAATACATCTTGTCACATAGCTTTACTCTGTGACAAGATGTTTCTAATTTAAAAGATGTTGCAGAAATGCGAGAAAGCAGTCCTAGATATTTGTTAAACATGGACACTGAGGCACATAACCTGGTCAAAAGAGATTCAAAGATTCTTCACAACCAAGGTAATATCATCCAGAGTCTGGTTAGACACCACGACTTACCAGAATTATAACCATTAAAATTTCACTATTTATTTGAGTGCTATGAAACTTTAATAAGGACAAAGCTATTTTTTAACTTTATTAATAAAAATGTATTGATCAGAAAAAAACAACAAACTGTACCTTCCATCTACTAAACCATTCAAACGATTTAAATAAAAAGACAACTGCTAAACGTGAAGTAAAAAAACACCTTCAGCTGCACGATGTTGTTAATTCTCACCTACTGTACAGATGTTTCAAAAAACTTTTCTAATTTCCTTTTCTTGCTTTCTCTTTGATCGGCTTGTCACTCAAAATTTAAATGAAAGCCTTCTAACTACCCCTAGCTCAAATTAATGACACCCCCTTTTCCTGTCGGTTGTCCTTTTACCTTTTTCACATCTTGTAGCTTTTTTTGGCTGCTAGGACACACACACAGACAGAGGGTGGACTTTTGATCTAGTATTTAGTCCTCTGCCACAGTGGACACACCATAAGAGCATTTCTTATAACCCAAGCAACTTCAAGTAATTGAAGTAAGTAATCATGAGATTATTTACACATGCGATTTTCTTCCTTCTAAAGTGTATGCATTAATTGTCAGGGTGCGCATTTTGAGTGTCTTTGGTATTTTTGATTTCTTTGTGCTGTTTGGGGGAAATGTTTTAGTTCTAGTGTTTACAGTTAGAACCTAACCAAGACTAAACTCCGTACCAAGTGTAGTTAAGTGTAGTTAGTCTTATGATCTGTGTTTTCTTGTTGATGTGTCGTTCCCTGTTTCCTGTGAGTCTGTATGTCTCTTAGGTTATGCCCGTGTCTCCCTCAGTCTAAAAACTATGTAAACTCTTTTGGTTTACATATTCCCCTCATGTTATTACTCTGTGTCTCCCCACCATGTTTCCTGGGCCTGGGCCTGACTGTATTTACATATAAATTCGTTGGGATTATTTGAAGTTAAATCAGGCCAAGCATGAATCTGACAGGCATTTGTAATTTTGAAAAAATAATACTTAAGCTAATGAAATTTCTCTTGTTTTTTTCAGATATGGAGGCTGAGGGTAAGTGATGTAATGTGGCAGTCCTACAGTCATTTTCAGAATGTCTTTTAAAACTAAAATAGTGGTAAAGTTGGCGGTGAGGAGTAAGAGACGAGAGAAAATAGGAGTAGAGAGATACAAGAAGAAAACACAAAGTAAGGAAGCTGTTTGAGAGGAGTAGAAGTTACATGTATAACATGTACAAGTACAAGCACACAGGGAGAAACACGGGACATGGTGAGCAGAGAAACGTAGGTAACACAGATGGACCAACGGCATGTTTGATGCCCTGGGTGAACATTTTCACGTATATGTGTGTGATAGAATTTAGAAAACACATTGGTGCAAATTATAAGTCTATATCATAATCAGTGTTGGGGAGTAATGGAATACATGTACCGCCGTTACGCATTTAAAATACAAAATATGGGTAACTGTATTCCGTTACAGTTACCGTTTAAAAAGGTGGTATTCAGAATACAGTTACTTTGTTGAAATGAATGGATTACACTGCGGTATTTTCCTGTTTAGGCTATGCCCTCTCTATTTTTAGTTTCCACGCCGGTGGAAACCCAAACAAAACACACATTAAGAGGCTCTAATGTCTGTGTCTCAATCTTACGGCCCATGTCACCTCTACTTGCGGTCCGCATAATAACATGAAGAAATATTTTAAAAAATTATTCACAAAAAATATTTAATATGAAGGCAATAGGCAGAGTGTTACAGGCATCACCCTAAAGAATGTAGCCTCATGGGCAGTGTAGTCCGTGCTGCGTTATGTGTCTGTGAGCGCGAGGGAGGGAGAAAAAGAGTAGAAAAGTACGAGTTGTCACCGACCAGAACGGGAAATGGAAGCATGTAAATGTAATAATAACCACTGCAGCCAAAAACACGGCCTGATGAGCCCAGTTGTAAGTAAGCTATTAAGACTCGACTGTACACTGTGTTGTGTTTTCCTCCGAAACAATAAGTGCCGTTGGAGCAGCCTTTCAACGCCTCTCTCTGTTTCTCGCTAGCAAAGTTGACCCAGACAACAAAGTAAAGCTAGTTTTCAGCTACGAGCCCGACACGGAACTCGACATATTAGCCAGAGGTCCCTTTACGGTTTTACGGTTTTACGCCTTTACGGTTCGGAGCCGCGAACCTGTTTTACAGGTGCGGAATAGTTTTCTATACGAGATCGCTTCAAAAAGTGCAGCCTTACCTAATGTTAACCTACTGTTACTCATTTTATATTAAGATTTAAAATCTAGTTGGTATTGGTATGGCAAATAACCTTCAGTAAAAGTAATAAATCACACAGTAATAGTACATTCATGTAGTTGTAAAAAGCTTGATAATATATATTAAGTAATCCAAAGTATTCCGTTACGTTACTCTCATTGAGTAACGTAACGGAATACGTTACAAAATACATTTTGGGGCATGTATTCTGTAATCTGTAGTGGAATACATTTTAAAAGTAACCTTCCCAACACTGATCATAATGTCTTCAGTTTTTGTGTTTGTTGTAGGGCTGTCAACGTTAATGCGTTAACGCTGTCATCATGATTATCGCGAATAAAATTTTTAATGCAATCAACCCATCTGGAGCGCAGAATGGACAAACTTTGGACAAACAGCCCGAAATGCGTTGACAGAGACATTTCAGGGATTTTGAGTAATTCTGCGCCCCAGATGGATTAATCGCGTTAATAATGATGACAGCGTAAAACGTTGACAGCCCTAGTTTGTTGGTTTGTTTTTGTGTAGTTTTATTTTTGAGCTGGTTATTAGGTGCCACACCAGCCCGCCAGAGAATCCCCCGCCGTCCCCGGGGGATTTTTTTTTTTTGCCAATGCCATGATGCCGCCCCCACCACGATGCCACCCTGGGTAACCGCCTAGTCGCTAGTGATGTGCAATACCACTGATTTCCTTTACTATCCGATACCAAGTCAAATTCAGGGTGGTATCAACGATACTGATCCGATACCGATACTCTGTACAAAAGCTTAATGTTTCATTGTATTTCATAATACAGTATATAATTGTATTATGTAATTGTAGTAATAATATAAGGATATAGCGTCATAATGATTACAGGACATCAGACTACTTGTTCTTATTGCTTAATAATGCAGAATAATCATATAGAAATAAAAAAAAACTTGAAGTTGTGCGCTATTTGAACACGTTGCCTGCCTGCAGCACTAAAGCACTCTGCGAGAGACCACAACACCTCACTGTCTTGCCACATGTATCGCAAACCGCGTCTTGGCTGTTTGTGGAGGTAAAATACGTCCACACATGACTCTGTTTACGCTCAGCCATTGTTGTGAGTGCGCATGCCAGGGGCTGCGACACATTTATACAGCCGTATTTCGCATATGACTATGAAAGGCGTAAGAGGAAGTAGTTCCTTCCAATCCAGACGATCCGAATGATATAGTTTCTTTCCACTGTGTTCCTGTTAATGATAAACTACAAATTTACCCCAAAGTACTAAAATATTGATATTTTAATATGAGAATCGATTCTAGAACATAAATTACTGGTATCTGAAGAACTGATATTTCAGTATCGATCCGCACACCACTACCAGTCACCCATCTCAAAAACCACTACTGACTGGAGAACACACACTAATATACACAAAGAGAAATGAGGAAACTGCACACAGGAGGGAGACACAGCTGAACCTAATAAGCAAGACGAGACAGGCAAAACTGAACACACTGACATAAGACAAAGACCTTCACAATAAAACAGGGAACTCAAAAAACACATGCAAAGACACAGACTAAGAGACACAGGCTTTACACAAAGACCTGACTGAACTGGAACAGAGGGAGCATGGGAACCAAAACCTAGGAACTAGAAATCATAGCAAAAGACATAACCAGAATAACCTAAAGCATAAGATAATAATAATTAAAACAAAACACTGGGTCAAATGACCCAGGACCATGACATTTAGTGAGGTTAGGTTAATTGGTAATTCTAAATTGCCCGTAGGTGTGAATGTGAGTACAAATGGTTGTCTGTCTCTAAGTGTTAGCCCACAGGTGACCTGTCCAGGGTGTAGCCTGCCTCTTACGCTACAGGCTCCAGCTTATTAATACTTATCATTAAGTACTTCTAATACTGTAGTGATTAATACATTCACAACTGAAAGGCTGCACATTTAATTCCAGCTGGAGATATTAGCTTTTAATAGTAATAAAATTCTGGAACTTACCACCATCACATTGTTATTATCCATCTTTAAGATGGCATATTTCCCTCTGTGTAGCCCATGCAGATATTTGAGGACCTTATGTTGGGTTATTTGGCAGACTGGAGGTGATTGACACCTTTCTCTTTTCTCTTTATATCTCTGTATTTGCAGCACATGCGGTTCTGCAAGGAAGTGCAGAAATTACTGTTAATATGGCCGGGATAGTGGAGATGATCGACACCTTTGATCGGCCCGCTAAATCATTTGCTGTTGGTGCCTATGCAGGAGCAGGTGCATATGCGGATGGATTTGAGGACAAACCTGGAAAGCGTGTTCCAAAGGCAGGAGTGTATGCTGCTGCAGGAGTGGGCTACGCTAGTGCTGAATGGAGCATTTTTGAAGCAAAGGCCAAAGGTCCAAATGCTAGTGCAGGAGCCGGCGCTTCTCTATCTTCTCTCAGTGCACGAGCCTTTGCCAGAGCAGAAGTAGCCAGTGCTTCAGCCTCTGCTGGTCCAATAAAAGCTAAAGTCGGGCTGGCAGTAGATACAGGAGTTGGAATTGGTGCCAGTGGTCTAGAAGCACAAGTTCTAGGAACTGGTTTCACTATTGGTCCTACACTGAGGATTTCCCTGTTAGGCAACGGTTTTGAACTTAACCTTGTATAGCTACCAGCTTTATACCAAGAAACCATCATTTATTTATGACTTCTTAGTGAAACTGATTACTAACTAATAAATAAATAGAATAACTAATTATTTATTAGTTCTTTCACTTATTTTAAACAATCTGTTGGGTGATGAACTTACAATGAAATTCAGAATCCACTTTAAAACTCTGTTATTAACATATAAAGTTGTACATTACAGGTCCCTGCTTATATAGCAGAGCTTCTGAGACCTTATCAATAAAGCTGGCATCTCCAATTCTCTAACCAGGTTTTCCTAACTTTGCCTCGCACTGATTTTAAAAGCAGAGATGATGGTGCTTTTGAGGTTGGTGCGCCCAAGCTGCTTACTGCTGAAAACAAATTTTTATTCATTAGCTTTTCTTTAATGTTCATCTTACAGCCATAGTTGGCAACTATTTGCAGGTATGTGTGTTTGTTGGAATGAATGTCTGAATGTTATGGTTGATTATGTGTCTGTAAATTTGCACATGTTCACAGTCTGTGGCTTTTGTTTTAATTCAATCTTTTGCTTCAATCTGTTTTGAAAAGTGCTATACAAGAGTATACAAATAAAGGTGTTATTATTATTGTTACTACTACTGTTATTGTTATTATTATTGTTGTTGTTGATGTTATGGCAAAAATTATAATCATGTCTACTTTGGTCAGTATTGTAATTATTTTTCCTAATTATTCAAAAAATAAAGATAATACCATTGCTGGAGTTGTGTTTTTGCAGAAAGTTTTCTGTTGCTGAAAAACATACAAAAAAATTTTTGAATAAAAAACAGAAAAAAATAAATAAATGATGAGGTGGTGCAGGACGCAAGTTCATCCAGTTTGGCACTTTTTCACCTGTAAATCTCGTCTATAGGATGAGCAACTGTAACTGATTTTGCAGGCTGAATAGAGCCTGGGTGGCAGTAGACTCTCCTCATGTCTTAGTCCCTCCCACCAAAGATCTAAGGAGAGAGGATTTGAGGCAACATGTAGTTAGTAGAATGAGACATCCTTACCTCACAGCCTCATTTTGATTGAATGATTGATGACAATTGAATACACTGTGCAATAGGGCTACATCATAAATGATTTAGTTTAATTAATTGTCCTCCTTTTCTCTGTGGTTTGTATATTCGACCTGTGTGCCTCTTTTATATGTTGAAGTCACTTCTAACGGATACACCTGTGTGTCATCCAGTAGGCTTCTGCTCGTCACATACACTTTAGGAAGAAAGACATCTATCAACATGTCTTTCTGAGATCAGATTCTGGGTCACAGACAGGAAGACAGGACACAGGAAGGCAGAAATTATAGAAATTAAAAATGAATTATGTTTAGCTTGGGGTGAGCTCTCCCAGGCTAACAAACACTGACTGTATGCAAAAGATGGATACAGTCGCTGTGATGTCACCTACTGGTTGTGTTGCGCTGTGTTGTGTTGTTTTAGTTGGCTAACTCAATCCAGACATTTGTCGGTCAAAGTGGCCACACGTGTCTAGCGAGCTGGTGATCTTTATGGAGGAGGGAAAATGTCCACAAAGGCCCAAACATTCTTTTAAAATATTTGTTTATTCTCACCCACTGTACATAAATCTGAAGAAAAGTGGTGTATTATTTTTACTACAACAGTTCTCACAGTGAAATTCCAGGACTAGTCAGCTTTCATTCAGGGTAAACCACCTGAAGTCAGACAATAAGCAAAAACAATTTCAAAGTATACTTCTCTACTTAACTCAAATAACTATAGTTTATTAAGGATTCTTAATAAAAGAGATCAACTTTGATTAACCTTTAGTTCTGACTCAGATTTCTGTGGAAACCAATTAACCTTTTTATGTTGATAGATTTGAGCTGGGGATCAGTGATATTTTGGGCAGTTTTCACCTCTCGCTATGAACACTTGCTGTCGGCTGCACACAGTGATAAGCTGGTTTAATGTCGTGACTCACTGTTGTAATACCATAGCCATAATGGCTGCCACAAGCAAGTCAAAGGTTTCACAAGGTGTGCAAACAAATTGACAAAATGACATGTAGATGCAGGGTTTGTGTTCTTTGTTCCCCTTCAAATCTTAGTGTAACAGACGCATGCCAGAACCGACCATATATTCACACTTTCAAACACTTTATTTCCTGGTTGCTGTCTCTACAACTCACAGCTACAGCTTTTCAGCTGCCAGCCACACATACACAACAACAACAGCAGGACCCAGTTCATTCTTCTTAAATGCAGGTCAGGCGTAATTGCTGATGCTGCTCCGGAGTGTCAGCCTGCCCGCAGTAGCGCCACAGACCACGCCCCGCCAAACTTAGCTTATTTCTTACTGTGTGTGTGTGTGTGTGTATGTGTGTGTGTGTGTGTGTATGTGTACATGAGCTAGTGAGTGAGTGTGTGTGTGTGTGGATATGGGTGTTTTTGTGTGACTTCCTGCTGATCATCTCCCCTCACCCTGTATATGGCTCAACCCCTCTTTAACGGTCTCACCATACACAAGCACAGGTGAGGTCATAAATGGCAGGAAGTGAAACATCCTCACTAAATAAGGACACCCAAAACATTACATGCAATGTCTGCAATTAAAAACTATAGCTAATTGCCTCCCTAACCTAACAGTCCCTCCTGTTTGTCGTTTTGTCCTTAAATTTACAGTTATGCACCCTTGTGTTTGACAGTTTCAGTGTAGGCTTCATTTACACGCAGCTCCTGTCATGTCATTCACCTCATATTGTACACAGTTAATGTGTTAGCAATTATCTTACTTCTCATTGATCTCACAGACAGTATCCTTCAAGTAAACAATGAATGTCAACAATCAAAAACAGGAATTAACATTTCCAAAATCATATGCCACCACAGTCCAGACATCAATCTATCCACCCTTGTGGTGCATCTCCTCCCGGTGTGTAAATCACACATGTCTCTGCAAAGTGGTTAAGGTCTGCAGTGTTCCATAAATGTCTCTTCCAGTTGTATCCTTGTCCATCATTGTCCATGTGGCCAGAGTCCAAATGTATGTAGAGATGGGCATTCAAACACACCAGTTGGTTTTGTTGTTTGTCCATGTAGCTTTCAGTTATCTTTAAAGCTGTAGGCCTGGTCAACAGCCGCCTCACTGTGGGTTGGACCAGCACTTCCTTTTTATGGCCTTTGTCAACTCCCAAATCTTCTCACTTCAAGCATTCTTACTGTGGGGGGAACACCTGGCGAATCATCTGCATTTACGACTCTTCTACTGTCCTTTCATCTCTGCAGTAATTTTTTTTGAAAAGGAAATTGGATCCAGTTGTTTTGTTTTTCTGCTGTTATGCTCTTCTCCCTCCTGATGAGTCATGGCCACGCCCATGGCTCAAAATTTCAACCAGCTTGAACCACCTTTCAACCGCCTGAAACCTGTAGCCACACTATCATTGCCTGTAAGACAAAATCTAAGTTAAAACAAACTTCACAATTGCAAACAACTGTAGATCATAGGAGTAATAAAGTATTCAGCATCACAGAGACAAGTGTCAATGCAGTTTATTTCCAAATCATTAAACCTACTCCCACATCCGGATCTGGCCCACAAGGCCAGTTGCAGACACACTGGTGGTCCTGTGCTGGCCCATGTGTGGATTACCTCTGGTAAACCTGATCTGGGCCACCAAAGGGCCGTCATTCTTTGCGGTATGTGGGCCATGTGTAAGTTGTGTGCAGCCACGGGCCAGTTGCAGACACACTGCTGGCCCTGTGCTGACCCAGAACAGTTTCAGCTCTGGCCCCAGATGTCAGCCTAATGTGTACCTTAATCAAGCCATGTAATAACAACATGTGCATAATAGTGCAAACAAACAGTGGCTTGCAAAAGTATTCGGCCCCCTTGAACTTTTCCACATTTTGTCACATTACAGCCACAAACATGAATCAATTTTATTGGAATTCCACGTGAAAGACCAATACAAAGTGGTGTACACGTGAGAAGGGGAACGAAAATCATACATGATTCCAAACATTTTTTACAAGTAAATAACTGAAAAGTGGGGTGTGCGTAATTATTCAGCCCCCTGAGTCAATACTTTGTAGAACCACCTTTTCCTGTAATTACAGCTGCCAGTCTTTTAGGGTATGTCTCTACCAGCTTTGCACATCTACAGACTGAAATCCTTGCCCATTCTCCTTTGCAAAACAGCTCCAGCTCAGTCAGATTAGATGGACAGCGTTTGTGAACAGCAGTTTTCAGATCTTGCCACGGATTCTCGATTGGATTTAGATCTGGACTTTGACTGGGCCATTCTAACACATGGATATGTTTTGTTTTAAACCATTCCATTGTTGCCCTGGCTTTATGTTTAAGGTCGTTGTCCTGCTGGAAGGTGAACCTCCACCCCAGTCTCAAGTCTTTTGCAGACTCCAAGAGGTTTTCTTCCAAGATTGCCCTGTATTTGGCTCCATCCATCTTCCCATCAACTCTGACCAGCTTCCCTGTCCCTGCTGAAGAGAAGCACCCCCAGAGCTTGATGCTGCCACCACCATATTTGACAGTGGGGATGGTGTGTTCAGAGTGATGTGCAGTGTTAGTTTTCCGCCACACATAGCGTTTTGCATTGTTAGGGTTCAAATGTTGAGAGAGGAATCCATAAATAACCACAGATCCGGTCCGGTGTGCAATTAGACAGCATTTTAATGAACACATGTGTGAGTTCAACAACCCAATCAGTGTTGAACTGTCTTTACCATATTCAGACAACAGTTTTATGGGGTTAAGATAGTACAGCCCCCTTTTCTGTTACTAGGCAGATTTAAACAAAGCATACGTCACTCCAAAACCACAATGACTTTTAACATAGAACATCATCTTCGTGTCGACGGCTGATGCTTCCTGTCTCCATCCTGCCCAGGCTTATCTTCCTGGACATCAGGTGCACTTCCTGTACAAAATATCACTCATACAGGCACAACCCCGCAGTTAGACTCATTTAGGTAAGAGTTTATATCTGTGTGTGTGTGCACGTGCGGGGGCGCGTGCATGCTGTGTACTGCGTACGTGTCATGACCTCTCACTATTTGTGTCTGTATGTATATGTCTCGCCCTTAAATGCTCTCACATCTCACCCGTTACACTTCTGACCTTTCACCAGAACAGAGGCTCCCCCTTACATATAATAACCTAACTGGAACTATATATGTAATCTACTGAATAAACACCCTACTCTTTGGCTTGCGCTCACTCTGCTTTCGGTTTCACTTCTGCAAAAGCCTGCAACTTCAAAGACATATAACTTCCTGTCTTCTTTCGGCACAGAGTGTATTTTCCTGTCTCTGCCCTCTACACAGAAACACTGAGATCATAGAAGCATTAAAAACATTTAAATTATAGATTCAACTCAACCGTTTAAAGTGGTTCTTCTTGGACCTGTAATAAAGGCTAATATGATACCAATATATTTGAACATCTGAATGCATCTAGGAAAGCAACATCACTATTAACACTGAAATGTTAATGATGATTATAAAAATAGCAGCAAATAATAGCAGGAAAATATTTCTATTCCCCACACTCCCACTCTCGACCTCTGGCACACCAGAGGTCGCCATACATTATGTTGGGTCACTCCTTGGCCCATTCAGCTGCTTCCCTGTCCACCCCTGACGTCATAGACATTAGGATCACTTTTCCCACTCTGACCCTCTCTCGGCATTCTGTGATTTAGCGAACCAGACAACCCCATGTCATCTAGGTGGTCTTAATAATAAAAGGCCCGCTCCCACTTGAGAACACTTCATGCTTAAGTGGTCTCTGCTCCTCTTCTGGGTCCCTCTCTTCTGGGCCTCCTGCAAAGGATAGAAAACACTTTCTCCCTACTATGCTCTAACTTACTCTGTTCCTCAATTGTTCTCTTCATTCAAACCTGATTCAACCTAATATTACTCAAAACATGAACCTAATTTCGTATTTGGTTTTTGACTTTTATTCCTATATAATCTTAAACATCACTCATCTCAATCTACAGCTTTTAACAGTCTTACAGCACTGCTGTCATATGTTTCCTGTTGTTCCTTATCTGATCACCCACATCCTGTACACAAACTGTCACTGCTGCAAGGGCCTCTCATCTAAAGTCACCTATCACAAGAAAATATACCAAGAAAATCATTATACTGCTTATTCTACTTAAAGGATCAAAGAAAAAACAACCATTTTAATCAACTAAGTGTAAACATATGATCATTAGCTCCTAAATAAATTTCATCATAGCTAAAAGCTGAACTCTAACAGCATTTCAGAACCCACGTTTCCCGTGTTATACCCTGTTTTAATATATCATTTTATTTCCTTTTTGCTGCTCTTAATGTAATGACTCCTTCTAACTTATACTTCATCAGACTTAACCAAAATATATAAGCTTTCCCCCCTTTGGTCCTGGTTTAAAGCAAAAACTTGATCCCTTCAACAAGTATTTGTTATTCTGTAACTGCTTTTTATGTAATAAGACTAATTTAGAGCTGCATGTGTTATCTCCATATTTTACATGTCACCCAATTTAGTTACAAGCGAAACTCCTATTCAGTTAAATGCTAAATGGATTTCAGGCCTTTTGCCTGGAATCAGTACTGTCATGTGTCTTAATGAACTCTATATGTCTGTAAGCGTGTGCAATCCTTCAATAACTCAGGTCATTCTCACAGTAGATTGGCTAATCATAACGTTAACCAAAAGTTTGTGACCCTCAAGAGACGACTCTCTGAGCCACAACTCCGTTAAAGGCACAACAATGCAATGTGTATGAAAAAAAATCCTTTCTACATATATAATCTCCAATATTATTCATTTGAGTCAGCGAGACTTTTAACATCCTCATAGAAGCTCTCCTCTACCCTAGAAATAAATCTATTTACTATCTGTTTCTAAAGCCTACATTATAACAACATTCTAACATTATGTCACTGTGACAACTTATCCTAAAAATCAAAAAGAAATCCCACATTTTCTACTCATAAAATGTTCACTATTTTTCCCCAAAGCATATCCTTTATTCCCACAGTTTCCCTTTACGTTTGGTGTACAACTTCTTATGAACACCGCATTTTATCTTCTAAACCTAATTCAGTTCATTTTAATCCTTTCTTTTAACAAATCCTCAGTTTTACTATATCTAAATTATCAAACAACCCCAATCGTTATAAAATCCTAGTAAAACCCATTTCAAATTAAACAAATTAAATCTTAAACCCCTCTCTTTTTTGACACATCTCATGTGGCAAAAAACTCAAAATGCTCCACCCAAGCTTAACCAATTAAAAGGAAAAAAGGTTAGTCATTTCATTTCTCAGAACAGCTCAGCAATTCTCCTCTCCGGTGTTTTGCTCCAGCCCTGAAAACCTGTGTTTAAGGAACAAAATCAATTTAATCATCATGTCAAATCTTCTCAAACTCGTTGCTCCATCGAACTCTGGATCCTTGGAACTTCCTGGAAACAAAACCTGTACTTCACTCTCCCCCTTTATGATCCAGTCTGTGTCATGACAAAAATAACCTTAAACAAAACAGTTATTAATCATGAGTTACCTCAGTTAATGGTAACTTGAATCTCATCAAACAATGTTTCCCTTTTAGCATTTTGCATTCTCCCAACAATATAATGTAATCCCATAATCTAACCCCAGTAAAAAAGAAATTTTCTCCAAACATACATCAGCAACCCAAAATCAGCATCCCCAGATTTAAGTCTCCCACTTGTCCTGCTTATGGCAAGAGCAAAACAAAGCATCCCCTTTCTTTTCCTCACATGGTAAATTTGTCCACATTTATTCATCCCCACCTTAGTCTAGTCACTCACATTCACTCAAATGCATTCACACATAATATTTTTTGCTGATCTGCAGCCTTCTGCGCACGTCATCAGATGCTCCACATCAGCAAAATGAGCTCAATCATTTGTTTTATTTCGTTTTCCTTTTTAGGAAAATAGTTCTCTATACTTTTGACTGGATTGAATCGATACAATCCATTTTTAGACAGAGACTTGCCGCCAATCAGTCTCTGATTGTAATCAATTATAATTCTGTAAAGCCCACCTGATTTTCGTACTTGGTAATTTTGTCAACGCCGTCCGTTCACTGTCTTCCAGGCCTGCTTAGAACAAAAATGAAAAAAGAGAGCTGATTATTAGCTCATCAAAGTACCAAACAAAATCACCTGACAGGTTTTTTCCTGAGTGCACTTACTACTACAAAAATTTTTTTTCTCTGGGCCCCTCTCAGACCTATCCAGGTCTAATCAAACTCCCTCTCTCGAAATAAAACAACAGCCTCAAAAATCTGAAACAATCTTAAATTTCACCCGTTCAACACACCGAAAACCTCGTCCAAAGATCAAAGACCGTTTGCACAATGTCTCCCTTCCTCACTTTACCATGTGTTCATTCAGCATAAGATCTAAACCAATTTCAACAACGTATCATCCTTAAATTATAAATTTCCTGTCCAAATCTGCCCCTCTGAACAGACCTGACCACCGTAATCAAATATCCTGATACTTTACCATTATATATTTCGCCACATAATCTTCAACAGCCACCGCTCTCTCTTGAACTGAACGCCTCCGACACACACGCACACAGGAAGTGTCTCTGCTCCAGCTAATTTGCATAAACCCACAGCTCAACAGCCAACTTGACAAGAGAAATACATGTTTAAACCTTATCACATTATTGAATTATTTTCATTTTCTTTCTATACTAATCACCGGTTTTGATCACTCAGTACGAGAGCACTCCTAAGTCACTCTTATAAACACTTTTCTTTTGTTTTTTCCATCTATTTTAAATCTTTCCATCAATTTTATTAACCATTCACACCATTCTCTCACTCATACAAGCAGCAAGCAGATCTTCATTGCATATGCTTATGTTCTTAGCCAGGTTTTAATCAATGTCTCTATGCATTAAGCTTCAGGAGCTTGTCTTTATAAGGTTAATGCATTTTCTGTTTGTGTGTGTATGGGTATGTGTTATTTTGCATCTATGGCTTCGCAGTCTCCCAGACTCCTTCCCAATTCTCCAGTTAAGCAGTCAGTTTTCTTTTTCCCCGAGTTACTAACCCACATTTTGATTTCCCACCTTAAATTACCGCCCTCCTGGTCTTCAGCCAGGAGCTAGGGCTTGCTTTTCAGGTTCCTGGACACATCATGCTGTGAACAATTCAACCAGAAACTTGCCTTAACTTATCCATAGATGTTAACCTCTAACTTTCTTCCGACTGCTGGATCTGGAGAGTTGGTCCAAGTCTGCTTTACTCCTGAAAATAACAAAACTAAGACATTTTCATTATTATCACCAGTGGTTAAATAACCCATTTCTCTATCTCTGATCAGAAACACCAATTATGCCATGCATGTAAGCGTGTTCTTCCTTGCATTTTATGTTAATTGAGTGTAAACTGCTTCTTCATTGAATTAATTCATTGAGTTCTTCGTTGCATTTCTATGTATTCATGTTAATGTACTCTACGTGTAAGCTGTTTCTTCATTGCATCCTATATATTCATATTTAATTTATGCATTTCACCACTGAGCTTTAGATTCAAACTATCTCACTTCTGCTTCATTTCAAAAATAATCTCACATGTAACAATTTGTATGTGTGTTTTCTATTCATTAAGGTAATGACAATTATTTTCTTTCATTATTCTTACCTTTTCTAATGTTTACCTCTTTGTTATGCTGTAGTGGACATCCCTAAACAATTCATGAGTTCAGGTTTCAACTTTCAATCCAATTATATCCTATATTCTCGCAGTCAAACTCGTCCAGTTTCATCTCTCACCGGTCTCTTTTTCATTCACAGTGTCCTGTTCGTGCTTCAAAGCTCCAGCAAACACAGTCTCAACTCAGCTGTTGTCTTCTTCTCTGTTTCTTTACAGTCTTTTCTTTTAAGTTAAGTCCCAGGATGGCAAAATATCACTCAATGTCCAGTGCTCTTCCACAATTCTTTATCCCACTGTTCAACTGCCCAGCCTGTATTTTCACAGTACATGTTGCATTACTCTTACATGCTGCTGCTGGTCGTCAGTCGTCATCAGTGTTAATGGATCAGTGGCACTGTCGTTTGCCTGCTGTATTCAAGTCCACGATGTTCTATCGGTCTTCATCAGGCGATTGACTGTCCTTGACTGTCCTTTGAGTTTCTTCTCAGTTTCAGGGACAAAGTGAGAGATCAAGCTGCACAATTTCGAGCCAAAAACTGGCTTATTCTCCCAGTTCTGTTAATCTATTGTTCTGGTGCTGCACTCAAGGTTCCAAAGTTGAGAGACGTCCACCTGTATTGACACACTAAAGCATACAATTAGTATTATATTCATTTTTTCTTAAAGGCTTCATTTGCTTCATGTGCCTCATCTGTCTCTCTGTGTTCTCTCTGTACACACTCAGTTCCTTTTATGGGCATGCAGAGTTCCTGTTCACTATTTCCTGTTCTCTGCAGAGTCTGTCTCTCTTTATATTTATAGTCTAAAAACCCTCTTTAATTCTACTAAATCTTGATCTAAAAAACAATACACCTTCATTTCACTCACACACATTGAAATAGAGCTCTTTCACACATCAGAACAACTAACACTTCTCCACACACATCACCCTTCACCCTTCTTTAGATCAGTTTGTAGCGTATACACTTATATGTTTTCCATCAGAAAAAATAAACTCAATTTCTCATAACCTCACTCATGCGTTTCTTGAATTAAAAGCACTTGCAAACTTTAAACATCCTATTTTACATCACAAAAGAAATATATTTCATACACACTTTTAAATGTTCTAACCTCTTTCAGACGCCATGACTCGTCTCACACACACTGCCTTTTCTCTCTCAAACTTCCATTTTCCACTCACTCAGACAAATCATGCAGAGTCACTCAAATCAAATACTGACAGCATTCACACGGTTAAAATCACTCGAAATACGCTTTCATACGAGTATTTTGGACATGCCTTCCATGATCAGAAAGAGCAAGTCAAAAGAAAAGAAAAAGAAAACTGAAACCTCTCATCGTCTCACAGCTTCTCCCCACACACACATAACTGAAAAATAAAACACACCAACATTTATGGCTCACGAAATATACATCTATCAAAATTCAGTCATTTACTATACATCCACACTAATATATTCAAACTGTATTTACACTCTCGTGATAAGCAAAACCAACCTCTTATATACAGGAAAATTGGCAAACAATAGTCATAAAGCTCAATACTCTCGAAACTGAAACCACCCTCTCTGCGCATCACCGCTGCTCATTTGCATTTACACACACCATCAGTGCACATCCGGCTGTGCATTACTGACACAGAGACTGATCTTACTCATAGATCTCATATTTTATATTACAGACGTCTTTAATTACAACTGCACAGATTCTAGGCCTCTTAGCTCCTACGAATTTCGATAGATTTACCATAACCGACTCGAACGGGCAAACCCCAGGTTTTTTGTGACCAATTCACCAGACCAGACTTGAACTGCTCTGTCCAGATTTTCTAGCCCTAACTTAATTTACCGGTAGCCAAAAAAGCGCAAGAATAGGGGACTTGAACCCCTAGCAATTTTGGAGGTTCCCAAGTTCTCCCCCGCTGTCGATGGTACTATCCCTACTCAGCGGTAGGTCAAGGGTCAGCGTCCTGCCCAGGCGCAAGCGTTACCAAGGAGAAAAGTGCGCTTCTTAACAGACGCCGCTGTCGTCCTAGAAAAATTTACAATAATTTGAAACAACAATCTAAGCCCAAAACAGGATTAAGATTGAGGCAGATCTACCTTTGTGGACATAGGGGACTTGAACCCACGAGATGACCATCACAAGATAGACCCAATGTCCAGCGGGACTTGAACCCACAGAAATGACCAATTTCCCTACTTTCTACGTGAGACTTGAACTCACTTTAACTCTTTTCCTTTTCTTTGGGACTTGAACCCAGTACTTTTACTTATCACTTATCATTACTTCAACCAGCATGCTCATGAAATTCCCATCAAACTCAAAACAGACATTCACCAGTAATTACAGTGACCAGGCTTTTAATTTGACATGCCCAATGTGACACCTTTTGGAAATATATTTCAACAGGCAGTGTCTTACCTTTAAATGCCCCGGGGAATGCCTGCTCACTTTCACCACTGATTACCGTCTGCCCGTCCAATTACCACGGACCCCGGATCTCTCAAAGTTCCTCCATCTCTCATCCCGGACGAGGCCCCCAAATGTTAGGGTTCAAATGTTGAGAGAGGAATCCATAAATAACCACAGATCCGGTCCGGTGTGCAATTAGACAGCATTTTAATGAACACATGTGTGAGTTCAACAACCCAATCAGTGTTGAACTGTCTTTACCATATTCAGACAACAGTTTTATGGGGTTAAGATAGTACAGCCCCCTTTTCTGTTACTAGGCAGATTTAAACAAAGCATACGTCACTCCAAAACCACAATGACTTTTAACATAGAACATCATCTTCGTGTCGACGGCTGATGCTTCCTGTCTCCATCCTGCCCAGGCTTATCTTCCTGGACATCAGGTGCACTTCCTGTACAAAATGTCACTCATACAGGCACAACCCCGCAGTTAGACTCATTTAGGTAAGAGTTTATATCTGTGTGTGTGTGCACGTGCGGGGGCGCGTGCATGCTGTGTACTGCGTACGTGTCATGACCTCTCACTATTTGTGTCTGTATGTATATGTCTCGCCCTTAAATGCTCTCACATCTCACCCGTTACACTTCTGACCTTTCACCAGAACAGAGGCTCCCCCTTACATATAATAACCTAACTGGAACTATATATGTAATCTACTGAATAAACACCCTACTCTTTGGCTTGCGCTCACTCTGCTTTCGGTTTCACTTCTGCAAAAGCCTGCAACTTCAAAGACATATAACTTCCTGTCTTCTTTCGGCACAGAGTGTATTTTCCTGTCTCTGCCCTCTACACAGAAACACTGAGATCATAGAAGCATTAAAAACATTTAAATTATAGATTCAACTCAACCGTTTAAAGTGGTTCTTCTTGGACCTGTAATAAAGGCTAATATGATACCAATATATTTGAACATCTGAATGCATCTAGGAAAGCAACATCACTATTAACACTGAAATGTTAATGATGATTATAAAAATAGCAGCAAATAATAGCAGGAAAATATTTCTATTCCCCACAGCATTTTGGCCAAAAAGTTCCATTTTGGTCTCATCTGACCAGAGCACCTTCTTCCACATGTTTGCTGTGTCCCCCACATGGCTTGTGGCAAACTGCAAACGGGACTTCTTATGGTTTTCTGTTAACAATGGCTTTCTTCTTGCCACTCTTCCATAAAGGCCAACTTTGTGCAGTGCACGACTAATAGTTGTCCTATGGACAGATTCCCCCACCTGAGCTGTAGATCTCTGCAGCTTGTCCAGAGTCACCATGGGCCTCTTGGCTGCATTTCTGATCAGCGCTGTCCTTGTTCGGCCTGTGAGTTTAGGTGGACGGCCTTGTCTTGGTAGGTTTACAGTTGTGCCATACTCCTTCCATTTCTGAATGATGGCTTTGACAATGCTCTGTGGGATGTTCAAGGCTTGGGAAATCTTTTTGTAGCCTAAGCCTGCTTTAAATTTCTCAGTAACTTTATCCCTGACCTGTCTGGTGTGTTCTTTGGACTTCAAGGTGTTGTTGCTCCCAATATTCTCTTAGACAACCTCTGAGGCCGTCACAGGGCAGTTGTGGAGCTGTTTTGCAAAGAAGAATGGGCAAGAATTTCAGTCTCTAGATGTACAAAGCTGGTAGAGACATACCCTAAAAGACTGGTAGCTGTAATTGCAGCAAAAGGTGGTTCTACAAAGTATTGACTCAGGGGGCTGAATAATTATGCACACCCCACTTTTCAGTTATTTATTTGTAAAAAATGTTTGGAATCCTGTATAATTTTCGTTCCACTTCTCACGTGTACACCACTTTGTATTGGTCTTTCACGTGGAATTCCAATGAAATTGATTCATGTTTGTGGCTGTAATGTGACAAAATGTGGAAAAGTTCAAGGGGGCCGAATACTTTTGCAAGCCACTGTAATCTGGCGATACTCTGCTTAGACAGTGAATTTATTTATTATTATGTAGGGCTTTTGTACTCTTCTAGATTGCTCAATACAACATTCATCTAGTTTCTCTAAACTGAATGCTCCCTAACTACATTCATACACACTCACGCTTGACATGTAGACTGGTGGAGCTAGGGATCGAACCACTAACCTTTCAAGCCATAGGTGACCTGCTCTACCTCCTGAGCCACAGCCACCCAGTGGCAGACATGAGTAACTTTTTGGATAAAGTGTACACTCACAAACCTGCATTCGAAATGTTGGTTACCATAGCAGTATAGTATTGCAATATGGCATTTGGGTCTTCTAACTAAAGTAGGAAAATAGGAACATAAATAGTCCCACATCTGGTTGGCATACACCCTGCCATGACACCAGTCAGTCAGAAGTGTCAGCTTGGTGCCGGATCTGGGCCAGACCTGTTTTCTGTGGGCTTGGGCCACATAAATCAAACCACAATTGGGCCAGATATGGCATCCATCGCATGGACAGTGCCATCAATGCCAGGCCTGGCCCATATCTGGATGACATACGTCTTATCGTGCCAGAAGTCAGCCAGCAGTGCCGGCTTGGTACCAGATGCGGGCCAGACCTGCTTGCTATGTGGGCTACTGTTGCCCTAATTTGCCCCAAATCATGGATCATCCCATTAATGCATTTTTCTGTTTGTGTGTGTGATTTTGTGTACCTTTCTCTTTGCAGTGCTTCAGACACCTTCTCAATTTTCCCAATTAAAGCAATCAGTTGTTTTCCTGAGTGAAGTGAAATCAAATTTCACTTACCCAAATTTGATTTCACAGTGTTTCTTTTCAGCTGGGTGACGAACGGACCAGAGGTATAGAGTGATATATAAATATTTACAGGACATTAATGTAGAGTGATATAATTTATCTTATTCATCTAGTGTGCTAAGTTTGTGCCTACCTCTCTTTCACTTTCTTTTTCGTCTTCCCACTCACACACACACACACACACACACACACACACACACACACACACACACACATATAAATAGGGTGCGCAAGTGTGTGCTGTCTGGTATTCATCTTTGTCTCCCTAGCTGCGTGCAGCATCCCATCAAGAAAGCAACCAAATTCAAGTAAGTAGTCATTTAAGTCAACGTCATTTGGCAACATCAATGTATTTATTTAATATTTCATGTCAAATTATGATATTGGTAGATTATATTTTTATTGACTGATTTGTTGCATCTTTTTTTCATATTAGACCGCTTTTCCTGAAGATGGCAGGTAAGAACACTTAATCTAAATATGTAATTGTCTCTGTCCTTTAAGGATATTTAGGAAAAACCTTTAATTTCATTTTATCTGAACAGAAAATGAAACTAGACCTCTTTAACGTTATATCAAATAATGTTTCTCTTTTCTTTCAGATAAGGAGGCTGAGGGTAAGAAAATGGATTGGCTGCACAGTACAAGAGAGACTAAAATGCTACAATAACTGTATTTTGTGTGTAAGACTAAGGTCCAGATGGATGCAAAAATGTATAATGATTTTTAATTATTTTTCTGTCAAAAAGTAATAAGAGCAATATGAAAAATATGAGATTCCATTTATGGGATTTCTGTTAAATCAGAATATTTGATCAGAAACATATGCCTGAAACTCATGGCCAGTGTTGTCTATGATGCAATAATGCATTTTATTACTAGGACTGTACTGTATATCACTTGAAAATGTTACAATTGAGAAAAATTTAATTACTTATTTACAGTTGGAGAAGTTTAATAATACAGCATTGGTATATTATTGTTGTACCAGCATAATATCTACACGATGTACTCAAAGATAAAAAATTTTAAGCTTTAAAATAAACTATATGTACAACATAGTGGAACAAAGTACCGTGACATAGAAATACTGAAAGCATCCAGCATTTTAAATGTACTTAAGCAAGAGTAATCCTCCTCCTCATTGCAGCCCAAGCAGTCCAGTTAACACGTAAAGAGCTTGTGGGACCTGGACTACTGGGGAGTGTCAAAGACGTGAATCGGTCCGGAAATGCTTTTGCTGCTGGTACCTACGCGGGAGCTGACACATTTGCAGATGGATTGGATGCTGCTGCAGGAGCGTATGCTGCTGCGGGACTGGGCTGCGCACGTGCTGAATGGAGCGTTTTTGATGCCGAAGCCAAAGGGCCTAATGCCAGTGCAGGAGCAGGAGCTTCTCTGTCATCTGTGAGTGCCAAAGCCTTCGCCAGAGCAGAATTAGCCAGTGCTTCAGCCTCTGCAGGTCCAGTGAAAGCTAAACTCGGTCTGGCAGTAGACACAGGACTTGGGATCAGTCCCTCTGGAATAGAGGCAAAGGTGCTGGGAACCGGCTTCTCTGTAGGTTCTGGTAAAATTGGTGTTTCTCTCTTTGGCTCTGGGTTTGAAATCAGTTTCTGGTAGATTGTACAAAATACTGATTTTCTAGACTATATTCTGACCTTCATTACAACATTGAAGCCACTTTATTAGCATTTGATCACTGTCATATGCATAAAATGTTCTAACATTTCAAATCATCTGTTAGAAATGTTTTTATGTAGTTTAGGTTAATCTTTTCTAATGTTTTATTTTAATGAGTGTGCATGATCAGATTTGATGATATGAGATGAATGAGTTCTTTTACTGTTTTTTTTGTTTGTTTGTTTATTTTTATTGGTGTGATTATTGGTTCATTGTTGTAACAAACTGTTCAGCTGACTTTCTGCTATCCTCTCTGATATCAGTTCACTTTATATGTAATGTGCATCAGTATATGTCAGTGTAGAGAATAAATGACTATTTAAGCCCATCTTCCATTACTGTTGGTTCTTGTTGTGGTGGAAAACGATTCTGGAATTTACCATATTTTTCTGACTATAAGGCGATTATAAGATTTTAAAGAGCATTAAACGAAACAAAACAGTCAAGTAAGTCAAACTTTATTCAACTCAGTCACAATAACGTTCAACATTGTTTAGTTGTAACACATAAATTACAGAACAATACACTTTGGGTTCATTCCTCTTTCACAATTCCATCAAATTCTTCATCTTCAGTATCTGAGTTTAACAGTTGTTAACAGTTTTTTGGCATCAAGTGATCTCCAAGTGAACCAAAATGTGTCACTACAAACCATGTGAGAATATTCAGTCCTCTTACTAGCAAGATAAGTCTGGGCCAGGAGCAAAAAAGTAAATACAAGAAGAAGGTATTTTGTTCTGGACTATCAGAAAAGATAGAGAATGTACATTCATTGAGTTGGCCCATACCAAACACGTCAGGTGCGAAAACATCCTTAAAATATTTAAAGTACATTAATATACAGTGAAATCATTTGTTATCTTATTCATTTAAACGTATTAGTAGCAATAGTCTGTTTTAGGTAAGGTGATCCACTTTGTTACCACTTTTGATTTGTTCTATGTTTTTTTAGCTTAAGAAAACACAGTAATCGTAATTTCATACCCAGAGAAATTTACTTTCACTTTTCACTGCTGTTGTCTGTGTATGAGTTTGTGTGTGTTCTGGGGGATTACCTCTAAAACCACCTAACGGTTCTTTGCGGCTTTTGTTTGTTTTTGTTTTCACTTTTTCTTTCTGTTTACTTTGTTAAAACAAAGAATATCCAGTGCTTCATGGTACCTTAATCACGTTTATAGAAATCACATCATGTGGTGCGGTATACTAATACAGCTTGTCACAGAGATGTTTCTAATTTAAAATATATTGCACAAATGCAAGACATTTGTTAAACATGGACATTAAAGTACATAACCTGGTCAAAAGTGATTCCAAGATTCTTCATTACTAAGGTAATACCATCCGGAGCAAGTCTGGTTAGACACCATGACTTACCAGAATTATAACCATTAAGATTTCACTATTTATTTGAGTGCTATGAAACTTTAATAAGGACAAAGCTGTTTTGTAAATTTATTCTTAAAAATGTATTGATAACAAAGAAACAAACAAACTGTACCTTCCATCTACTAAACCAATTCAAACTATTTAAATAAAAAGACGACTGCTAAACGTGAAGTAAAAAAACACCTTCAGCTGCACGATGTTGTTAATTCTCACCTACTGTACAGATGTCTCAAAAAACTTTTCTAATTTCCTTTTCTTGCTTTCTCTTTGATAAGTTTGTGACTCATTACTGACACTCCCTTTTCCTGTCGGTTGTCCTTTTACCTTTTCCACATCTTCTAGCTATTTTTCAGTCCTTATTTGGTGCTTATATCCTTCTGAGCCTTAATCCTCTTCTGCACAGTGCACACACCATAGGAGCATTTCTTATAACCCAAGCAACTAAAAGTAACTGAAATAAGTAATCATGGGATTATTTAAATATGGGATTTTGGTGTATGCATTAATTGTCAGGGTGCTGAGACGTTGACCCAGCATTTTGAGTGTTTTTTTGTATTTTTGATTTCTTTTTGCTGTTTGGGGGAAATGTTTAAGATCTAGTGTTTACAGTTAGTCCTGGTTAGGTTCTAAGTGTAATTAGTCTTATGATCTGTGTTTTCTTGTTGATGTGTCGTTCCCTGTTTCCTGTATGAATCTTTCTTATCCTCTGCTTATGTCTCCTAAGTTATGCCCGTCTCCCTCTGTCTAAAAACTATGTAAACTCTGTTGGTTTACATTTTCCCCTCATGTTATTGGTCCATGTCTCCCCCGTCATTTTGCTTCGTGTACGTTCTACCCAGCCCGCCATGTGTGTCTCCCCCATTGTTGTGTGATTTAGCCTGTGCCTTAGTGTTTCCTGTTTTACTTTGATTTTTGTGCTTGTGTGCTTATATTTTGTCTGTCCTTTGTCAGGTTCTCTGGGTCTCTCGTTTCGTGGTCCAATTCCCTCGTCCCGGTTTCCCTTTGCTTTGTGTTTTAGTTTTGCTTTAGTTTTCCCAGTTTAGTCAGTAAGTCTGGTCTCGGTTTCATGTTTTTCCTTTTATGTTAACAAACCAGCCTCAATAATCGGCTCGCTTTCTGTTCAACCTCACTCACGCCTCAAGTGTCTGCATTTGGTTCCTCCTCCTCTCTCCACACAATGTGCCGTTGCAGATCGTGACATTAATGTTACAATACATATATAATAGTGTGCTTTGTTGTAATACATCATATTGACTGAATTGTTGCATGAATAATGAAGATCCCAGAATAATAAAGCTTTTTATTACTTTAAAATGCCTGTAGAAAATGAATGAATGAATTATTCAATATTTAACTGAATATTTAACTTCCTGCACCAGTTTAACCAGCTTTTGACATTTTCTTTCAGAGTAAAACACCTGAAAGTTAAAGGTAAGCAAGCATCATCTAAAAGAGTAATTCTCAATCTGTCAGTCTAATTTTTTTAAAGCTAAATTGACTGATAGTTTTTATATAACTCTCTTTTTATATATACTGTATATAAAGCATTTTATGTTTTTGCTGATATATAATTTAGGGACAGATTTACTAAACCAGGCAATATAGTTTTTGACCACAATAGCACTGATAGGTGTGGTTATTTTTGCAAATGATTTAAAAAAGTTGCGATGTTTTCAGGTCATACATGTGTACATTAAATGCAGGCCTATGGTGGCAATCAGGCAAAGAAACTCGTTATTCTGGAAACGGGCTTGAGTAATTGACAGGCTCCACTGTGGGACTTTAAACTGTGCAACAATATACGAAGACAACTTCAATGGATAAAACGAACTAGAAATGTCTCATTGAAAAAAGTTTATTTCTGTGCTTGTGGTGTGATTGGTGATGTTAACTGTCCACCACAATTCTTTTTGCTTAGTTACAAAAAGAAAAATGTTATAAAGCACATTTCAGGCTCCTTCTATGCCAAAAATGATTAAGCTAGGTGGCTGACGTGTACAGTTAGGTCCATAAATATCTGGACAGAGACAACTTTTCTGTGCATTACTACAATGAATTTTAAATGAAACAACTCAGATGAAGATTAACTGCAGACTTTCAGCTTTAATTCAGTGGGTTGAATAAAAAGATTGCTTAACAATTAGATGAACTAAAGCATTTTTAACACACTCCCTTCATTTCAGGGCTTCAAAAGTAATTGGACAAATTAAATAACTGAAAATATAATGTTCATTTAGAATACTTGCTTGAAAACCCTTTGCTGCAATGACAGCCTGAAGTCTTGAGCTCATGGAAATCACCACATGCTGGGTTTCCCTCTTTTTCATCCTCTGGAAGGTCTTTACTGCAGCAGCTTTCAGTTACTGTTTGCTTGTGGGACTTTCTGTCCAAACTTAATACTTCAACAAGGTAAATGCATCCTGATTTGCATTAAGATCAGGTTACTGACTTGGCCAATCAAGAATACTCAACTTCTTTGCTTTAATAAACTCCTGGCTTACTTTGGCTGTATGTTTGTAAACCCCCCCAAGGCCTCCACCCTCCTGGTCTGCTATTTATTCCTCTCTCCCTCAGTGCTTGCAGCAAAGGCGTGCAAACATTTCCTGTAACCCAAGCGGCAATATTCAAGTAAGTAATCTGATTATCTGATTCTTACATTCTACAGTCCATATCAAATGGTGTAGTATATATTAGTATATGATATTTTAATTGACCTGTTCTTGCAAGTTATTGTTTTAATCAGGAAACTTAAAATGTATTCACAGATGATTTATCTGTGTGTAACTGATATTTTTCTATATTAATTTTTTACAGCAGCTCTCCCAGTTTCTTTAACAATAACCGACCAAAAGATGCCAGGTAGGAAAACCTTTTCCAGGAAACAGATTAACTTATTAACTTTAGTTAACTCTTACTTTGTTCTGAAAAACAAATCAAAACAATGAAAAAAGAAAGTGCATGTTTAAGCACCTTATAGTGTTTAAATGTTCATATGTGCAAGTATTTCAAAAGACTTTTTTTTCCAGGACATATCCAAACAAGAAGCAGCTCAGGCTGGGAGAAAGAAAGTGGAAATAAAGGGGCGATAACAGCAAATGTGGGAGGTAGGTTTCACACACACGCTTCTAACATAATTTTAAGGGGTAATTTAACCAAAGCTATGAGTACATGTGATGGTTTATAATAGAACTGTGACAGATGCCTAGCAGAAAAACTTGAAATAAAACAAAATATATGATAATGTTGGTTTGTAGAGTACTCTGCTTTCCTCTTGAATGCAGTGCACTTACTGTCAGCTGCACACAGTGATACGTTATTTTGACTTAAACAAGATTGATGTGATTTAGACAAAATGTGTCTACATAACATTTTTCTTTTTCTTTTCAAATGCAGATGCTGGTGGTAAGTTGTGTGTGTGTGTGTGTGTGTGTGTGTGTGTGTGTGTGTGTGTGTGTGTGTCAGAATACAATATTGATATTTTCATGTGATAGGACATATTTGTCTTTCATATTTGGTTTAACACCTTTGCATTAACAACAGTGTTTGTTAGTCCATCATTTAGCATAATTCTTGTTTTAGTACATTTTTAAATCCCGTTTCTATAATATTGTAGGAATAACCACTGCTATAACATTGTCTTCTATGTAGCTCAGATTACATTTCTCCTCACTTACAGCCCATGCAGTTATGCGAGCAGGCGGAGGCATTACTGCTAATGCAGCTGGAGCACTTGAGATGATCGATACCTTTTACTGAGGAAACTTTTGCTCGGGCTGGAACATTTGCAGATGCGTTTGAGGACAAACCAGGGAACCGTCTTCCCAAAGCCGGAGCGTATGCTGAAGCGGGAGTGGGGCACGCCCGTGCTGAATGGAGCGTTTTTGACGCAGAGGCCAAAGGACCCAATGCCAGCGCAGGAGCTGGAGCCTCTGTGGCCTCTGGTGCCCAAGCCTTTGCCAGAGCAGAAATAGCCAGTGCTTCGGCCTCTGCTGGTCCATTAAAAGCTACAGTTGGTCTGGGATTAGACACAGGAGTGGGAGTTAGTCCCACAGGTTTCGAAGCCAAGGTGCTGGGAACAGGTATCTCCTTTGGTCGCAAAATGGGCATTTCTGTTTGGCACTGGTTTTGAATTCAACCTGTGGTAAACTGTGCCCAGTACAGATCTTTCTAAACCGTGCAGTGCCTTGTCTTAAAACAACAAGGCCTCAAATCTCCAGCCACCCCTGAGAGACTTTTCTTAATATGCTGACAAAAACATTAAAGTTTAGCACCATTATTGCCACCAGAGCAGATACCAGGTTTGTTCTTGAGATTTCACTCATTGTTTAACACACAGGAAGCACAGGTCATCCCTCCGATCTTTATGTATGTATGTATGTGTATACACACACACGCACATATGTGACACCGAGCTGCATGTCAGGTAAACATCCAGGGGCGATTGTAATAATTATAATAATAATTACAGTAAATGGACAGGCGTGCACTGAGATTTTGGACACTTTTCTCTTTCCATGGATGGAAGGTAGATTTATTAAGAAGTATATTTGTCTAGATGATAAAAGATCTTGACACAGAGCAAAGAATGCTCATGTTTTTCTTCTGAACCAACATAATGAGTCAGTGATGTGTCCCGCAAACAGACTGGATGTCAAGACAAATAAAAAAGGATGATAGAAATTGAAAAATAAAAGTTCATGACAATGCAAAAACTCTGTCAGTTTGTATTTGAGAAAGCTGGAAATAACTTTATTGAGAATATTATTATCTGAATCGAGAGGTTTGAGATTTTTGCTGAGGATTTTTTTCCTTCTCCTTGATCTGGAAAACAAATGTGCCAGTAATTAAAATAATTTATCCTCCAACTTTCACAAAGCTGGAAAGTTCATGTACTAAAGCAAAAATAGATTTGTGTCATATCTTTGTTTTGGTTTTTTGCTACAGATTAAAAAGGCAAACATCCATCATGTGAGGTTATTTTCCATATTTTTTTAACCACTTTCACTCAGATTAGTCAAACTTGTGATGTTTATTGTACTGTAGTCAGTTTTTACATTCACATAAAAATTTGAGAAAACGGTCAGTGATTCCTGACAGACATATTTACAGTGTGCAGATTCTTACAATGTAAATACAGCCACAAAGACAAACATGCAAGACTTGTTCTATGATTAAACTCAGCAGCCTGTTCTCACACTGTAGATACTGTCAGATATGCACAATGTTACATATGATTCATAGCAAGAGTCGGACCCGTTCAGGACCACCGGGCATCACATTTAAAGGCACTCGGGCACTTTTTTTCTCTGCGTATGGATTTCTGTGTATTTTAGCTCCAAACCTAAACGAGTAGCTAGAAGTAATCAGTGAGTGAACACAAAATTTAAAGTGGAAAATGCTAAACTACCATACGGGAAACAAACCGCACCCCTCCTGGTTTCTCACACTCATCACATCAAACTACATCTTTCATGTATCTTTGTGACGCCGGCGGATTCTGATAAAACACTGAGACGAGAACGGCTCAGGGCTGCATGCGAATGGCTCCGTCCAGTCTAATGACCTCCCCGTTGATCATGGGATTCTCAACCAGGCATGTGACCAGGTGAGCAAACTCAGCGGGGTCACCCAGGCGCGAGGGGAAGGGCACCTGGCGTGCGAGGAATGAACGCACCTTCTCTGGAAGACTGGCGAGAAGAGGAGTGGAGAAGAGCCCTGAAGGAAAAAAACAGTTTGGTTGATTTTTTGCTTTTTGTGTTAATTTTTGATAAAATAATCCGAAAATCTAATTTCCCCACATAGTTTTCGGTTTAGTTTAAGTTAACTATAACGGGCTGAGTACGAACACTAACCAGGTGCTATGGTGATGACTCTGATGCCCATGGGTGCCAGGTCCCGTGCGATGGGAAGGGTCATCCCAACGATGCCGCCTTTAGAAGCAGAGTAAGCCGCTTGTCCGACCTGAACAATAAATAAATACAAAATCACTAATTTATTTTATCACTCACTTAAAAAATATTATATATAGTATTTTTTTTTTTTTTTTAACCTTACCTGTCCATCAAAAGCTGCCACGCTGGCGGTGTTAATGATGCAGCCTCTGTGCCCGTCTGCGTCGGGTTCGTTCTTCCCCATCTCGCCCGCAGCGAGGCGAATCACATTAAAAGATCCTGCGATGTTCACCTGCAGGTTAAAAAAAAGAAAACAAATAAAAGCCACACGTGATTGTCCGATTACACTTTCTCTGTACTTCTGATCATCTGTCCGTCCGTCTTACATTGATGACGCGCTGGAAGTCCTCCAGGCTGTGAGGGAGGTCCTTCTTAAAGTTATACGTTTTCACAGCCACAGCAATGCCAGCACAGTTAACCGCCAAGTCCAACTTCCCAAACTTCTCTTTGGCCAGGGAAACAGCTGACCGCACCTCTGCCTCTGATGTCACCTGGAAAACGACGAGAACAAGAAGCCCTTTTGCTCACATCAAATTATAAAGCATAACAGCCAATAACAACCCCAAGAACTCGAAATGCACCAAAGATTTTTCATATTCCCTGTTTGCAGAAAAATAGAGGACAAATAAGAATATGGCACAAATTATGGCCAAAATGTACAACATGAATGCACTGGTGCTCAGTATCTGCTGTGTGTGAGCGCCATCTACTGAGCTGAGAGGGTATTACATTTCCAGTGGCATGTGCAGAATCTAGTTAAAGGTTTCTCCCACAAAACAAGCTGCTCACTGAGGCAGTAATTATTCATCTTTTATCCAACTACACCCTGTGATGGAAAATTTGTGTTTTGCCTCATCTAACCTTTGTGTACAAAGAAAGAGTGTATGAAGACGGGAAAACAACTGACTAAGACTGTAAGCCTCAAGGTCATGACACACTTCATTATCAAGCTGCTGCCTACGCGACGGTGAGAATTTTACATCCAACCGCTGAATAGACAAAGACTATATCCACATGATGGCTATAAAGGAGCTGATGTAATTTTGCCCTTGTGTCAATGCTGGTGTGAACCGCGTTCATGCTGTATTGATCCCTTTACAAAGGTTTTCACTTTCTTTCAATAAATCTCAGAAAATCTGTTTGGTTTCGATGCTCGAAATATTTTTCCACAACTCACCCCACTATATATTTATCTGTCTATCAATCAATCTAACAGTCTCTGGCTCAGGTTTTAGCGGCCTTTATGTCAAAATGTATGTCACATTCATTTTTATGGGGTCAGAAAGGCGTCCTCGATGGTTCTAGGTTTAAGTTGTTGTACTTTTTTTTTCTTGTTATTCCCACACACCCCAAAAATCCACTAAAATAAACCCATTTTAGGAAAAGTCATGAAATATGAGATGATGGTATTTTAATTCAACAGAGTTACTTGATTTTTAAAATGCCAAGGATGTCAAAATGACAGCTTTTGTGGTTCTAGTGCTAAAGGACAGTCAGTATTCATCTCACACATGGCTTAAGAAGCATTTTGGTCCATTTTGTTCTATTCGATTCATGTAAACTCTATGCCCCGCACAGCTCACACAGATAGGGGTGTTTATAAATGTGACTTTCTCTGTTAATGTTTCCACTGGGAAAATATGGATTCTCGCATCGGTGTAATTTTGGACTCACGTCTGCAGGAGCAAAGGCACAGCGGTTTCCCAGACTGGCTGCCACGGCCTGTCCGTCAGAGGAGGGCAGGTCCACGATCACAGCAGACGCTCCGCTCTGCACCAGACGCTCCACGGTGGCCCGCCCCAAACCGGAGGCACCGCCTGTTACCAGGCCGACCATACCCTGCTCAAAACACACATAAAAACAGGGACGCCCACCGGGACCAGAGGAGGGGGCAGAAGAAAAGGGGAAAGAAAGTCACGGCTCAATAAGAAAGACCAGTGAAAGACACTGCATGTTTTATCTGTTAAACTTTAATTCTCCAGTTATGGATTATATTAGGTACACTTCATGAAATTGTGATGGGATTTGTTTTTGGTTAGTCAAACATATTTGATGTTAAAGCTGCTTCATTGAATTTAAAATACTTTTGAAATCTTGGCCAGTGTCTTTAAAGTGACTACCAATAAATCCCATTCAATATCTCTCTGCTGTGGTTTTCAATGATCAAAATTCAATAGTAATCAGATCAATACTCCAATAAAGGCCTTTCAGAAATAGTGTAATACTGCAACATCCACACTGTATTGAAAGAAAGCTTTAATTGGAAATAATGGCAAGCCACAATTTCACTAAAGATACTGTTGGGGTGGAAAAAAAACTGCTAGTTGAACGAACTAGACGAACTTTGGCACCATTTCTTCATAACACTGTACCTTGCACTTTGACCTTCCTGCCGTATGTGCAGCTGCTGCTGTGGAGCATTTTAACCCAAAACAATCTTTACCTACATCTAACCCAGTGGCATTGTTGCTTAAATCTAACAAAACAGTAACTGAAAACATGTTAAAGGAACTAAACCTTTATGGCAGGAACACTGAATATAAAGTAGCCAGTCGCCATAAAGAACATAAATAACATACATAACTTCTGACTGTCTGATCACAGACATTTCATAGGAAATTTAACTGTCATTCAAATGTTATAATTAAAGAAAAAAGAGACATGAATTCAGGTCTTTGCTGCAATAATATAAACTACTTTCTGTCCTTCATACAGGAGGTATATGGACCATTATTCTACAAATAAACCTCTTTATATGAGAGATGCAGTCAGTGTTTCCTCAGTGTTTGCTGGGATCAGTCATTCGGTGTTTGCAGTCTACATCAGGAGACCCATTACATCAAAATGCCACAGGTTTCCCTGCATATAAACATTTTGTCACCCACCAAAGAGGTTTTTGTTTTCCCCATGAAGAAAATCACAGTGATCACCTGTGATAAAACACTTTTAACAGGATGTTTAACCAGGATTTCATACAGCATATCATAGACTTTTGTGTATCAAATATCCAGAGATGATAAGAAACTACACAGGCTTCCGTGAAGTAAGGTGACACAGACTCATGGTGCTTTTGTTGGCAGACCGTCTCCAGAGAACCAGGAAAAACCTGATTTATAAACTACTGAAAAAAAAAGAGTTTTAAACAACTTTTTTAAATTATCTTATTTCTTTTGATGGTGCAAGTAAACAAAAAGAGGGGGCTGAACACAAATGCGCGCACCTTCATTTAGTCTTCAGACCTCTAACTGAGAACCGGAGGTCAGCTGGGATGGCTGAAGGGGGAGCTATCAGCATGTTTGCTAACCTGCAGGTATGCTAGCCGGGCACTCAGACTTATGGACTATAAAGAGAGCGTGCACGCCGGAAGTACCAGAAAAACTAGCACAAATCGAAACCGATGTAATATGAAAGTCTAACGCGTCACATTTCCTCAGAAGAAAAGAAAACGGCGAGGCAGCGCGGAGATATTTCATCTTTTTTCTGCTCCTCACCTTCACACACCGAATATTCGCCATTGTGGACAGGACTCGGCTGACGTCATGCCAAAGATCGTGTATGTATGAGAGAGGCTGTGACGGATGAAGACAAGCTGAGTTTTTTTTTACTAGGGCTGGGTATCGTCACTGATTTCTAGAATCGATTCGATTCTGATTCACAAGGTCCCGATTCGATTCGATTTGAGTCGGAGAAATTTTGCCTCAGACAGCCAGAAATATTATAATTCTGATCATTTATCAGCACATATCCACATTTTTATATCTATAAAAGAAAGCTGATACTTGTGAGACTTTATCAGTAGATGCCTTTGTGTCAAAGTAACAGAGCATAAAACACAGAAAAACATGAAGGAGATTTTCCTGGCCTGTCTTTTTATAGCAGATAACCTTAAAAATATTCTGCAGTAGAACAAAAACGGAAAAAAACCGTGACTCAACATATGAAATTACCCAAAGTTACAGAGGTTTTATTAGAGACAAGTGTTTTCCGATTTGTCATAATTTTAAAAAGTTTACAATTCTTCAGTATTGAACAGCAGAAATGAGGCTTCCTTGCCGGAAGTCATTAAAAAAAAACAGCGGCCGACAGCGCTGTAGACAACGGTAGAATGGTGGGTAATAAGCAAGCGAGTAATGCAGAAAATTGAGAATTTTAGATAGGAAACTGTTCTTAAAGTACACTGAGAGAGAGAGAGAGAGAGAGAGAGCTGTGCAGGTTTTATCGTGGTGGAGACAAAACAGCAGAAGTAAGAGGGAATTCATGACGATGTTTATGTGAAGCAAAATGTGAAGCTTAAGATCTTCTTTTGCTGCTGGTTCAGTCGAATTTGGTTGGAGAGAGACAAAGCCTACAGCTTCAGAATCTAGCGCAAAAAAAGACATAAACACAAAGCACGGACCCGACGCATCAAAATCAGTGTGCTGTCAGCTTTCAGCCCGGACGGCGTGTCCACGTACGTGCTGTCAGGTGAGAAAGCCGACATCTCACTGATTCCGATGCGTCAGGTCCGCACTTTGTGTTTACGTCTTTTTTCGGAATCCGTTTACCTGCTCTCGTTTGCTGTTTTAGCTGTTTGGTGGTTGTTTAAAATAGTTTTGTGAGGTTTAACCTGAGATTCTGGCCTTTCTAGCAAAATACATTTATACTTAAAAATCGATTCAGAATGAATCAATATCACTTTATTAAAGCTAAAATCGATTTTAATCGATTATTGAAACCCACCCCTACTCTTTACTGTTATTTAACTGCTTTAAGGTTTGTGTATCCGAAAGACCCTCAGAGTGAGACCTCTCTTTATTCATCTTTGCTCAGAACCCCGCCCACTAAGTCCTGATCTGACCAATCCGGTCTTTAAGTCTGACATCGTAGGGTCGCTGTCAGACCCTGTAATTCATTATTATTAGGATGTCCTTAAAAACTCCCTGAAAAGCCTTCAGTTAATCCAAAATACTGCAGCACGAGTACTGACAGGGACTAGAAAGAGAGAGCATATTTCTCCAGTTTTGGCTTCCCTTCACTGACTCCCTGTTAAATCCAGAATTGAATTCAAAATCCTGCTCCTCACATACAAGGTCTTGAGTAATCAGTCCCCATCTTATCTTAATGACCTTATAGTACCATATTACCCCATTAGAGCACTTCGCTCTCGTACTGCAGACTTACTTGTTGTTCTAGAGGGAGAGCCTTCATTTTGCAGGACCCCTTCTGTGGAAGCACCACTTTAAATTCAGGAGACAGACACTATCTCTACTTTTAAGATTAGGTTTAAAACTTTCCTTTTTGCTAAAGCATATAGTTAGGGCTGGATCAGGTGACCCTGAATCCTCCCTTAGTTATGCTGCAATAGGCGTAGGCTGCCGGGGATTCCCATGGTGCATTGAGTGTTTCTTCTTCAGTCACCTTTCTCACTCACTATGTGTTAATACACCTCTCTGCATTGAATCATACTTGTTATTAATCTCTGGCTCTCGTCCACAGTATGTCTTTTATCCTGTCTTCCTTCTCTCACCCCAACCGGTCACAGCAGATGGCCCCGCCCCTCCCTGAGCCTGGTTCTGCCGGAGGTTTCTTCCTGTTAAAAGGGAGTTTTTCCTTCCCACTGTCGCCAAAGTGTTTGCTCATAGGGGGTTCATATGATTGTTGGGTTTTTCCTCTGTATTGTAGGGTCTACCTTACAATATAAAGTGCCTTGAGGCGACTGCGATTTGGTGCTGTATAATTAAAATTGAATTGAACTGAAAATTGTTCCTATCCTGGTTCCTTGGGAAAACAAAAACCTGTTTCTCCACTGTGAGAGAGCAGGAAACAGCTTGAGCAGTATCCGGGTTATTGGTGCTCATCTCCTTATCAAGAGCATTCTCAGTCCATGTAGCGAGGTCAGCCAGGGTGAGACTCCCTTCAAGGCTGCTGCCATCTTAAACTTTTCACAATATTAAGCACTAAATGCCTAGACTTACTTTATCATTTTAATCACTGGTGGTTCAAGAAATAAAGTGTAACCTCACAGACTCTGATTCATGGAGTCATGGGTGTTTGAAAGATTTAATTGCATGTGTTGTTAAAAAAAAAAAAATTGCAGTAACGTCATAACTTACAGGGCTAAGACTGACTTTATAATAATACTTCTGAGTCGGCATTTAAGGAGGTGGGTAAGAATGTGTGGATCTAAATCATTCTTCACTTTTTAACCCACATAGGATCCCTGCCAAACATCAGGAAAAATGGTGACTCCCCTGTGCCCTGATGGGATGTGCTGTTGTAACAAAAGAGGATGTGACGTAAACGCACAGCCCAGTCACGCTTTCGGGATGGTGGAAGGGTATGCAAGAGGTTGTGAAGGGTTCTATTAAATCGTTCACACTGTCCATTACGTGCTAGATGGTATGGAGTTGTACAGACTTTGCTGTTCCTGCCTTAGTCAAAGTGGATGCAGCTAGGAACACCAAACTTAAAGAACCGCTCTGTCACAAGGACCTGGGCTATAGTAGAAGCCCGCTGATCCCAGGTAGCGACTGCAACAGTGTATTTGCTAAAAACATCAGTCATAATCAGGACATTCTTAAGCCCACCAAGGGAGGGTTCCAACAAAGTGAAATCTATGGCCAGGATTTTATTTGTCCTAGATGCCAAAAGGGTGGCCCATATAGCTATGCAATACCAACCCTGAATCTTTTGCAGTTTGACAACGCTCACAACCCTGGACCCACTGTTTGAAGTCAGAGGACATCCCTGGCCAGTAACAGTGCTGTCTGACCAATTCGGTGGTACGCTCATGGTCCTGGTGCAGCTGTCTCAGCTGATATCCCAGAGACTTCAGAGCCTCTGGAAGGACAAGTTGGAGCACTTCCTCACCCCCATCAGGACGTGAAGTCTGGCGATAGAGTATGCCACTCTTCTCTACCAAACGGTCCCACTGACGTAGCAGAATCATAACTGGCTTGGGAACCTTGCTCCTCTCCCTTGGAGATGGCAAAACACCAAATCCCTCAGGAGTGGATCAGCCTGGTGACCTCTGGCAAATGCCAAACGTCCTGCATGGTGTTGGGCTGTAAGCACAACCCCCACCTGTGGACGTTGGGCCCTCATGCCACCCTCACGGAGTCTGTTTCTGACTGTTTGAGCAGACACATGCACATTTCTGGCCTGCTGGAGGTCATTTAGCAGGGCTCTGGCAATGCTCCTCCTGTTTCTCCTTGCACAAAGGTGGAGGTATTGGTCCTGTTGCTGGGTTGTTGCCCTCCTACGGCCTCCTCCACGTCCCCTGGTAGCGCCTCCATGCTCTGGACACTACGCTGACAGACAGAGCAAACCTTACCACAGATCACAGTGATGTGCCATCCTGGATGAGTTGCACTACCTGAGCCAGTTGTGTGTCACTAGAGTGAAAACACCGCTAGCATTCAAAAGTGACCAAAACATCAGCCAGAAAGCATAGGTACCAAGAAGAACCACTGCAGAACCACTCATTTATTGGGGATGTCTTTCTAATTGCCTATAATTTCCACCCGTTGTCTATTCCATTTGCATAGCAGCATGTGAAATTGATTGTCAAGTAGTGGACAGTTTGATTTCACAGAAGTGTGACTGACTTGGAGTTACACTGTGTTGTTTAAGTGTGCCCTTTATTTTTTGAGCAGTGTATATATATCCCAAAAGGCTCACACAAGCTAGGTCCCTTAGCTTTCGGTAGCTGTTGAAAGGATTAAGTTGTGGTATACCAATGGTCAAAAATGCCATTATTATTATTATTATTACTCTATCACAAAGTCAGGGGTGATCTGGGAAGATCAGTAAAGCACCACATTTCAACAGCCAAACCCATCTTAATATTGGAACAATATTATAGTTTGATATTGAATCAATGTTGAATTCTGATGTTGATTTTCCACCACCTTTGCACCAGTGGTTAATGTTGAAACAATAATAAAATCATGATTAAAAATCAACTGGACTTCACAGATATTTCAATCAATACTAAACCACTGCAAATTATCAATACTAACACAATTGTTTTTCACAGGTTTGTTATCAAAAAAAAAAAGGATACAATTTAACATGTCCATTATAGAATCTATAACACTAAGTGCCAGACCTGATCTAATAAAAAAGACAGACATCTCTGCATCAATTAAGAAAACAGTCTATTTTATGAAAACATTTTTTTTCTATTATTTACACAGTGTTTTCAGTTTACTCTGGGATGGGGCTGGAGCCCCCAGGACCGTGACTCAGATGTTGCAGGACACTAAAAGCTGTAAGGCTTGCAAAGAAACAACAGAGAAGCACCTAGAAACACTGTGAGACTAATTAGGGGCACAGAAAGAAATACTCAGCTACCAAGTAACAGCACCAAGTGTAGGAGTTACAGACCAACTTTGTAGTTTACTAAAAATCAGAGCCGTGAGTTGCTGCATCCAATTATGAGCTAATATTATATTAGCTATTAGATAATATTATACTAACTATTCAACATTTTCAGTCCAGACCTTGTACCTGACCATTTTCAGAGAAATCTACGGGGCTTGGAAAATAAAGCGACTGAACTTCTTTAATTTTCTTGAAAACGTCTCACCTTTCATCCAAGAAGCTTCTTTAGTTCTAAGACCAAATGGTTGACAGTCCCAAGTACTTAAACCATAGCGGGAGTAGTCTCTTTAAGAGTTTCTTTGACACATTATAGACCATGTGTCTCATCACATGAAAGGTGACTTTTTCATACCCTTTTCAAGGTGTGAAAAAGGGTATGGGTCATTATCGGCAGAGGTTTCAGGTGAAACCATTGTGAGACCTTCACTCTTTAAATGCCCTCTTTTGCTTAGTCTGGTCCGTATTTTTTCCTCCCAGCTCAGTTAAGTCCAGAGGACAGCTCATTTGTAATGGCATAGACCAGCATGCAATAGACTTGCACCTCCAGTGTGGTCCCTCCAATCAAAGAAAAGCATTCCAGGTTTTGAATTAGTTTTCTTTTCTCTTCCTGATAATTTTGACAATGGAACAAAACATGTTCAACAGTTTCACTACTACATTTCCCCATTTGATTTTTCCCTATAATGAACAGTGAACTGTTAAACCCAGTGTGTCCAAATCTGAATCGAGATATTGTCTCTTCTCTCCTGATTCCCCCATTTTCCTTTGACTAGAATAAAACCATCTCCCTGTCCTCTCCTCCCACCGCTTTTGTCATCTTTCCCTTGTTTTCCGTTTTACCATGCTCTTCATTTCAGCTTTCCTAATACTGACATTTAAATCAACTTGATCTCCGTTAGCAGCCTGCTTTGCAATTTTATCTGCCACCTCATTGCCAATAACACCATAATGTGCTGGTATCCGTACGAATTTAACTATCAGTCCCATCATTTTTATTCTGTGGATTGTCTGTAAAATCTCAATTAAAATGTCTGGTCTGGCATCTGAATGACTTATCCAAGCTGGCCAATGATGAACTAGAGTCTGAACAGATTATTGTCCATAATGGCTTGTTTTCCTCCACCCACTGAACAGCTAACAACAATGCCAACATTTCCCCTGTGTACACTGAAAGTCCATTATTGAGCATTTTTCCAACTTTTATCTTCAATTCTGGAAGATTGAATGCCACACCCACTTGATCGCCTGTATTTTGCATCTGTATAGATTTGTACAAAACCATAAAATTGATTAATATAATCCTGCACTATATGGGAATTCAAAATAAATTCCTGGTCTTTGATAACATAAGACAATGAAACCACGTATGCTGCAGGCGCTTTGGAAAATCTGATCAGATTTCCACGGATAACCAAAGCACTTTCATCTATAATCTAAAAAATAATAGAAAAATGATAAAATATTTAAAACAAGACCAGTGGAAAGCAACAACACTGGAACAAAGTTATGACCAAAAACCTGAAGAGGTAAGACGATGGAGGTGATGGTTTCGGTTGCCGTGAGAAAGACAGTAGGCTGTATAGTTATCTCCCAGATCTGGTGTGATCCTAAAACTATACAAACTACTACCTCATCCCACAGCTCCCATTTTCTTCCTCAGCCCACCCCGGTCATATATTAACTTTATATGAGCATAATAAACATGGCTCTGCAGTCGTGGAAGCAGGACAGATGACCGGTCTTCAGAAAATCCTGCAGCCTTCTCCCAGAAGCTCTCTAATCTTGAGGATAGGTAGGCATCTCCAAGGACAAAACTAGGAGAAATTTAGAAAAAAAAAAAAAGTAGTAATAATAATAATAATAATAATAATAATAATAATAATGAAATCTTTAAATTATCACAGCCAACAAAACCTGAACTAAACAAAAAGCATCAAAGAAGAGCTGAATAAGATGTGGGAGATGTTATGACGCATCGTTTGAAGGCCAGCAGAAGGTGACATTAGATATGCTGCTAATAAAACGTGTGAATTAAGGTGTTTGTTTGTGGTACCTTTTAAACTCGTCTTTGCTGATATTGTGTTTGAATATTATCACATGTATCTGCACTGCATAGGCTCAGGATTTAAGTGCATTTCCTATTCCACATGCAATATATTTTTACAGAGCAAGAAAATCCCTCCTGACAGTGAGATACGAGAACAATGACAGCGAGCAGATGTGGGGGAAAAAACAAGCCCCAAAACAGTCAAACAGGGTTTTTAACATTACTTCTCTGGTTGTTTAGTGAACTTCTGTCACTGTCACTGAACCCTGCTAGATATATGTAAGATATTAAATGGTGGATGGCTCAGAAATTCCTGCAGCTAAAGAGGAGATCATTACCTGCCCTCACAACCATGTCAGAAATGACACTTTCCAGTTGTGTTTTATTCAACAACTCAGTACGATTAACTCAGTTTTATCAAAAAGAAATCTAGAGACAGTCATACATGCTTTAATCTCCTCTAGGTTAGATTGCTGCACTTCATGATACATTTTCAGACAATATAACATGAGGTTGCTCTGCTGACCATCCCACAGTCTTGGCTAAGAACCAAGGTGATTGGGTTTTTTCTGTCAGGACACCCATCCTCTGCCTGAGAAGATCAGTTTGACGAGCACACTGTTATCTTTTTACATCCGTCTTAAAGACATTTTTTAAAGCAGGCTTTATCTCTTTAGTGTCCATAATTGTTTTACCACCTCCTCTACATTTTTTTATTTGTGCTTTTAAAATACTTGCATTTCATTTTTAACAGTCCTTCTTCCCCTTTTTATCTCCTTGCGCTGCCATTATTCCCACACCTCATGATGTTCACTTTTTCCTCTCCATACATGTTTTATTTCTTCTTTGTCACATTATTATTTACACAACAAAATCAACAGACATTGTGACGGTCCATCTGGATTTAAATGTTACGAGTCACAGTTAACAGCATGGTGGTCAAACATTAAGCTTTAGTCATTCTTGATGGGTCACGTCACACTGGCCACTAATGAGTGGCATGACGGGAATCTGCAGGGTTTCTGGGTGCAGCTGCTTTTTGAAGTGAAAAATAAAGAATGTGATATAACACCACAAACCTACAGCTGAACCAAATCCAACATGCAAGCTTTTCCCCGTAACAAAAGCCTTTGCGTTTTGCTATTTCTAAGTGGGCGCTATCCAAACATCATCATCTAAACATCAATTTGTGTTGTTATTATATTAATAAAACTCAAATGAAACCCTCAGTTTTCTGCCTGTGTGGTGATCAGAGGTGAGACTAAAGGTTTGGGTGGGCCCCCTGCAGATTTTCACACTTCAAACTGGTTAGTCTGATGTTTGGAATGACTGCAGTAAACGATGTGGAGTCACTATTTTAATCATGTACGCATAAAGTGTGTGCGGCAGAGGGTTAAACTAAAGCAGGGATCCCGTATCATGCTATATTATTAGGTGACGCTAACACGCTAACCCGAGCACAGTCTCAGCCTCTGGAAACATCGGCTGCTCGGTTTACAGTAACCCTGTCCCGTCAGAATAACAGCAGTGTCTGTTAAAGGAGGATGGAAAGCAGCCACTGTCACCGTGTGTGGAATATTTACCTGAGCCTGCCTCGGAAGCAGCTAGCCCGCTGTTAGCTCACAGAGCTAGCTGACAGCTAGCTCGAATTGGCGGTTCTCGACCTGCTATCACATCCGCACCGCACGCGACAACACACACCTGCCTGTAGACTCGGTACTTCCCCCCGTAACTAGTCAAGTGTTTGGGTGCCGACCTACAGCAGTGGTTTACCTCAGAAGCCTCCCTATAGCCCGGGTGGCCCCCCATATCATCGTCGCCATCTTTCCGAGGGGAGCGGGTTTGCAGCCAGCTGCTGATATACACAAATATCGCGAGATTTATGTGTCGTGCCGGGATTTTTTTTTTTTTTTTTTTTTTTTTTTTTACGTGTATATAATCACTGAGCTTATAAAATATCAAGAGTTCCCACTTTCTGGACTTCTACTTCAGAGTGGGCGCCAGTAATCTAAAAAATGTTTGAAGTAAACTTCATGATGAAATGCTTTGAGACGATAGATTTAGTGGAGTCGTTTTTTATGAATTTACAGCCTGAAAGTCACGGTTAAGCATAAATTAGCAAATGCTAGAAAATTAAATTAAAACTTTATGTCTAGAAGACAGTGTAAATAATACTTTTAAGCGTTTAGTTCTATCATGAGCGCCCTCTGCCCCCTCCAACGTGAATTGCAGCCAATTTCTACATAACGGGATTTAAAGGAAGTGGAGTTGCTCTGATAGATTGGCTCCGATTTTACATACATCTTCGGCAGAGGTGCTTTTTACTTCTTTTTTAAAAGCATTTACACCTGGGTCATTTCTTATTAAGTCATTGGGAAGAGACAGTGAAGTAGTAACACACCAAGAAGAGCGCATCTACTGATCGTGAGGATTTAGATTAAACTTCAATATCAAAGCAGTAGGAAACATCTGCGAGTACTGAGAAAATTATTTTAACACAGAAGGAATTACATCTAGAAATTTGTTTTCTTAAATATAAATAAGGATATGGTTGAACTTTTTTTTTTGACCAAACAAAACAATATGACAGGAGCCTTTAAAGTAGGGGTGGGGAACTCCAGGCCTCAAGGGCCGGTGTCCTGCAGGTTTTAGATGTGTCAGTGATCCAACACAGCTGATTCAAATGGCTAAATTACCTCCTGTCTTGAAGTACTCCAGAGCCAGAGGGCTGGTAATGAACTAATCATTTAAATAATCAGGCCCCATCACCCTATTAGAGCACTTCGCTCTCGCACTGCAGGCCTACTTGTTGTTCCTAGAGTATTTAAAAGTAGAATGGGAGGGAGAGCCTTCAGTTTTCAGGCCCCTCTTCTGTGGAACCAGCTTCCAGTTTGGATTCAGGAGACAGACACTATCTCTACTTTCAAGATTAGGCTTAAAACTTTCCTTTTTGCTAAAGCATATAGTTAGAGCTGGACCAAGTGACCCTGAATCCTCCCTTAGTTATGCTGCAATAGACGTAGGCTGCCGGGGATTCCCATGATGCATTGCATTTTCCTTTCCAGTCACCTTTCTCACTCGCTATATGTTAATAAGACCTCTCTGCACTGAATCATATCTGTTATCAATCTCTCTCTCTTCCACAGCATGTCTTCGCAGCAGATGGCCCCGCCTCTCCCTGAGCCTGGTTCTGCTGGAGGTTTCTTCCTGTTAAAAGGGAGTTTTTCCTTCCCACTGTCGACAAAGTGCTTGCTCATAGGGGGTCATATGATTGTTGGGTTTTTCTCTGTATCTGTTATTATAGAGTATACTGTACAATATAATGCGCCTTGAGTCGACTTTTGTTGTGATTTGGCGCTGTATAAATAAAATTGAACTGAACTGAATTGAATCATTTGATTCTGGTATGTTGACCCTGGATGATATCTAAAAGTGCAGGACACAGGCCCTTGAGGCCTGGATTTCCCCACCCCTGCTTTAAAGGTTACCCAAAGTGGACTTTTGGAAGTTTCCTCCAGTGAAACATCAGTGGTTTATTTAAAAAAAAAAAAAAATCCCTCTACATCACAGACATTACATTGGTGCAAGTTTTGCTATTAAAAGCCCTCAAAAATTCAATGAATGAAGACACAGGACACAGGAAATACATTTTTTTACTAAAAGAATAAATTTTATTTCAGCACTGTAAGTCATTTCCCAACCAGTACAAACATGACTGCCATCTTTGTCTCTTTCTGAACCATTCCTCCCCTGCCTCTGTGAGATCAGACCACCAACAGCCAGACAAATTAAAAACAAAAGAACAAAAAAAACTTTCTCTCACCTTTCCACAAACCGTCTGGTGCTTCCATAATGCTAACAATGATGACAAATTATACCAACCATAATTATAACAGCAATAATGATGATGATAATATTTCTATAACAATATTATGGATAAATTTTAACCCTTTTTTCGCTGCACAGGTAGTTTTTGGGTGGTTCTGGGTACTGATGCATTGACCGACGTGATGTGAAACGGCCCCCAGCTTGACGGGGACTCGGCCACGAAGGGAGGGAGGTGGAAGGGGGGGACAGGTTATTCTGAACCTTCCGGGGGGCTGCTGAGGGGGGGAGACTGGCAGTGTAGAGAGAGACAGAAATTAGGGACCCTTATTCAAACCGGACAAAAATGCTGTGAGATTTCCTGGACAGATACAACCCAACCGATGACTCCTTTCTGTATGACAGAAGATAATACTGTTTCATTTCTACAATAATACACGCACACACTCCTGTTCTGGGGCTTTTGCTTCTCTTCAGAGGATGCTCCCGTTTTCGTAGGCAGAGAGGTGGGGGTTACTTTTAACCAGCTTTATGACACAAATACTATTCATTTCAGTCAGAGCGAGAATTTTCCTCACAGCACTTCAGCTGAGATGGTTTAAACCTCCTGATTTAAATCAGAAACTGGAAATGAAATTTTATGATGATCAAAGCGAGATGTAAGCCATGGATTGGAATTTGTTAACGAGGACTGCAGCTTTCTTTATTCATTCCTTCAAAATAAAACAGCTTTTGGTGGAGAAAATGTCTTAAAATTGCTTCTTTTTATCTGAACAAAAGCCTCTAAACCAATAAATGCCCTAACTAAGACGGAAAATAACTTTTATTCACTATAAAAACAGGATGTTGACTATGGACTGGGATTAACTAACAAGGTCTGCAACTTGCAATGATTTTCACTACTGATGTCAAAATCAACAGACAGCATCTTAAAATTGCCTGATTTTGTCAGACCAACTGTCTAAAATTTAGATATTCAGCCTAAATCATATCCGATAACAATTCCTTTAAATATGACTTGATGATTGCAGTAAAATGTGCCAGGAAGCAGCTGTATTTTCTGCAGCTCGATGCACTAATGTCAATTAGCTTGTTATGGTTCAAACGTACAAATGTCAGAATAACACACTAATTTCCACCAAGAGATCGGCCCTACAACTACCAAATACGCATTCTGTTTAGTAAATTTTGCAATAAGTGACAGAAAATTACTCATTTTGCAGCAGCACAACACCAATATTAAAATTGCTTGTTCTAGTCCACAAAACTCTGAGATTCTATCAATTTTTTTTGTATGAGAAGCCCGAAAGCTCTGAAAGCAGATCCTCATGGCTAAAATGTTTATTTGCTTGATGTGAATAAACCTCCTGGATGGTCGATCAATCTCAGATTCGCACTGTGAGGAAAACAGTCTCTCTTTCCTCCGCCTCAGTGCCCACGTACAGCATGAAAAGACTCGTTCAGCTCGAGTCCTGGGAGTTAAAAGACAAAGTTTTGAAGAAAAAAAAGCAAAAAACAAAACAAAACAAACAAACAAACAAAAAAAAAAAGCAAAAGAGGGTGCCACAAGCTCGGCGTGACAGAGAACATTTGTCAGGTGTCATTCCTTCTTCCCGTGTGTGGTTTCTTAATTTGATGTGATGGGAGCGAGTGGAGCGGTTCACACCGGCTAAAACTTCACTGTGAGGAGCGAGCGGGAGATTTTGATGAGCCGCTCACTCGCTGCCCGGTCCGTCTGCGTCTCCACGAAAACCACAGTATGAAAAACAACAAAAATAAAAATGAAACACCACACCGTTACCTCACAGATCTGTCGGATAAATCACACGTGCTGTAATGTCATTATACATATAATCATCAGAAACTTATTACTCGGGGTGGAGGGGCGGGGAGCTGTCAATGTTGGGCAGGGGGAGGGGCTATAGAGGAGCTTGTTTTGGGGTGGTGGAGGGATAGACGGGGATACTAGGTGTACTTTGGTTCTCAGGTGTTCACAAGAGATGTTTCGCTGCTTTGTGCAAGGGCGCAGAGTTGAGCTTTGATTAACGACGAAGAGCAAAAACTCGTTATCGGGGATAATATGAGAATCGAACATAGTGCAGACGACGATTTTCAATCTGAAAAAACGGGCAATATTTACTTACGTACAATAATAAAACGGTGAAGTGGTCTACAGATGCCATATAAAATACAGGTAAGGAAAATGGCGATCGTTACAGTTCAAATCTCTAGGTTGGCTAAGCGTATTTCAGTACTAACTGAAGCGATGGTAGAAGGATTAGATTAGAAGATGTAATAACATTAAAAATAGTAAGAAAAAACACATTTTGCACAATTGAATAAAACAGTTTTGATTTTTTTTCTGATTTTTTTTAAATCCACTCTGGCTAGATACATACAGAAACTGATTATCAACGTTAATATAACCTTTACTGTTAGTTGGGTTGATTAAGGGGGCGGGGCAGCCCGAAGAGAAAAAGAGAAAAAATAAAAACGGCCAATAGAAACGGTCCTAAAGGGGCTAACGGAGCGGCAGAGAGGGAGGTGAAAGGAAACTGAGATACAGTGGGAGGAGGACGGGGGTGGGATTAACCTGTGTGGAGGATATCTGTGTGTGCCTGCAGTGGGCTTGGTTTATGTGTGTGTGTGTGTGTGTGTGTGTGTGTGTCTGTGTGTGATTTCGTGGATGTAAGTACTCTACAAGGAGGCTGAGGAAAAATTTGAGGGTGGGAGAAAAGAATAAATGGATGAACAGCGAGAAGAAGTGTCATAGCAGGGGCGGGTTAGAGGATAACAAGCATAAAAATCACTGATCAAATACCTATCAAACTAAAACAGACGAGGACAAAAGAGGGACACTACATCATGTGTTGTGTTGACTTTTTTTTTCCTTTTTTTTTCCAAACTACCTACTGTGTAACTCAGGATTTAACATCTATATATCCGTGTGTTTATTATGTGCGTGTATTCTAAAAGTGTGTCGGTGTGCGCGTGTGTTTCTCCAATCTGTGTCCATGCAGCAAAAACTTGAATGTGAATGTGGGATTTATTTATTTTTTCTTCCTCCTCGCGGTCAGTAGAAAGTGTTACCAAAAAATCTCAGATGAACTGACGACCACTCCACTGGGAACTGAAACTGCACAAAAAGAAATCACTTCAGCACGAAAGCAGAGAGAATGCCGCTGGTAACAAATGCAACTGATTTCTCTGTGTGTGTGTGCGCGTGTGGGTGTGTGTGTGTGTGCGCGCGTATTGTGAACATGTGTGTGTGTTTGTGTGTTTGTGCATGTGTGTGTGTGTGTGTGTGTGTGTGTGTAACTGTTATCTGGCGCGCGAATCGAGAGAGGGCATCGAATACCAGGTCACACTCTGGATCGCCGCAGAAAAGCCATCTTCTAACAATGTACTGCTGCAATACACGTATTTGTACTAATGTCAAAAGTTGAAAGCAGTTAAGTATATGACTCCTAGTAAATCTAGACTTAGTATTTCGGCCAGTGGAGCTATATTCTCTAGCCTAGTCTTGGTGTCTGTTTTACAGTCCTGTGTTAAGCCCCGACGCTGTTTACCTACTCTTAACCTAAGAACACCTAAAGTGCTCGTAGATCCCTACCAATTAACGGCTAACTAGTCCGAACCTTTTTTTGATTTCATTTGGTGTTGGTGTAAGAGGCGGCGGCATGGCCTCGGTGGGCCTGCGCTCACGGCTGGGTCGACTGTCAGCGTGTCACTGTAAATGGCTGAGTTCATAACAGAGGGGATGTCTGACGCGACTACATTAACACTTACTTATATATATTTATATATATATATAGTCAGGGTCTTCTGTTTCCTTCAAAAAACAATAAAGAAACAAACAAATAAAAAAAAAAAAGCATTTCATAGGAGCTTTTTTCTTCCGTGTCAAATTTTGTGGCACACGATGAAGCGCAAGTCATCAATGTAGTAAGAAAATAAGGTGCTTCTTTGCTGACTTGCCCTTTTTTCCATGTGACGAGTTTATTTCAGCCTCTCTACGTACGTTTTAGAGAGATTACAACGATCATGGCCAGCATCTCTCAGGCAGTATCTGTCGCTCTACTGCTTTGACGTTTGCAGTTGTGCTACAGCTAATCGTTAAGAAGGTACATGCTTGTATTTCCTTTGTCAGATGAGACGTTACTGTGTGTGTGTGGAGGTGGGGGACACATTTCATTCTCTACAAACATAAATGCTCTAATAAAACATTTCCTAGAAGTCTCAGATTGTGAGCGGCACGCTTGGGGGTCCGCCACGAGGCCTCCCTCTCCCCTGTCAAGTGACGATGCGGTCCGGCCCACGAAGGCTCGCGCCACGCTCGGCTGAGGCGCTTCAGGGGCAGGGAAGTGCTTCCTGCTGGTCTAAAGTGACACACCGGAGCTTCGCCGAGCAGCGGCTCTCTGTGTCGGGCATTTGTAATGACAACAGCTGCTCAATCTTTTGAGGCTTTGCTGCCACGCCACTTTTATATCACATATGTCTTATGAAAATACACTTTGGAAATAGTTTTTAAGAAATCTGAAATGATTCCCAGGAGCTCCTCGACGTGGACGATCAAGACTCCTTTTAGCTTCATAGCAAAGTGAATGTGTGAGGGCAGTCTGAGGGGAACTCTGCCTGGCAGCAGTCGCCCAAAAACCTCACCGCTCATTTCCATCTTTTACTGGACAGTTTCCATTTCTACGTTTTTGGCCTTTAACTGAAGAAGGTGCCTCAGAGAGGTTGTCATTTCTATATCAACTGTTAGAGGACTGTCCAGTGTGGTTTAACATTTTTTAAAACAAAGTGCTTCTTTGTCTGAAACCACTCTGTTCACATTCTGACGTCTCTCAAATAGATCTCTATCTTTAAATGCAGATCTATGTGTCATAATGATTTACTCGGGCGTGGGGAACGCCCCTCACCGACTGTCAATTCAACTGTGTAGGACAGGGGTGTCAAACTCCAGGCCTCGAGGGCCGGTGTCCTGCAGGTTTTAGATCTCACCCTGGGTCAACACACCTGAATCAAATGATTAGTTCATTACCAGGCATCTGGAGAACTTCAAGACATGTTGATGAGGTAATTTGGCCATTTAAATCAGCCGTATTGGATCACGAACACATCTAAAATCTGCAGGACACCGGCCCTCGAGGCCTGGAGTTCGACACATGTGGTGTAGGGGCTTGTTTGAATCCATTATATTTAAATACAACATTAAGTGCTTCTGCTGGGGTAGTACAATCAAAGCTTTGGGAGGAGGGGAAGGGGGCGGGGTGAGGGGTGGGACAATAACATAATAATGCATTTTTTTTTTTCTTTTTTGGAGGGTCGGGGGAAAATCTTGCATACTGTAGGGCTTAAGGTGCATAAATTCATGGGATCTCTTAGCACAGCTAAGTACTAGGCTATGCTACATTGGGCAAAGTAAGATATCACACTAATGCCATGGTGGTGCAGAAGTGCTTCAGTGACAGATTAACCAATCAAATCAATGAAAGAAAAAAATAAAAATAACGGGGTTTGATGCTAGCGCGAGTGCTACCGCTGTGTATTTAGCAGCGCTGCCAGCCAACCTGGTTGCAGAGTGGAGTTTGGCGAGGGTCGCTGCACAGAAGAGGCGGACTCTGAACATCTCTGACCTCTCGTGAGGTGGCTATGGCAACAAACCACATCAACATACAACGACCGCCTGTCACCGTCGCCGCATGCTTAACGTCTGTGTGCAGAGATTCAAACAACGGGACGACTGGAAAAAAAAACAACAACAACAAAATAATCAAACTGTACAGACACCCCTAATAAAAGGGGGTGGGATTGATTAAAGATGTGGGGGTGATGGGGCGGGGCTTTAAGCTTATTTCACTCTGAGTGCGGACAGGGAAGGATTATGGGGGATTTTTTTTGACAGGTGGGGCGCTTACGGACTCATGGAAAAACCTCTCTTCAGAAACAATGCAAAACCATATGAGAAAACTTATAGGGGGAGGGGGGTAACGGCTAACTGGTTTAGCTAATCACACGGCGCAGCAGAGGAGGCGAGGACGGGCCTCGCATCACCTCCTGCGCCGTGTGATGATGTGCACAGCTAGCAGACAGGGCTACAAAAACAGGGAAAGGCAGTCGAACACAGATAACTCTCTTAGAGCAGCGCATCCTGGTAAGAATGCCATCACTCCTCCTTCTGTAGTGCTCCGTCTGACGGGCAGTCGTCAAGGCAACAGGGGGCCTCCACTTCCACCCCCTCTGATTGGTTGTCTCTGCTGGCTAAGGCACACGGGGTTGGCTGGGCCAGGGGAGTCAGCTCCAAGGGCTGGCCGATGGCGGAGGCTGCTGAGCTGCCGTTCAGCTGCTGAGAGGCAACCTCTGGCGTGGAGCCCGCCTCCTCGGAGGGCTTTGGGGGACTGCTGGATGGGGGGGACGACGTCTGAAGGAGAGACAGAAATGTTGGAGTGCAACAAAGATGACGTCCACGCCTGATTTCAGTGTTCACCTGAGAGTACAGAGGCTTGTCTGCTGTCATACCTGTGTTCTGTTGGCAGTTGTCTTCTTCCCTCCCCTTAGTTTTGCTGGAGTCTCTTTACCCCTCCTGTGGTGAACAAACAGAAAGACTTGAAACCTTTACTTGCATTCTTCAATAAATAACCAACACATATTACACATTTGGGATTGTGACTTCACGGTGGTCATCTTTTGTACAGGCTATGATTGACACAGGATTCGTTTCATCAAGTAGTGATCTCTTTTTTACAACTGTCCTTGAAGTCCGAACAGTAAGAGCTGACTTTACAAACTTGATCCAAGAAAGAGGAGATCGATGGTTTACAGAGGCTGAGGAAGACTTGTCACTATGAGAAAACTGAATTTTGAGAAGAATTTATTTCCCTGTCAATGTAGATTTTTAGCACTTTGATACAGTAATTATATACCAGAGCTGTTAATAAATGGAAAGAAGCACAAAGTCCAGAGACTATGGCTCAAACGACGTCAAGACTTTTTAAACTCAAGCCGTTACAGCCTTGGCAGCCCTGGAAGCGCTTATCCAAACCCTGCAATGTGTTCATTTTACTTGAAAAAAATATATAGCAGTACTCACCCTTTCCCGGCTCCCACTGACACCACCTGCATGTTCAAGCCCCCTCTCCCACGGACTGGTTTGTTGCCAGCCCACTGACCAACCACCATGCCAGCGATCTCCAGTTTCCCTCCCTGAGGGGGGATGGACTGAATGCCTGAAAGAAAAGATTGTAAAGTCACTACACTCAAATAAACGCTGTGTTCCTGTTTTATATTCCATATTATCTTAATATAACAACTACGCATTTATCTATACTCTACCATGTTTTGTCACCTAGTAGATAACCAAGCACACAGTTTTATACCAACAAGAAACTTTACAACATTAGTCTGGAGTCAGAAACATTTCCTTGTATCAATTAAATGTAACTGCATTACATAGAAGACAACTTTCTGTTCAATCTGTAAAAGGAAATCTATTCTGCTGTATATTGATTTCAGTGTATGTTCGACGACTACTCGAGTAATCCAAATCTCAGTTTTCAGACTGCTCCAAATGCTCCAAATGTATTTTCCTACTCTTGGCTTTGTAACTTACAGAGTGGATATTTATAATATGGTCATCTCAGAACTCAAATGTTTTGTTTGCAAGGTGTCCAATCAGAAACAAGCTGGCTTAAAAGAAGTGGGAAAGGAGCTAAAACTACTTGTTTCAGACAGTGGATGAACTGTGGCGTACCTGGGAAGCCTCGGGGCCTGTGCTGGGCTGGGTGGTGTGGATGATGTGGGTGATGTGGGGGCATGCCGCCCATCGGACGGGGTGGGTAGAGAGGAGGCATGGGGTAGAAAGGGGGCATCATGGCAGGGGGAAGGAAGGCAGGAGGTGGAAGAGGTGGTGGTGGAGGAGGAGGGCGAGACAGGTTAATGCCCTCGAGGATCGCCTGGCGCATCTTCTCGACCTTGGACACCAGCTCCTCCTGCAGAGCAGAAAGAATTACGGCTGTTAGTACGTGACAGATACAGAGTAGATCCCGCTTTCTCTTTAACTGTCATTTTTACCATCCATAAAACTGGAGTGGGCATGCATCATGGGTAAAATACTTTGGGGGTAAATTAATTACAGCAACAATAATAATAAAAATAAAATTGTTTATCTCCGAGGGCGACTCAGTGCTAAGTTTTTCCTCCCATGCCAATAATGTAACTCCATAAATATAGATATCTATCAATTTATCTTACTCTAATTTCTTATGTATGCATCTATGTGGGTCAGGACGTAGTTAATCGCACCCTCACAGCTCTGGATGTAGCATGCACCACACTCATTAACATCCCCCCATCTATTCTGCTTATTTTAACTTGTCCTGTTTCCGAGGCTGCATGTCTGCATTCTGTCTTATTGAAGTTCTATTTTTGCAAAAAGCTAAAAATTTAAACATATTCTTGCCATACTGTACATATGGGTAAGTCACTTTATTAAAAAGGCTTAATAACATATGAAACACAGCAGAGATTCAACTATTCAACCCCAACATACTGAGTCCAGCCAGGGCAGAGGAGCTGATACTGTCACAATCATTTCAAATACAACTCAGCTGTGAGGATGAATAAAGCTTTTTTATGAAGCTCTTTATCACAGGCCTGTGTGCTTCCTCCTGTAGTCATTTTTCATTCTGTTTTTTTAATGTCTACTTTAAAATTTGGCCATGTGATAACAGCTGGAAACTTTGTTAACACACACATTCAGAGAGATGGTGACTAATTTGCACTTCTCCTGGTAAAGTGAACTGAGCAGCCAGCCTCCACCATGGTCATTGACACTGATTTGGGCTTGAACAACAACAACAAAAAAAAAAAAACCCAACCCCCAAAAAACCCAAACAAGACTTTAATTCCTTCAATAACTCAGTTTTGTATTTGTATTCGTGTTAATTCTTATAGTGCTTTCTATTTTTTTATTCATTTAGCTGTTTTAACATGCTTAAAGATTGCTGCCCTAGCAAGTCAGCAACAGAAATATAAGCAAGTTAAACCGATCAGTGATACTCTATTAATGTAAATTTACAGTACCTTATAGGAACTAATGCGTTAATAAGGCTCATATCACGGCTGGGTAAGCTGATACTGTGTGTATGCAGTATAAGCTTAGTATGTTTCTACTTTTAATGGTTTATTTTGGAGGTTTTAAAGGCTTCGTTTGACTGGAACAGCACAGGAACACTGGAATGGACCTGAGCTCAGAGCACTGCGGTAAGCATCCGGCACATGGGCTGCCAGATGAGCTACATGGATGTCCTATATGAAGGGTTACACCAAGGCTCTTAAAATGGTCTCAATCTTGACTTGTCTCAATGTCTTATTTGTTTCTATTCCTATGAAAGTCGCCAAGAAAATTTGTGGTTTATATTTTTTGAATGTTTTTTTGGTGCTTTTAGGTCAAAGGCAGTGTAGAGCAGATGGACTGGGGATGAAGTTGATCAACCATCCCAGGACCGTAATCCCCAGTACATGCAGCATGCTCCAATCATTTACAATTGTTACATTTTTGTGTTATTGTTGGGGGAAAAAATAGGAAAATCACAATATGTAACAAATTAAAAATATATATATTTTGAAGGCGGCTGACTTAATCTTTTTTTGACTCCTAGTTTTTCTTGTCTAACATTCCATTTTATTCACCTCTGTACACTCCCTTTTTCTACACGTTATCGGTTTGTGCCATGTATTTGTTTTAAACAACTGTTAGCTTGTGTTTTATAAACTGTATTGGTGTGTCCATCTTAAATGGGCAGAGTTACAGTAAAGCATTTTGAATCAATATTACACTTCAAGTCTCAAAGCAAAAGAAAATATGAACTTCCCCATCCTGCTCTTTAAAATAACCTTCACAAATTTGTGGGGGAAGATGGAAAAAGTACATTTTAAAAGCCATTTACACACAGAGCTGTATTATGACTGGACTCAAATTCACCCTCCAACGGGGATTTTTGGACATGAAAGACAAACGACCGTCACACACAGCCCCGTGACGCTCTGCTTCGTACCTGCCCCTCACACATGTCCAGCAGGGCGGCTCGGTCACGGGCGGCTCGGGCCAGTTTGCTCTGGAACAGTTTACCGTCGAAGAAGCCCCAGGGGCAGCAGTGTTCCCACGGCAACGGCTGACCGCAGACATCGTTGATAAACAGCGCCGTATCGACGCCGGCCATAAAGAGAGCAGCCAGCTGCACGCCGCGAGCATCCACCTTCTCCACCTGACAGCCAACACACAAATGAAAAATGACAGCATTTAAGAGGTGGGAACAGAAACGAGAGCAGAGAGGCGACGGCGCTGAGGAGCTGCGAGGTCTCTGCGACACGTGAGCACGCATGGAGGAGACTCTTCTCAGAGACTTTAGCTTGTCAGGGTTTTTACTGACTCTACAGAGTCTTATCTGCTCATAAAGGCGCCTACACACTGCGCTCTCCGGAGGTTCACTGCCACCCACATCACAGCTGATGCATGTATGATGATAATCAATACTGACTTAGGGCCAAGAAGCACATCGCTACTATTCATTTTTACGCTACTTCCTCCTTGGCTCGGTTGACTATACATCACTCAAACAAAGCTTCTGTTAAAACTGAACTAAATTTTCCTTCCACAGTTGAATCTTAACTTTTTTCGAGGGTTTTACCACCACCTTTTCTGTTTGGGTTTATTTTGTTGTTTTCACATTTAACATTGTGCATTTTGGCTTCTTGTGGATCTCCTATTTTTTATAACCTGCTTCACATAGTACAGCCACAGCAGCCAGAGGCATGCATATGAAAACAGGTTAGTTTCTGTATGTATTCCTATGATATTAATGCAGACACGCAGGATTTCAAAAGAAAACTCGAAAAATGTGGCAATGACTTCACTGATTGAGTTCTGATTTTTTTTTTTTGTAGTTTTCTGGAATTAACTTCTGGAGTTGTGACACATATCCTTAAGGAGAAACATGGAGCCTATTGAGGATGCATCAACCATGACGATGGCATGACAACCTGTGGAAAAGCGGGAGCGTGTTCGCAGTCAGCTGGCAGTTCGGGTCTGTCCACGGTGAGCTCCTTTGCCGATGGAGGTGGTGTATAAAGTATGTGATACAACCGGTCTGTGGGATACTCTTGATTGTGCTTTCGTTGATCCGACCAGCTGTGGAGAAGGGCGAAGTTATAACAAAAAGAGCGGAAGTGAAAACGATTGTCCACTACAGCCACGGCCTGTTCTTTTCATGCTGTATTTTTACTTTTCTGTTTTTGGGTTTTTTTTTGCATTTCTCCTATTTCTAGTGAACTCTGCCGTCACTCCCTCCCTTATTTCGGTCCACTTTTCAACCGGTAAGTATTCAGCAAACGCATTCCCCATCCATTTCCAGCAACATGGAGTTGGCATCTTGGGTGCGTGAAAACCCATCTCCACTCTCCATCCAAATGGACACATATACATTTGGAAGGATGTATCCTTCTTCCATTTGGAAGAAGGATACATTTGTAAGACAATAAATTACACTTTAAGATGCCATTACATTCTTCCCTTATTAACCAAACTGCCTCCGAGGGAAAGGATGTTGTATTTTTCAGCACTTCTGTTTTCTCAAACAACACCAAGAGATATAATTAACACCACAAAGCAAGAAAAATAAGAACACTTGTTAATGATTATTCCCTGAAAGGAGGGAACTCTCACCTTCAGCTCCTGTAGCTGGTCAGGCTCATAGAGCTGGCTGGAAACAGCTTGGGCCAGGAAGGCATCGAGCTCATGTCTCTGGAGGATCCTTCCTCCAGGCCACTGCATCATATACCTGAAAAAAAATAATTAATTCAAACAGTGCCCTGGAATTTTTCAGTTTTAATTTAGTAACAACAGAAGCAAAAACTGTAGTTTTCTTTCATTCTTCAGGGAATATGACATAACAGTTCTCAGAGACACACACTTACATTTAAATCAAAAGGATGACTAGAGTGCAGATTTCGATGAAAAAAAGAACAACAATAAAAAAGATTTACTCTAGCATCACTCTGTTCTTACATGACTGGAGTGGAAAATCTTCAAATCAGTTTTTATTACTTATTGCATGAATGAAAATGAATTTTTGCAACACAAATTGTGACAAATAAAAGCGATTATATTTATTTCAGGGGATATCGAACAGTCGAACGCTGATGTTTTTTTTAACATGTACTCAATCAGGAAGTGAAACTGGGAGTCCTGGGCTAACACAGGCAGCATTAACCTGCATGTCTCTGAGAAACAGGAGCTCCCAGGCAAAAGCCAGAACAAGCCCAGAGACATCCTGCACCATTACATAAATCAATCCTAGGCAAGGCATACATTCAGAGCCAGTGAGCTGTTCCAGTTCGTGTCTGAAACACAAACGTGAATTTTCATCTCGTTATTTTTAAATTTCTCGAGTGTGCCCGTTGAAAATGTTCCTTCCTGCTGTCACTTTGTCCGCATCAACAAGGCTGAAGATTCACTTCATGTTTCACTCGTGAAAAACAAGCAGCAACTACTACCTCTCTGATGAATTAAAATTTAGTTAAATTTAACTGTGAAGCATATAAATACCCACACAAATCAAAAATAATCAGCACATTATTTAGTTTGTCTCCAGAAAAAGAAAGCAGGGCAATCTTGTGTAGGATTTATGCTGCAAAGGCAGCGTTACCGGCTCCATTGTATGAACAGAGATGTCATTTTCTGTCAACCTACTGATGAGCCTTTTTCACAGAAGACATCCTGACATGTCACAGTAAGAAAAGCACTGCTATAAATAATAAAGCGACTGTTGAACTCCAATTAGACTCCTGGTGTTACGAGTGCTGGCTCACTACAGCGCTGATGGGGTTTAATGGGAGAGCAGACAAAGCCTTTGTTAATGTTATTAGAAACACGTGTCTTTCCTACTGTAGTTGGTGGAAATGTCGGTCTTTTTAATGTTTAACTATTTGTTATAATCTACTTTAATAACAAGCAGACAGGAGGATACTTCTAAGGCTGTAATCCCCGTCTCCAGCTGGTTCATCAACAAGTGAAACCAGATACAAGCAGTGTGTATTTATTTTATTCTTGTAATGCGTGACCCCCAGCAAAGGTTGCTCTGACCTGAGTTTGTGGGCAGAATTGCTCTGCAAGTACAGCCACAAATGAGGACTGAGAGGCCGACAGGAGATCGGCAATAAGAGAAGATGAAGACACGTGCTGGAGCACCACAGTTCACAGCCTTGTTAACAGAAGACATTCTGGCTTTAACAGGTATAATTATGACATCAAAATGGTGACATTTATCTTTGTGAGCTTCCTGTTCTGTGGTAGCCTGTATACTGACTCACTGTTTGACAGGAGCAGAGGCATCGTTATCATAACGGACATCACGTGTGACAAAACTACTACAAACAGTGAGGTGACAAGGGCTCATCTGTCAGTTTAAACTGAGTAAATTAAGCATTTGATGAACTAGATAAACATAAATACTACAAACAAATATAAATGGCATAGAGCTGCTCCTGCTCAAGTCTGGCATATTACTGTTGTTACTGAAAAAGAGTGAATCTTAAGGAAACCAGTTGGGGTTTTTAAGCTTGAAGAGAAAGGTTTTCCTTCAGGTATTATTATCTTTTGAAAGAGTTTACTGACCATTTCAGAAGAGTTCAGTCTTGCTAAATCTGTTTTATTTATCGCTATTATCACTGAACAAGAGTGCCTCTGGGAAAATTCAGGAGAAAAATGTAAATACTTTGAATTACCTATGACATCAGCTTAAACAACTGTTTTATTGTTGCAAAGGCAGAAGTAACATTGGATCCATTCTCAAGCAGGGAAAGGAAAAAATAAAAAATAAAGACACAAGGTCTCTTTTTATTTTCTTTTTTTAACTATTTGACCAGATTCCTTGACATGTTTTAAAGTAACTTCCTACAGGAATTGTCAAGATGCCTGCTGAGTGCAAAAACTTGCTTCTAAAAGCATTGGCTGTTTGCTTATACCCAATAATGCACATATGTTGCTCTGCCACCTTTATACACTCCTGGATTTGCAACAGAAAAGCCATTTGGATATTCCACCCTCCGAAAAAACCTGTCAAATTTAAATTTGCACCCAGCAAAGCGTTTTAAAATCCCTGTAACTGATGATACCTGAGCACGCAGCACATGAGCAGCAGATGCTGTGGGACCTGTGCTGGGTTGAGGAGGGCTGGACAGTCTGAGCGTAGGCAGGCCAGGAAGGCCCTGGTTCTCCTGGAGCGGTCCTCGCTGGCACGACCTAACCAGAGCCGCCGGAGGTTGGGGCAGGTCCACTCACGGAAACACAAGGCGGGAACCAGCTCTGGTGTCAGGGCCGACTTGGCCTTACCGCTGCTCCACTCTTTGATAATCACTGGAGGAACTGCAACACAGAAACAAGTGTTGGAATAATAAGATACATACGGTGGCGTTGCTTATGATGCAGATGTTTCAGTTTTGGAGTTTTCCGAAGCTGCTAAAGATGAGAGCATGTAGAGGTCTGAGCTGTTTCACACGTATAGATTCTGTCAGTGCTGTGAAATTATAAGCATTTATAAACAAGCTGTAGCTACCAGCTGGGTACACAACTTCTGCCTTTCTTTGACACACATTAAAATCAAGTGAATCTGTTGTAAAACAAAAATTAGAGGATATCCAAGATGTCACTGTGGTCTGTGGTTATCTACAACTTTGACTAGCTGTCAAAGACTAGTTGTGGTTAACTACAACTTTAAGTTAGTTAATACATCTCGAACATCTATGGCTGCCTGAGTCATACCGACTCAAATCAGGTAAAAGCAGCACACATACAAGCCTGATTGGCATACCGGCCCAGGTAACAGCAATTTATGAGGAACAGGACATTTTAAGCCTGTATATTGCTTGACTTTAATGGTGCATCTCACCCTACAATGTAAGATTACTGAAGTAGTTTCTGAGTACGAAATCAAAATGACCTCTGGATGAAAAAGCCCAGGAGCAGATGAAAAACTGCAAATGTCTGAATAATAAGCGTCTAGCCAGCTTTTTGACAAGTCAGCAAATATACAGCCACTACAACCCACTTCCTTTTAGTCAAGGGAACAAAGAAAGGAGAGAAAAGGAAACAAGCACAAATATAGCTAGTAAAATTTTAAATGACAGGTGGCCTAGTAAGAGGCCAACATGAAAAACGTACCCAGTAAGAGTAAGGTTTGGGAGGCCACATGATACCGACTGAAGGTGTAATAATAATTGAGTATCTGTAGTCTGTAAAGTCTGTAATCTGTCTCAACTGATGCAAGCTTTAGATGAGAGGCCTATTTAAAGTGAACCGATTTTGCTTTATTCCACTTTTTATTCTTGAACTCTAGTAGAGCAGCATGACTTTGTTCTAACAGTATCCAATCCACAGCATGTTTGAGCCTCGGTGGTTCGTGGGTTCTTCCTGAACATCCTAACCAACTTCCTCTCATCTGAGGGTGACGGTTCGAGACTTTTTCCAAACATTAGAAAAGCGGAAATACATTCAAGTAACTTCTACTTGCACAGAATTGTTTGAACTAACAATCTTGGAATCTGCGTTTATTTAGAAATGGCTCCAAGAGGCCTTCCCAGCTTGTATAAATCCATATGCACTTCTCCTCCTTAGACCTTCACTGAGTTCCCTGGATTTCCTGAGTGTTCAGAGTATTGGTTAATCCAATGAGTGCTGTCAAACAAATCCTTATCCTACTGGCAAAGAGGAACTACCAGTTATAGTCCATCACGATCACTAACAAGAAATGAATAGGCCCTGTAAAGTTAAAAGACTGTAGAACAAAGGGACACTTATTAAAAGATTTGACTGTGTGCATATATTTGAGCCTGCACGTTCCTAAATAAATTAAAACTTGTGCACCCAATTCTTGCTTTTTGAAGTCATTACAGATGCATGCTGTACAATCATTCCAGCTTTGATAAAGAACAGTTCAAAGAAATCATTAAAAGCCCCAACTACGATGACATTCATGCCTATGGGTGAACGTAAACTTCTGACCACAACTGTAGTACACTGAGGTTAACTGGTCTCTCAAATGAAAATATTTCAAAGAAAATTGCAGCGTAAAGTGTATATCCAATCACAATGCCTGTTATTCCATATTGCACCCAGGTATCCAGTCCGTCCCAGACCAAGACCTACCTTCCAGGGGAGCCCTCTTGCGGAGAGCGAGCCTCTCCAGGCGGCGGTGTGTTTCAGCCAGGCTGAAGAGGACGCCGTAGGCATACTGTCTGGCAGCACGGAACAGCAGAGAGGCAGGAGGCAGCTCAGAGTTACACTCATCCTCTATACACACTGGCATCTTCATCTCTCCCTGAGGGATGCAGGGGCATAAGGAAGAGTTGAGGACAAAATGAATAAGAGAGCAGGATCGAGAGCTCTAAAGAGTCTGATACGCTCTCTCTTAACAAGACAATATCATTTAGACAAATGCATAGATATTGCTTCTGAATGAAAACAATAACTGTTTAACAGTCTTCTGGAGAGTGGTGCCAGCCTAAGAAGGTGTTTTCAAATTTGTTTATGTTGAGTCTTTCAGTCAGCCTTGAATGCATTTCGTTAGTCCAGTTTAACCTGCAGAGTATGTGAATGACTAAAGGAATCTCACTGCCAGAAATGACACACACACACCCCCCCCCAAGTCAAAAGGTTGAAAATGATCAGCAACAGTTTAATTACCTGAGAAAAATGTATGATTGATTAAAACTACACACTTAGGTTTCATTGTTGCGGTACGCCACATTTTATTACAAAGCAATTCATTTAAAATATCAGAAAATCCTTCTTGCTTTTGTTTGGCTGGGATGAGGATTAGCACCTACAACACCGAGGCCATGCTTATCAGCCACAAAAGTGTGGCGTGCCAGCTGGAAGCTGGAAATTATTTTATTCGTGAAGTGCTGACATTGCAGTAACACGGGGGAGAGCGCGGATCGGGGGATAGACAGACGGATTGGTGCAGCATCTGCAGTGTTGCGGATGTTGTACCGGACTGTTGTGGTAAAAAGACAGCAGAGTATAAAGCCAAGGCTGTCGTTTCACGTCTCAACATACGTTTCTGCCCTCACCTGTGGACACAAAGTTTAGGTACTAACTGAAAGAATGAGATCATGGATACAAGGGGCAGAAATGAGGTTCCTCCAAATGGTTGTCTGTGCTGTGTCTGTGGGCTGAAGCTCAGAGCTGTGGTGCTTTTATCTAACAGGAATGCCTCTTGGTGAGGTGACCCTGGAGCAGACCTAAGACCACCTAAGAATTAGGTCTAAGGAGAGATCACGTCTCTTGGCTGGCTTGGGAACAACGTGGTGTTCTCCCAGAGGAGCTGAAGGAGGCGGCTGGAAAGATGGAGGTCTCTGCTGAGACTTTTTTCCTGCATGTATCCAGGATTGGTACACATGGCTGAACTTTGATGGATAGATAGGTAGGTGTATGTAAGCATACAATGGCCACTTTTCAGCAACCATAACTTCAGTGTTCACTGTGCACCTAAGACATGTCTATGAGGTTAAAAGACCTTTTTTCCTAATAACATTTTTCAAATTTATATTAGCACAAAAAACTGTTCTGCTGATTAAAGAACACATTTTGTTAGTCGAGTGTGTGGCTCATGAGTCTCTGTGGGTTTGATTACAGTCTCTAAACTTCAAACTTTCAGAAACCTGAAAGTACTTTTGTTCCAGGAAATGAAGGGTATTCCATGTGGGACAGTATTTTTATACAGGGGTGTGTACTACTCCCTTCACAAAACAACACCTAAAGGCTCCAACCAGAGAAAGAAGTTGGAAATCCCAGTACAAAACTAAGCAAGAACACTGGTACACAAACAGGTTTTTCCTGCATAGAAGGACTTTTTGACAACCTGCAGAGACTTTTTAAAGCATTGTAATAAAGCGTCAGAAATATAATGTTTATATATAGATTTCTGCAACATAATACAGCAAAGGTATTGCACTGTCTTTACTGTACATGGTCAGTTGATGTTTATATGCATAATCAGCCAAAAAAGGCCCACTGTAAGCCAGGAAAAACCTTGAGAAACAGGTGCCCTCACAGGTCCATTAATGGTAGATTGTGTCAGGTTGTGAAGGGAGCAGTACACACAGCCGTAAAGTTTTGGGGCATTTGGAGACTAAAATCAAACCCACAGAGGATGATGCTTCAGAAACTTAATCAACCCAATGTACTTCTTCAATGAGCAGATTTTCTGCTTTCTATTTGTGCTACAATGATTCAACTGTTAACATTAAAACTCGTATTACATAACACAATGTCTGTGCTGGAGTAAAGGATTGATGGTCTCAGGTTCAAGTTTCCGCTCAAAAACAGATTTTGAAAAGGAAATTAAACCCTTAACGCAAGGAAGAACTGTTTCACCTTGGTCAATATGTGGTAGATCTGGGGGTACATCAGCCCTCTTCTGTGTCTGTGTTCGGCTACACGAAGAACCTCAGCGCTGACCTAAAATCAAAAAGAGAAACACGGTGACAGACTTTCCCCAGAAACACCCCAAAACTGTGCTGTGAACTCTGGAGTTTGTGTCTGACCTGAGGCAGAGGGGGTGTGGTTATGTCCATGTGACTCCGCGTCGCCATAGATAACAGTGACGGAATGTTTGACCCGCTCCCATTGCCTTGGGAACCGTCTCCAGAGCCGGAGCCCCCTCTTCCAGCGGGATCCTCCCACCGAGAGGACTTGTCTGTCAAATGGCTGAGGAGAGAGGGATTATGGGAATTTTTAAGTTATCCAGAAACTGGCATTCAGGGTCAACACATGTGTATTGTGGTTAGTTGAGGTGTAAGAATTAGATTGACAAGGACAAACCAATAGTAAAGTTTAAAATAATGTTTAGAGTAATTTGACTAATAGCCACTTCTGACTATTGTCTCTGCATTTATCAGCACTGGATGTTACACCTGTCACCATTATGACATAAATGTTAAAATACTGAACAAACGGATGCTCTCTGTGACTTATCAGTAGGTTTGCATGTACATTATTGGCCACCAAGAGAGCGGTTCATCATACTGAGTGGGAACCTTTATTAACAAGATACTAAAAAGGTTTAAAAATATAACAGCACAACCATTAATATTCCAAAACGAATTATTGTTGTGTGGTTTCATTAAATAATCTCAGTCATTTTTGTTATTTATTATGTGACATTTTATATTCTACCTGCAACGGGTGTGTTAATGGTCGCTCATATCAAGGATCGCCCCTGGTCACCGACCATTTTCACAAATAAATTTTCCCACAGATGCATTAAATTATTAATAGACTCATAGTAAACTAAATCAGCCTCAATCTAATATCATGTTACATCTCCACATGTGACAGAGACATTTCTGGGTGTGCACTTTAACCTTCATTGCCATTTGTGAGCAATCAACCATCTTTAAAAGAGAAAACAGGAGGCCAATTCTGGGTGTTTGTTGGATTAATTTCGGTGCACCGGATGAGACACTCATTTATCACATGTTCTTAACTAATTTTTTTCTCCCACCCCTTCCCATGGCATGTGTGATTGTTGGTTAAAATAAAAACAAAAACCTCCACTGTGTGTGCAGGGCACAGGTGAGACACGCACACAAAAGAACAAACTGAACAAACTAAATAAAAACAACAAAAATATACAGTTTTAGCTGTTCAAATATCTGTTCTCTTATGTTAACCAGCTACTTCAAAATTAGATCATTTGTAGCTGTGTGTCGATGTCTCCTCTGGAGGTGAGATATAAATTTCAGGGTGTGTGTGTCTCTCTCTCTCACTGACTGCCCTTGAATTTTGTTTATGGGCCCCACATTGCACATTATGGAGAAAGGGTGGATAGCACAACCATAATGTTTGCACATTCACCTCCTGTGCCAGCCTGCAATGGCTGCATTGGTATGAGTCATAGGTGATGTCACAGGGGAACAACCGGATGATGGAGCAAATCACCCAGCCCTACTACCTATTCCTAGTAGGAGTATGAATCACTGAAATCCTATATAAACGCCTACTTATGAAAAATAAGATTAGTAATTAAACATATTAAATACTATACTACTACATCGTGTGAAACTGTAATTATTTTATATGTGGTGTCAGTGTCCACTACATGTCAGATTTATGAGCCATGGCTGCCTGGACTTGCTCAGTCTTGCCTTGATGAAAAAGTTCCCTAACAGGTTGGTGTAACATGCATGTCTTCATCCGGAAACGCAAAGCTCTTTGAATTTACTTTTCAGCAGGGTTCGTATGCTTTTTTCAGGGTCAAATTCAGGCACATCTTAAGCACTTTCAAGGTCCCTTTTTAAGCTTTTCCAGCAGCACCCCCCCCCACCCCCACCCCCAAAAAAGAATGCATGTTTCAATTTGCATCACCTCAGTAAGACCATGTGAAAAGATACCTTAGCTCCCCTTTTGTTAAGACATAGAAAAACGCACCACACAAAAATACTGGAAAAGGAAACGGTCACCTTATATACATAGTGTATAAACTCAAAATGCACATTTCACTTAAAAATTAAGATGTGAAAATGTGAACAAATCAACTTGTTAGAGATATTCATCTCCTGTTGAAAAAAAAAAAAGAATAAAGAAATAAGTCTTCTCATCAGATATTGATGCTTCTTTCCTGTGTGACAAAAAAAAATAGGAGACAGATGTTTGTTTGTTTGTTTTTTTGAGTCAATTCCCAATAAAACTGTTTTATTGCTAACCAGATTGTTGTCTGTATTATTGCTGAAGTCCTAAATGATCACCTTTAAAGTGTTTGTGCTAATAACATCAAGTCAGACAGTCATGGAGAACAGCACTGACTGTTTAAGTAGTTTAATGTGTAGGTGCTGACCATAAACACATTTTGAATGAAAGCCGGGGAACTTTGGTAGCACAGAAACAGGTGGCTATTCTTTGTGACCATATGGATCACTCATATTACCATTATTTCACCCAAAGGCACCAAATTAATACTCAAAAAAGCTGCAGCAATACACACAAATATAAACAGTACTTGGTGACAACTTTGCTTTCAGCCTTTAACCCTCTGGGGTCCAGGGTATAATTGGCCGTTTTTGACTACTTTTGCTTTGGCCTCTATATTTCGCCTTTAAAAACTGTTTATCTTGCCAATCTATTATTTACTCATTTTGACATAATGTGTCAGCACAATTTATCTAAATTCAGACAAAATTTAAAATACAAGTAGAAAGTGATATTTTTGACTGTAAAAACCACAAGCATGTTTAAAGAATCATTTTCACAACTTAGTAATAGAAATTGGACATTTTAAAAAAATATGAACAAGTTTTGCAAACAACAAAGTTATATGGTACTATTTACCTAAAAATGCAGCCAAGGCTCAGACGGTTTTTATATAACCATTCAAAACTATTTACAGAACAATCAGGTGCTCTTCGTCAAATAAGAAGGCACACAAATTATTTATGCAACTCCAAAAAATAGTTTGTGTCCACTATAACAGATGGGAACAGCACAGGGATAAACCTGCAGGTCTGACAGCAGGTGTCACTCAGCGTTTACACTGCAATCTGCCTTTGGTGGCTTTTTTGCAGCAACTGTGACGTTCACTAGTAGAACTGACACACAAAACAAAATGACTACACTACACACCAACCACACAAGACAACACACTAACTTGAGACTCCAAACACGATAAATGTCACAAATCTCTCACGTATCAAAACTCACTCTCTCTCTTAACCTCACTTGCTCTCTCTCTTCCCACCAACCAAATACCACATGTTGCCATATCATTTTTTGATTGGTCGACATGGTACATTTTTCCACCAATAGAGAAGTAGTGTTTTTTCTTTTTTCACTCACAAGCAAAGCGTGTTTGCTAGCGCTCTCCATAAAAAAACGCCGTTTTTACAGTTTCTTCCTGTAGTAAACGCCACTGTTTTATTCAGAAAACCCCCAATAAAATCAGTTTTACGTGACCTATCAACACAATTTAAAAACTGGTATATAGTTTGAAGTCCGCACGTTCGACCCAAGTTGAAATGGAGACTCTGGGTCCGTCGACCCCAGAGAGTTAATCAGAAAGCCTTAAGTTAGCTAGTTATGTATCGGGCTAATGTTTAAAGCTTTCACTTGAGTAAATTAACTCATATTACTGCTAAGTAATGTTAGCTAAGTTCACAGCATATTCCGTAATAGCGCTGCCATACTGCATCACACTCAGTGCATTTCAATCATTTCTCCAGCGAGTTTGATAGCTAGCAAAATAATAATAATTTAAAAAAACAGCATGTGTAACGTACGCGTACTGGAAAATGATTTACTAGGACTCACCTATCATGTGACTGGAGAACGCAAACTCCACCATTGTTGTTTTCCATCAAACACTCATTAAAACAGAAACCTACAGGTATGTTAGCGCACTCATCCCCGACTGTCCGAGGGAGGGGCGGGGTCACATATTGAAACAGACGCAAGGCAGCCCAGGCGGGGAAATTTTGCTTTTGCGTCTCATTTTATTTCTCTACCTGATAAGAAAACAATTCAATCAGATAGCTACTTATTGTGAATGAAATCCAGTTACATTTTCAAGCACTTTTAAGCACCACATCTGAAATTCAAGCACTTTTCAAACTTTGAAAAGACGACATTAGAATTCAAGCATTTTCAAGGATTTCAAGCACCCGTACGAACCCTGTTTTCAGACACACGGTACCAAGGTTCTTTTATAGTCCCGTGTTAGGAACCCACAGAGCCACTTCAAACTGTGCAAAAGGAACCTTACATGCTCGACAAGTGTCTTACTTGGCGTTGCTGTCATTGGGTTCATCTCCATCCGACGATGAGGAAGGAGACGGAGAGGGGCCAGACAGAGCGCCGGTGTGATGATTGGGTAGTCGACTTCCCCCCTGAGTGGAATCATATGGAGCTGACCAGTCAGTGAAGCCCATCTTGCCCGTCAGTGAGTCGTTGCAGTCTTGGGATGGCGGCTGTGGGGTCTGGAACAGAGGGGCGGAGCCAGGTCCATATGGAGCATTTTGATAGTGTGGCTTTAACCCCGGGACCTGGGGGGGAGGGAACTGGGACAGGAGAGGGGGGATAAAGAAGGAAAATTGGGTTGGTGGAGGAAGAAGCATGGGAAATTGAGTACAAGAGAGGAAGAGTAGGGAAGAGAAGACGTCTCAGGGGTGGGCACTAATACTGTCCTATTTTATATCAGATCAAACTGGAAGCATCTAATCAAGGCTGGTGGGAGGATACAGGATGGGAAGGAGTGCACCCTCCTCCATCAGTCACTAAACGAGCACATGCCTCAAAGGGATTTCAAAGAGCAAAGGGAAATAAAGCCTAATCCACTATTCTACATGTAGACTCATGTAGACAGAACCATTACACATCAAAGAGACTTAAGGATTAGCGAGAGAAGGAAGCTACCTGATTCTTTCCAGGCTGCATCGGTCCCATGTGACCAGGTGGTCCCCCAAATGGAGCAGGTCCAAACCCAGGTACTGTGCACAGCGAGAAAAAAACAGGGATTAAAAACAAATAGACAAATGTGTTTTATTCACAGTGAATAAAAGTACATCGAGCAAGCCAAGAAGATTACATAACAGCAATCCTGTTTTCTGAACTTGCTTCCTGAGCAGCTTGCTACTCACAGATGAAAGAGGAGGGCCCCATGTTAGGTGAGCGGGGTTTGGAGGCAGCTGAGAAATACTCCACAGCTTTCTTGAATCGCTCCACCTTGTCCTCCATACGAGACTGCAAAGGGGGGGCAAAAGCATTATGAAGACTACTGAACCTGCTGGTATTACAGATGGCAGTGAGGATGTTCTAACTGAGGGATCTGCTGGAGAGATTTCCTGCATTACGCACCCAAGAAGGAAAAAACAACAACAAAAATACCTTTAACTTCTTCAACCTTTGGCCTGTTCTCTGTGTGTGGACCAGTGTTTGATGTTTTGGTTTTACGAAGCAGATGCTGGGGAGGTTGTCACAGCAACATAGCCATAAAGTCAAATCTACTTGGTCACTGGTTTATCCAGTGTAAACAAGATTAAATAACATGCCTAAGGCCTGATTTAGACCTCTGCGGGGACTCTTTGTAGAGCCTACGAGGTAACCTGTGCAAGTTGTGCATCATTGCCTGCATTCACACTCGTGTGGCACATATGCATTAATTACCGTATGGTCGTGTCCCGCTGATTTACATGCTGTGCTATCCAAGGGAAAGAAAATACTGCGACGTTTCACACTTCCAAGTCTGTGCTCTTTGTTGTGGTCACTTTATTTTCCAGGGACACACACACACACGTGTCTCTCAATTTTTTCTACTTTTTTGTACATCTCCCCACCTCCACTCTAATACCTTCAACAATCTTCCTCCAGGAATTTGACAACATTTGTGAGTTCTTATATTGATGCTATGATTATTATTCCTTATATTGGGACAATATCTCACTTAAAAATGTAAGAACTGTTTGAAAAAGTCAGAAATACATGGGAGGAACTGACTGTGCTAAACATGCCAATCACAATGGTTGCAGGCTGTGTACATCTTTCTAGGGACGTGCACATCAGGTTACAGCATATAGTTCAGAGTCACGCTGCAGCATTCCTAAACTGGCACTTGAGGCACGCTCGACTCTGGGCATTGTTTTGCGAAAACAAGTTGCAGCTCAGAGAAAGAAGTGGCTGCTTTAAGTATGACTGGTGCTGCAGAGGATTATCTTTAAATTGTAGAGTAATAAATTACATTTCACCTTTACTATGAATTAATATAGTCCTCAAACAAAAACTCTTGTTAAGATTAATACTTCATTTTTTCAGTATAAATGTATACTGTATCGCTCTTCTAGTGAAGGACCACAAGAGTATGTGATCATCTCAGTAGATTGAATCCAGCTTGGCTAATCCAATTATTTTGTGGCTTTGAAAACAGAAGAAACTGGTTGAAGTTACCAGATTTATTTGAACTGGGATCTCTGAGCTGAACTTCCAACTTCCAGAAAACAAGCCCCTGGTCTCCCGACTCTCTTACTTCAACTAAGCATGGGTCAGAGGCAACTCAGCTTCAGTGTTTTTTTTAAAAAAAAAAAAAAAAAAAAAAAAAAAAAAATAGAGCAGTAGAGGTTCACTGATTTTCAAATTCTGGATCAATCCCGATGTTTAAAATAATGTGGCTGACATATGTTTGCATATGTTTGTTTTTGTAGTTATTCATCCCTCACTTGTGTCAGGAAGTAAATAAATCGTATCTCAAATACCTAAACAGCTTCCAAGTCCTTCAGTCCTGCATTACACAAAAGATTGGAATATTAATATGACACAACAGATGAATGTGCCTTACTATTTACTGATATGTTGACACGAGTCTACATGGCTGAAGTATCGGTCCTTCTCTATTTAACGCAGGTGTCATTCATTATTACAGGAACAACTGGTTTGGTTTCTGACACCTGGTTAAATGTTTGCCACTCTGGTTCCAGATCACTAAGTCCTTGTAGCTGGAAGAGAGTCGCCATGTTTACTGTAAACCAATCCCATGAAAAGGTTTATCTTTCAACCTCCCCGTCCTCTCTGTGACACTTTGGTTATAACTGAAGACACAAATCTGCTTCCTAAAGGAAACGTATACTTCCATGTTAAACCTACATCGCAACCACAAACTACACTGAACCCTGCACTGTAACCCGACGTGAAGCTTCCTGGTAGGTTAAAATGGCTGTTGATTGGCTCCTGGTTACGGAGGGGACAACTGTCATCTCTACTCTACATAATTATCCCATAGATGCCTTTTTTTTTTTGGTCCCTCATAAAATTCCTATATCCTTGTATGTCCTTCCTGTCCCATATAGTAATTATAACTGTAATAATAACTCTTTACTTAATCACAACATGGTTTTTCCAACGTATCAGTTTATTTGGGAGCTCTAAACCATTTTGACGTTACATTGCATACACAGCCTTAAGTACTTGAGTTTAAAATGCATCTTTGCTACACAGATGGACAAAAACAACAAAGATGCACCCGTTTATTTTGGGTGTTTTAGGTTTGCCTCAACTTTGTGGGAGTCACTCGCCCTCACAAAACCCTGAAGCCCCGTTTTGGGCCACGAAAACAACATACATGGCTTCTTGTATGTGTTGTCAAGTAAATGCACCATATTCACCGTTCAGCTTTTTTCTCGCTGTGTGAAACAGTGGAAAAACACATGCACTCTAGCAGCGCAGCTCAACTGATCATCTAAACTAACCACAGTGGAAAAACCCTATTAGTCAATGAATGTCAAAGAGCCTTGACATGACATATAGTTTATAAACATGTTCAGTAAAATACGACTTAACTCCTACCATAATTTTCCTTTTACAGAAGACATCAAACTCAACACGCCACCCAATTATAGATTTAAATGTTTATGTCCTTTAGACATGAACAACACAGCAGAAACTACTTCCGGAGGCGACACCGGGGACTAGCTAACCCCGTGCAGCACAGATTTATATCAGATAAGCAGAAGGCTACAGTTTAGCACTGATGTGTGAGGAAGTACAGTTGCTGACTCAGGCCTTGTGTCAACAGTAATAACCTATTTAACTGTCAGCAAAAATCTGATATGTAAAGTCAAACCTCGGCTAAAAGCATGTTCACATTGTTCTTTTCTTTTCATGTAAATCTTATTCAAAGACATTTTAATTCACCCGGCAGGATGTCGGTCTACGAGCAGTCGGTAAAAAAAGATCAGTGACACAAATGACCTACCTGTGACTGTTTGAAGACATCTCTGGCAATGGCGTCGAGGTTTCCCAGATCTTTGATGGAGGCTACGTACTCTGAGACAGCTTTGATCACCACCTCACAGGGCGGCAGCACCAACTGATGGGCTCGCACCTGACAGCAAGAGAACAAAGGCTCTCATGTACTTATATCGAGCTACGAGGACAGCGGCACTGTGAAACAGCCGCATGACAGACAGACAGGTAGATTTTTTTAAGAAGCATTGCACAGAAGCACCATTCATATTTCTAACTTTTGAATTTTTATTAATGCGCTTATAACCTTTTTTTTTTTTTTAAACCAGCTTTGGTTATTTTCCCATATAACCAAATACTGCAATGTTCACCAATAAAAATTACACTTCTGACAAAAGAATGATTCCAATAACAGAATGATTGCGTTGCAGATACGTGGCTTTTGGCATCTGCCCATAGGAGTGTTAAATTAATAACCCGTGTTCCTCGCTCTGAGGGAGAGGCTGGTTAGGTTTATCAGTTTGTTTGCAGGGTAACTAAAACTTTATGGAGAGCTTTGCATGAAATTTGTGCCACTGGTGGGGCTTGGCCGCACTCGAAGAAGAAAGAAATGATTAACCAATATCATTTCGTGGCAGGTAGTGAATATCAGAACCTCTAAACTATTGATTGACTTCTGGATAGGAATTTTCCACTTTAACTATCATCTGACCCATTTCAAAGGTACTGATTTGTGTCCATGTACACGAAAGTGCATTTTCCATTTTTTAACAGTGAAAATGTCAACGTTCGAGTCTCATAGGTCACAGATTGTTATCTACATTATTTTTTAATATGTTATTAATTTTATGATTAATTTGCATAGAAAACCACTTTGTTAGAGCCAGACATTTAAAATGACTCTGAGATTTAGCTGTGGAAAAACAACTGTTAGGTTTAGTAATAAAGAATCACTGTGAAGTTTAGAAGCTAAACTATGTGCTTAGGGTCAGACATCATAATCAACTTGGTTAGGTTTAGTCTTTAAAAGCTCATGGATCGTGGAAACAATGCAGTTGCCACTTTTTTCAAAGCTTCATTTCTTTGGTTAGCATCCTGGCAGGTTCCACATGCATGTGTTTGGACTGTGGGAGGAAGCCGGAGTATCCGGAGAGAAAGATCCCAAAACCTTCTTGCCACAGTGCTAATAACAGTGCCACCTTCTACTGAAACACATTATTTACAAAGTCATGCTGACTCTCACAAAAACAAACCAAAAAAAAAAAGTGACAATTCATTATCATGAACACGATCTACGTTCTATTCTACAACTATTTCACAAGCTATTTACCTTGTGAAATAGTTGTGAACATAGATTTTGAGGCTTTCCTGCTTTAACCTCTGAAGTCAATTTACATATGTGTACAAGAATTACCATTCCTTCCAAGGAACGTTAAGATAAGGAACCATTATCAACCACCAGCATTTTCCATCATCTGTTCATTAATAAATGTTAAAAATGAAAAAAACCAAAATTAAACTGGGAGATCTGCTTTCCAGTTCCAATATGATACCAGTGGCATGGCTTCAGGTATTTGCTGATAACAAGTACTCATCCAATACCAGTGCTAAATTAATAAGCCTTATCCCTCAGTGCTAGGAAAGGACTTGTAATCATCATTTTGTGTGTCAGGAAACATACAATATACAAATGTAATGGACTGATATTTGCTGATAAATTAATGCATATCAAAGGAAGAAGCATAAAAGAAAGATAACTGTACTTATGTAAGTGAACTAATTCATTAAAACTTTGCTGTTTACCGGTCACACCGGTTTCTTCTTTCCCTGCTCTCAGTTTCAATGTGGGTACACCTCTTCACATACGAGGAACAAAACAGATGAGAGGAAGATGAAGTGAAGATAAGAAGCGAGTAGAAAACAACTTACGTCACCCTTAAACACAAAAAATCTTCCGAACAAGTGTTAAACTTATCGGAACTATAGAAAGAGGGTGAAAAGTCAACAAGGACAGCGTAGTCATCTGAGTCTTTCACTCATCGTCAGCAAAACACACTATTACAAAGAAAACTTGTTAGTGCAGGTATTCCACACCTGCTGCAAACTGCTAACCCTTATGTTAGCACGATTTCTAGCAACTGGTGCACTGCTGCTGAGGCATGGCAAAGTAAACACAGACCAATGTAGAATTAAATATTGACTACTTGCCACCAGTACACAACTATCAAAACAACATTTCTGAGGGTCATCTGATTCTGCATTTGTCTGGCTAGCAAAGATCAACACTACCTGTTTTGGGGGGTTTTCAGCCATAACTGACTGTGTGCTTTAAAGGGATGGATGGAATTCACAGTATTCACATAATCATATTAAAAGAAGAAGCACATTTCATTTGGATGTTAACCTTTGACAATATCACTGAGGGGCAAGGCCGCTCTCATTTAACTTTATCTGATCCCTGATCACTTATATCCACTGAAGCAGAACTGACTGTAAAATTTTTAAAAAAATCCAAGTTGTCTGCTTTTTACAGGATGATGGGAACTATGCTATACTGTTATACCTTGGCACAAAGACTCACTTTTGAAAGTAAAATTAAATTTTAACGCAGCCACCAGTAGCCCCGACCTATGACAACACTTAACGCACACTGTGTGATGGGAAATTATAAGCAAGCAAGCAAGATGGAAAGTAAGACAAGACTGGCAAGTGAACCAGCTGCGTACTGCATTACTTCAAGCTTGAAAATACAGTCATAAATGCTGTGTCAGAGTAAACCACATCAACCACATTGTGCAGCGTGTGGACGAAGGCTGCAAATGCTAGCTGTGCTGCACACCACACTCGGCACTCTGTAAGCCATTAATTGTAATACAACGTCGGTCTGCCACTGTTGCGGGCACAACATCAAAGTTCAAAACAGCCAGTAGAGGAAACATTGACGGCATCTGACTTAAGCACTGCACTCCATCCACGAGACCAAAGGCCTTTCTTGGAAACAGGTTTCCATCCGGTGATACACTTCAGGTGTATTTTAACAGTCAGATAGCTTGTTGGAACGCATCAATACATTTGTTTATTATCATTTGCTACAAACGTTTCACAATCAAAGCCTTCTAAAGATCAACAGCTGGATCTTATTGTAAAAGAAAAAAAACAGAGTGAGAAAAATAAGACACCCGTCTCTAAAATGTGTCACATATAAAGTTATGCGAAAGTCTGGTTCTGTTTAAAACTGAGGTAAGGGTTCGTGTGACATCACATACTGTTACAGCTAATATTTTCTTTTATTCGCAGAGAACTTTGGACAAAGAAGCAATCGTTACCTTGAGGGAGGCTAGTGGGTGTTCTGGTCCCAGCAGACTCCAGTGGAAGGCAGCCAGGTCTTCATCAGGCAAAATATGATTTCCTGAAAGAAAGAAGCTCTTAACTTTATGTTGTATCAGTGAACAAAAACAACAGACAAAGGCAGTTGCCAATTATAACCCACATACAGGGGTGTGTCTTTCAAAAGTAAGAAGTGTGGTATAGTTTGGATTTTGAGGTGTGTGCCATTGTATCGCTCCTCACCCAGCAGAGCAGCAAAGCAGGGCAGGTGCTGTGTCTTGAGCCCGAGCTGCCTGGCGGCCTCGGACAGCAGATACTGGTGTGTGGTCAGGTTCTTTCCATTCCAGCTCAGTTTGAGCGCATGCGAGGAGAAGTAGGCGGGGACGTTGCAGAGCGCAAACTCTGAATCCTGAGCGATCAGGCCTGCAAATCCATAGTCCCTGTAGAGAGAGAGCACTTCCTGGTGGTGGTCCTCCAAAGTCTGTACAACCTGTAGATACAGAGAAGACAAATTTGTTAGCTCTATGAAATTTTGCACCACCTCTTTCATATTTAAAGTATAAATGGATTAAGAAAAGTTATTTATAGCTTATCTGATCACTGTTTAAGTTGCTTTTTGAAGAATAAGACAAGTTTTACTCAAACTTAGCTTCTCTAATTTTTGGCTTTTTGATATCAGCGTTTCCCCCACACAGAGCCTGGGGGTTTATTTTATTAGCTTTCTGTACTAGTTTACAAGTGGAGAGCCTCCACACTCTTATTTTGAAAGTTGAGCTGCTGCTAAAGTCTGTATATAAATGACGGAGCGAGCCATTGGGATGTTCCGCCTCAACCTGAGACTTTTTGCTGTTGCCATCTTTTTGTTTGAATAGCTATCTGTCTGAGAAAACATGGAACACTGCTTAACCATAGGCTAGCACAGCTGTCAATCACACAGCACGCCTTACCCCGCTTTACCCCAACTGTTTTTTGTTGTTTTACACCAATGGGGATCATAATTTACAAAATAAACTTTCTGCTGCATTCATTAAAACTTGAAGCCAGTGGTTGAGACTATAAAGGGTCTAATGAGATCACAGAGTAAGAGAGCTGAAGGGAGGTTTAGATAGACTGGACTGTAGAATTTTGTCACCCACACCACTGTAGTACAAGACAGCTGGTTGGTGAATCATGATGGGCATTTTTCAGTACTCCCCGATGTTTTATAGACCAGATGACATTTCAGAGGAATTGAAATTAATTAATTTTTTTTTTTAAGTGGACTGCCAATGGAGAAAATGACAGTCTCTCGTGCAAGCTGTCACTACAACATACTTCGTTTATGATGAATGTAGATGACAGACTGAAACTGGCAGTGACACATTTTATGCCAACAAAATACTTCTCCTCCACGGTCCACGACAACATTTCATAAAACCCTGTTTGCTCGCAAAATTACATCTGAGGCAAAACTGTGCTGTACCGGTTGCTTTCAGTGTCCTGGTGATGCATCTATCTCAATATATGGCTGCGTAATTTTCTTCTTAGCTTGTGGATGAGGGGCCATATTTTTGTCAGGTAGAGAGAGAGCACGACGGCTTCAGGACTATGTCGAATCTTTTTAATCAATGTCAGTGTTAATCAATGTGAAAACGAAATAATTAGGCAAAGCTTCGTTATTAAAATTCAATTTAATGAGCTGGTAATCAAATATCGTTTTTCAAATGAATGCAATGTGGGACAAAGATTGACTTGTTTAAACCGTTTCATCTCTCTGTATCACTAAAACCAAGCAAACATTAAGAATCAATCCATTTTAAGATCTTAAATAAAAATGAAGAATGAACAATGGCAAAAGTGCAAGACATTTATTATCATTGGGAAATACTACAACACAATGATGCTTTTAAATTAACTAACAGTGAAGCACACTTTAAAAGTCTAGCAGCGATATAACAATGACATTCTGACACTGTATACCTAATTCAATGCACAAATCAGTGGGTTAAAAAAGACGTGAAAGTGGAGGGGGATGCAGATGCAGATATATTTGACTATAAAGCCCAGCGATTCTGAGAAAAAGGCTGCGCTAACTGTGATGATCATTCCACCTTCGTTTGTTGGACCCTTTTATGACTTTTACTGTTTTGAGATAGCTTAAACCAAGGACACTCTTTAATCCCACTCAACTCGAGCTGAAATAAACGATGACTGCGTTTGTGCTTTAAAGGAGGGGGTGAATGCACGATGCTATGAATCAAAGGCCTGCAACCCAAGACAAAACGAGTGACATGTTTATAATGGCCTGTGGCTAAATCCAAAGCAAAATGTTAAATTAAAATTTCAATAATCAAGCCACAACATGCAGTAAACACTAGAGACGTGCATAACTAGTTGGCCAGATATTTAAATGTTGCCGCCCTCACTAGTCAGCATTAGAAACTAGTTGGTTACACATTGATGTATAGCAGTTGGTTGTCAGATGTTATTATAACCATGACGAATGGTTGCCTCTGTGTGTGTGTGTGTGTGTGATGGGAAGTTTTAAAAAAATTCAGACGAAAATCAAGCACACTACAGCTGCAGTACTTTGCCTTAGAAATCGAGGGGTTATGTGCAGGTTGTTTCAGAGTAAGGTGACGCAACTACTCAACAACGTGGAAACTAGACCTCATGGGAAGAAAGCCGGTGGCGCTAACACTGCTAACATTAGCTACACATGGCAGATTAATGAGTGTATGACATTGTGTGTACAAACACATAGCAGTCCTTGAACACAGCTTGTCCAATAGACTGTATTTAGTCCCAAATATTTTGAGTGTTTTTGGGGGGGATTACTCAGTCTTATTTTTTTCCCCCCGTATATTTAAACATTCAAGTTGCCAGGGACATCCTTAGTAAATACCTGACTAATACAAATATTCAAATGTATTTAATTTTATTAAGACTAAGAGTAGGTTATTAATTGTTTTGGTTGTATGGTCTTTGTTTTATTTAAGTTAACTTTTATAACAATGTTAAAACGTTTTTTATATTCGATTTGTTCCCGACAGAAGAATGAATGCCCACTTAAATAGAAATTATACATCAATAATGGCATAATATACAATAAAACAGCTAGAATCTTAAAAAATATTGTGATGTAGATTTTTAACCACACAGTCCAGTGATAAAAGTAAACAATCAGTTTCAGCTTTAAGTCTGTATATCTAGAATTAATACCAGAGTTTAATGACCAGAATAATGCATGCGTAGCAACTCCAAACAGACAAACTGGCACCCAGTACACATAGAAGCAAGCAGAGACCCAAAGCTGCACAGAAAAGAACAACAGTAACTAAAGTGAAGGTGCAATGCAAGCCGAGGTGAAATACTTGGAGCTGCAGAAGCAACACAGTTTCTCAGAATACAGGTAGGGCAAAACAAGCGTGCACACATGGGAACTGTGAGTAACGATACTGTACGAGCACACGAAGCATCAGAGTGTGTTGTGTTGTAATGTAGGTGGGATTTTTCTATTCTAACAAGTATCCTCTCAGGATACAATATGGCACTGTGTTTTTGTTATACTAGCTATGGGAATGTAGATCAAAGGCAAAACATGACAGCAGGCTACATAAAGCTGACAAGAGGGGACTGCCAGAGGCACTAAGAGGTAGAGCTGCATTTATGGCTCTCTAGGATACATTATATATTTCACATTACTATATGATAACAGCAGAGTGGTTCAGTGCATTTATAAACCACAATAATGATGTTTCAAAAGGTCAGATGCACAAAAATATTATATTTTTAGTATTCTGAAACACCAACTAACTCAAATGTACAAAATAATTCAAAGTATACCACTGTAAGTCACCTGGGAACTATAAATAGTGCTCCCAACTCAGCAGCTGCTCAACAATATATAAAAAAGTTCACAGAGTTCATGTTATGTAATATATAGGCTAAACGAGGTCATGCCTTAAAGTACATGTTTCCAGTCTCCACTTTGGAATGAGGATGGACAGACCAATTCTTTTAGACCAAGCATTTATCACTATATCCGAATTTATCTTGGACAGACTTCACCTCCCTCAAGACCATTACAAACACAGCGCACCAGCTGCAAGGACCAGCTAGAAATACCAATTGCTAAATTCTTTAAAATCATGACAGGTGTGTGAGACATGTTTTAAACCTACAGAAATCTTGCTGAAACACATCTAAGCTATTAAAATCCAGGGGTTTAGAAATTCATTTTTGGACAGGTATCTTAGGCACCTCTGAGCAGGTGACTCCTTCAAACAAAAGACAATAAAGTAGCCTGTTATCAGGCAGAATTATCAGCTGTTTACACTCTGACTTTCATGTCGAAGCAAAAGAAAAACAAAAGAGGACTGAGAAGAACTGAATCACATCTATGGGAAGGGAAAAAATGAGAATAATTATTTGAAAGTAATGCAGAATTCCCCAAGAGACTTGCTGAATTATATCCCAGATATTAATAGCATAAAGTGAAAGGTGAAAACTGGCCTAAAAATTCACCATGAATAAATGCAACTAAATGCCTCGTGCTTAAACCTGCATCCATGATTGACAAGTACTAGGGGCTCAAGGAACAACTGGAGCAGATGAGCAAGGTGAGGACGGTCCCAGCAGATCCCAAATGCATGTGAGTGCAAAGAAGAGCAGCTACACACAACAGCTAGAAGCAAATGTATAGCTCTACCGGGTAGAAAAAGCCTGTGCAAATTTTCATAAATATCATCACTGGTGTATATGGAAAGTGTAGAATTTCTTTTCTTAAACAGACAGAAATCCTACTGAAAAGACATTAAAATTCTGGGGCTTATAAATACATTTTTGGACAAGTGTAATGCGAAAGCAGGCTACATCACCCCCCCCAAAAAGACACAGAAGTAGCTCACTTTCAGACAGAATTATCAAGTATTTACACTCTGATTCTCATGTTTGGTCCACAAGCACAAAAGAGACCAGAAATAAAATCATGAAAGCAATACAGAATGCATGAGAGAAACTATACACTACATCCCAGATATATGCAGCATAAAATGATGCCGAAAAGATAGGAGGAAAAAATAAATCACAAAGAATGCACTAGAATAAGTGCCTGGCGCTCCAGATCTAGTGGGGGGAAAATAAACCTATGCTTAGGATTTTGGGAGTACCAGTGGCCAAAGAAACAGGCGTGTCTGGAGCATTGGAGGCTGTAACCCCACAAAGCACATGACAGCAAAGAAGAGCAGCAGCTACATGCAACAGCTAGAAATTGACATCTGGCTCTGCTCCAAAAACCCCTGCTTTAACAGAAAGTGATTGTATTTGTGCAAAAAAAAAAAAAAAACCGAAAAAATAAGCATAATAATAATAATAATTAGACTCAGGTTCCCTCATTTCTGTGGTTAGAGCTGCTTCCTGCACTTGCCACAAACCAGGGAAGGCGTTAAAACGGTTGTGAATGATGCAAGCAGCTAAATGGGCCTGCTGCACCTAACAAGTGTAAAATGAGCGGCACGCCGTATGACACGACCACAATAAAACAACTTTCACACAGCCATGATTGATCTGCTTACCCGCACTCGGAAGCGGAACATGGCGAGGCGGACACAGTGGCTGAGGCAGGCCGGGGGCAGGAACCATGCCCGGGGAGGCGGGGTGGCCTTGCTGCCGACGTGGTTGACTATCAGCTGCGCCGTCTGTCGCTGGCTCTGAGCTCGCCGCGCCCACTCGGGCCAGCGCTCCTTCCCCAGGGTGCCGTTGAAAACCACGACCAGCTCCAGGCCACCCTGGTACAAGCAGGCCTGCGACAGGGCGGCCAGGTATCCCAGCATGGCGTTCCACTCGCCTCCGCACACCCAGTCCGTCTGGTAGCCGCCGTACAGGCGCTGCAGGCCGGAATCAGCGTCGATTAGGATCCTGGCAGGCGGGGGCGGGGGAGGCATGGGCCCGGGGTGATGTGGGTGGTGGTGTGGGTGATGATGGTGAGGGGGCTGGCGGGCCGCGGTCCGGGCAAGCTTGAGGAGGTCCACGGGGACCGTGGCCCCGGGACACCGCTTCTCTAAATACTCCTGAAAGCCCTGCACTCCCATGACGGTGTTATTGAGCCGGTGCGTCTGACCGGGAGCGGGCTCTGAATACGTTCTGTACGCCGTGTTTGTAACGTGTTGTGGGGCGAGACTTGCAGCTAGCTGTGCACTCCGGGGGCAAAGCTAACTGGTCTCCGATGTAGTGACAAAACTGTAGTTTAGTTAACCCAGCAAAACAACTTGGCTGTCACGCTGACTAGCAAAACGAGTCACCATGCACCGCCGCACCACTGTATCTGGTAGTTATCCCAAGATATCGAACTGCCAATTTGTTTTTTCTTTACTTCAGTTTTGGTCGAGGGTGCTCAGTTTAGTGTCCATCCCTGTGGATTTTTGGTGAGATGCCAGAAAAGGCCAGTGTAGCTACCTACCTACCCTACCAGAAAAAGTTCAACACGTTTCCTGCTCCCATAATTTGGCTTTAAACACGACCAGCTTCCAAAATGCAGTCGGTAGCGAGTAACGGAAATGCAGCGAGATGGTGGATGTTACCGAGAAATGTCTGCAAAATAACAAAAAATCCCGCTGTTTTGTGCACATGAAACAGATGCAATACTGCGCTTTTTAGTTAGCAAACCCACAGGCTGGATGGCCAGTTCGCGGACATGATGGTGAACCGAGCAGCTTGAAAACCGTTGTTTTTTAAAATCTGACAGATGAAAATGTTCACATTTATTCGGCACTGGCTCTGGGAAATTTCAGCACGTGTGCAGCACCAGCGTGCAGGATAACAAGTGTCAGAATATTAATTTAAAACAAACTAATGAGCAGCGTGCCTGGCTGCACTAATATTTGCTAACTGTGGCTAAGCTGCTAGCTGCTGCTGGCAGGGTCCCCGGCGTGATTTGACGCGTCAACTCCCGAAGACTAGTCCGGGGCGGACACGACGCGGAATGAGATGGATGTTTGACGAAAGAAAAGAAAAGTAACTAAAAGAAAATAAAAATAAAAGCCCGATGGTGCCTCCCTCGCTTTCTTCCACGCTCACGGCTTCATGTTGCAGAGGGGAACGTTACTTCCAAGCGACGTCAGCCATCTTGCGACTTCCTCGCGGCCCAGTGGAGTGGGAGGGAAGGCGGAGGGACGCGAGGAAGGAGGCGCGGCCGAGCGCGGGGAGCGACGGGAATAGTAGTCTGACTATGGCAGAGCGTCTGTCCAGAACACTAGCGTCGGCAACGAGAAAAAACTACATCTGCCAGCGACGGTTTGTACAAGGATAAAAAAGCTGGAGAGCAGCAGTTCTCCAAGTGAATCCAGTAAATACGAGATTATTTGACACTTCACCGTGCAGGTCGCTACTTTTTCTTTTAAATAAAAGCACAAAAGCAAGCAAAATGTATTGAAATATAGCTGCTGTTTTATATTTCTGATATTGGCGCACCAATTTCTATCGTGTTGAGATTTTTAAAAACATTTTATTCAAGGAATCAAAGTAGTAAAAAGTGGCAAACTAAAAATAGATATAAATTGGTGGTAGCTTAAATTGGGATCAGTTATTTAAGCAGTGTAACAGGTAGAATGGCGCTGTCCCACCTGTGCCGAAACTCTGTGGGTTTGTCGCCTCCTTGTGGCAGCATATATAAAATGTGCTGTTGAGAAAAATCAACATGCTGTATATAAAAAAATCATCTTAATAAATCTTTATACAAGCTATATGAAAAGAAGGAGGAAATGAAGAATGAAATAAAACCAGGTGCCGTGGTCTGAGGGGAAATCAGAATAGCTCTGGACTCCACCTGTGGGAACACTGGGGGAGATTTTCAGGCTAATTTCTGAGTATGACTAGAAGAGTAACTGAGCCTGTGGTGACTCAAGAGGGATGGTATTAAATGAGAAATTCTGAAAGCCTAACAGTGCTTCATGTCTGTCCAACAGAGACTCACCTGCTCTCTCACGTTAATGGTGTATTTCAAACACTTTAAACTCTGTACATTGAGCCACAGTAATTCTATTTAAATTTATACTTTATTGGATTTATTTTGGTTTGATTTTTTTTTTTATTCAGATGTCATCTTCCATTTTATTTTATCAAGCTTCATACTATTTTATTTATGTAAACAGTTTTGTTGCAGTAAGTTGCATTTTAGCTGCTGCAATAACACAATTGTACAACTTCTGGGATAAATAAAGTATATCTTACTTCATTAGATCTGCTAAATAATGCTTTTACTTTACATAAGGGCATTTAAACCATAAATAAAGTGGTCTAAATGCACTTGAGCCTAAAAATTTGCCTGAATACAGGAAATTAAGCCTGTAATGCTCAGAGACTCCACAGTGTAATCCCCCCCCCCAGCAGGTGCGTAGCTAAAGGTGGGGCCTGGTGTCCTTGGAACATGAACCATGACCCTATGCCTACCATTCTTCAACTCTTTTACTTTACAAACTGTGAAAAAAGGATATTTGAGACACTGTTACTTACTTCTACCATTCAGTAACTTTAAGCATGTTTAGTATTGTATCCAGACTACTGAGGTTTTGCAGACATTTGACTACTGGGTAGAGGATTGTGTGAGTAAGGCCCCAGTCAAGCTTAGAGACTGGTCTGGTCATCTGGCAACCACCAGTTATGAAGGAAAAATGATTATTCCCTGACTGGTTGGAAGGTTGCTGGGAGAATGAATACCAAAGCCCCAGTCATGTTGGCTAGAGATCAGTCAATAGGCCCTATTTTTCCTTAGAGACCCACCTGTTGCCAGGGAAAAACATGTATTCCCCATGTTGGCAAAAACCTCCTTGTTGCACGTAGTTTGCATGCAAGTGATTTTTCTCCTAACATTGTAGCTGCACAAATGAAATTGTGAAAAGTGTGATAGAAACCAGAAACAGGGACCATTCCCCTTCAAACTCAGTTTTACACCTTTTGAAACATGTTGGCGGCTTTGAGGCACAACTTTTACTTCAAAGGCAAACGTTAAAGGTCCATCTATTCACATTTTACTACCACTGGGCAAGTATTTAGCGAGAGTTTGCAGAAAAAATAACAAACTAAAGGCAATCGTCTAAATCTGACAGAAACCAAAGTAGTCACTGGTATGTTTTTGGTGCTGCACTTTATTTGGCGCTGATTTTAATACCAACAAGTCATACATGCGTTTCCATAGCAACCAGTGATTCCAGCATTACTGAGGAGGCCTTTACATTAAATGTTTAAAACTAATTTTCAATATGTTTCAGGGGTTTTTGTTTGTTTTTTATTCCCATTTCTGAGTTTGTTTGTTTTGTTTTGTTTTTTGTTTCCCATGAGCCTCCGCCCTCCACACCCTGATTCTTGGAATCCCTGTGACACCCCATTTAAAACTCCTGGAACCGCCCCTGGCTGTAGGGCTCAAATAAAACCTACGCGCATGACAGACAGATTAACGTGATTGCGCAGCTCGTCCCCGTCTCTTCCTGTCTTCAGAGGGAAGAGTAGACATGACGACCCGCTCTGTGCGCGCTCTGTCCGGAGCCCTGAAGCCGCTCTTCAGCCCCCGGTCACCGCAGGTAGGAGCCGCCAGGTGCGGTTGTCTGTTGAACACACCGCGTTTTGGTGCAGCAGATCTTATATCGCTGTCCGTTCAGCACCACGGGTCAGCGTCCGGTTAGCGTCAGCGTTTTACGTGATTCTGCAGTTTGAGGATGTTTCCTGCTGCCAACTGAAAGCCTACACTCTTCCCTGCAAAGTCATGCATTATTCAGAGACTACACCTCTGCGCCGAGTAAAGACAGACAGGTTCACTTCTCCGGCGGAAAAGCTGTCTGTTGTCCACGAGTCCGTGTTTTACTTGTGCTGTTACTCAGACGCAGATTTAAGAAGTGTCGAGCGGGTATAACAACACAAATATGCGCCTCGCTGTTGGGTAGACATGCCAGTCTACACAAAACAAGCCTCATCAGGCTCGCTGTTTTGTTAAAGCTGCCGATCCGGAATGCATTTCCTGTTTTATTTTGCTTTTCATTGCATTTGGGCTCAAAGAAAAACCTCAGTTTTTCCACGCTCGTCGACTCTGCCGTGCTTACATGTTCATTACAGTCCGCAGATCACGGTGGAAATGCATGTTTTTATTTATTTATCAAACAGCCTGTCGAGACCCATAATTATGTTTGTTTTCATTCCTGTGTAGTAATACTAGCATCACAACAAAGAAAACATCGACTAATTATTACTTTATTGCACTTGTAATATTTCAAACAACCCTCCTAAAAAATCCCCAAACAACTGAAATGTTTCTTTTTTTCATCTGCATGTGGATAAGCAGTGTCAAACATATGGGCCGGGGTCCAGAACAGGTCCATCAAAGACGTCCAGATCAGCCCTCTTTTTCTAAATAACAGCGTAACAGTGAAGCTGCGAGGAGTAGAGTCAGCCATCCATCCAACATGTCTGACACCTGGTTTTATAGCTAAAAAATAATAATAATAATAATTTAATAAAATTTAAAAAAAAAAAAAAGAAAAAAGAAAAAAAAACTATACATATGTATATATAGTTTATAACTTTTTAGAACAATTTAAAATTAAAATACTATTTATTATGCAGGTAATTTGTGTCATTTTAGGAGGACTTGTAAGGTATTGTCTGCATGTAACCTCTGTTTTTTCTCTGCATCTTTAGGGTTATGTTGTGGCAGTGTGTCATCAGACTCACAAATCCACTTACACTGTAAGTTGTGTAATATATATATATGAGGATTTATTTTATAGCTTCTATAATTTCTGTAAACTCAGTCTTTAGGAGATCGTCTGACTCCCCTCACCATGATTCACCTTTAGAGTCGCTTCTCCAAGAAAATGTGGTCTCAGCCTCTCCTTTGTCCTGTTTTCTCTCCCCTCTCTGCTCTGAATCTTTCCTTCCTCCACCCACCCACCCACCCACCCAAGACCATAGTGAGTATGGATGCTTATAAGTGCTTATAAGGTTTCAGTGTAACAGCTAAAAGAGTGACAGTTCTCTGTTGTTTAGGGTTGTATCTAAAATGTGTGTGTTTGTGCATTACAGGCTCCGCCTGCTCGGTACGGAGGCAGACACACCGTGACTCTCATTCCCGGAGACGGCATCGGACCGGAGCTGGCCAAACACGTGTGTGAGCTATTCCGGTGAGAGTTCCACGGTTACCCTCCGCAGAATTTCACTGAAACATTCACCACTAGCGTGTTGGTGTGTTGAAACGTTGAACTTTTTACATCTGTTAGCCCTTCATAAATTTCCTCCAGAGGCTTTTTTCCTGGCTGTCACTATAAACGATGTCTGGATAAATAAAGGTTACCCTGACTTGTTTCTTTCTTACAGTGCATGTACATTTTAGACGTGAAATCTGTTCATCATAAAAGCTTTTAAAGAATTTTTAAAACATAGGAATGTATAAGAAATGAATCTAAGACTTAAGTAGATTATAGAGGGGACCCGGGGAACATGTGGCCATAATGGATACAGAACATAATTTCAGGACTAACTGACCGTCTATCCAGGGTGTACCCTGATTTGCACCTCATGTCAACTGGGATACGCTCAAGCCTACATCCATCCATCCATCCATGCATTCCCATGTCAGATGAGCTGTATAACATCTCCGGCTGATTCATCTGGATGTCTGACTTCCTCACTATATCTCTAAGGTTGACTCCAGCCAGCATACAGAGGAAACTCTGCTGATGCCACACAAATCCGGTCGTCCTCTCGCTCCCTCTTTCTGTCACTTGTCAGTAAAATCGTGAGGTCCTGCTCAGCGCAGCCGCTCTCCCCAGTCCAGAGGGAGCAGTTTTAGAAAAAGAAGAAGCTTAAGTTGGATAAGCGTTTAAAAACAAATGGGTGACTGATTAGTTCCTTTTGGCTCTTCCTAAAAACATAAACTGATGCAGAAAGGGCACATACTGGTGCATTAACATTTAACAGAATGCCAGGATTTAAGTCGCTGATGCTCAGAATTTCCCGTGGGATGCCCTGAGACACACTCCATAATGTTGACTGCACACACACACATAGATGCAGTGCTAATATTAGGCCACTAAATGGTTCAGCTCTCTCATACATAAGTGCTCTCCTTGTCTGTGTTCACTATCAGATTCTGCTGTGTGCCTGTAGACTTTGAAGTCGTCAATGTGGACTCGACTGAGACCTCAGAAGATGATATCAATAACGCCATAATGGCTATCAGACGCAATGGAGTTGCGCTGAAAGGTATTTGTGGAAAATATACCATAAATGAAGTTATAAGGCAGATAATATGCAAAAGAAACACAAAAAATGTAGAGTTTTTTATTTTTTGTGTCTCGTAAACAGTGAACATCATGTTCCTAAAAAAGAAAAAACACCAAAGAAGCCACTTTCATGAGTAAATCATATTATTAGAGATGTAAGTGAGACAAACGGACATAAATCATTCCCAGAGGCGATAACACTGAACCAAACATATACAATAAACACAATTGAACTTCTTTTTCCTCTTGTGTTCTGATTTATTTTACTGAGTTTGATTCTCGTGCTCTACTTTTACTGACTCCCCCTCAAGTACAAGATACAAGATGATTTTTAGATCAAAAGAGGCAGATGAATGAAGATCAGCATGTAAATTAGCTCTGATTAGTCTTTATACTTTTTTCATGGTAAGTATTTGAATGTAAATTTTTAAGCGGCCCAACAGTGAGGTGTGACTGGTACAAGAGATTTTTAATGTTCTTAGGAAGCTTTATTGATTTCTCCTTCGTATACATGTAAACATTTTATTTATTTTTACAATTCATAATAAAAAAATAAATAAACAGAAACTCTGAAATGAAATATTTGGATGTGCATGTTGAGAAAATCACGTAGTAAATGTTGTGCCTAATGATGTAGTGGGCACAGAGGAGGAGAATCCAATCACAGGACATATGAGGAAGAAGCTCAAAGCTGAAGTATTTTATTATCCAGGCTGAGGTCATACAGGAGTAGACAGTCAGTGAGGCAGACATCAAAGGTAACAGGTGTGCAAACATGTCATATCCATAAATAAAGAACCAATAATAAGAGAAACAAACTAACCTTTAAACAGGAAAAACTTATGCAAGGAAATTAGAAGAAAACTTAACCAGTGCAGCAAAAATCTGTTGGAAAGATTTTTTTAATTTTGGATTGCCACAGTTCAATTTTTTTAATCTTTTAAACATAACATTCGTTTGTTTATTTAGGAAATATTGAGACCAACCACAACCTGCCACCTTCCTATAAGTCCAGAAACAGCCTCCTCCGGTGAGTCGGCTACTTTTTGGTTTTCAGCTCAGATTTTTTGCTGATGTAGCGTCACAGAGTTTGAGCTTTCTGTGATGACTTACCTTCACCTCCTCCTGTTTGTGCTCGTCTTCCTCGCTGCAGTACCACTCTGGATCTGTATGCCAGTGTGATGCACTGCCAGTCCCTGCCAGGAGTGAGGACGCAGCACAGAAACATCGACATCATAACAATCAGGGAAAACACGGAGGGCGAGTACAGCAGCCTGGAGCATGAGGTGCGTCTCTGTGTGTGTGGTTCCCATCTCTTTGAGTGCGTCTCTAACTAATAAGTCTCTGTTTTTATCTCCGCTGCACCTCTGCAGAATGTACCAGGCGTCGTCGAAAGTCTGAAGATCATCACCAGGACCAAATCTTTACGCATCGCGGACTACGCCTTCAGGACAGCTCGAGAGAAAGGACGCAGACGAGTCACCGCCGTGCACAAAGCTAACATCATGTCCGTTTCTGTTCCCGTGTTTGATCTCTTTTCTTAGATGTGTTCCACTCATCTTTCGTGTGTTTCTCGGAGCAGGAAGTTGGGTGACGGCCTCTTTCTGGAGTGCTGTAAGGAGGTGGCCAGTGGTTACCCTGAAATCACCTTCGACAGCATGATTGTGGATAACACAACCATGCAGGCATGTCCATGCGAGACCATTTCATTGTGTGGCGTCTGTGTCATCATGTCCCTCACATTCTTATTGGGGTATTTAATCAGAAAATGTGAGCGTTTTCAAGCCAAGACTCTTGAGGGTTAGGACAGAAGGCGGTTACTCATTGGAACCTCCTTCTGTCTTCAGAAAAACCTCCTGCTTGCTGGCTTCTCCAGCCTGTAAACATGTCCTAAAATTAGCTTTTCTGTGTGTATTTTAGCTGGTCTCCAGGCCTCAGCAGTTTGATGTGATGGTCATGCCTAACCTTTATGGCAACGTTGTGAGCAACGTGTGTGCCGGCCTGGTGGGTGGACCCGGCCTGGTGCCTGGAGCCAACTATGGAGAAAACTACGCTGTGTTTGAGACGGTGAGACAGGGTTAATGAGACCTCATGTCTTGTGGGTTTTTTGTTTTTCTAGCGGCTCTCTGGGATTAGCTGCAGTTTTTCTGGAGTCCACTTGAGGCTCTCTCCAAAGGCGAGTCATCTTTGTGGACTGCCCTGTTAAAATCCCACTGTTAAAGCATCAATAATCATGTTAACAGCCTCGTACAACAAAGGTTTTGGTCTCTATCAATGTTTATAACTCACCAGCTAAAAGAAGTCACCATCATGTTGGAGTTGGGGGGTGTGGCCACTTTGACTGGCTAAGCTCCCTGTGTCGCCAGTGATTTGTCTGCTAGCCTCACCTCCACTAACTGGAATCACTGAACAGGTCTGGTTTTCAGTGCCGTTTTATTTGGGTGTGTATGAAGTTCATCGTCTCCTAATGAACACACATCCATGGCTGGGTGGTCTGAGTGCTCCTCACCTGTGAAAATGCCCTCAGCAACTGAATCCCAGTCCTACTTCTGGTCGGCTGGTTCTTTCCTTCTTTTCTATTTCACCTCTTTCACGTGAACCTGCAGCGTTAACTTCCATCTTTTGAATTTTTTCCCTATTGTGTAATCTAAGCACTTTAATTTTTAATGAAACCACAATTGTTGTTTTTCTAATCAAGCCCTGTACGCATATGTGAGTGTACACTCACTCAAGCCTCCCCTAATGTAACATCTCATTTTCGTAAGGATGTATAAAACGATGTCTCACTTTTCTAAACGTGCTCTTCTCTGTACAGGGCACCAGGAATACTGGGAAGAGCATCGCTAACAGGAACACGGCAAACCCCACGGCCATGCTGCTGGCCTCCTGCCTCCTGCTGGATCACCTAAAGCTCCACGGCTACGCCAGCATGATCCGCAAAGCCATCCTCTCTACAATCACCGATTCCCGGGTACGATCCCACCGATGTTACATGCAATATGTTGGTGGTATTCAACTTTTATTGCTACGTCCTGCTTTGTATTTCGACATTACTCTAAATATGTCATCTCCTTTGTGTTCCAGCTGCACACTGCTGATCTGGGAGGTAAGGGCTCCACATCTGAAATGGTCCAGTCCATCATGGATGCAATCCAGAGCACTGGACCTCGCACACAGAGGCACTAGAAACCAGATGACTGTACGATTGTACCTTTGATTGTAAGACTGAACTGAAGCTGTAATGTATGGACAGCTTTTATTTCCTATGTGGGTTCAGTGGTTTAAAAAGGCCCCCGTGTAAAGCAAAAATATATATTAGTACTATGATAGAGATTATATTTAGGATTTCCTGAATATTGTATGAATATTTTGTGAAAACACAAAAAATAAAGCACCTATTTGAGATCCAACTAATGCTTTCCATGTATATTATTTTGGATCTATTTCTTATTATTATGGGAAAACAGTTATAAACCATGCACCAAAAATTCAAAACATTAACCAAACTGTTATCACCTACTGAAATATAGCTATTCCAGCTTGGCATTTCACATCAAATTGTGCAACCACAACATTATGATGCATGGGTGGATGGATGGCTGGATGGATAGGTTACTGTGCCTATTTAAACCCCCCCATATTTGTATTGGACACTAATAGAGCAGCTTTGCATAATTCAAAGATAGAAAAAGTCATGACGTAGCCTAAGCTGGAGCCCTTCAGTTCCTCTACTGTCTGAAGCTTTTTAATCAGTGTTTAGAGCAGTTTCAAGCCTGAGCTTTTGCCTTACATGGATTACTTGCACTTACACCTCAGTGTTTGAAACGTCGGTCATTTTCATATGAACCACTGTAGTAGTATATATATATCAGAAAATATAGAAAATGTATCACAGCCCTGGTTCAAATAACAAAATATAAATAAAGTAACTCAGACCACAAATCACAGATCAAGTTGGTCAAGCGCAGTCGTTCCATAGACTTCTAATGGAAGTATTTTTGCAACCAGGAGTCGCCCCCTGCTGGCCAGTAGAAAGAATGGAGGTTTTAGGCATCAGAGTACAGTTAACTAAAAACTACTGGGGTTCTATGGAGCATCCATCCATTCTCTCCTGCCTGAATTTCTTTTGGCATTTTCTTTTGGGATGGGCAGGAGCCCATCGCAGCTATCATAGGGCTACAGGTTGGGCACACCCTGGACAAGTTGCCAGTCTGACATGGGGATAACACAGTGAGACAATTATTCACACCTATTTGGAATTACCATGAATTTTTTTGGCATGTTTTAAATGGGAGGGGCCAAGGCTACAGGTGTTGTAACATGCTGGTGTTAATAACAGTAATTAAATCAGTAATTATGTAATGTGGCAGCCCTCTGGTCACATTTCCTTCTGTCTCGTCTGTGTTGTTGTGCAGGTTTCAGAGTGGGTGGGGTTAATTAGTGCTAATGGGAGCACCTGTTCAGTCTCCCCAGAGCATTTAAGAGCTGGCTGTGTCAGACTTTGTTCTCTCCCCGTCCACCCAGCGTCACAGTGTTTGTTTGGGTCCCTTCAGCCTGATTATTTTATGTTTTGAACTACACAACACCAGATGTTTCAATACTCCTCCAGCTGCTGATGCGCTGATAACACTAACAAACCAATCAATTTAATTATCGTTTTACTTCTTATAAATACAATTAAAGATCAATCCGATTCACAGAACTACACACCCACACTGAAAAAAATGTTTTGTTCAATTTACTCAAATTTTTTATGACAAGTGGTTGCACGAAATAAATTTGTTTGAATCCAGAAATATTTTTTAAGTACACAGAATCTAATTTAAGCGAGTAAAGCCAACACATATTTTTAAGCTACTTTAACTTAACTGTTGTGGATACGACTTAGTTGGAATTACTAATATTATTTGACTAAGGTCGTGTTAAGTGTACCAGAATAATTTGTTTCCTTTAAACTTATGTCCCAAAGTTATATTCAAATCAATCAAATTGTTAATTTCTCTCCATTTCAATTAAGTAAATTTTACTTAAAAAAAAAAAAAAAAATATTGCTTACCCTGATTTGTAGTTCTTTTAATAACATCAATAATGAAAACTTCAAAATTCTTTCACATCTTTTATTAATACAAAATTTGTTGCAAACAGAATAAGAATCCACATCTAAGGGAAATCGCTGTAATTTGTATAATACAAATTACAAACCTTTTGCCTATGAACTAATAGCTTTAAAAAGCTCTATTCAAATAAAACAGAAACAACAGACAAGAGAAATGTTAACCAAGGTTTCTCTTCCTCTAAAAAAAAAAAGAATAAAACACTGCCAGTGTATCACAAGTATCACAATTAGAAACTGATGCATCCACAAACTAACCAAAGTTTCAGACTTGCTGTTCTGCGATCCATATTTAGAAGTTGCATTTTAATAAGGTAATTAGACTTAAAACTAAACTTGTGTTTTCCTTACTGCTTATTGACCACTGTCTTTCCATTCTAGTCCTTCCTTGAGGATTCTGAATGTTTTACATGCAAAACAATTAATAGTCTTTAAAGTGTTACCAGTGTGCTGCAGTGTGGTAATCATGCATATATTTTGTTTTTTTTGTTTGTTTGTTTTTTTAAATCAGGTGAGTTAACACTGATTATAGGGCAGCAGCTATCAAGGACCGGAATAAAGAAAAATTGCTTCGGTAAACTGAATAATTATAAAGTTGCTCTTCAAGCTACTCAAATGTACCAAACATGAAACATTCATTATTGAAAGTTAAAATGTTCAATCAAAACATAACGTGAGAACGAATGATGGTTATACAAGAGTTTCACTCCTATTCACAAGAGCACCAGTCATTGGTAATTTACATAACAGCATTCTCTGGATGTGTGGTTTTAGAAATCTTCCTATCCAGTAGCGATTTTGTTCTTCAGCCCAAGGACTTTGGGGGAGAGCTTTTCCCCATCCAATCCCATCAACACTTTCTGAATGAATTCATAATAGTGCCTCAATTCCTTGGGGTAGGCTAGGTTTAGTGCATAGATTACTCCAAGCATCAATGCACAAGCTTGGGCCGGAGATCCAATGTTGTCCATGACAATCTCGCCTTCAACAAATATTCCAATGTCATCATAATGTCCATTTTGTCCATCCTCCTTGTTGATGACATAAATGCCCATGGTGTGCTTCTTCAGGTCTCTCTGGATGTCATCTCCTTCAATGTCCTAAACATTTAATAAAAAGGTAAAAGAAAAACAATTAACTCTACAATTAAATTCCAATCTAGTCGTGTGTGTGTGTGTGCTCGCACACACACACACACACACACACACACACTCTCTCTATCTAAAAAGTATGTGTATAGATGACTTGCTAACAATGACTTACCAAGTAGTCAAAGGAGTTTGCAAAGAAAAGCGTCTGGACTTCTTTGAGTTGCTTGAAGACGTTTCACCTCTCATCCGAGAAGCTTCTTCAGTTCTAAGGTCAAATGGTGGGGAGTCCCAGATTTAAACCTAGTGGGAGTATCCCCCCCACAGAGGGACAAAAGGACCCCCTGATGATCCTCTAATCGCCTGAGCCAAGGTGTGAAATTGGGTGTGGGTCCCAATCAGCCAGGGTTTCGGGTGAGCTCATTGTGAAACCTGGCCCCACCTTGTCATGTGAATTCCTGAGGTCAGATGGCCCAGGATGTGAGTGGGCGTTAAGGCGTCTGGGAAGGATCTCAAAACCGGATTATAGATGGCAGACAGTTGGTGTCGTAAACCACCGCCTCTGTTCAAAGATGGTCGCTCACAGTGGACATAGATGGCCTCTTTCACTCCTCTTTCAAACCATCTGTCCTCTCTGTCCAAAATGTGAACATTGGCATCCTCGAAAGAGTGACCTTTATCCTTAAGATGCAGATGGACTGCTGAGTCTTGTCCTGTGGAGGTGGCTCTTCTATGTTGTGCCATGCACTTGTGAAGTGGCTGTTTGGTCTCTCCAATGTAGAGGTCTGGGCATTCCTCGCTGCACTGTACAGCATACACCACGTTGTTAAGTTTGTGTTTTGCAGTTTTGTCTTTCGGGTGAACCAGTTTTTGTCTGAGTGTGTTGCTGGGTCTGAAGTACACTGGGATGTCGTGCTTGGAGAAAACTCTCCTGAGTTTCTCTGATACACCGGCTACATAGGGGATGACACCAACTGTCTGCCATCTATAATCCAGTTTTGAGTTCCCTCCCCAGACGCCTTAACGCCCACTCACACTCTGGGCCATCTGACCTCAGGAATTCACATGATAGGGTGGGGCTAGGTTTCACAATGAGCTCACCCAAAACCCTGGCTGATTGGGACCCACACCCAATTTCACACCTTGGCTCAGGCGATTAGAGGATCATCAGGGGGTCCTTTTGTCCCTCTGTGGGGGGGATACTCCCACTAGGTTTAAATCTGGGACTCCCCACCATTTGACCTTAGAACTGAAGAAGCTTCTCGGATGAGAAGTGAAACGTCTTCAAGCAACTCAAAGAAGTCCAGATGCTTTTCTTTGCAAAGTCCTTTGACTACAATGACCTGGATGACTGAGAACCTTCACAGACGACTTACCAAGTACTCCCGAATAAGGCTTCCGTCCTCTTCACCAAGGTAGAGGCAAAGTGCCCTGAGAACTGCTTCCCTTTTCACTTTAACATCACTTTCAGCCTGTTTAAAGAGAGTTGCTGATTAAACCAATTTGGAAAAAAAACAACAACAATGTCTGACATTCGCAATAAGTAAATTTGATCATAAGTCAGTTCAAACATAGTAAATAAAATTTATATATGAAATTTCAAAATTTAGATTGCTTGGCCGGTCACCTAAAATGGCTTATTTGACTCACCAGTGACCTGCCACTTAAGACAAAAGAAATCCAAATAGAATTTGCAATATTCAGATTTACCTCTTGCATGATCTGCAAGTGGTGGGCAAGTTTCTGCCCAGAAACACCGCCCTTCTTCTGGAAAACTGTCATCAGCTGAGGTGTAATTCTGTCTAACTGTGCCGCGAAGGTCGTCTCCAGTTGAAGTGTTGTAATACGCTGGAATTCAGCATTTACCTGTATCACACACAGAGAAAAAAAGAAGACTGGTGCTTAATCATTGGTATGATTATTTTGTTATTTCTTCATTAAATGCTACAATGCAATTGCCATCACTTCATAAAGCATGATTAGCATATGGGTTAGTATACAGTGCATGAAGGATGTTACTACTGTTAATCAAAGAAGAAATGAATGGCATCAGTCCATTTACCGGGTTTAAAGGGTTTTAAAAAGCAGATATTTGTCTGTTTCAGGTGGTTGGCAACACATTTTCCTGTGCTCTTTGTCCGCTGGTGGGAGTGTCTCACCTGTGAGGTCAACACCTCTTGGTGGTGAGAGGTCTTAGGGGTTTTAACTTGACCCATTTATTTTTATCTTATGAGCAACAAAGTTTGTTCATCACATTTTTAATTTACATTTGTTTAGCACATGCTTTTAACAATCTGAGGCTAACTAAAAACTAATAGCTAAATAAAAGGTTTTAGGTTAATTCACAATTGATAATCTGATTTCACTCAATCTCACTCTATTAATTATTGAGATGATTAATCAATCATTTCAATAATCAAACTCACTATAAAATAGTTTGGGCCCTATATGTAGTGCAAACTTAAAAAAATATTTGATTATTTAAGTATTTATAAGAAAAATCAAAAATTCATTTTATTCATGTTTCTACACTTTAAGTCACTTATGTTTTTCATACACAACTTGTATTTTAAGTGCTGCTCACATAAATACTCTGTATGGTACACAGGTCAAGCATTTAACGACACAATAACTATAAATGCCAGCCTCTTTATGCCTATATTTGGACTCGTCTTAATCCAAGTGGCCCAGATTAATTAATGTATAACATAAGGAATTACTGACAAGAACACTCAGCAAAAAAAGCAGGCCTTTACCTCATTAATCTGGAAAAGTGCAGGCCACCTAGCTTTAAACTCCCCAGCAGTTGGACTTCCCTGCACCACCTCTTGTCTACGGTAGGAAAATGTTCTTGACATCTTCTGCCTTACATCTGAGGCACTGTTTCTTCGTCTGACGTCGGTCAAAAGCTCAACCCTGATGTTTTCTAGACTGTCATCCGTTTCGCCAGCTGGGTGTAATAGACAAAAATTGACCTCAGCCTTTTTAGGTTTCTTAACATTTTTGGCTGGGAGGCAATCATCACTGGATTTGTTTTTCAAAGCATTTATAGTCACTTCAGGACAGCCAATGTTGCGCATCTTTGTCCTGTAATTAGCCATCTTATATTTCAGGCTAATCATCCAGCCATAGTAACCTGTGGCAGATGGCTCTCGCAGACAAGGAAATTTTTTGATCAGTGCCCCTGCAACTTCATCTATTTGGTAATTTTGAGGATAAGCAGTAAACTGAAAAAAATCGCCTCAGCTAGCTTCTCTAAGATGTCAGATTTAACACCTGGAGTAATCTTGAGCCGAGTTCCAGTTTCTCTGAAGGTCTCATTTCCACGCTGAAGTTGCACCTCTACATTGAATGAAAATCGAGGAATAGTAAACTCGCGAGGCCATGCACATGATCTCAGCTCACTGTCTGACTGTGGTAGAATTATGGTGCTGTCTGAGTTGGATGAAGACGATGAGAGACTGGAGTTTCTTTGAATACTTTCTGGACTTGCAGAAGAGTCAAGACTGCATGTGAGATACTGCTTTGACAAAGATGCACTTGTATCCAGATTTGCCATGTACACAAGTTTGATTGTACTTCGGTCTTGAATGTCTTGCATTGATGTTATGTTCATAAACTCATTGTTGAAGTCAGGATCCATGAATTGAATACGAAAGTCTCTTTCAATTCCAAATGCTTGGCGAATTGTGCTCTGAAGATCAGTCAAAGTTCTTGGCATCCCAGATGGAACGTCAAGTCTCCTAAAATCATCATCTGCCACGATGACTCTCAGCTTCAGCTGCTCTGCCATTCTTCAATCTGATTTTTAAAGACATTAGGAGAAAAAAAAAAGTTAAAATATTGCATTGAATAATTTTATTAGGGAGCACGAGAGTGCAGAACTGCAACACAGGTTTTACGGGTAAAAAGCAGTTTATTTAATTTTATTCTATAGCTTCATACTGGGTTTTTTTGCATACGTCAGCCAGAATCCTCAAAAAGTGTCACTTTGCTTTTAGTGGTATGTGTTGCAATTCATCCTTTATCAAAATGTTTTGAGCATCATCAATGATGTTTTTTTTAAGACCTATGACAACATGAGGCATGTTTGGCCAAAAGAACTCAAATGTAATGGAAAAAAAATATTACCCTTGTGGGAAGTATCCAATCTTTATTAAAAAGAAGCTAAAAATTTGTGGTACCCCTCCTGTTGCCATGAAGATAACTGCAACTGAACACATGCAACTGAACACATGCAATTGAAGACAACATTTACTACCTTCTATATGAATGAATCTTTTAAGTATGACCATTCGCCGGCCTCCAATCCTGTAATCTGCCAAGGGGTACTGGTCTACCAAGGCACCAAGATCAACGAGGGAGATGTGTGATGTGGGAAAAAGTTCAAAACCTCTAAAATGCTCCCTATACCAGGCACCCATCTCTTTGACAATGAAGCTCAGGTTTTCCTCCACAACAACCATTTGGACAACTTCTGCAAATTCAGGCAATCCAGCAGAGGAGCCATAAACTACAATCATGCCAGGCCTGTAGTTTGTTCCATTCACAGAAGCATTCTTTGTGAGCTGAATATGGGTAATATCAGGGAATTTAATCTTCAAGTCTCGCTGTACATCATGATGCAGAATGTCAACAGAGACAGTAGAAACAGCTGAGACAGTTAGGCTTGGCCTTACAGTTGTGACAGACTCCAAGTGGTATGCCATCATGAACTGATGTTTCACTGCCAGTGACAGTAGCACATTTTTAAAGCACCGTGTGTGACGAACAACCCGTTTGAAAAAAAAACTGTGCTTTGCCTCGAACCTCATGGTCCACATGCCAACAAGTGGCCCAAAGAATTTAATCATCTGTGGATAATGCTCCACAAAATGATGTTTTGGTAACAGCTTCAGTCCTGGAAACAGCTCTTTCAACCTACATCTGTGGTCAGAGACTCTAGACTCAAGGAAAGCAATTGATTGTTCTGTGTGTACTGGTGCAACAACTAGTTCAACAATGTCCTTTAGGTCCAAAATTACCTGCCAAGCTGTTTCATCTGGAGGTACCAAGTGTCCTACCAACAATTGAAGGAATCGTAAGAGACTCCAATTTTCATGAGCATTTCCTCCAATGCTTTTGTTCTGCATGAAAGTCCTGGGAATAGCATGAGGGCGATTACTCTTGTCTGCCCATTTGTAGGGAAATGTCAGAATGGACTCATTGAGGCTGTCAAGTGTAAAATATTTTTCAAAATTAAGATATTCAGGCAGTATGCCAACTCAACTGGTAATATGCCCTCAAAAATGTCATGTGCAATATCTGGAGGATATCCACTGCAAACACTGAAATGGGAGAGATGTGCAGAGAAAACACACCGTCTTTTAACACCGTGACATGGTTTTGCATTACTCTGTGCAGAACTTACATGCATTTCACGTGTCTCTTTGCTTCTCAGAGTAAACGCACCTGAACTAACCTCTGTTTCTTGAATATCAGATTTTTTGGCCTCACAAAATCTGCAAGAGTATTCACCTGAAAAACTCTCAATAAATCCAGAAATACTGTGTGCTCCTAAATTATCTGCTATGACACACTGTATTGTGCCCCTGACAAATTCTCCAAGATGTGCAATAAAAATCCCTTGACTTTCCAAAGTAACAAGATCACTCAACAACGGCTCTAGAATCTTTTCATATCCATATGTCTTTACATCTTCAGACTTGCAGAGTAAAGCCAGATAAATGGAAGTCAGTGATGAATGGCAAGCAGGTGGTAAATTGCTAATAGTCCAATATATGGCACAAATTTTGTGCTTTTTACGGGAAGTGCCAAGTGGATTGCAAATCTCAAAATCGTCAATATACAAATTCAGTAAAACTCGCAATTCACCTGCTGATAAAAAACTGTTTTCTTTGAAAAACAACCCTCCCTAAAAGACCTGTAAATCACTTCTTCCCCACTTTGTTCTGTTATGCGACTACCATCCAAAACCTTAGCAAGAACGTGGCAATCACTGAAAAGCTGCTGTAAAACCTTTAAAACTGGAACATACTGAAATGTTCTTTTATTTTTTTCATCCAACACATACTCTACAGGCTCTACAACTTTAAAATTTTCCTTGTAGAAATTTTTGCGCTTAAAGGATGTTGCTAGGGGACAGCCTTTACCTACCGATTTATACACAGGATTAGATGTACACAGTGCAGATGCAAGTTCTTCAATGACTGACTGGTCTATTTGCAAGCTGTGACTGTTCAATGTGCCTTGGATAACTTTTGCTGCACTACACAAAGATGCTGTGCCCAACAAATACTGAAATTCCTCCAAAAGTTCATCAACTGCAGCACTTGGAACGTGAAAAATATTTTCTAGCTTTAATAACACTGCCGCAAGCTTTAGCTGAACTACGTCTTCATGATCATTTGATGTCTCTAAATCAACAGGCTGTTCGTCACCCCACAATTCCTCAGCATTTGAAACATCATGCTCTGCAGTTTCAGTTGCAAAAGATCCTCTGACAATATCCTCTTTGAAGTCTACCAGCGAGTGTAAACTGTGCTTGCGACTTTTGTGTGACTTAAAGGTACTGTAAATATTTGATTTGCAGTCACAACCTTTAAACATACATGTTACTGTCTCATTGTTTTTTAAATGACGGCTAATGTGCACAAAATATTCACGCTCTGTTCCTAATTCACTACAACCTCTGACAATATCCTCTTTGAAGTCTACCAGCGAGTGTAAACTGTGCTTGCGACTTTTGTGTGACTTAAAGGTACTGTAAATATTTGATTTGCAGTCACAACCTTTAAACATACATGTTACAGTCTCATTGTTTTTTTAAATGACGGCTAATGTGCACAAAATATTCACGCTCTGTTCCTAATTCACTACAACCACATAACTGACAGGAAAAAGTTGCAAATTTGTCAGAGTGCTCTGGGGTATTGCTATGATTCCTTGACAAATGTGTCAGAAGTGAATTCCAAGTCTTTAAAAGACATGGACACTCAGGATATAGGCACTTAATGTGATGGCCACGCCCAAAATGACTATGTTTCAGTCTATAGTGCTTAAGAAGTTCTGATCGTCTAGAAACTTCTGCACTGCAGTCTTTACACTTCCACATAAACTGGACATACAACAAAGAGAGAAAATTTGAAACAAAAACAAAAAACACACTTAGTACTTTACACAAAGAAAGCTTTAGCCGTGGTTAACCTACAAGAATGGATGCATCTTAGAAGTATGCTTGTAGGCTGTATTATCTAGAGCATTCTTTTCCCAACTCTGTTCCTTGAGGATGCCCATCCTGCATATTTTTGATGTTTCTCTGCTTCAGTGCACCCTGACATATCAGCTGTGTCAGTGACAGACTTGTGCACAACTTAATGAAGAAATTAGGCTAAACATTAATTCAAATCAGTGTGGCGATGCAAGGAGACATCTGAAAAATGCAGGACAGAGGTCTTTGAGGAACAGGGTTAGGAAACACTGATCTAGAGTGCACCTAAAATCTGATCAGGTTAGAAAGCAATACCATAACAGTGCCAATTGAACAATCAAATAAAAGAAAAAAACAAACTATGTTACAGCCAGCAACTTTCATGTTCAACTTTAAATAATTTGCTCTAAAGGATGGGAACTGCTGGCAACACATGGAATCAGTGTTCTACACCCTAATCTTTAAACAAACAAACAAAAAAAACAAAAAAAATGTACAAAATATAGAGGCACCTTTTCTTAAACTATATTAATCATATGTATTAATTGATATTAATTAATATCAATATTAATAATCACAAGAACCCTTAAGATGAGATAGATAAACTTGTCACTGCAATACTGTTGTGATAAATATGTAAGGGATTTGCATGTACTTACCAAAATAACACCGTTTCCTTGAATAAACAATAACACATAAGGGGAAGAAAATCTGCCAGAAAAGGAACAAATACAAAAAATTAAAATGAGGACTTTAGAAAGACAAACAATTACCATTTCCAAGCCACTTCATGATACTCCCTTGTAACAAAACAAATCTTACTTGTGCCTCTGTACAAACTACAGATGGCACGATACCACTTTTTTATGTCCGATACCGATATCATAAATTTGATTAACTGCCAATGCCGATATGAATCCGATATAGTGTATTTTATAATAAATAAAACTGTTTTTTTAATAAATATTCTGCTGCATTTTGTATAAGTTCATACTCAGTTTAAAAAAAAAACATTAAAGCTATTCTGTTATACCTGTATGCAAAAAATACACTGCACCCAAAATATTTTATACTTCAGCAATACTGATCAACCTAAAAAACTTACACCATCCTCCTTATTCAGGTATTCTAAACAGTACATAGAAATATTAAACAAACTAACTAATAGGGCTGCCAACTCCCAGCAAAAATATTAGGAAACCACCCCCCACCCTCTGCCTCATAATGCTTAATTGACGTAATCTACTTTAATGCACAGAAATCAATTATTTTTCTACAATAATTAGATTCAACATTTTTCTTCAATACAGTTGCAGACAGCACAGATGGTACCTTCCCAAAGGAAAAAGTGCTATATGTACTACTATTACTAGGGTATATATTAGACTTAATATTTACTACATACAATAATGGATTTCTATACATTTAACCAGATCACTACTTTGGTTGTAAGATTTAGATAATTATTTATTAAAAGCTAGACATTTTAAATGAGAATAAGAAAGAAAATTATTTCTTTGTCCCCCCCTTTCCCTGTTAATGCCCTACCTGGCCCCCTGGCAACACTTTGCTAGACCCGCCCCTGCACAGTTACCAGCTGTCAGCTACATAGAAAAGGATCCTGGTGTTATTTGTCTCTCAGAAACAGTTCATAACTTCCCTAAGTTTACACCTAAAATGTAAACCTGTTTCTTCATTACCAGTTCAGCTCTGATGATTCAGTAAAAACATCTCCTGGTTTCACCTTCATGTTTCCTTCTCACCACATATCCAAACTGATATCATGACCAGCAGCTATTACGGCTGTGGCTCCAGAAAACACAAGCGGATACTAGAAAGTAATATTAAAACAAATTCTAGCAACAGCTTATCAAGCTTAAATGTGCTGCTGTTGTTTATCTGCCGTTTTCCTCTTTCTAGCGCAAACTGGGCGATTAACAAACAAGAGAGACAGGACTAGCGACAGAAAAGCCGATCAGCTGATAATTGATCAGTTTCATGATTGAAGTAGCAACAGGAGAGGGAGGGGGGAGAATGAGGGAAGAAGTTTTAGCTGTTCAGCGTGAAGACACTGAATAACTCCAGCTTTGTGGCTTTTTTCATTCTAGCTGAAGTACGAAACAAATCGATTCCTTTCCCCCTCAATACAAAACTCCGACAGCCAGTCCAACTGTGGCTCTATACATCGGTTGTTAAGCTCAACATGGAAATACTATGCAAACATAAAGAGATGAACTTACACACTTGCTTTACTTCTCTGTGTTAGTTTTTTCTGAGATTAAATGCAGCGGTTTGGAAGCACGTAGCGAGGCTTCAAATGCTAAACCAGACCGCTGACAGGTCTTGCACTCAACAGCTCTATCACGTGAAGCAACTTCTGAGTTAATTTCAGTCCTGACAAACATCACTCTCAGTGCCTTTTGATCTCACATTATTGGCAACCACTGAGTTATTCTCCTCCACAGTTTACAACCATTATTTGTTTCTGCACAAAAGACGTTGTGCAACGCCAATCCTACTTATTTATTTCCTACTGCACCCCTGACTGTGCAGGTGTGTTCAGAAGCCCCCTCCCCCGCCTGACTATTCCTTAATGCCAATGTTGTGGCGGGAGGGACGATTTCTAAACTGCAGGCTGTCTGTACAGTGAACTTTACAGCTAACTACAACAGAGAAATTGCCTCGTTTCACAATTTGTTAGTACAAAGTGTGCCACCAGAACTAAGCTAAAAACATATGACATTTTAACGTAGCAGTTTTCATCAATACAATTACTCTTTTAATAGAGCAGTAGCTAATAGAGCACATAGCTAGCTTAAGTCAAATCACGACAAAGTTCAGAGGTGTACAACTACTTAGACTTCTTTCTCCATGTGCACACGTCTTAAACAGTCAACATGCTTTGACTGAGGTAAAAAATAAAACAAAAACGACCGTAAAAGGTTTACTTACCGAAGCTAGACCACCTTTACACGAAGTTGTGTGATTAACTTGAGCCCGCTTGCAGCACACAAAACGTCCGCTTTTTCAGTCCACGCGCAAAATGGTGGCCTGTCCTAACGCATGCGCAAAATGGCCCAGCAGGATGCTATGAAAAACATACTTAAGCATTTTGAGCTACATTTAATTAACTAAAATTAATTGGATTAAAACGCAGGGAATGTATTCTGGAGTTACTCGAATTATATATGTAGAGAGGAATTACTCATTTGAATTAAAAAGATATACCAAAATAAAATATGCTGTATCTAAAAGGAGCCAATATCACTTTTTTCAGTGCACCATGTTGGCATTTCCATTGTCCTCCATTTAAAGGTAAAAATACAGCATCAAATGTAACACAATAAACATTTAAGTGATTGTGAAATATCCCTTTATAATCAACGACAATCAGTTAATTGAAGGCTTAACCAGAGTGTTTTTAACTTAGAGGTTTCTCTTTGTTCACAGTCTGGTGGTAAAAGGCCCACCGTTTTAAAAGTGTTACATAGACTCCCACGTCTGTCCTACAAATTGACATATACCAGGATATGCCAGGATATGACGTATGCTGGGTGTGTGTGGTAATTTATTAAGTTACTGTGAATTCTTTTGGCCTTGAGACAGCTTCTCCATCAACCATCACAACCAACTACATGAAAGTATCTGTTGCAGTTTAACTACACTTCTGATGACTAGTTATGGAGAGTAAACAGGCAGATAGTGTCACCCTGACATAAATCCAGACCGATTCAATTTAATTTGGTTCAACTTTATTTATATACCACCAAATCACACCAACAGTCTTCTCAAAGCACTTTATATTTTAAGGTAAACACCCCACATTAATAGAGAGAAAACCCCAACAATCAGCACTTGGCAAGAGTAGGAAAGGGGAAGAAACCTCCAGCAGATCCAGGATCAGGGAGGGGCACCTATCTGTTGCGACTGGATGGAGTGAGGGGGCTAAGAGAAGAAAAAGACATGCTGTGGAAGAGAGCCAGAGATTAATAAGAACTAATAATTAAATGCAGAGAGGTGTATAAACACATAGTGAGTCATGCATCATGAGCATCATGGGACTCCCCCAGCAGCCTACACGTATTGCAGTGCAACTAAGGGAGGATTAAGGGTCTCCTGATCCAGCTCCAACTATATGCTTTAGCAAAAAGGAAAGTTTTAAGCCTAATCTTAAAAGTAGAGACATCTTTTGAGTTCAAACTAGAAACTGGTTCCTCAGAAAAGGGGCCAAAAAGCTGAAGGCTCTGCCTCCCATTCTACTTTTAAATACTCTAGGAACAACAAGTAAGCCTGCAGTGTAAGAATGAAGTGCTCTAATGGGGTGATGGTACTATAAGATCATTAAGATAAGATGGGGCCTGATTATTCAAGACCTTGTATGTGAGGAGCAGGACTTTGAATTTGATTCTGGACTGAAGAGAAGCCAATAGTAAGAAATATGTTCTCTCTTTCTAGTCCCTGTCAGTACTCTCACTGCAGCATTGTGGATCCACGGAAGGCTTTTCAGGGAGTTTTTAGGACAATTAAAATGGATCAGTAGCCATTTTTGGATAAAATCAACTTTCAACTGTGTGGCTTTTTTTTTTCTAGAACCAGGTGTCAGTAATGGTTTTAGCCATTGAACTACATTCACATCTGAGGGAAAAGTCCAGGGCAATTGAGTTACACATTTAACAGTCACTGTAATTGAATTTGGGATATTTGTTGATAATCAAATTTGGACACATCAGTGTAGATAATTTAAAGCTAAAACGTGTATAAACAGATGGCTGAACAAATGCAAACTCCTGATTAAGTCATTAAAACTTGTAAATGACAAGAAAGCCCTTAAACTAGCTGCTCTATTCAATCATCTTAATGTATTTTATTGATTATTGATCCAACTTTTTCTGGGTAGAATTCAAGATTTGTCTTTTTTTAAACATTGGTTGCCTTTTTTATGTTTTTATTCTTTTTTAATTCTTTTTTTCAATGCTCAGCCTTGTGATTGAAAAACTGTTGGTAGTGACTTGTTTCCTGTTCATAAATAAAGTTCTGTGTTTTGTTTTGTGTTTTTAAAAAAAAAAAAAGTCAATCGAGCATTCATGGGACAGGTTAACCGGAAATAAAAGACAGGAAGCAAAATATCTAATACCTGTAGCTGGAAGTGGCAGATCTATGAAAGGTTAGACTTCACAAAAAAGTAAAAGGACTTTACAGTCTTTTCTAACAGGCGCAGGAAGCCAGTACACTGACATGAGCTGCGAGACATCAGTATGCATGACCTGCCTTAAAAGGATAAGTTTCTTCAGTAGGAACAGAGCACAGTGGGTAATGAAGGGATTTGCTGACAAAAACAAAAGTCTTTCTTTTGACTGCCATGCAGCTAAAAAAAACAACAATTCACGCTTAAATTAAAACTAATTAAAGCTCTGGTGTTCATGCTTACTACTTAACAGACATAAGAAAGCTGTTTATACACAAACGGCGGAGCAGCAATCAGCCTCGCGTTCAACTGTTTCTGTGTGTATGTTTAAGGTCGCTCTGCGGGCCCCTCGATAATTAGAGGCCTCTCCAAATGAAGGAGCAATCGAGGGGAAGCAAGCAGATTACCGCCCCGTCAGAGGGAGAAGGAATGAGAGCGGGAGAGGAAACTGGAATGCAGGACAGCGAGATGCAGAAGAGGGGAAAACAGTGGAGCGGGGTGAGAGGGAAAAAGGTTGCTGAGAAAGACAAGTCTCCTTCTGTTGCTGCTGCCTTCTCATTTCTCTCCAAAAACCTGAGCTCCCATCTGTCACAACATCTGACACTCTCTCTGCCCGCCTGTTCCCGCCCCTCTCGACCACCCGCTGATGCAAACTCACACGTACGCATATTAGTTTGCGCGTATGAAGGGTCTTTGATCATTTCTGGAAGCCTAATAGAGAAAATCTCATTTCATCTGCTGGTGTATGTTCCCCGTGATCTGCTCTGAAGGGTGGATCAAAAGCAGGGCCAACAGCAACATGTTTAATATCAATAATCAACAGGAAATCACATTAATTCCCCAACACTGCCCGGGCACTGCGTCCTTTCATCACCCTCTCTCTCGCTCCTCCTCTTCTTCTTCCACTTTCATAAAATCAAGAAAGGCGAGAACAGTAAGAGAGAGAGAGGGATGTGCTAAAGAGGAGAGAGAGGAGAAACAGCAGAGCGAGTTGGCAGAGGTCACCATCAGTGTAATAAGCACACAAACGCACGCACACACATGCAGCAGACACAGCATGGATGCGGCTAGTGTGTGCAACAGCAGATCAGGTTGTCCGGGCTCCTACAGATGCTTCACGGGACGCTGAGGAGGAGGTGAGTCGGCTCCGTCTCCTCGTATTTCCCTCTGATTTTCCTGTTTTCCATGAAAATGGGAAATTAAAATCTGTACAGATGTTAATTTTAGTCAGGCACTTTAAACCTCCTGTTTCATTCTCTTTGTGTATTTTTTTTAATCAAGAACGGTAGAGGATTGCAAAAAACGAGTAAACTGGATTGATTTTTAAGCTTCTCGGCTTCTGCAAAGCAAAATATGTGTAAAGCAGCAGGTGTCCATCTTTCTAATAGGATTAAAAGAGCTGAAAGGTGTCAACAAACTCAGCTCCATGGGCTGGAGGGAATTCTCTGTTCGTCTCTATACTTCCAACCTGACACCTCCGGCTGACTGCGAAAAATTTTCTCCTCTTCCGACTGAAATTCATGATGTTCAAATTGAATATTAAAATTAAAACAGAGAAAACAAAAGAAAACTGAAGATTTTAGCTTTAGCTTTGCCATTTTTGCAAAGCAATAGGCAAATAACCTTCAATATAAAGCAGGCGTCTAGTCTTCGTCGTAAGTCTCGGCTGTTGAGTTTATTTAAACAGATACTGGAGTGACTCCTGTATTTAGCTCCTGCACAGTCACCTCTGGCTGAATGAAAAACACTTTCTCACCTGCAGACTCTAATATTTACATCCTAAAGTGCTTCGTTCTGCCAGACTTGGCTACTCATTTCAACAAAAAACATAAAAAAGGAGGAAACACAAAAGAGATCTGATTATTTTTCTTTAGTTTTGTCATTTAATGAGTGTTTTGTGAATGAGTTTTAACTACTGCAGTGGTTTTTTTTTATTATATAACCACTGGAGAATGAAGTACAAAAAAATATGTTAAAGTATATTTCATATAATAAATTAATATTATTACTGTATCCATGCAGGGCTTTGCTGTTGGAGTTCATTTAAATCATTTTCTGTCTGCTAATAATTGTTTTTTTAATTATCTGCTGATTCTTTTATTGTAAAAATTTGGGATTAAATTAGAAACTCGGCCACGATCACCTCAAATGATTTTTACAGCAGCTGCCAGTTCAGATGATTCATTGGCAAATCACAAATCACAAACCGAATTCAAAAAAGATTTAAAATGTAAACAAAAACAGACTGCAATGATGTGCAAATGTCAAAAAGCTGCATTTTATTCACAATAGAGCACAGAAAACATATCAAATGTTCTGAGAAATCTGACAGCATTTTAAAAAAATCACTTTGAATTTGGTGACAGCAACACATCTCAAAAATGTTGAGGCAGGTGTTAAAAAGGCTGGAAAAGTGGTACGTTTAACAACTGGAGAATCACTTTTCAAGTAATTAGGTAAAATGGCAACAACTAACAATGATTGTTTGATGTAAAAAATAGCATCTTGGAGAGACAGAGTTTCCCCAATTTCCCCAAAAAACTGCATCCAAAAATTGTTGATCTATTCTGAATAATGTACATCAATGTGATATTGTGAAGATTCTGAATACTCATCATCTACAGTCCGTGATATCATCAAAAAAATCTGAGAATCTCGAGAAATCTCTGTGCACAAGGAACGAGGTTGACAGGTATGCCTGTGATGGCCGGGTCCTCCAACAGCACTGCATTAAAAACAGACTGCATGGGCTCAGGAACACTTCCGGGAATCATTGCGTGTGAACTGTCCACAGTGCCATCGACAAACGCAGTTTTAAGCTCTAGCATGCAAATGACGATGAAGGTTTGACTGGAGTTATATTTGATGACAGCTTGATTAAAGGCATTTGAAACATGTGACATCCTCCTGCGACAAGTTGCTTTTTAGTAAGCAGTCAAAAGCATGTTGCATTGTTATCCGCATACCGAAGTGTTCGACTCCAAACATGGATGAACTTAGGACAACCTCATTAGGAGCTCAGATCATCAAAGTATGTGAGCAGTTTGCTCACATATTACCAAATCCTGACCTAATCCAGTTTTGCCAACACAAACAAATGCATCCGTTTGAAGAGCTCTGTGTAGACCAGGGGTGGGCAATCTCAGTCCACAAGGGCCGGTGTCCCTGCAGGTTTTAGATCTCACCTTGGGTCAACACACCTGAATCACATGATTAGTTCGTTACCAGGCCTCTGGAGAACTTCAGGACATGTTGAGGAGCTAATTTAGCCATTTAAATCAGCTGTGTTGGTTCGAGGACACATCTAAAACCTGCAGGGACACCGGCCCTCGTGGACTGAGATTGCCCACCCCTGGTGTAGACCATTGGTCTCAAACACCAGTCCTCGAGGGCCGATGTCCTGCAACTTTTCCATGTGTCCCTGTTGCAACACACCTGAATACAATTAGTAGGTCATTAGCAAGACTATAGAACTTGACTGCATGCTGAGGTGGCAATTCAGCCATTTGATTCATGTTACAGCAGCTGATGAGTGAATAAACATGGTGCAATAAAAATACTTTTAGAAGTACATTTTTCCAAACACATACATTTACTTAAATTTACTTGAGTAGGGTTAGGGGTTGCCACTTCAGCATGCAGTCAAGTTCGATACTCTTGCTAATGACCTACTAATTTTATTCAGGTGTGTTGCAACACATGAAAAAGTTGCAGGACACCGGCCCTCAAGGACTGGAGTTTGAGATCCCTGGTGTAGACGTCCTGTGATGTTCCAGCATCAGTGTGCACTTCACGGGCAGTTTGGTGCCTCCTCGATCTTGGACTTGGATCTGATTTCATGGCCAAGCAGGACATCTGTCTGATTTGAATGCCATGTGTGGAGTTGCACAGGGAACTGAATTAGGACCTATAGATTTTCAAAAATGGATTAACAGTTCAAGATAAAACAGAACACTGGGGGCATATGGATGACATGACTCTGGCCCAGGTGTGAGGTCATCATTATCCATGGTAACTTCCAGCGAGTCAGTGGGTAGACCATGCAATAATCTCAACCAAGAGGAAGCTTTCTTTTTCTACTGCCCAAAGAAATCTGTTGTCTGAGACTAAAAAGAAGTGTTTGTATACCTACAAATGCTGCATGCATCTACTGATGTCTGTCACACTCACCTGACTACAGGAGCAGCTAAAACAATGAAAACTATGCAGAAACGGGCTTGTAAAAAAATATTTGGCCAGAGGTTCTTAGGACACTTGAACAGCTCTTTGCACACTTGGATTTTGCAGGTTCAGCTTTGCTTTGGGTTTGCTGGAAAGCTGCTTAAGTCTACCTTTACCACCCACTTCCATGTAGGGTTTAACGATAGTTCAATAAGGAAAAGTGATTTATTCAGATACAGAATAAATTAGATTGCCCCAGTGCTCAGGATCTACATGATACGTGCTGGTGGTGATGAAGATGGCAAAGGAGGCTTGGATAAGGAGGAAGCAAGTCAGAAAGGCAAATAACAGAAGAGCACAGAGCTTTAAAGCACAAAGACAGAGAGGCTGATTGGGTAAACTGAGGAAAAGAAAATGATTGGCCTACAGTAATGATGTCAATACTGAGTTTGACAGCATGGGAAAGAGGAAGTGATGTAAAGAATAGAGCCTGAACACTGAGGAAAATCAAACAGATTAGTTCTTTATTGAATAGACGCACAAACCTTATAAATGATTAAAAAAAAAAACAGTTTTGGACATTATTTAGACTAGTGATTATTTCAAATAAATACTCAAAGAATTTGGGGGAAATGGATGTAATGAGTACAATGAACTGAAAGAACAGCAAAGAAGGAAAAAGAAAAAAGAAAGAAACAAACAAACAGTGAATCTGACAGAAAAAGAAAGGGAACATTTTCAAATGTTTTTATAGGATCTTATACAACAGTGGCATTTGTCTGGCCCATTTGGGATCAAATTGGTCTTTTTGTGTCCCATGAACTAAAAAGAGATCAACACTTCTTCCCTAAACAAACAAATAAAAGGGGCGGAGGGCTTCAAGAATTACAAACAAAGACACTCAGCAGATTTTACAGTTCAGCGCACACACGCAGACACAATCGCAGAGGCACACCCCGAGGGCTCAGAGCAAATATGAAGGCGGTAATGCAGTCCTGTTGTTTGGCTAGTCTCCAGTGAACATCATTACAAACTAACTGGCAGTTAGGGATTTTCCCCAAAGCTGCACCTGATTCTAAGAATTTAACAATAAACTTTTATAGTGACTGAAAATACATACAATTAAGAGCTGTGATGATGAATAAATAGACTGAATGAACAGCATTTTAAATTAACTTGAGTGCTGTACTCTATCCCACTTTTGAGGTGCTTGTATTAAAGTTTCTAAAACATAATAATAATCACCTGTATATAGAAGATGGACCAGGAAAGACTGAAGTTTATTTCACAGTCCATCAAATTCCCTTCATAACGATGTCGTCGTCTTGTCTTTCTGTGGTGTTCCTCTCCTGTCCCAGCCAGCATGTCGGTTTCTGTGATAACAGACACGTATCCGTCCATCGACCGGCCGGTGTTCTCCGAGGCCCCCACAGGCGCTAATGTCACAGAGTGGGAACGAGACGCCCTGCTGGCCGTGGCCGAGGTGGTGGTGCTGGCGGTCATCTTAGTGATGGCTTTACTTGGCAACGGGTTGGTCCTGGTGGTGTTGCTAAGGCGAAGGCGACACCACAACCCCCTGCACCAGTTCATGCTGAACCTCTGTGTGGCTGACCTGGTGGTGGCGCTGTTCCAGGTAGCACACACATTCATGTTGTGGATTATATGTGTGTTATACGTCACTACAGGTGTATAACTATAGAATTATCTGATAATATGTGCAGAGTTATGAAATGAAAATAATCTGGAAATGTGATTATTTTTTTTACAATTTGTAAACAAATACATAAATGTGGAAAAAGACATAAACACACTGAAGTCTGCAAATGTCTTCACAGGTCTCCAAATATGCACACCTATATGTAAATGTGAACTAAACTGGGGTAAAAGTGCACATGAATCTATTAATTTGCACAAATATTTGTAATTTTTATTGATTTTTTATGTTTTTGGTGTTTTTTTGTATTTTGTACACAATTCTGAGATTTTAAATGTACATGCAAATTCAGAAAAGTGCAGAGAAGTCTTTCAGTTTTTGCATTAATCTGTAAATTTGAACTGAAATATGGAAATGTGCAAAAAATCTATAAATGTGTTCTGGGATTTATGAATGTGCACACTAATCTGTAACTCTAATTTTTAAAGTGCACAAACGTCTGTGTGTGTTTGTGTGCATGTGTGTGTGCATACATTTTGTGCATCATATATCACAACTCTCCACAGAGAAATATATTGTTACATGTTATTGCAAAAGCACATATATCCTTCGTCCCTCTCCTCTTCCTCTCTGAGGTGTTGCCCCAGCTCGTGTGGGACGCTAAGGGACGCTTTCCTGGTCCTGACTTCTTATGTCGCCTGGTGAAGTACCTTCAGGTTCTGGGAATGTTTGCCTCCTCCTACATGATCGTGGCCATGACGGTGGATCGCCACTATGCTATCTGCTGCCCCCTGCAGGCACATCGCAGCGGGGCCACGAAGCGCTGGAACAGCTTCATCGTGCTGGCCTGGGTACTGTCGCTGCTGCTCAGCCTGCCACAGGTAGGCCAAAGCAAAGAGGCTGGCCACAGATCTGCTCCTGAGATTCACAACTTAGGTTCTGATTACTGTTAGGCTGACCTTCTCTTAGAATTAACGTTAAAAAGAGAAGAAAACAAGGTGATAGTCAAAGAAAGGACAGGGGCATCATTGTGGTCCTAAGCTTTTACTTTAAAGGCCTATCATCAAATTCACATAAGATTACCTTTAACTTTGAAGATAAGAACACATAAACAAAGAAGTAGTGTCCCATTTTTACACATTTCCAACCAACACTTTTATCACATTAAAACATGAAGGTGTAAATAAGCACCGTGCCAATTAAAATCTTATAGAAGAGAGCACAAACACAAAATCAGACTGTTTGTCGTTACCATCACCTCCACTCATCTCTTTGCCGGTTTGCAGGTCTTTATCTTTTCCCGTTCTGAGTTGGCTCCAGGTGTGTATGAATGTTGGGGCAACTTCGCCGAGTCCTGGGGCCTCAAAGCCTACGTGACGTGGATGACCGTAGCCATCTTCATCCTCCCCGTTCTGATCATCACCATCTGCCAGGTAGAACAGAGAGAACCACAAGACAAGATGCTTCTGGAAACAAAAATGTACCCTCTCTCATCTTTCTTCTTTTAGGTGCGAATCTTCAAGGAGATTCATAACAATCTGTACCTGAAATCAGACCGACGCCTGTCCCCTGCTGCTCTCCCTCAATTAAGAAAAGAAACCCAGAGAGGAGAAAGAGGAGGAGGAGGAGGAGGAAAGTCTAATGTCCCCTTCTATGTTTCCCCCCTCATGTACAACAACCCTGGGAATGACAGCAGTTTGGACCCTGTGTCCACCTATCAGCACCTACCAATGGGTCCACTCAGGTCCAGCAGCATCACGTCACATTGTGACGTTCACACCTTCACTGCTCTTCACCCCGGTGAGATTTATACAGAGTACAGTCTGGTGATCATTCTTGGACTCTACAGTAGCTTTGCATGATCCAGTAATGAAAATAATGCTTATTTATCCTACACTGAGCCTTGAGATGGACGTATCCATAAGCCTTAAACCTGCAATAGTTTCTAATGGCCAGCAGGGGGCGACTGCTGTAGTTAGTAAAGGACATCAGTCTGTATAGAAGCTTATGGAGAAACAACCCTCAGTCTAACTCATGTTTCCTGATGAATTTAGGCTCCCAGTCACAGCTCTGCAGTCCTGTTGAAATCAACATGATGTTCATTTGGTAAATTATGGTCCTCACTGGTCTGCAGAAGGTTGATTATGTATATGAAGTATGGTGTGTTTTACCACATGACTGATAAGTCACAGCCTAAGAGTGTGCACTGTTTTTCAGTTTCTCAGTTATGGTTATGATTGATATGTTGGTGCTGCTCAGGTAAACTAAACTTTCCATAAAACTCTTCACCCACTTCTGCTCGAGCTTCAGGTACTTGAGTTCTTGCAGTCTTACTCCTCAAGCAATGTGGTGGTAAAAGGTGACAAAGATCTGGAGTCTCATGCCTGAAATTAGCTAATATGTGCTTTTACTACAATCAAAAAGTTATAAATAAAAAATTAATTAATAAAAATTGAAACATATTTATAGTCTTAACTCATACTTGCAGAAGAAATTTTGGACTTTTCCAGGAAACAGGAAATTTCAGAGAGAGCGAGCGTCACAGGAATGTTTTTGTCCTCCCCGTCAGCTCAGTTGCAAGCGGGCGGCCCACCAGACCCAACAGCGCCCTCTGCTGCCTGCTCACCACACCGACCCAAACTGCCCCCTGTGAGAGGTGGAGAGGTAACAGCAGCCATGTCAAAGACGGTGAGGATGACGCTGGTCATTGTGCTCGTGTACTCGCTCTGCTGGGCCCCGTTCTTCAGCGTCCAGCTCTGGGCCGCCTGGGACCCTGACCCACCTCAAAACGGTACACACACACACAAAGTCCTGCCAGACCAACTTGCTGTAATTTTAAGGATTTTTTTGTTCTCTACATCCCAGTTTTTAAACCTCCAAATCGTATAAAATAACTAAAAAATAACTTTACATAAATACCCTGAACCCAATTGAAATGGAGCGGTAATCTGTTTCTCCACCTCTCATCCTGTGACAGCTGGTGCAGGCTCCTATCTGTACAACATAAAGATGCCTTAGACATGAAGTCATTGTGTTAACTCTAAAACTCTCTAAAGAACTTTTATATACAAGAATTTACAGTAAGTGCCTTTAAGGCTACCAAAGACGCCACCCTGAAGCAGATTTGGACTTGATGCCGTGATCTGCAGTCCCCTGTGCCATTTACGGACCTCCTCCTCCTGTGTATGTACACAGGTGTAGCGTTTACCCTGCTGATGCTGTTGGCCAGTCTAAACTCCTGCACCAACCCCTGGATCTACTCCGCCTTCTCCAGCAGCGTCTCCCCGGAGCTTCGTCTGCTGCTTCACTGTCAGCCGCACAGTCGGCGCCGAGCTTCCGTAACGAACGACTCCACCATCACGCACACCTCCAACTGAACACTGGACACAATGGAGGGCATGTGGCACAGCTGAGGCGGCTGATGTTTAAGGAAATATTAGTTAAACTGTTAAGATGAGACCAGAGTTAACCAATGTGAAGGGGGCGCTGAAAATAGCCGAAAATGAAAAGGTTGAGTGGAGCGAGGATTTTTATTATAATAGAAATATGTGAAATTTTTTTTTTTTTTTTTTTTTTAAATGTAACTGTATGTATTGCCTTAGCTCCATGAAAAACACAATAACTACATTATTGGGCTTCGGCACTATAGAGCTCCATCACTCACACACCCTCCATGAAACCATGGAAACCACGAGTCTCTCCAAAGACTACAAAAATCCATCTTCCAGCACCTGTGAGGCTCATTTCTGGGTCATGTTTGTTAAATCTGAATGTTAGAGCTATGCACTCATTCCATTTCATTAGGTACACCACTGCAATTTTCTGATCAGCCAGTCACATGGCATTAACTTGGTGCTTTCAGTCGTGTGGACATTGAACTTCACCTGGTCGTCTCAACAAACCGAGCATCACACCATGCAGAAAAGTAATTTAAGTGATTTTGGAGAAGGTGTGATTGTTGGTGTCAGACAGGCTGGACTTTCAGAAACTGTTGATCTGCTGGGATTTTCACACACACACACACACACACACACCCACCCATCTCTGGAGTTTACAGAGGTGTGAAGAAAGAGAACATATCCAGTGAGCAGCGATTCTCTGGGTGGAAAAAAAGCCAAACTACTTCAAGCTGATAGAAAGGCAACAATAACTCATAACTCCTGGCTACAGCCAAAGTATGTAAAAGTAAAAGAGGCAAAAAGGCAAAAGAGCATCTTTAAATGCACAACATGTTAAGCCTTAAAGCAGATGGGCTACAGCAGCAGATAAGCACGCTGGGTGCCCCTCCTCTCAGCTAAGAACAGGAAACTGAGGCTGTAATTTACACATGCTCTCCAAAACTGGATAATGGAAGATTGGAAAAACATTCACATGGTAGGGGTCAGAATTTGAAGTGAATGAGCAAGACTCAATCCTGGATTACACCAGCGGGCCGAGCTGCTGGTGGTGTGGAGGATATATTTTGGCACGCCTTTTGCCTCTTGGCACCAAATGAGCGTTGTCTAAACACCACAGCGTACACACAGATTGGTGCTGTCCAACCCTTCTATGCCCAGAGTGTGCCCATCGTCTGATGGTTGCATCCAGCAGGATAACACATCATAGAACTCAAATCATCTGAAAATGGTTTCTTGGATTTGTATGGACTCAGATGTCGTCCAGAGTCCCCTTGATCTCAAGCCAACAGAGATAACGGATGTGCCATGAAGAATCAACGAAGTCTAACTCTGTACAAACAAGGTGTACCTAATGAAATGTCCAGTGAGTGTGAATTTGGGAGTCATTGAGGTTCACGTTTCTCTCTCATCAAGTTTCTGTAAGTATTTGCTAGCTGTGGTAGCTTCAGGTATATAGAGATGCCTCCTTTTCAGGATTTGTGTGCAAGAATGTAAGTTTTATATAAAGATGTTACACATGTGTAATGACTGTAAATGTACAGTTTTTCTGCTAATTTTGAAAAAAGCATTTTTTATAATTATTTATAATTACAGAATCAATAGAGCAGGTTTCATTTTAAAAACTGTTTATTCTCAACACTCAATAATAATATGAACACAAAAAAAATCCACAGCAACTAAAAGAAATAAAATATTACAGAAACTAAAAAAAATTTTGTTCGCTTTATAAAAACACTAAAAAAGGTGCTGTTACAGTACCGTTTTAAAACCCAGTTTAAATGAAACAGTATTGCATCTTTTCAACGTGTCACTTCACAAAACACTCATCCTGAAATTAGAACAACTTTTAATTTGGAATCACCATAATTCAGAAAATAAAACCTTGAGTAACAGTTTATCGATTACCCACAATTTCATGAAGGTCAGTTCTTTTGTTTTTAACGGAAAAGAAATCAGGGTTTGGAGCAGTCGAATGTGGACGTACCGACGCAGCAGATACTCTTTCCCCTGAAATATGAACCTGTTGAACAGGTGGATACTTCAGCGAGGAGAGAGAAACCAGTTTCCCATTGGTACCAGTAGTACCTTTACAAAAATACACGCGAAGAAACAAATTCACACTTTGTAATTAATCACTTTGAATACTAACATTTGGTCATATTTAGTTACCAAAAAACATAACATAATAAGTATCCATTCCTACTGAAAGGGAAACATAAAATCTGTCACCCAGTCAGAAGCTTTCAGGAAGGAAATGCTCGAGCGACCGTGGAAACGCTTCATGTGGACAGGGACTTTATCCGATTCTAAAGCTGGTCATGTGCAATATTTCTGTTACTCTCAATGTGATGAAAACAAAGATGGTAACTGTATTAGTCCCTCTCCCAACAGGGTTCTTTAAACGTTCTCAGCTTTCAGCCACGTTAATTCACCTGGTTAAATCGGTCCTTCTGATATGAGTAATTCTGTACACTTCACAAACAAACCTGTGTGCTGATATTTTTGTGACTGAACTTTCAATGAATGAAATGACAAAATCCCCCTAAACTTTAAAACTACCTGCTGACACAAACACACCTCACTCACTCACGTCGCCACTGATCTAAATACATTAAAATCTATTAAAAGGACCTCGTTAGATTGTCGTTTCCAGAAAGCTAAAATATTTTACTTTTTTTGTAGGGATTTGTAGAAACTGAACTAAACCGTTTTTCACTATTCAAATACCACAAATGTGCTGTTCTGCGCCCCAAAAATAACATAAAAAAAATAATAATAAAATTTTGTAACAACGTTCAGACTACTCAGAGCACACAGAAGCCACCCACCCATCTGTCTACTCCCCACAGCTTCACCCCCTCACACACGCCAACGTTTGCTACCGTTTATTACCCTACCCAGCCTGCAGCTCACGTGGTGGATACATCAGCAGGGTTGGAGCCTGCCTGTGTGACCTGTTCTGATGATGTGCATAAACTTCATCAGTTCAATAAAAGATCAGCGCTGCTCTGAAATTCCACATTTCTGCCTCCATACCTGCATCCTGACCTAGTTTCATACTGCTCAGAAGATTCCTACATTACAGCTTCCTAATTTTCCACAAACAGAAAAATTGATGTTTGTTATTTTATATTCCTAAAAAGGTTAAAAACATGAACCTTAACTTTTCCCTGTGTTGTAGTGAACTACTTTTTACCCCATATTTTTTTAATTAATTAAAAAAAAAAAAAAAAAAAAAAATCTAACTAATATTATGATTAACAACGTGGATGCGAGCACTTACATGCAGCCCTTGAGCAGTGAAGTGATTGTGCAGAACACGAGGGAGAACTTCCTGTATTTTAACATGTATGGTGACCTATTTAAAAAAAAAAAAAAAAGTTAAAAAGTGTGCGCACGAGGCTTTGAACCTTTGTGACAGCTCGAGACCCTGAGACAAAGTCCTCGTTACTTTCAGGGATGTTACAGTCACTCCGTCTGCTGTGCGTCTATCTGTTGTTTATGCAAGCAGCACCGCCTGGAACGCTCTCAGTTCACCAAAAAGGCACGTCAAAGACTGAAAACCCGGAGGTCTGAATGATGCAGAGCGCAGATTCACATCAGTGTGACCGCAGCAGGTCTCTGGTTTTAATCATGGAGCGGTTTCTATGGCTTCAGGATGGTGTAAAAAGGGATTTATTCTCTATAAAGATGCTGTGTGGTTGTAACTGCAGCTCTCGTGCGTGTTCATTTCTTCCCAAGTTTGTCCGTTTACACTGTGTCCTCATCCATCCTGGAGACTTCGTCCATTGTGACAGCCGATGGTACGCCATCCTCGCTCGATTTTGCCGGAGAAGGCGGCGCCAGCATGGCAGCACGCTCCTCTTTGGGCTCCCCTTTTTGCTCCTCCGCTTTCTTTTCTCGGTCTAACATGCGGTAGTTGATGCCCATTCCCACAAAGAGGAAGATGCTTCCGATAATGAGGACGATGCCGCAGGTGATGTAGGTGTAGTTATAGTGCTGGTAGTAGTTATAGAAGCTCCCTGGAGGTGGGCAAAAGAAAGAAGATTCAGATTTTATGATCTGCGTCAACATTTTAACAATTATTACACCGATAATCTTTGACATCAAGTTTTATAACCAGCCCAAATCTCCACCCCCCCTTTTCCTGGGATGTCTTACCTGTCAGTGGTGGGCCCAGCAGCACCGGTACACACTCCACGATGGTGACCAGACCCACAGCTGAAGAAAACCTCTGAGCCCCCACCAGGTCCATCAGCGTCTCAAACAGCACAGCGCTCAGCCAGCCAAAACCAAAGCCAAAGAAGATAGCGTAAACCACAAATCCTGAGTAGTCAGTTGAAATAGGCGCCAGCACGTGACACACGCCGTTGTACAGGACTGATGCAGCAAAGTAGTACTGGATCCTGGGCCGGACCCATTTGGTGTTTGCCAAAACGCCCATGGAGGGTCGAGCAAACATATCGATGAATGCCAGCACTGACAGAAGGAAGGCTGCCTTTTCTTTGCTGATGCCGTTACTCTTTGCGTAATTCGAGAGGAAGACGAGCGGAGAAAAGAGGCCGAAGAACATGACGAAGTTGCCCAGCAGGTAGAGCAGGAAGCCGCGGTGCTTGAAGAGCGTCAGGTCGATGAAGGAGTTGATTTTCTGCAGCACTGTCCTCTTGGGCTGAGGCTGCCCTGCTTCCACTGCCTCCACTTTGGGCGGCTGAGGTTTGGGGCCGATGGGACGCATCAGCGAGCCGGCCACGCAGCAGTTGAGCAGGAGTCCACCGAGGATGAGGAAGCTGCCTCTCCACCCAAACTCATCGTACAGCCAGGAGTTGAGAGGAGCCAAGGTTGACAGAAACACAGGGCTGCCCGCCATGGCAAGGCCGTTGGCGATGGGCCGACGCTTGTAGAAATATTTACCGATCATAGTGAGCGCCGGATTCAAGTTGAAGGCCAGTCCCAAACCTGGAAACGAGGGCACAGAAACAAGATTAACAAGAAAACAAAACTCGTCTCAGCCATCAAAAGAAAGAGTCCAGATTTCCCTCATTTTGAGGATTTACTCAAGAAAACTGATGAAAAACAAACCTCCAATTACTCCAATGAAGAAGTACAGCTGCTCCACCGTGTTGCAGAAAGAAGCTGCAACCAGACCAGACCCTGACAGACAACCGCCGAGGATGATGATCGGTCGGCTGCCGAATTTATTCACGAGGATGCTGCTGATTGGACCTGGAGAGGAACAGGAGAATGGTAAGAAAGAGCCATCAAGCACCATGTAGAGCGACAGAAGACAATTTACTATTTAAAGTACATCTGTGGCCAATATTTTGCTGCCAGCACAGCAGGCAGGACTAACACTTTTGATCCGTGCCAGTTTAATTCCACGCAGCTTTTGAGCCCAACTACAGATTTTCTTTTCTGTGAAACCATAAAAGACCGCAAAACTCAAACTTCTACCACGTCAGAAACAACTATGGTATTTTCCTTCATTTTATTTATTTATTTTTTTTAAACTTGAGATTTAGTCTTTGGTTTAAATAAAATGAGATACTTAAGATGTCTCCTTGAGTTGCTATTAGGATTATTAGGAATTCCACCTTTTTGCCGCACTGAAAACAACTGAAAACCAGCAGGAAACTGAAAATCTGTTTACTGACATTTAACTTGTGTTTAATACGATGAAATCCCCTTTAAATCAATTAGAATGACCAGAAGCCAGATAACTGGCAGAACTTAACCTAATTTATATTTGTTGAGCTCCTGACATGAAATACTACTTTTAATAACTGCGTGACGGACTGCCTCTGGTAACACCACCCACTCAAACACGTGTCTCGAGTTTACGCCACATCTACACCATCAAAGAATAAATACTCCAAAACACGTGTAAATTCAATTTGGGGCATCTTACAGACATGAGTTCATTGCTTTTAAGACTTACAGACAGACTGGAGAGCAGTTCACCAACAGGTGGTGCTATGACAGCACAAATGAAAAACTGGGACAACGCTTGCGTAACAGCACCAGTTACAAGATGTTCACTGGAGAAAGAGGGGAGGAAGGAGGGAGGTGGGAAAGAAATGGGTGAGGAGGAGGAGGAGAAGGGAGCCAGGCAGAGGAGGCCCACGTGTCTCTGCCTGCCTGCCAGCCAGGCTCGCCATGAATGGGCCTTCACATGGATCCAGGCTGACAGTGGACACTGGCTCTGCTGGATACGAATACATACTGAAGGCCTGCACGAGCCTACAGTTACTGTTCGTACAGCATTTTGTTTTCTATAATGTAAACCAAATATCTTTGGGGTTTACACCAGTCAGGAGAAAGATAAGATTAATGGTGACCAATTACAAATTAGAAACATTTCCAAGTTTCCACTCACATCTGGTCTGACTCCCAGTGAAGACTAAACTGCAGTTTTGCCACTTGTGCGTTTTCCCTGGGTTCATTTCATTATTAAAGGTATGAGAGGTGCATTTAAGTCGACCCTTATGTACCAAACTATGACTCAGTAGTTTCCCCTCACACTTTAGATACAGCATAGATTAACTTAATTCCAGGATTAGCTCCCTGAAGTTAAGATAAGACATCTCTGAAAGCTGGATGGTCAAAGTGGTGCGTCTTGATCCACCTCACAATATCCCGAACAAAACCAGCACATCCTTTACATCTGTGAGGGTGACCAATACAAGCACACTGAGCCTTTTCTCCCCCAAAGGAGCTAGTTGGCTCCTCCTTCCTAAGGATGGACGGACACGGTGAAAGACAGCAGCTGATTAGGGATAAACATCAGGCTAGTCATGGCTCATCAAAAGGTAACCTAAGGTGACTCTACAGCTTCACAACCAGACATTTATCACGTGTTCCACAGCAATATTTTGAAATCCTGCAGATTCATCAATAAATAATTTGTAATCATGTCCAACAATAAGCTCCGAGTGGACAGAGAGAGGAGGACAAAAATAGAGTCTTTAAATATTCATGATTTTAGAAGACGCAAAGACTCAAGTGCACTTAGCCAGCATCCATTTCCATTTCACTCAGCCTGGGTCCTTCACGTAGACCATGGTGGCTTTGCCCTTCAAACTGAGCAGAAGGCCACAAAGGCTGAGGGCGCTCTGGCTGCATGAGCACTTACTCATGCACTGTCTCGGACAGCTCGCTTCTGTGTTGTGTCTGTCCCCTACTGAGGGTCTGACCGGCTGGCACAAAGCCCGAGCTGGGCAGGCTGCCATGTTCAGGGTGGTGGGTTTCCACGTTCGAGTCAAACGAGTAAAGTCGTGCTGTGCTTAAAACAAAGACTTGTGCCTGCTGTCTAAGCTTGTTGGAGCTTCACGGTAACCTGAAGTGAAACTGAACAAGGACAGGAATAACTACAAACCCTCAGCACAAAGGCTGCACATAAACAACTCCTGACAGTGTTTGCTGGCAAAGCACAGAGAGCACAGTGAGTAGTGTTCTCAGATATTATATAAATGATCCCTTTCGCCTTCTCCCCCTCCCCCTCCTTCATTTGCTCCCTTTCTCCCTGTGATACCACAAAGACTTGTCCTCATCTCCACTCTGACACAGCATCCACAAGCAGCGAGCAGGCAGGTGTGCGAGCATCTAATTTTAGCACTGACCCTTCTGCTTCAGTCCAGGACTAGATTTATTTATATAAAAGCATCCCAATAACAGAGCGCTAGCATGTCTTCATTTCATTTATTTCATTAAACAACGACTGATCAGACTTTGTGGCAAAAAGAAAACCGTGCAGAAGAAACAGCTGATTGGATTTGCCCCAACAGTTCAAGTGCATCACATTTCTCCACCAGCCACATTACTCACAGATCAACGTCCCTCCATCTGGCCTGCATTAAACCCATCTTTTTTTTTTTCTTTTTTTTTGTGTGGTTTAAAGCTCAGTACGACCATCACATTCAAAACATCTACCTCCATCCATCTATAAACTCTGTTTACACTGAGGGGCAGCCAATCACAAAAGGGGTGTCTTTAAGAGAGAAGAATGACAACAACTTGATTCAGGCAGCAGAAGAACTGAGGAGTTGCTCCAAAGCTCACTATAAGCTAAATTAGTCTTATTCATGACACTGACTCATGCAAAACTACTCTAGGCCAAAGCTAAAAATATACAGACAAGCTGGCAATAAAACTACACAGTTTCAGTGCATATTATATCACTCTTTGTTCAATGCTCATCAGAAACCAAAGCACGGCAGGGTTTGTTATAGAAAAAAAACACTAATTTTCTAACACAGGAAGCCACTGTGAATGAGTGCAAGAGAAAAACAAAACAAATTGCCAGCAGTGTCAACAGGAAAAATGGACAATAAAACACTTCATGTGTGGTGAACTTCAAACTCTCTTTTTTTTGCTCTAGAACATCAAGACAGTAAAGAGCCTCTGCTCTTAGTGCAACACAATAAGCACCCATACACCAATTCCCACTCATCCCTTCTTCAGACACAGGCTCTTTTTCCTCCTACTGACTCAGAAAAGTCAGAAAGAGACGTCCTGTATCCGTGCGCCTACTCATCATGAGGTTGTGACCGGAATTACGCGGAGCCACAAAAAGCCCCCTTTCCCCACTCCACAACGTAAAATCCTGGAATTTCTGACTACAAAGTTAACGAACGTGTTTTTGTTTGCAACTCCACTACACGTCTAAAGCTGTAAGGATTACACAAATCAGGATCAATAATCCTCTTGCCTGGGTTTCCCAGACTGCTTAGAGTTATACATTAAATAAGCACGTCTGCCAAAAAGTGCAGGAATAACATGTTCAGGGTACAAAGCCATTTAAATTGGGGCTGGAACCACGCCAGTCGCTAGTGTTTGTACCTTCTATACGCACGTACGTCTTTGTGTCAGTGAGGGAACGTGTACTGTGGAGCCCTGACTATCTATAGGATTACTGGACTTGTGACCAAAGTCTTAAGTCATGGAGTGATAATCGGAAACAGGTTTTTTCCAGTAGAAAAGAGGGTGAAGATCAGACAAACATATCTATCTTCAAGACAGCCTGCCGCACAAACAACAGCACCGTGGATGTCATTTTATTTATTACACAACTATGACTCAAAAATATAGCAATTTTTTTTTTACAATTTAATGCAAACATTTCCTGTATGCATTTTGTTTTTATAAAAATCAGATGGCTTTCTTTAAAGGGACCCAATTCAACAGCTCTACAAAGAGCGCTTCTCCTTCATAGAAATATGAATAGAAATTCTTTATGAAAGAATACTGATACAGAATGGGAACATGAAAAGTAAGGCTCTGTAAGCATTGTGTTTGATTTCCCTTTATCCTCTAAAATTTTCATTTGCATCACTCATTTTTATCTGAAGCATTTCATATCGTTTAGTACATATGAGGTCTGTAACCTCACTAACAGTTCCAGTTGAAAAACAACGAACTGCATCCTGTTTACAACAAGAACTCATCGTGCACATCGCCACTTATAACAGTTCCTCCCAGAAAGACAACTTTTGTGCTTTCTTAACTACCCTTTAAAGAAAGTAGAGCATAAAATTAAAGTGGCAGGCAAAAGAAATCGTGTATGAGAAAGTACAAACTTTGGGAAAGATGTGGGTTAAACTTTTAAATATTTAACAAAAGAATAGGATCCCATTTAGACTGAGTCAATCAGATGTAAACAGCTGGTGTACACAGGGCTATTGAAATTGCTCAAACAGCTAAATCTCCCAAAGCTACTGCTAAATCAATGCAAATCTGTTTACTGCATTTACAAAGAGGGTACTTCGTGTGGTTTCTGGGAAGAAAAAACAAAACAAAAACAAACCCCCACACACATTAGAGGGGTTCAATGTCAGGAAAGATTATTTCACAGCTATGATTAAAGATGTTTTGACTAAGTCTATTTGGCCTTCACACTAAAAATGCCCTCAAAGCATCACATAGTGAGTGTGAACACCAGGGGTTATTAGGACTGTTTTCATGAGTAAGACTAATCATGGCCCTCTGAAATCTTTATTCCTGACAAGGGAAATAAGGAAAGTTTTACAAAAGATTTAAAAACAAAACAAAACAAAAACAAAAACAAACAAAAAAAACCTCTTCACTCTCGACCGGGAAAGTCACATTCATCTCGTCTGGGACCTTCAATCACTGTTCCTTTCGGCTGTAGGAACCAAAACTGAGTTTGGGTAAAAACTGACCCTTTTAAAACAAACCGAGATAGATCAGATTTCAGTGTTAGCAGGGTGCCAAGTTCAACCCACTTATTTTACATGGTCTTATTTATTGCTGTTCGATATAACGATATATATCGGATGACGATATAAAAATGTCTATCGTTTCATTTTACGCTATCGTTTGTTTCGTGGTGTCGCAAAATAAACTGTTTACGGCAATATTTTTTCATCGTTTTGATGGTCACTGTAGTGGCTATTTTAATTTCGTAATTTCTCTCTCTTATATTTAATATAACCACACTACGGACGGACAAGCGCTTGTTTTTATGCGTTGCGGTTAGCAACAACGACGGTAACACCATCGCGTGTCCGCTTGTTTATGTTCCACATAAACCCTTCACAATAAAGCTCAAGATCCTGTTGAGACTTTTCAAAATAAACTCAATCACGAGCAGATTATTTACGGATGAGAAGCAAAACAAGAGCCGCCAGGTGCTAAAAAACAAACCTTAGACTCAAACGTTAGAACAGGCTTTTCCCCGCAGCACGCCGCGTAATAAATACTCACAAAGCTCCAGCTACATGACGCGCAGCTGGAAACACTTGCCGCAAGTCGAGCTGCCCGAGATTCACATAATTTACAGAAAATGTTACATTTTTGTGATTTATATCGTTATCGGACGATAGAATTCTTATATCGGGATATGAGATTTTGGTCATATCGCACAGCCCTAGTCTTATTCATATAACTGCTAGAGACAAGTTTCAATTAAAATTATACCCCAATAAGAGGTTTAATGAAAAACCTATAGTGTCATTCGCTGAGAGAGGACAGTCCAGCTCAGTGACCACATGACCTCTTAAGTACACTACAGTGTAGAAGTCTGACAAATTAATTTGAGTGGGGTCTACGACCAAAAACAGCTCTACTGGTGTAACATACAAACTAGTGAGGGAGTCAGGGGTTAAGTGGCAGTTTCTGGGTCAAATAATGATCCTCGTGAGAAGATTCTCAAAGATATGAAGCCATTTGTACTACTTTGTTGTTGGTATGTTTAAAATGCACCAACAGTACATCAAGTAAACCCAAAGATGTTTAACCAGAGCTGAAGAATGACCTGTAATTGCACTCAGAGTTTCCCGTCTCTGAATTAATTGCCCCTTGTTGTACATGGACTGACTGTTTTTTGCATGTGTAATACCAAAAGGTCAAATCTAAGCCGGAAAAAACACTAAATAATTAAGTGTCAACCTTAAAGGCTGGTTATCGTGGTGACACCTGTGGGTACCCGTGGTTACGTCAGACAGTTTAATACAAAACAAACCTGTTTCGATCAGCGCCAGGCAATGCCTGGCCTTTTGCCACCATTCTGTCAGCAGCTGTGACCTTTTTATGCAGCACATGGTTTGACTTTGAAAGCAGTAGGGCAGAATGCAAGTGAAACTCACCTGCATCACGCCTAATGCTTTAATACAGCTGCTCCTTTTACACCATGTTAAACCGATCTGCTGTGGAACGAAGCAAAAAATGACTATTCTTTTGTTTTAATGCATCTGATCCTGAGTTATACACTTGCTGGAACACAAATTACATTACATACACTAAATCTTCATTTTTCATAAACAGTAAGTTAGTCTTGGATCCTGTTCCCTGTTAAACAAATATTCCAACAATTTTGGTTAAACTTGTGGCCGGCTGCTGAAATATTACCTTCTACTGCCAAATGACACAACTTTGAGGGAATCACTTATGTTGGTCGTATTAATTTCAATACATGATGCATGACTCATTTTTGGTTTCTGGTTAAAAGGGAAGTTTGTGGGCGTTAAATAGTCTCCCTTTATGATTGTCTCACTCTTACCTACGTACAGAACATCCTGTGCATTTATTTGTTCGCACTGTTACTCAGCTTTCAGTGACGTTGCGCATGACTCGTGTGGGGTGTGGTTTTTTTTTCCCCTCCCCTCCTTTTGTGGAAGTCTGTGTGCGTACGTGCCTTGCCTCATGTGTTAACCAGTCGGTGAGTAAAATGGTTGCGGTAACCTAAACCTACAGTCTTTCAGCTTCTCTCATTTAGTACAACGACTCCAGGAACTGGTGATCTGTGAATTGTGAAGCAAGAAAGTAGGAACATTTCAATATTTGGGGGAATACATTTCACCAGCTGGCTCCTGTTGTGCAATTTCACTCCTCCCATCATTTCCTCCCTCGGTAGTTTTATAAAAGTCTTAACCTGCAGAAAAAGACTGCAGACTGACACACAGCTCTGAAATTTGAAGTACTAACGAACACAGAGACTGTGGGGGGTTGAAACATGAGGGCTGTGCTGACTGAATACACTTAGGTCCTTCTTTATCTGTCTCTTCGACTTTGTCTTCAGAAGAAAAGCAAAGAAATTCGATCTGAAAATCAATCACTTCTGTCTTTTTGTAAATATGTCTTAACAATCCCATGTATATGTAATTAAGCCCAAGGACAGCTTGCTTTCCAATGATCAGACTCATAGTTTAGTCGTGTTTGTACATGAACTTGAAGGGAATTGGGTCAGGATATTTTTCACAGGATAGCAGGAAACAGCCCATTAAAGATGCATTTAGACTACTGGAAATACTCTGAGTGCTTTAAATGATGGAGATGCCTGGACAGAGCATGCAGCAGGACTTGGTAGTAGTAAACCTGGACCTAGTGGGTTAAAGATCAGACAATCTCTGATCACATGTGACATTTGTGTTCTTACATGAGTGACAGTCGAGGAAGTCCTAGAAAGCAGCTCTGCAGATTTCCCTCTTGAATTTCTGCCAGGCCTGATGGGACATTGTTCTTACCCTACCCTCTAGTCCTGACAACTTCAGGTTACCTAAATTTAAAGCTCTATTCCCAGCAGTGACAGAGGTGCCCAACTAGAAGAGACAGAAGACACTACCAGAAATAACACTGCTGTACCGCCCATCTTTTCTGATTTACAAAGACTTGTAAAATTCAAGGTAATTCCTCTGCAGCCAAGAACAAATCTAGAACTGCTCAGCAGTATGGGCGGCACATTCATTTCAAACACACATCTATCTAAACATGCAATTAGCAAAATCTCTCCAAGCAGCAGTGAGCTATAAGAATACACAGCTTAGAGGCAGCTAAAGATGACTATTCTGATGACCAGATTTGGTCCCCGATTATTCAGCAAGCACAAACTTGATTTTTGTACAAAGTGTTGAGTTTAGCTACCAACGGACCAACAAGACATCTAGCCAGTGTCCATAGTTAGTGCATGTTCATGTTAATATCAAGTAAAGCTGTGTTTCTGGGTTTATTTTCAACTAAAGTAGTGAGTTTGTGCAGATGAGCCTCATACATGCCAGCTGAACTTTTGTCAGCTTTAGGAAATGCAGCTGAAGAGTTAAACATTCTTTTCTTATTACTAGTTAGCATCACTGGTGGCCTAATTCTGCCCTCTCAGCCAGAATTAGACCTCAAACAAGATGATAAACAAACACCACATTACATCTGAGCAATCTAGCGGAGAGCGCCAACTCCAGCGATTGTCATCAACACGTACTTCTAACCCAAATGAGGTCACGTGATGCATGGGGTGCTTCCGTTTGCATGTTACTGCTTTTTCCAGCTTAAGTGGAAGTTTCACCAATACACAGCCCACAGAAGATTTTTATAGGTGGAAAATTCTGGCTTTATGTAGGAGTCAATTGTTCAAATTGACGGTATTAAAAAAGCTATATGGGTGTCACCTTTGAAACTGCCATTTCAAAAGTGCACTTTCACAGCCTCATGAAAGAGGCAGTTAAAATTTTGCAACGAGAAATTTCAGATATGTCGAAATACACGTAGATTTTTTTTGCATTACGTGCTGTTGAGTCCATTTTATTTACACTAAGCTTATGTATTGCCCATTGTAATCCCTATGTTTACCCAGTAAACCACAGCATGAACCCTTATGAGAGAAGTGAATTTAGTCATTAATACAATGTGTTCTTTTTCCATTAGGTTTTGAATGGGTTACAGTAGAACAAACATCTGCTTGATTTCCTTTTTCTTTTCCCTGCAACCACTGTTAGGCACCCATTGAGTGTTCAGTGAGGGCTATTCAAGCTGTGAATGACTCAGAGTTTGAGTAGTGAAGGATGGATAGCATGTTTACTTTGGGCGAACGACAGAGGCAGAACCGAGAAAGCTCCAATAAATGTTTAAATGTTTATACCAACAATGATAGATTAAATAAAAATAAAGCGCTCCAATAATTCTGTTTCACTGCCAGCATTCCCTGGTCGTCCGCTAAGCCAGGACACTACAGGGTCATCCAGATGAAGCCCTATTAGAGCCAAGTCATGTAGGTCTATCTTAATAAACTATGTAATTAAATGTTGACTGCAAATTGTAGTCAACTTGACGTATTGACTTGACTGTCTCAGTCTGCCTGCCATCAGATATGAAGTCTTTCAGGAAACTAAAAACTCAACTCCAGTTTTTTTCTTCTGTCAGGTAGTGACAGACTTTTCCTGGTAGCTGAAATGATGACTTGTTCCAACTGTAGAATGGCATAAAAAGGGGGAAAGGGGAAGCCCCATTTTTTGAGGTCATCTTGCATGCATATTGAGTTAATGGCTCAAAATTAAAGGATAATAGGAAGTACATCAAATGTTTAAAATGATCAACTCTAAACTAGAATGAAAGATTTAACTGAGCTCCAGGACGTGAGTTCAAATCAGATCTGATGAGCATCATTTCTGCTGTTTACACAAAAACATAACATTTACACCTGATTCAAGGACGTGTTTCTATAAACAGAAAGCAATCCAGTCTTTGCAACACCAGTGTGGGTGCTGTGCTGGAGATGTGTTGTACATTAGTGTAGAATCCTAGAGGAACACTTCAGGAAGCTACAGCTAAAGATAACTAAAGCATACAGGAAGACTTTTCCTTGTTGCCAGTTATTAAAAGTAAGTTCTCAGTGTTTCGGAAGCTGTGCAGTAAGTTTGGCTGACAGGGTTTACCACAGAAGTCATTCTTCTAACATCTTTGACCACGACCATTATATTAGGAGCGGTTCTGTAAGGAAAAATGGATGGAATGTCCAAAATGTGGATTTAATGCTCATGACTATCAATTAAGGTGATAATTGATTGAACAATAATCAATTTAGTAAGTTTTTGATTCTAAAATTTTAATTACAACCTTAGTTTCAGCTTCTTATCTGCAAGCGTTAACAGTTTTCTGCTTAATTCTGGTTTAGTGGCCACAATAAAATGGTCTAAAAACAAACATCTTTGTGCATTTGTATAACACCTGACAACAAACTAATTAAAAAAAAAATAAAATAAAATTCTTAAGGACACTTCAGGGTTTTAGTTGTTGATGTTGACAGCTGATCACTCACCTCCTGCATACATGACAGCCAGCATGATGGAAGAGATCCAGGACACTTGACTCGGTGTGGCATTGAAGATGACCTCGATGTCTTTGAAGAACACAGTGATGGATTTGGGGAAGGCGTAGGAGAAGCCAATGGAGATGAAGGCCCCCAACACCACCGCCCAACCCCAGCCACCCTCAGGAGGGGTGTACCCTACTGGCCCGCCAACTGCTGGAGGCATATTTGCTCACGACAACTGAGATGACGATGGAAATTGTGTTTAAGGCCGTTCCTGAAGGACAGCGGAGCTTCACAGGACTAGAGGATGCAGCACAAACTGGGAGTACAAGCGGTACCTGTGAAGGAAGCGAAGAGCAGGGAGTGTGTTAAAATCCAGAAAGATTGTGCAACAAGGTGATTGCGATACAGAAAATTCCTCAGAATCTATCCAAATTACTCCCACTTACAAGGCATCAAGTCAAAGTACAGTCTTTATAATATTAGACCTGTCATACTCATACAAAGACATTTACTATTTTTAAAAACTTTTACTATTAATATTCTGACAAATCTCAGGGGATCTGGTCTTCCTCAGAAGGAATTTAAAGTCACCAAGGATGCTGCAACCACACGTGTATGCAGGGTCATCCCCCAAAGGTGCATTTCTCAGCCAGGAAAAACCCTGCTCATCATAGGAGGAAAGGGTGACTAATAACATATCTTAGCTGAGTTGTGCCAGTAAGACACAAAAATGCAACAGGGGTGTATAATGCTAGAAACCTACAACTGAAGCTTCAGAATGAAAATTGGCCATTATTAATACTCTAAGGCCAAGGCACTCGCAAGCCAGTCGACTGACAGCCTAATGGACAGATGGATAGATCAGGAGACATCATGCCAAAACCACCACTTTTTTGAAGCCCCGATATATGGTAAATGGACTGATTCTTATATAGCGCATTTCTACTCTCCCGGAGTACTCAAAGCGCTCTATACAACTGCCTCATTCACCCATTCACACCCACTCATACAAGCACTTCTAAACTCAAGTGCAACGTAAACTACATTCATACACATTTATACTCCGATGAACGCATCGGAGGGCAACTCGGGGTTAGTATCTTGCCCAAGGATATTTGGCATGCAGACTGGGGAAGCCAAGGATCGAACCACCAACCTTCCGATCAGTAGCTGATCTGCTCTACCACCTGAGCCACAGCCACCCCATATATGACGTTCTCAATTCAAGAACACCTGCCAACATTTTTATTCTCTCTCAGCCAACTGCTTCTAATCGTTTTAATTGGGTACAAAGGCAAACACCAAATGTCTTCATACATGTTGGCATTTGGTGACCTGGTGAATTACTTTATCACATCAATATAAAATTCCAAAGCTGCCGATATTGGCACCATTGGGTCTGATGAAACGCCAACAGCTCAGCTGGCAATCATTAGTCATGTCGAAATTTAAGACCTGAAAGACCATTGAGCAACTGGTGAAGACCAAGTTTTAAAAACCAAGGAACAAGGCCAGGGAGTGGCATACTCTGTTTTAATGTCATCTAAGATAAGATGGCGCAAGTAGTTAAATGTGGAACTTTAGCTTTGGTCTGTTCTTTGTTGGCCTCCCTACAGTCCTAGTTTATGTTGTGCACACAGAAATTAGGAAGAGAAGTTCAATCTATTCCTTGCTCCATGGTGTAAATTAGCCTTTCTACATGAAGTGCTTAATGTCCACTTGCACAGACAGCAAGCAGAAATTATGAAGCTTGCATAAGCTGTTATCTTATTTCTCATCTGAAGAAACTCAATTGCCCGGTAACGGTGCCATTCCTGTTCGTGTTCAGTTCTTGAGAAACACTCCTCTCAGACTTGTTCATTTCATGGCAGAGAAAGCTAAACACAGAAGCTATCTGGTGAACTGAGTGTAAAAAACATAACCAACAGCCCCAAAAGAATTACTGTCCACTTCAATCACATCTCAAAACCTGCTTGTCCAAAGCAGCTTGCAACACAGATAGTTTAACAGTAAACATGATGGCTCGCTGTTTGGCTTTTTTACAGCTGGAAATTCCTGATCTGCTTCTATGAATGCAACCATCTAAATGTCCCCTTTCCAATTTAGGTCACACACACAACGGAGCCATTTATAGCTGGCTCTGACATCATCTCTGCTACTGTTTGGGTTTGCTTTACCTTAAATGGACTTTAGAACACACCTTTATTAACCAAAAATAGACTGAAGGGACCCTATAGCTCTATAGTGATGCTATTTAAAGCAGAGTCATGGAGAAACTCCCACTCAAATCACTAAAACCAGTTTTCAGTGCACTGAATAAGAGGACTGTGTTCTGGGAAACTTCAAGAGCATCCAGCCAGTCTTTCAGTAAGAAATGAACAGCCAGGAGTGAAGTTCTCCTACACAGCATTTAGCCTTGATCATGTTGTAAACAACCATGCTCTACCAATCATTGCAGATGTAGAGTGACTGGTTAACCCGGCCCCACGCTCACAGCACATCCCCACAGCTAGCTCTCACTGTTCTCTTCTCTCACATGCTGAAACTTGTGTAGCCATCACCTCTGCCTGTGTTGAACAGAAGGGAAGCAAGTTACTAGGCTAAAGACTGCATCGGCCAAATTTAAAGCACAGACTTGTGTCATTTCGAACTTTAAACACATTTTCATCACAACACATACACACAAACGTGACTGCTTGCAGCTCTGATTGTTAATCAAATCTAAGACCGCAGACTGGAGTATTAAAGCCCTGAATCTGGTTGTTTTGCATTTTTTTGTTCATTTGGCTTTTATACTGAGCTTTCAGTCTCTCCCTTCCTTCCATTTGATTAGTTTCAATAGTTGGCATTTCGTCAACTTCAGAATCTTTTCTTGCACCTAAGATTACATTTAAAAAAAAAAAAAAAAAAAAAAGTAGTCAAGTACCAATCTATGCAGTTCTTTGCAGCCTTTATTTCCAACTTGAAGCATGAAGAGAAGGTCACACAGGTTAGACTCAAGATTGAACTAAATCTTGTCTAAGGCTGCATAAGGTCAGAGTTCAGACCCTATGAGGGACTGAATAAGGCATATCTGGGCTGGCTCTTCTTGCTGCCCATGATGCACTCCTAACTGTTACTTTCACTGCACTTTATTCCTAGATTTTAACTTGGTAGTTTTTATAAAAGTCGGGTTTTGTCATTTTGGAGCTTATGAGCTAGATCATTTCCATAAATCAGGGCTGGGGATTCACAAAAGGCCCTGGGTAAAGATGCACCAATTTATGGGTCAATCTACTCACTTCAGTGTTCACGTTGCCATTAGTTTCCTCTAACCTAATTAGCTGTACCAAGTAGGGCTGCCACGATTAGTCGACTAGTCACGATTACGTCGACTATTAAAATCGTCGACGACTAATTTAATAGTCGACGCGTCGTTTGAAGCTTTGTAAGATCCCAAAAGACGCAGGAATAAGTAGTAGTATTTAAGAGTGTAATAACGGACTGAAACAGAAGATGGCAGCACTGCATGTACAAGGATGCCAGCTGCCGTTAAACCCCGAAGAAGAAGAAACTGTGTTCCAGAATTCATAGCGCGGCCCAGCGCAGTTGTCAACAATGGCGGCAGCTAGTTAGTTTTAATATTACAATTATTATTCTTTCTGGGTCACAAAATAAACGTTTAACATATTTTCAGGTGTACATTTTACGTCCAATGGATGCATGATCTGATTAGTCGACTAATCGCAAAAATAATCGGTGACTAGTCGACTATCAAAATAATCGTTTGTGGCAGCCCTAGTACCAAGAGCTGCTGCTGTCATATGGGAAAGTGGCAGCTAGTGGCAATTCACCCTTGCTACTCCAACAAGTACAACCTGTGGTTAAGGGAGTTGATAAAATTGAAAGGAGCAGACCTACAACAATTACCATCAAGAGAGAAAGCAAACAAAAAGAAGTTTTTCCTTCCCACTGTCGCCAAATGCTAGCTCAAAACAAGTTGTTTAATAGCTTGGGTTTTCTCTGTATTATTGTAAGGTCTATCTTACAATATAAATCACCTTGAATCAGAATACTTCATTAATTCCTAAGGAAATTAGGAAGCGACTGCTATTGTGATTGGGTGCTATATAAATAAAGTTGAATATTGTTTTCCTACCTATGAAGTACACTTATGGCAGATAATTGGGCCCACTGCCTTTTAAATACAGGATGCTTTATATGTAGAGTCATTGCTTATAGGAAAAGATTTTGCTGCAGGTAGTCAAGTTCCAGCTGGGCTTCAAATCCTGGCGAGGAACCCAGCATATGAATAAACACGCGAGCTGGTGTCAGAGTCACGTGTATATCAAGTATGATTCAGTTCCTTTTCAAGTATTCAAGCACCCAGGAGGAAGACCAGTAGGTTGAGATGGAGCTTACCACATGCCAGTTGGTCTGCACTTTCCAGAGTGCCAACACGCTGTGTATTTCATCGTATGGGTTTAACAGACCTATTATGTTACTACTCATACTAAAAGTGGTCTGTGCAATGAGCATGTGTCACCATTCCTGAAAAGGAAGGGATGACACTGAGGTCATCTCCATCCAGTTTTACCTGCATAAAAATAATGTGACCTTTTGAGATATTATATGGCTAGACATGACCTCCACATGCGCCATTATGCAGACACATGGGAGTTTCTGAAACTCAGTAGGACTCTACACTGAGTCATAATGTACCAAGACAGTTCAGTTCTCTCAATATTTAGGCCTCAAGGATTGAAGCAATGTTGCAAAAACAGTGGATTTTCAGCCCAGTATGGAAAGTTTCTGACAATTTTAAAAGCGATTACTGAGACAGGCTTGTTAAATGGTGAAAAGCAAACAAGACAGTTCTACTTCCTCATTACATGCCTGCTCTGACGGTTTCAGACTCCTCACATTAACAACTACAGAGCTGCCAAACACACACAGCTGAGACCTCAACATGAACCCTAATGGCCATAAAATAACTTTTACTCCAAGCTGGCTGGTCTACACTGCATGCCTGGTCGGATCTTCTGTCGTAGACTTTGGTTCACACACACACACTTGAAAACACAATACCATCACAGGAATAATTTCAGAGTATCTCTGTGTACTTGTATTTATTCATTAGAAAACATCCCTCTCTGTCATCACGTCACCAATCTTCACTCACTCAGCACTCAGCCCAGTAGCTTAATGTTACCTAACACACTATCTTACCACTGGTGCAATTTAGGAGGTCCAGATTAGGCCAACTAAATGTCAGTAGCTCAGATCCTTTGGCTCTGGCCTTTAATGTACTATGACCTTCAAGAAAGCCAACTGGATGTAGAGAAAAGTCATCCAGGGGCCACAGAGTAAGCCTGGCAACAGCAGTGAGGTCTTCATGTTGCTCAAGGAGTTGTTACCCAAGTCCACTTTCAGTGATCTCACCAGGCAGAGTTCTCACATGCTTGTGAAAGCACTTGCACTGTACCTCAAGTCAAACTCAGCCTTTGATGTGCTGCACTTAAGTGCAATTTCATAAGGGAAAAAAGCCAAAACACAAAACTTAATGTTCCACTCACCATGGAGACAAAAAAAAAAAAAAAAAAAAAAAAAAAAAAAACTGGGGAGGGGGTAAAAGTCCCATCAATTGCTACTGAGTCAGCGATAAGCTAAGCACTGGGGTCCTGACATGAGTTGCACCACTGCCTTCCTGTGCTGAGGAGGAATGTGATGACACTGCACCCAATCTTCCTTTATTCCTGACAAACCAAACTGCACTGTGTGCATTTTAAGTGTCCCCCGCCACCCAGAGTTTCCTCTTCACTCCAACTTGTGGATGTTTCAATTTGAGGCTGATGAAATAGTCCCATCAGGCTCATTTATGATCCTCATCATTTTCAGGAAAATGTGACACTAATTGCTAGACCAAGAGCAAACATCACAAAGGAAGCTAGAAGGAAAGGGTCAGCAATTTGATGCATGTTTGCAATGGACTTAACCACCAACTGTGGTCAAGATGACATCTGATGAAAAGCTCCACAGACGCTGCTCTTCCTTTCTGCCGCTCACTCACCATGTTCCTTTACACTTGTTGGGAAGGTTTTACTACACTTAAACATAATGAGTTCTTGGAAGACTAGCCTCTTTTTAAGTACATATTTCCTTCCCTCTTGCTTATAAATTAAAATCCAGTACATTCATTTAACGCTGAAATCTCATTCCAACACTGACAGATGCCAAAACTCAGGGTCTTAAAACTGAACTGGATCTGTGAATCTTTATTATACCCATGAGTAAATGAATACTTACACAATGCGTTGATTTTTCTATTCACAGAAACGAAATTCACGGAAACTGAAATAGTTGCACAGTTGCAATTTGATAACTTGAAAAACAGATCAAAACACATGATGTCACAACAATCCAAGTTCCCTTTTTTTAATGCCTTCAAAGCATTTCTAAAGAAACTGAGTGAAAGATGTCGCAGATCAGGAGAGTAATATTTGCAATTCAGTCTTTGGTAACTGAAGCTAATAAGAAGCAGCTTTTTAAAGCAAGTTAATCTGTATTTTTTAAATTCTTTGTACTGTACATAGCCTTGCGTGACCGTGGGTTACCTTATGTACTTGCGACAGAAAGGTCATCAGAGGCCAGATCTGGCTTGGATAGGCCAGCTTCTCAATTACACTTGGAGAGGGAACAGCCTATGACAACGTATAATGTTTCTTTCTGCATACTGGATCCCATTTTAGCACCATACCAAGACTAAGATACATTACTTTCAATTTCTCCAGGAAATGTGGCATTTTCTGAGCAGTGATGCTCTGTAGACCAACAGCAAGCTAAGCAAACTTTGAATAATTTGGTCCATGCAAAACAGTTGCCCATTACAAACTTTGTTTGTATATGATACGAACAGTCTTGACTGTTACTAGCCTTAATTGCTGTAGTCAACCTCATTACTGCTGTGTGTCTTCAGAGTGTGATATGGGTGTAAACTTCCTGACAGGAAACTAAAAAATAAGGTGTTTTTTAAACTACCCCTTCTTCATTAGTAGTATGTATATATAGTATAGTATATAGTTCAGGCATCAAGATAACTTTAATTCTATGTTTGTAAACAAGAATAAACAAGAATACTGTGCCTTTCATTTCCTGACACAAGTGACCACACCATATTTTTAAAACACAAGAGGCCAGCTCATGGAGCAACTGTTGCCTTAGGTATCTCGCTCATAAACGCTTATTTTAGGCAACAAATATGTTGGTTGGTTGGCAGGGGGTCAAGATGACACCTCACCTGTGAGCCAAATAATTATATTCACAAGTCCACAAGTCTATTTATGTCGACAGACTTCCAAAGCAAAAAACATGTGGAGCACGAGTGCCACCACAAGCATTTGGGCAGCTGTATCAGCTAATAGCATGATAGTAGAGTTAGCCTTTCAAGTTGGCTCTACTAGCAGGAGAGGGTTAGACGCCGAGTCAACACTCAAATAAAATAATCGCTATCCTGCAACCAGAACCAGACTTAGCTGCTCACTATACATGAATCAAAAAAAAAAAAAAAAAAAAAAAAAAAACAAACACCTGCTCAAGGTGAATCTTCTATGCTCTTACTGAGAGATTCCCATAACATGTCCAGTGTACCGTGGGATGTTCTGTCAACCAAACAGTACTACACACAAAAATCAGTTAGAAAAAAAAACAAAAAAAAAAAACAAAACTACTACATATTAGTGCACATCAAAGGCCTTGAGTAATAAAGACCTAAAGCTGCCTGGAGAAGTTACTGTGAGAGCTACCCATCTTAGGGATTGCTCCAAGTTTGTTTAAGGGTACCTGGAAACCAAAAATCCCTTCAGCAAGAAGAGATTTCTCTTTTTTCTGTTTTATCCACTTCAAAAGATTCCTGGACCTGAATTGGAGGGCACAAGATTGTTTGTTGGATTGTGTAGAATTATCTGACAATGACATGATGAAGGTTGTGCCAGTGGATCTTATTTCTAAGCAAAACTGCTATGGTTTTTTTTGGTTTGTTTGTTTTTGTAGGCATTCCAGACTTGTTTCTGCAGATATGAATACAGGTGGGCATTGAAACGTTTGGTATGCACTTCTGTGTACCTCTGCTGCCCTACAGCGCAAGTGCAAATGTGCAGTGTGCGAATAAGAGGTTTGCTACAAAAACAAAACAGTGCAGGTTTTTTAAATTCTCACTTCATATACTGCAAAAACCTAACGACATGTGCAGGACTGGTTAGAAACATTGGTTTTATACGTCACAGACCAAACCAGCATCAGATATCATGTCACCCAGACAGAAAGAAGTGAGATGTGAAGTTTACCGCCTGCTGTTAATGTGAAGTAGGCTTCACCAGTGGGAACAGAATAATGCTGCCTTTTCCCCTGAGGTCGTACTGATCTGTGCTGAAGCCCAGTTAGGTGTTTGTGTGCAACAGTAAAGCAGGACAAGTCCTGAAGGAACCATCAATGAGGCCATTCATCCCCACTAACAACGCTTCTCTCAGAGTGTAGAGGGGATGGGGTTACCTGAAATCCAACAGACTGAGAATAAAAAAGTGGGTACAGCAGGTGAAAGGTTACAAAAGTCTGACAATAAAACAAACTGAGGCTGGATTTATACAATGTGCCCTTGTACTGAGATTAATGACTAACCTTTAGAGGGTTCGACTGCAGGACAAACACTGTCAGCACTAAGACTAAAAATGCCAGGCTTGCTTAATTTGCCAAATGAAAGACAAGATACTGCAGCCACTCACTGAAAACTGGCGACAGGAAGCAAGGGAAGGAAGAGAGAGAAGAGGGTTAGCCAGGATACTTAAGGGAGGAGTGAGTTTGTAATTTTACAGCATCATGATGACTCAGAACTTCCTTAACCCCATGACTGAACATAAGACAACATAACTCTCACTTTCGATTGGATTTTAATATCTTGGAACAGGGGAAAAATTACTTTAGATGACAGAAGATGATCTTTTCAGTTAAGACTGGTTTTTATATAAACCAATTGAACCCATTTTTTCTGATCATTACACCAAACAATATTACTAGTCAAAATAATTGCAGTGTGACGTTTACCAGCTTGCAGTAATTAGCACTTAAACCCCACAGGCATTCACTGCTGTTAATGTGGCCCCATTGTGCACTTCAGAAACTCACGTACACATAAATCCTTATACTTTTGCATGCAAAGCCTGTGCATGTACACACGCACGTAGGCCTGATCGAGGACAATCAGCTGCCACACGCAAATGTTTCACCCTGGAGTCCAGCGATGCTCACGTGAAGCTCGTGCAGGTGTAAATGCACGTACCCAAACCATGACCAGTGTCAAATACTACTATAGCATTCAGACACTCGCATTACAGGATTCTTCTTTGTTGTGGAGTATCTGCTCAACTGACCCATTTATTGAAGAAAATAAAATATGGATTTTTTTCTAAGGCCAAGTTTAACTATTTAAACAGGACTTTTTATTTGTTCAAACAAGTGGAAAGGCCAAAATTACAGATTTGGATTATTAGATGGGAGGGAAAATGTTTTCCCTCCCATCTGATCACTTAATCGCTTATCATTAATTGGGGTGAATTAATAATTCATCCATTTGGATAAGGGAATTACAGGTGTGGCTGCTGTGACTGACAGGTTACCTGACACACCTGACCTGCAGTCACTAAACTGGACCTTTCCACTGCATTTATGTAGTCACTGTGACACCTTTTTAAAATATTATCCCACTTCCTTTACATAAGCCATTTGCACACTTGAACTATGTCCATGTCAGGAGAATCACATGAGGACATTGTCCAAACTTGTGGTTTCTAACATGTGGAGAACTTGTCATGTGCAGGCAGGCAGACTTGCCTTTCACCACACAGTGTGTCCCCTCCCTCACGTGGTGCTACTTGGGTTAAGGGAGCAGGAAGAAGAACAGGTGTGAATTCCCGATACAATTACCTGCTCAACTTTCATATGGACTAATTACACAGAGTCTATATCTCATTGTACAACTGTATAGTGACAATAAAGGCATTCTATTCTATTCTAGGAGGGAGATGACGTGGTCAAGACTATTTAAAGTCCAAGTTGACAGATTAAGGCTACGTTCACACTGCAGGCGAAAGCGCATCAAATCCGATTTTTTTGACCCTATGCGACTCATATCCGATCATGGTATGACAGTGTGAACGGCACAAATCCGATATTTTCAAATCCGATCTGGGTCACTTTCGTATGTGGTACTGAATCCGATACATATCCGATGTTTCAGAAAGCGACTGCTGTTTGAACGGTCATGTCGCATTAAATCCGTCTTTTACGTCACTGACACAAGACAGACGCCAATTATCAGCGCCGGAGAAGCGCCCGAGAAGACATCGCGAACGCTTCCTGTCCATCCAGTGTAGATGTCAGTGAAACTGTTGGGAAGACAACGTGAACATTTTATTTGTACTGTATAATCTGCAAATTCTGACAGAAATCTGCAACTATCCTTTGAAGCACCACTCCTCTAAAACAGCAATAAGGATAATTATTAGGTTATTTACATTATTATGTAAATAACAAAATAACTTAAAGCAAAAATTGGGAAACGTAAAGTCCGAAGTCTTTATATTGAGGGCCATCAGTCAAACAATACTGTTTGGTCTGGGTCTAAACAGAGCGAGTTGTGTGTGACGTCTTCTTTTGCGCATGCGGGCCGCTTTGAGCGTTCACACTAGAGCGCGTTTGCTGTCGCATTTTATTTGTAGTGTGAACAAGCAGACAAAAAAATCGGATTTGATCAAAAAATCGGAATTGAGCATTAAGACCTGCAGTGTGAATGTAGCCTAAGAGATTTCTGTTCCCACATCCTGCTGCTCTGGTTAATGTCTATAAGGTTGAGGCGCCAGTGTAAAATAGCTTAAAGCTAAAAATGAGAGCAACACACTACATTTACTATCCATTTCTTCAAAAGATCTGCCTAAACCAGCCCAGGTTAATTCAGGTGATAGATACTGGGCGTCTTCTCCAACCAAAACAATGCAGTCTGTGACCTACAACTTTCTGGTATTAACACACTGGATACCTGCCAACAATCACAAAGACAAAGGTGCGCTTGGGTATAGCAGTTTTTGAAATTTGGCTGGCATATCCTCAGAATTGACAAGTCATAACAATAAAGATTACCTGCAACAAAGATTTCATAATGAAGTACTGCTGACTACGTGCTCCCCTTACAGGCAATACCTGAGTGCTAGAACATGTCTGTAACACAAAAACCACACTGGGATGACCTGGTAATCTTTCAATAAACACAATGTGTGTTTTTAAAAAGGTACACAACCAAGAAAGAAAGTGAACTTGTTTTAATAAGGTGTTCAGTGGGAAGATATATTTGAGCCCCGGGTCCACAAAGTCAAATTTAGTCTCATTTTTTGCCCCCCACAGATAACAGAACTCACGCCTGGAGCAAAGTGTTAGTTTAATCATTAGTGCAAATGATTAACTTTGGGCTTATGAAATATCCGGTTAAAGCTGTGGGCTTGTGTACATAGTTGAAGAGGGGATCTGTGACACCCATGGTGAATTTTGGCAACAAACTTTTAACCACATTAATTGGATTTCAAAAATATTTTGTTTAAAATTTACCTACTGGCCTCATTTCCAGTTGCACAAGGAGAACAGTATGTCACTATTATTAAGTCTGATCTACAAACAAGTTTAAGCAGGACCTGTTCTGCTGGTTTCGAGCTCCATATTTTTATTCTTGTGTCTCTATTAAAGTAACTGCATAATTCAAAGTAATCCTTATTTATCTTAAGCTGTGCCTTGCTGCAGCAACTCAGTCTGAAACAAGCCATTTTAGTTTGTAGGCTTTGTATAAATGGTAATATTGTAGTATTGGTTAGTGAACTCCCATTGTGAAACCTCGAGCCGAGGCCCTTCACAATGGGACGTTAACACCTTGGTGTTTTGAAACTGGAAGTAACAAAAGTGCACAATTGTAGAGTAGCAACTTTGCTAGGCCCCCCCTAAATCGTACCCATATCCTTCATTTCCATTTAAATAGGGACTGTTGTTTACAAAATAAACCTGGAAATACATCCATTTATAGACACTCTTTAAGGCCACTCTCCCTTTCAGCTGAAACAAAACATATGAACAGCAGGTAGGTACCTGGTAAATGTGCTTTAAGAAAAGAAAAGAAAAAGAAAAAACCCCTGAAAAGTCTATGTTGTATCTACACTTTCTCCTCCAATGGTCGATTTATTTCTCCGAGAAATGTCAAACAAAAGGCAACTGTATCTAGTACTGTGACAATTATTCATAGTAAATAATCATTGTGATTAGTGTGGATAGTGCTTACAGGAAGTTTAAATGTGAATATGAGCAGCCCCTCAGATTTCAACTTTAAGGCATCTCCCTTTCAAAAGATAAAAAAGGAAAAAACAAAACAAAAAACTGTTTCAATAACTTCTGTCAGCTACAAATTATGTTTTCCTGAAACCCAGGGGGAGATGTTCAGCTGTTTAACGGTCAGTCCTCTAGGGAGGTCAGAGTTCAGAGGACAGCCCCCAGCACTCAGTAGCTACAAAGAAACATAAATCCAGTGCCGTGTTTGTCCTTGTAGGGGTCACCTTGTCACCGCAAGTGGAAAATGACACAGCAATCACTCATTTTATGCACCACAGCTTGAGAACATGCCCTGGTTACACACCTATTAATAAACAGCTCTGGCTGTTTGGGGACAATAAGGGTTGTGTGGGATCCCTGTGCGTGTGGCTGTCATGCGATCTTTCCATTCAGCCGTGACCCTCAGAGGGTCGGCATGTGAAACTCATTGAGTGAGATAACACGTTCGCCTGCAGTCAGATGCAACATTGCACCATACTGGAAATCACAGCTAAGACAATTTCTATGTCCCCATTAGACCTTTTTAAACAACAGAGATTATTTGATTTGATTCTTTTTCTCCCCTCTGCTCATATATTTTCAAGCTGTTGCATTATTGCTTTCTGTGTAATCTGAGAACTGGACTGAGCTTTTTGAAATTGCAGAAACAAACTAACACGACACCAAAAACAAAGACTTTATCATATTTGGATGCTCGGAAAGAGTGTTATCAGCCAGTAATATCAAATCTAGTAACTAATAATCCAATTCTTATTACACTGGGCCAGATGAAGCCATTGACCACAAAAGCTCGATGTAGCTTTCGGTTGAAAATGTGAAGAAAATAGGGCAATTTCTCAAACCTGACTTCTGTTTAATTGCTAGCATGGCGCAACACTTGTGACGGCTAAAAGACTATTGTTATACATAAGAACTTTTATCAGCTCTTTTAATCCGACTACTGAACTCTTTACTGGTCACTTTATGGACTCAGTCGCAAGTTTCAGTTCATACAGAATAAAACATTAAGTCATTAAGAGTTAGAAACTAGGATTATCCAGAGTATGTTCACTGGTTTAGATTTGTCAATCACTGGCTGTTAGCCAACAAATGTACTGTTCTCAGTCAGACTCCCTTGCTCATCACATCCAGTTTCAAAACACTGAGATGTGGACGGCGAAAAAAAAAAAGAAGCTTGGGTCCATGCTATATAACATGACTTCAGAAACCATTTTTGTGATGGCACATCATTTGTATCCAGGTTTTATACCACCTACGAGCACTACACAGAAAATTTAAGAGTAGTTTTCCATGGGGAAACGACCACAGTGGTCAGAATCTGCAGGCTGAATCTGGGAATCATTTCTGAATTTCTTGCAGTGGCGACTTTTAATAGTCGCTGACATGGGTGGGACGATGGTACCGACATTTTCAAACAAGAGGTAGTGGAAGAAGTTTCAGACTTGGCACTGGCATGGCGTCTCTGGAAAATATGGCATTTTCCCCCCCCAGACACACAAGAGTCAAGAGATTTTGTTCACTCTCTGAACTCTTCACTCACTTTCCAAAGCCATAAAATGCATTTTGCTTATCAAATGACTGACATGATAGCAAAAACTCATTTCCTTAAAACAATACAGACTAATCATGCCTAGTCAAGCTTCCAAGAGCTCCATTTTGAGCCAGGAAAAACACTTTGTGGGGACGTGCTAACCGAATTAAGTGAACTGGACCTGTGTGTAGATTGGGGCACGCTAGGGAGCCAAAGGTCCCTGGGGGAGAGGGGGTGAAATCACTAGAAGACTGAAAGGTCTGCGGAAAACCACAATAGGACACGAGGGATTGGACTCTTAGTCAACATAATGAGATGGAAAATGACAAAATTTACATCACACTGACTTTCTGTTTGACTATTCTGGTAAAGTCACAGAAACCACTAAAATTCCTTTTTTATGCGGCTTCGACAAACCTCTCTCATGTAGATGAGATGTGAAGCCCTTCACGTGTTTGTGCCACAAAACTATTTTCATACATATTCAACTTTCCGGCTGGTCTGAGGCGGACAGAGGAGCCACATTGCCTTCACATGTGGATGTAAAAATAGCGGGAGGGCAGCATCACGCCACGGTGAATGAAACCACGTCGCTTCAGAGCGCTCCTATGAAGCCACTTAGCTTCAATCATGTGCGCCTTGTCGTAGTAAACGGACTGAACAACGACAGCGGAAGCGGGTGGGATGAGAGTGGCTCACACATGAGGCGGCTAACCGAGAAGCAGAGCTAGCTAATTTAATGCAGCTTTAGCCGTTGAGCCCAAATTGTGATGTAAAACTATAAAAAGCGGATCTTTTGCCTCGACACGCCACGTTGGGACTCTCGGTCCCGCTCACTCACCGCGGAAGGTTCTTCGGCTGCGTCCGCTGGAAGCTCGGTGGAGCGCGGGTCGCCCCGGTGTCCTTTTTGTTGTAGAGTACGGCGACACGTTGCTACGGTACCACCTCCGGGTACCACAGACCTCAGACTGTGAGGAGCTACGTGATGGTGATGGCGTTATAACCGTGGCGCATGCGCATGTGAAAGAATCTCTGAGTCGCAGTAAGGGGAAGCTGAAAACCTGCACGTGCGACTATGAGGCGGGGCCTAGCGGGAACCATATGTGACTTCAACGAAGAACGGACGTTGGTTTGTAAAGATGAAGTCTAACACGTCACACTACCTGCTTTATCCGCCTAAATTTACAGAAGAAATGAGTGGAAACCAGATGGAGTCACTCTACTGAGCCTCTGTTTACTTACAGTTTTATTTGGTTTAGGTTTGAAATATTGAGAGATGCTTGAGATCTTTGTTTCGAGTAGCAGCCTAAATATGTTTTATATCCATCGCCTCATATCCTAAAACCATATTGGTTCAGCTGATCCCGAAGAAACACTGCAATGTCCAGCAGGCTGTCTAACAGTACAATTTATATTACTCAAACATGCCAGTATCTACCTATGCTTCAACCCCAAGTCAAAATGAAATCAAGCTTAAATTCAATAGAGCAGGAATGTCAAACTGACTTTACGTAATGGGCCATACTTTGATCTTAACTGGGCTGGACTGGTGAAAATGGTCATTTGTGTCAGTGTACAGAAGTGTAACTGCACATTTAACTCTCATAATTAGAAAAAGTGGTGTGATATCAAGAGTACGTCTCAGTTTTTCTGCTGCAGTTAATGAATGAAATCTGTCAGCACAACTCTTTGGGCTTAAATCATAAAAAGTAAAATTACTGAAAAGCTTCTAGCAGCTCATTTCCCAGACAGTTCTATAATTATACAGCAGAATTCAAAGTAAATGTGTTTAATTTACTGTGGATACATTGTAAATAAATAAATGCATTTCTGTTGTAGACAGTAAAAAACTGAAAAAACGGAGACTTTTCTGTAATTTAATTGTTTTTCTGTTACGTCATTGCTTTAATGTAGTGTGAATGGCTGTGGTGAAGGTCTTTATCAGTAGGACCAGCTGTAAAATTTATGAAAATACAACTAAAAGCCCTAAATGTAAGCACTCCTTCTCATTTGTCGAAGATGCCCAGTGGGCAGTCTTTGCTAGGCTGGTTCTTGTCCTTATTTTTGCAATAGAGAGTCTTTGGGGACTTTAATCCAGTAAAAGACAGTAAATTATAATTTTTCAGGAAACATAAACCGAAGACAAAGGAAGAGAGGAAAAGGGGGAAGACATGTTAGGAGGTCTGAGAGAGAAGGGAAAAGAAGGGGTGTGGAGGTGAGAATAGGAACTTTTAGGGTGTTCAAGAATAGAAATGGTTATATCCCAAGGAGACAGCTTGGATCATCGGTAGACAAAATAAGAGACAAGGCTGAAATGGTTTGGATATAGTGGACAAAGAATGTTAAATTTGGAGAAAAACAGAAGGACCACAGAAAAGATTAGTGGATGCATTAAAGGAAGACATACAAAGGGTTGGTGTGACAGAAGAGGATGCTAGTAATAGGATGAGATGGAGACAGATGAGCGGCTACTGTGAATCTTAAAGTAAGAAGTGCAAAAAAAAAAAGAAGAAGATATGTAATGAGACTCTCTGGCATGTTCTGTAGTGGTCTCAAATAACAGATTTTAGATTTCACTCAAAGTCCTTCTAGAAGCCAATCCAATCTGATTGTAAAAATTCAAAGAGCATTTGCTGACTCTTTGCTCATACATGACTCTGCATTTACTTAATAGTTGTTATTAATCTCAGGCTCTCTTCGACAGTGTGTTTTTGTCCGGTCTTCCTCCCCTCACTCCAACTGGTCACGGCAGATAGCTGTGCCGAAGGGTTCTTCCTGTTAAAAGGGAGTTTTTCCTTCTCACTGTTGCCAAAGCGGTTGCTCATAGAGGGTCATATGTGTGTTCGGGTTTTCTCTGTGTTATTTGTATTACTGTAGAGTCTTTACCTTACAATATAAAGTGGCTTGAGGCAACTGTTGTTGTGATTTGGTGCTATATAAATTGACTGGTCCATAAAATAAGATTTTTAAATGCTACAAGTTACACTTATAGCATAATAACCATCTTTACTCCTGTGTAATTCTCCAGTAGATTTTTATTCAGGCTTCATCATGTGCACGTGTCTCTCTTATAGTATGTCTGTATTATCCAAACTGAGTCAACACTGTCACAGCTTGGGAATGAGAACAATGTGGCAACTAGAAAAAAAATAACATATTACAATAACAATAAAGGGCTATTCTATTCTATTCTATTCTATTCTATTCTATTATAGAGCATGTGTTTATCAGCAAGTCTGTAGCATGAAGCACGTATGAATGAACAGGTGGCACCAAAGAGCATGCTGTTCCCCAGGATGAGAGAACATTTATATCAGAGCACTCCAGGCTCAGGTAGCTCGCACGGCCTGTGGTCAGGCCCGCAGGTCAAAACAGGCCATAATACAACAGAGGCACGTAGCACACCCTGAATTACTGATCTGAAATACATGCTCAGCACTTAGTGTTAAAAGCTTGCCATATATGCTTCAGCTGCTACACGCACACAGAGATGCATACACAGTCATTAGCTGTTTATCATTAATATATATTTTAACATTTTTATGATTTAGAATAAAATAAATGAGAGGTAAAGCCACAGGTAAAAGTAACAGAATTACATAATATTGTAATGCAGTGTATTGCATTACCTAATTACATTACAGATGCTGTAATAAAAGCAGGTTCACGTAAACCTGTTGGTATGAGCCGTCTCTTTAGGACCAAATAGTAGAGAGGCATTTTAGCGTTTCAGGAGGTACTAGTAAATATACAGTATATACATATTTATAGTACTTTTCTGTGTTTGGATAAAATGAATTTCTTGCAGCAGCATACAATGACACACATACAGCCTCAAAAACTGCTGAATGAGCACTCCTCTGCCACTGACCGCTTCTTGGAGAATTTCATATTTCATAAGCTTCAAAAGACGTGTGTGTGTGCGTGCAAGTGTGTGCGAATTTACACGTGTGTGTGTTTTATTTGCCATTTTATTCTAATGCATTATGCAATATCATATTTTTATTGCATCCACACACTTTAAATATCATGTGTTGCAATCATGCTCCCTCCCATCCTTCTCCACTCTGCTACCGGACGATTGTTGCACAAACTGAGAACCCCTGAAATGACCTGAGGACATGACTGGGTGTGTTGTTCAAAGACACAGCGCTTAGTAATCAAATCAGATTTGAAGGTATTACAGCTGCAGAAAGATAAGCAGGAGGCATCCTCCTTTGCAATGTGTACTCTGCTCCCTTTCTGTTTTATTACTGATAGATATTAATGTAATCACAAGAAGATCAAAGGCACAAAGGATGTGATGTTTGATAGTGATACACTCAGTACTGCAATGCAGGAATTTCTAAATAGGAAGTTTCTGTCGCATTTCTTTAAGTGCTCATTTATTTATCGAACCTGTACCTTTCCTCTGGAGCTCCTGCTTTACATTCCAACAACAAGGCCATGTGAAACTAATGTACAGTTCATTGGATTAACATTCCTTCCTCATCCTCCACTGAAAAAAGAGATCACATGCCCACTGACCCTGCAACAGTGAATGCAACTGTATGTACCCCTACTACACTCTGTTCTCCAGCGCTCTCATGAAAGCACTGCGGTGGGGAAAAGATGAGATTGTCACTCGTGTACAATGGGCATTTGTTTAGTTACCGCGACCATCACCGTCCTCTGTCAAATGCTTCCAGCTGACTGCATGTGAGGATGCTTTTGGAACCGTAATATGACAGCCACTAATTGGAATATTCATCATATTCATTCAGCTTCTGCTAATGAGGAAGAGAAAGAGAAAGAGTCCGACTGTGGCAAAGTTGAGTTAGGAAGTGCGAGAGATGGAGAAGAGGAAGGAGTTTAAAGTAACGCCTCAGTATTTATCAGGTCCAGTCCAGTACAATGAATATGGCTATGGCTGCTTGCCTAGCTGCCTGTGATCCAAATCCTTAATCCGAAGCTTAAGTCATAAACGTGGAGGCAGTAGTATAGGTGAACACCAGTGAGGAGGAGCCTTGTCCGGCAAAGGATCACACAAGGTTTGAACTAGACTAAAAACAAGGAACACAAATGAACTAAGAAAATACACAATGAAAATGTTAAATAACAGAAAAAAATAGAAATACACTGCAGGCAAACAAACATAAGAAATACTTGGAGAAGGACGTATGTTAAATAACAACCTCATCCTGCCAATGGGAGGTGGACTGATTGGCTAATTGAACCCACTTATGATACAAAAAAAGAAAAAGAAAAAAAGGCACAGGCAATAATGAATAGCTACAAAATCTTACAAAAATAATCATCCTTCCATTTAAAAAAAAAATCCAATTCAGGGTCACCAGCAGGGTACTGGAACCAGCTGATACATGGTGAGAAGCAAGGTACATGTAAACTACATGTCCTGGCACTGTGGCAGGATACCAGAGTATCTCCAGGCATGGATAGAACATGTAAATGCCACACAAATGCCTTCTTGCTGTGAGGCACCAGTGCTAACCACTCCGCCACTGTGCCACCCCAAAGGAAATAACTTCAGCAATGAACACAACACAAATGCCCAAACACTAAAAGATCTTACTAAGGTCATGTCTATCCATTCATCCATCGTCTAAAAAGCCCAATACTCTGAGGTTTTTTAATCCCTAAAATCAAGAATCAGTTTTAGTTTGAAAACTCTTTGAGCATTTTTAGTTTGGACAGATAGAAACTGCTGGAAATTATGACACAGTCTCAGACTGAGAACTGCAGAATGACTCCTGTCCAAACTCATAAACAAATGTTTTTGGGTTACATACCTCTAGCATCTCCCCATTAAGAGCTAGGTGTCCTGTGGTGCCAGTGTTCTGACTGATGGCCACAACAATATAGGGAGCAGAGAGGTAAGAGGCTTAGAAAACCACATTAGAAGTTTAGAGGGCAGATTTCTCTAAACTTCAGTTTCAGGTTTGCCAAACTGGTTTGGATCCCAGTGGGATCTTTGTGTTTCTGAACTTTGGCTGTTTTTGGTAACTCGATGTTTAGGTTTAGGTAAAGATTGTGGTAAAACGGGTTACTACACAATAGCCCTGAACTTGCAGCATGGACACTACATCTGTAGCTAAAGGATAAAAACCAGATTTCTAATAAGGTGAAAAAGCTGGTGATGTGCATTCATTCACTACCCTGCTAATCTCTGTTTCCCCCCATTAGTTTCTTTTTCTTTGCAGCAGCTTAGTTAAATACCATTTACGTCTTATTCATTCCATCAGCACTCATGGAGTAGTTATGATGGTAATTGAAATTGTTGTGGAAATCTTTCTTGGTAAAGGGATATTTGAAATAAGAACCTGTAATATACCATGTTAAATCAGGGGTTAACTAAACAGCAGGAATGAGGCAGAGCTTGTGACAAAAGTCCACAATAACAGTTTAGATTAACTGTGTGGGGTCACAGAGATAAGGAGCCCCCATAGCTAACAAGGTGACAAAGGTGGGCAGACGAGAGTCCGAACAGTTCAGGGATTTGATAAAAAGCAGTAGGACAGGGGCAGTAGGTCACCCAAAAAAGATCCGACGTATTAGCAGGAAACTGTTGGTACAAAAAGGATCACGGCTGTTTACTAGGTGAGTAATAATGTTCTGTTCCAGAAGTCAGGATTTCCCAGTCAAAATTTTCAACTTCCTTAAGTTCAACTTCCACCCTGAAAAGCGAAGTCAGCCCCACCAACCATAACTTTGCAATCCAAGATGGAGGTGGCAGATGTAAACAGTAGTAAAACTTTAAAACATGTAATCAGTGAAGCAACTGTTGTGTATTTGTGACTCGCTAAATAAGCCACATGCAGACCAGGTTCTATCCATGAACGTGCTGCAGCAATGTTTCTAAGAGCAGAAAAACAAGCATCATGCTGTATTTCTGGAGATGCATGAATTGGTCTACCTTGCCAAGGAGAAAAACATGACCTGTTTTTCCTTGCTTTTCCAACTTTACCACTGAAATGTTCCCAACTCTGACGTGACGTCACCCCCAGCTCTGACATCATTTGAGGTAAATGTAATTGATGTGACAAAGTTGTTAGCAGGAAACAGAAACAAAGGCAGGAAGAACAACCGAAAATAAAGTGACTCATTTAAAATGTAAGAGAAGAGGAAATCATTATTTAGAGACAGTCTGGGTCTGTCCCACCGCTAACATAGACTCCACTGATTCATAATTCCCCTAACTCTTGACTGTTTTCTGGAAGAAAGCAAAGGCCTCCATCCTTGTGCAAGCATGGATAATGAAGGACAGGTACTGCAGGACGGCTAAAATGTGCAGGAGTTAAACAAACCATTGCACAGGAGTGGTAAGTAGTGATAAAGCCTTCTGAATGTGTGCTAAAATGCTCATCTGAAGAACTCATTCGTACGGATGCAGCCAAACACAATAGCCAGTTCAAGGAAGACACATGCTACTGTGTCAACACTAACCGAGATGAGGGGGAAGAGAGTAAAACAAAGACATGGGGGCAGGCAGTAAAAACAAAAACCGTAACAGTGAGGGGGATGGTATCTGTGAGAGAAAAAAAAGACTGAAGGAGAAATGTTTTTGTCCTTTGAACAGTTCAGTTTCAGACATTAGGAATGCATGCTGCAATAACAGTTTGTGCTCAAGGATTTCCTTCTGTTTACATAAGTTTTTCTGCTCATGTGAGCCAACAGTTTCTTCATAATTCACCATTCTCCAGCAGACAAACCTTGAATCTGTAAAAGCGTCAAAGCACAGAGCTCACTACTTCTGTTAAAGTAAGCCGCTGATAAAATTCTTCTGTTGTGCATGTCTTTATCTGTGCCCAGATATTATCTGAGTTCTTATGTCTTCATACTTTTATTGTATGCGTTATCTAATTTACAACCTTTACAGGTACAGTGTAATTATTATTTCCTTAAGTTCAACTTCCACCCTGAAAAGCAAAGTCAGCCCCACCAACCCTAACTTTGCAATCCAAGATGGAGGTGGCAGATGTAAACAGTAGTAAAACTTTAAAACATGTAATCAGTGAAGCAACTGTTGTGTATTTGTGACTCACTATATAAGCCACATGCAGACCAGGTTCTATCCATGAAAGTGCTGCAGCAATGTTTCTAAGAGCAGAAAAACAAGCATCGTGCTGTATTTCTGGAGATGCATGAATTGGTCTACCTTGCCTAAGTGACAGTGGAAAAGAAAAATTCCCTTTTAATGGGAAGAAATCTCGAGCAGAATCAGGCTCAGGGAGGGGCAGCTATCCTCTGTGACTGGCTGGGGGTGAGGGGAAGGAGAGAAGACAAAGCACATGCTGTGGAAGAGAGCCAGAGATCAATAATAACTAATGATTAAATGCAGAGAGGTGTTAAAAAAAACCATAGTGAGTGAAAAAAGGTGAGTGAAGAAGAAACACTATGCATCATGGGAACCCTCCAACAACTTATGCCTGTTGCACCGTAACTCATGTGTGAATTATGTTCCTGCTGGAAGATGTGTAACTACAAGTCAGGTCGACCCACAACACAACGAGAAAATGAGTTTCTGGTTATCATGTGAGTTAGGATTAAGATGTCCCGCAGTAGTCTAAATCAAGCTTCAGGGAGGATTCACAGTCGCCTGATCCAGCCTTAGCTATATGTTTTATCAAAAAGTGAAGTTTTGAGCATGCTCTTAAAAGCAGAGAGAGTGTCTGTCACCTGAACCCAAACTGGGACTTTATTCCTGAAAGCGACTGATAGTGAAGTACTCTATTCAGGTGATATGGTAATATGACAGGATGGGGCCTGATTATTCAGGACGTTGTAAAATTCTATTCTGGGTTTAACAGGGAGCCAATGAAGAGAAGCCAGTTTGCAAAAAATACACACTCTCTCTTAGTCCCTGTCAGTGATGTTTCTGCAGCATTTAGGATCAATTAAAGGCTTTTCAAAGGAGTTTTTTGGACAGCTTGAATTACATTAGTCCAGCCTAGAAGTAATAAATGCATTAACTAGTTTTTCAGCATCACTCTGAGACAGGATGTTTCTAATTTTAAAGATATTGCACAAATGCAAGAAAGCAGACCTACATATGTTTAATATGCACAACTCCAACACAACTCCAACATTCCAACATTCCAACATTCGTGTTACTGGAGGCCAAGGTGATCATGTTTTATGGATCCTAACATTTGTGAGTACGGCACCTTTAAAGCAACGAGCACAACCTGTTGTCAAGGGCAACAAGACAGCATATAAAAGGTATTAAAATAAAAAAAACAAAAATTACATTTCACTTCAGGCTATAAGCTAAATCTGCCCCCATGTTTTCACTCACAGCTCGTCACATACTGACACGTGGAAGGAACCCGATCGCATTTTAAAACAATGTGTAGCCACTTAAGCATCAGCTTTTTCCCCACTCATTCCTTAATCCACCTTTTCTGTTGCTGGTTGTTTAGGTCAGCCATTGAATTGGGTGTTAAATTTCATGGTCATGTTTAAGCATTACAACGGCGTGGTTAGACTTCCCTCAACATTTTGTTGATGGGATAGGAGGTGAGGAGCTGCGAGTCAGAATGGGTTGGATCTGTGTGACATTTGGACAGACATCACCTTGATAGTTTAAACCTACCCAAACGTGGACATCTTAGCCTGAGCATACACAAAATGTGATCGATGGGGCGTTTATGCTCGATTTGATTTCGTCATTTCTCGTACGAACAGTACACAAAGTGCGTCATTGTCAATAAAAACTAGGTGTTCTGTTCTGTTTGTGTCTGTGTCTCAAATCAAGCCTGCGTTGAACCAACAAGTAGTGACGTTTCTGTGTTTTTAGATTATTTAACCCCTTACCCACTGAAGGCCTCTGTCCTGGGTTCAAGCTATATCTGTTAAATGTGCCATGACGACTGACTTAAGTGGATGAAGAATGTTGTGTTTAAATTATGTTTCATCAAAGATCTTGCAGTTGTGGTTGAGACTTTTAACAACAGGTGCAGTAATATCAACATCCATTCACTCAGAGTTGAAAAGAGGATAGATGTAAAACTGTCAATATCTGCTTTTCAGATTTTACCCTGGTCTGGTGATGAGGATTTCACGTTTCTGCTCCAGAAGTTGCCGTTAAATATGAGAAAGTTTCTTTGGTGGGAATGTCAAAACAATAGCCTTAGACTTTAAGGGTTAAATTGGAGTTTGGGTCTGTCATCTCATCCACACTAGTGCTGGACTCCCTCACCTTTGTCCCGCAGATAGTGTAATTTTTAAAGACCCTCTTACCTTTGTCCCACTAACCTTTATACCAGTTTTGCCTCCCACAGTTTTACCTGTTTTTTTTGGCTACAGGGAAAACAAAAGCCCTGTGATGGCTTGGTGACCTGTTCAGGGTGTACTTCACCTCTCACCCAGTGGGATGGGTTCCAGCTCTGTTTAACAATTATTGGTAAGGGCACAGGCAGAGCAGCTGATTTTACAAAGGAATATAAGAAGAATATGAAGATGTTAGGTGAACAATAGGGAGTACAAAGCAACGCTGAAAGCAACACAGCTGCAGACTACAGACAAATCGGGTGAGGTCAGTGTGTGCTGATTTTACACCCACTGAACTCTAATCTAGAACATTAGCTGGTCTGGAGCAAGTTAGCTCTGTACCATAAATTATTGACTTACTGCATTACAACTGCATTCACAGTAGAAAACACAAACACAGAAAAGCATAAGGAACAGGTGAAAAAAAGGAAGATGGACAAAAAGAAGCAAAACCCAAAATAAAACTGTCAGTATTAATACTTTATTTGGACACATTAAAAAGGAGATATACAGTAAAATAAGAGATTTTGCTGAGGCAGGTAAACCAAAGTTAAACTCTTTAATCAATTACTTGAGGTTAGAGTGTCACTGTACAAATGTTGGGTCATCTGCAGAGATTTCTGGGGAAGACTTCAAGGAGTGGATCCCTGTATCCAATAGCATCGGCAATATTTGTTTTATCTTTACCATGATTTAAATCTTAATTTCCAAGGACATTTATTAGAAAACATCATTTTAAGATTTCATTCTAGCTAGCTTGCAGGCTATGAAGTTCACAAGAGAATCAGACTGTGAAAAAAAAAAAACCAGCTAAAGAAAAAAGTGTGATCCTGTCAGCTTTTATCACAGAAGTTTAGTTGATTATCTGGCGAGGACTGAATGACCAGGCTATGTGCTGCAGATGGTGTACTAAATGATGACCCAGAGGTTTGCAAGTGAGCTGAAACTGGAGAGGGTCATGTCTTTGGGGATCTACACACAAACAAAGGCAAGTAAACACAAACAGAGAGGGAGCTGGGTAAAAAGACTCACAAAGCACAGCCGGGCCACAGTGTAGGCATGCATGAGGCAGATAAGGAAACAATAAGAAGCGTCATTATCTCAAAAACTACCCCAGCTCTTTCTAAATACCTTAAAAGTTGCTGTTATCAGTATGGATCCCAAATAAACCTTAGCCCTGTGAACTCATAATGCCTCCAATATTAAGCGTAACTCCTTGTGATAGAATTCTAAAGCATTCCCAGAAATATGATGTTTTCTAGGAATTTCCCTATAAAGTTACGACTAGATCCTGGCAAAGATGGTATTTACGAAAGTCCTTTAGCCTTAAAAGATCTCCTAAGGTAAAAAACAATGTTGGGAGTGCAGAGGACTTTTATGAGGTACTGAAACTCACCAGTATGATACTCTGCCACATTTTCTCTCCAAATGAGGAAATAGAAAATACATATTCTGCATAATTCAGTTAATTCTTCTTGTTTAGTGAGACAATGAAAGTGCGTCACCACTTGCCTTTATATAGTACAGTGAGTTTGTTTAACTATTTTCTTCTAAAGTCTGTGGCTGATAAACTCCTGTAAACTGGACTTACTGACCTGTTTATGCTCTGTCTTATTTGATTGTGTGGTTTAGAGGCGGGCCGATTGATCCAAATATTGAACAGCACTGGTACTGGCATTGGATCAATGCTAGCGCGATATGATAGATACTTTATTTCTATCCTCTAACTTCAGTGCATAACCCGCTGAATTGTGTTGAATAAATTACTTTTTTAGAAATGAAAAACTAAAACGGTCAAGATTCAAAGTTCTGCTTCGGTGACTCCTACTACCATCGTTTTATTCAGTGTGTAGCCCCAACTCAGATGTGCACATGAAGCCATCTGGTAATAATGATTTAAAGACGTTTAATGATAAGGAGCAATTTGATGTAATTTTCTAGACGCCTCAAATTGCTGAAGCTTTTATCCAACCACAAAGAACAACTAACAAAGGCAAAGAGAAAAGTAGGAGGAAATCGTAAATATGTAAAAACAGAGGAGGGTTGTGAAGTTGGAGAGTCTCTGTGAGCTCTGCTGGACCTCAGCCCTGAAATCAAAGGCTGTTTGACATACAAGCAAAATGACATTTCTCCAGAATGGTGCTGCATCCTTGGATGAGGCGCTCAGCGATTTACTACTTCCATAACGTGTGAAATCTTGATCAGGATGACCGTCGCTTTTCTGTTCAAGGTCACTGCTAAGCTCCTTTTTCAGCGCCCTCTGCTGTGTGGATGCCAATTCATTTACATCAGCTGAATTTAGGTCACAGGGAGCACACACACACACACACACACACACACAGCCAAATGTCAACATGTGACTTTCTTATTCACTTCAGAAATGTTTTCACCAAAATGACTTTTTTGTATTTGTTTTTATTACTTTAAGTGAAATCTTGCTCGAACAGAGCTTCATCCACAGATGATATTCCTTCATGTTTTGTTTTGTTTAATTTGTGTGCCTCATTATTGTTATTATTATTATTGCCAGCATGCTATAACACTCCCCTATACATGGTTTCGGGCCAGTGGACCTGTGGTAATAAAAATGTAGAGGTTTGTGTCCCACCTCAGTGACTGACCTGTATGAGGAGGACAGACTGTCTGTGTGTGTGCGCGTGCGTATGTGTGTGTGTGTGTGTGTGCTGTAGTGGTGGTATAGTATCTGTTTGTGTGTGTGTGCTTATGATTTGTCTTTCTGCTCCAGGTTTCCCGCATAAATTTCCAACAATGTTTTATTTGACGCTCCGACATCCACCTGCTTCCACATTACCCACTATCTATTTGCAGGTTTATCCCGGCTGCAAATAGAGCGTAGGCCTCGGCAAGTTAATAGCTCTGTCTCTGTGGTGACAAGATTCGCTGCTCAGAGAACCTCAGTGTTTTTAAATGAGAGACAAGATTCAAGAGATGAAGAAGAGATTTGAGAACATGAGGACTTTTGCCCTTACTGGATTGTGCAGACAGAAAGAAATGATCTGGAGCAGACTCAGGCTCAGGCTACTGCAATCTTCAGTATGTGGGCCGCCTGCTGAATGAGGAGAGCTACAGCAACAACAGCAGTTCAGAGGCTACAGTGAATTTGAAGGCAACGATAAGACTCGCCATTAGTCAACTTCAAAGACACATCAGCAGCCAGCAATGGGACAAATATGGACGTCAACAAATGGTGAAACTGAACAGTCATCTGGAAAATCCCTGGAGATGTTCCTTGATCTAAATTCTAACTTAAATCCAGTCACAAGGAAAAAAAGAGATGAACTATAAACTGAAGAAGAAGAAGTAAGGATCAGTAGTGATCAGAAACTTAGCTTCCTTTTTTTTAGTGTTTTTATTCCACCCATGATGTTTTTTTCTTCTTTTTTTCTTCTTTTTTGAGAAAAAAAAACAAAACAACAAATGCTTGTATTCATAAATAGGCGGTAACACCAGTAAATGTCAAATATTAACCATATATGTGGTCAGTAGTTCTTGGAATTGGGATAAACATCTGCTAAAGATTTCCAAATACATTTTTTGGCTTCATTGATTTAAAAAAAAACACCAGACCCTCGACACTGGCTGACACACAAATATGAACACCATGTGAGGTTTACACATTCACATGCAACAGCTGGTGACTATAAGTGCTCTGCAGCTGAAGAGGCAGATAAAGCAACAGAGGTTTTTAAACCTTATCTTACAATATCTGATGTTTACAAGATGAGTTCTGATTCATTAAATAAATAATAAGATATCAAACTAAGCTAAACAACTAAAAATGGGTTCAGAAAAGGGTCAAAACACACAAGGTGAGCCACATGTCTGCAACATACAGTGTCCAGACTAATGTGGAGGCTAAAGGTAAATGTTTAACAAGAAGAAAGTATCTAACAAGGACAGGTTTGTGGTCTTTTCATCCCAACAAATGAGTGAAAAACAAATAAAACCTAATCCAAACCAAATGTCCAGACACTGCCAAGGACACTTTGTGCAGCATAGCCCTCAGTCAGGAATCCATCGCAGGCTGCTGTGAATCAAATCATGCAACACACTGACTTTCTGTACATGCTAGCCACAGCCTCTGCACCCTGGAACAAAGGCGAACACCAAAACTTCAAATTAAAGCCATATGTAGATTCCACCCATGATTCCCTCCAATCACAGCCGAAGTGGAGCTACAACGTCCGACCCCCGCCAACAAGGTCATCAGTGACAAATTACTCAGCTTTCTTTTCTTCCTCATTCACATGTTGATGGGGGCTGGATGTCTTTCCTTCATTTCTTGTAATGGAAACACAGTGTTCTGTACTTGAAAGTATACATGCTGTACAATGTAACACATGCAAACACAGCAGCTGACATACAGACGCACCAGACGGTCTCATATATTCTCACACGCCTGCTTGGTACACGCCCATCATGTGTAACAGCATGTACACAGTCTGTTAGGTCACTTTAAAACATGCTAGACACAAAGATCATGTCATGATTTTTTGAATGACTGGTTTATGTTTAAGTTGTGGTGTAAATGTGGTGGGGTCTATTCTGCTGTTCCTTATTTTCTGTCATATATACAGTTGCGGTGGTGGATGAGCATATTTAAACAAGGGTAGAGGTCAGGGCATGTACACCTGCTCGGGCTGCGGACTGCACTAAACACTCAGTTTCAGGCAGTTTTTTCTACTCTTGGCTCTTTATGATGTCAGAGATGGCACACAGCTCTGTGAGCAGCAAGTTCCAGTCGTAAAGTTGGCTTAAAGGGAGACAGTTTTAGACAGAGGATGAAGTCAGGGCTTCACCGAGGCCTGGTATAAGATAAAGAAGGATTATTTTGAAATGTGACTCAAGCACAGCTGCTTTAATAGAAGCCACAAATAAAAATTTGGACTTAAAAATTAAAAAATTCCAAGAAACTTATTCTCACTCAGATGAGATTTTAAATTGTGTTTTATTTGGGTTCTTTTGAAACTTAAGGCGGTGGATCTTTTCCAAAAGGCAACACGTACAAAAACCATTTGGAATATTGAAGCACATCTACTCAAATTCTTAATTTAATCAAATCACAGTGTGCAAATGAGCATCATATGTACACCAGCGATGATGATCTCCTCGTGTGTCAGTCCCACCCGCCAGCACCAGAGAGTGAGGAGGAGAGAGACGTCGACTCAGCAGGCGTTTAATAAAATGAGACGTCCTTGTTTCAGAGACATCATTTTAAAGCCATATCAGCTAAAGATGAAGTGTGACACAGCAACATCACCTGTCCATCGTTTGCTGCTCATTTTCAGTGGACCGTATGTATTAATGACAAACCCCAGTTCGGAAAAAGTTGCGATTCTGTGCACAATGTAACTAAAAAGAGCTCGCAAAAGTCTAATAAAGCCATAATTTATTCACAGTGAAACATAAAAAATATCAATTACTAAACCTAACAAAACCATTAGCACATTTTCAGTTTGGTGGAAGCAAAATTTAAACAAAGTTAGGGGGCCATGATTATTAATGATCCTCTCTTCTTTAAACAACATTAAACTCAGAATGAGCTAATATTCTTTTGTGAAATAGTAAAATGTCATTTTATACTAAGTTTTCTATATTCTGCTTTGAACAACATCCCTTTGTACATCATTGCATTTACAGTTTACACAGCATTTCAGTGTTTTGGGAATTGAGTTCGTAGACACTGGTGTAAGTTCAATTCAGAGCACGCTACAATGTGACACAAACAATGAGGTATTATGCATTTTAATTTTTCATAGAAATACCCAAGCAATGAAAGTTTGAGCCAGCAGCTCAGCATCTTCAAAAAGTAAAATGGTTTGTTTCTTCGTCTTCTCTCAGCTGCTCCCTTTATAGGAGCAGCTCTCCACAGCTGATCATCTGCCCTCAGCATCGTCCTCTGTCACACCAACCCTCTGCCTCTCCTCCTTCACGACATCCATAAATCTTCTCTGTGGTTTTCCTCTTTTCCTCCTGCCTGGCAGCTCCATATTAAACATCCTTTGTCTAATATGTGCACTCTGAAGTGGTTTGTTTACCTGTACTCATTAACATTGTCACTGGGATGTATTTACCCAGTGTTTTTGTCCATCATAGATTCATCAACCTGCTGTCCTCATAGTGCCAGACAGGGAAAGGTGAGCCACACCATACTGACAATATATAGGATTTAAACAGGTAGGGAGGGGATGATGGAAATAAAGGGATGATGGGATCAAAGGATCAGGCACAACAGGTGGTAGCACACCGCCTCTAGAAATGACTTCATTAGCAAAATCACACATTGATCCAAGCCTTCAGAGAAACGGCTCCAGGATTTGTACTCGGGCTTCAGACGTGGTTTAAGTGCCAAAGTAGCAACAGGAAGTCTTTTCTTTATCAAAGAATAGCAAGTCTCCATTAACATTCCTGATCAGTTTTTCACATAAAGAAAGGCCAAGGTGTTGCTGACACCATTCAAAGTAGCCGCTTCCTCTACGGGTGGCCAAGTGAGAGCCATGAGCTGAAGTAGGGCTCCTCAGGCACAAACTCAGCTCCTTTAGAGTTAGAGAGAAGGATCCTTATATCCAACTTAGTTTATTGTAAGTGTTTTGACATAGTGTTGTTTGTTTGTTGACATCCTCTCACAGCTCACAGTTCCCAACACTGAGAACCCCACATGTCTTCTCCATACAACACAAATAGAACACAAAGAGTCCCTAAAAGACACATTTGAAGTGGTTCTTAACTTATTTGCAGCTAATTGTGTTGATTGTTTTTATTGTATCATGTGGAGATTAGTAGTAAAACTTTCTGATTAAAAATAGTTGGGTTTCCATTTATAATTGGCCAGAAATTGTTGGACGGTTTGCTTGTCTGTTCATTTGAAAGTGTTCCTGCATACCTGCTTTGCTGTGAAAGCTCAACGTGTGAATGTACGAGAACAAACAGACTAAATATAGCCCCGGACAGTAGAGCTTCTGGACTCACACTTATATAAGTATGTAGGTAGGTTGCCAGGTATGTGGAATGACACAGCCATGCAGGCCATTCATGGTCTGAGGTGGAAATAGCCCGAGTAGTGTAAAAGTGGTTTTCGTGTGCCATCTAGTGGCGAAGTAGGAACATTGCATAAATAATTAACATTACTGCCACCTGCTGGGCTAAACTATAACTTTCGTGGTGTGATTATTAAAAAGAGAGCTTTATTTTGAAAAGAATCACACAAACTACACTTCAGGTAGTGAACAAGGTAAACAACAAGTTATGTTAATATTGTCACTGCAAATTTCAAATAAAAGAACATAAAATCTAAAAAAAAGAATGATAATAACAACACAATCATTAAAGATTAAACAAGTGGATATTAAACAAGTCAGAACACCTCTCTAAACTTTACATTTAGAGAGGTGTTCTGACTTAATTTAATCTTCTAAAAGTATTACAGCTACTGACTGTGTTCTTATTTTTCTTGCTATATTGTATATTTATTTATTTTATATTTCCTTTGTTATCTTTCTGGTAATAACTTGTATTCTTTGTACTATTATTATTACTATTATTACTATCATTATTATCATTATTATTATTATTGTTATTATCATAACCTCAGAACAGCTTGATCCGTCCGCTGTCTGGCGGAAGGATACTATTCAGCCAATTAGCGCGGATGAAAACTGGGTTAATTGGAGCTTTGTTGCGCCTTTTGTGTAATGTGAGTGGTCGTTGAGGCTCAGGTGAGAGTGAGTTCCTGAAAAGAGTTCCCGTAGAAGCTCAGGTGAGTGCGAGAAATTGCAAAGAGAAAAAAAAATCAAATGAGTCAGCAGGAAACGTGCGTAAACAGGACTGAAACACAGCTGAGCTGCTTCATGTCCAGACAGGACTGTGAGTCAGTGTTCACCTGAGCTGTACCTGTTTCAAGGTCCTGGGAAGACAACCTGTCTTATTGCCCTAAGCTAACCAGCTGGTGTTGTGGGAAATGTTAGGTCGGGTAGACCAGGAGATTGGTTTATGTGGTTCTAGATATTATCTGCTGGATGTGAACCATATCCACAGCTCCGCATGACAGCTCTGTTTTTGTTAGTCTAATTAATTTGGACTCAGTAACTCAGCGGAATTTAAAAATATTCTAGCTTCTGTATTCTTAAAGATGATAACTATCAGTTAATGATGATAATAATGAGATTTTTTTTTTAAAAAAAACAAAAAACACACACACAATTTTAAAAATCCAGAATGTCCTCGTTTTCATGTCAAATTGTCTTAAATCAGCTTCACCTGTCCAGTTAAAAGTTAATAAACACATTTTGAAAAGAGTGACAGCAACACAAAACATTATTTCAGAGGTGATAAAATAAACTCAGAATAAACAAATCTATGGAAACAGATTTGTATCCTATGAAATTGATATTAACATAAGATTTTGTGACAGTTTTAGAGTCTGATTGCACTCAAACGGGGTTTTGTAAAGATGTTTCCTAATGTTTGGACTATAAAACAATGATCAGTGTGATAAAGAACAGGTTTTTTTTTTATATATAACAAACTGAAACTAACATGTGGAAAATATTTCAGTTAACTCGAATCAGAATATGGCGCAATTACAAAACTGAAAATGAAATGTGCGGGAAATCGCTGTCAGTTTGGTTCGATTTCTCAGCACAACCTGCCTGAGCATGATTAAATATTACTATACACCGGTATATTCACTGAGACAGCTGGGGCTACATGATTAAAGCAGTATTGTACTACCTGTCCTGAATAGCTTAAATTTTGTCCCCGACATATATTGCACATGTAATCACTTTAAAAATGAAAATGAACATTTTTAAACACTGAAAATCTGAAAACTGAAATTTAAAAAAATTGAAAGGGAAATTCAAACATGAATAAAATAAAGTAATCATTTTTGAGTGTGTGAGCAGTTCTCTGTGATTATATCACAGTTGCTCTGTGGTGAATATCAGGTATTAACGTCTCTTACCTGACCGCCTTTCTTCTTCTTTCATGTTGTCCATATAACTGCTGAACAGGTGATACGAGTTGCTTGTCACTTGTACTTTTTGAGGAAAACTACCTCGCGAAGTCTGAGGTAGTTATCCTCACAAAGAGGACTGTGTGGTGGTATTTTTCCATCTCTTGTTTAGCACCTGGTGGTGCATGAATGCATCCTTGAGGCAAGAAGCGTGACATAAAGAAAGGTTATTTTCAGTCTCTACAAAGTTCCTCCAGAGCCAGTGAAACGTCAGGCTGCTGTTTATGGTGTTTCTCATGTCATGAAAAAGGTTGTTTTACTGTGTAACATCTACTCGACTGTGGGGAGGGCTGCACCAGCAACCTTTTTTAAAGAAACAAAGTCAACGCTGAGCAGAATTGAGTTCAGGATACTGGTGCAGACTTCACAGCAGTCCCAGTTTTAAATGTGATCCTGTGGGGAAAAATTGCCCGGCCCTGCTAAGTCATATTGAGGCTGTCGATATTATAACATGATGGGAAGGGGAGGTTTCTTCCTCCCTGAATGCAATAATCTGAATAAAGCAGCAGACTTTACTGGAGTGACAGGAGGCTCATTGATGATCAGATCATCAGGATAAATGACAAACTGAAGCCGGATCAGACAGGATCCTCATCTGGGAGGATGTCTGTGTCTTGTGACGCGTTTAAACTGGTTTCTGATTAATAAAAGACGGCAGTCATCTTTTCTCTTTCCTAATGACACGCTGAGTCACAACACAGACGCTGATCTGTGCGATGGTTTCATATCTGAAGAGGAGTGTGTGTCTGCTCGCACTGTGACATTTCTGTGATTGTGTCTGTGCTCAGTGAGGTAAAGGTATCGAGTGTTACTGAACACAGACGGAGACTGAAATCTGCTCTGTGGGTCTGCTGCTGATAATCAGCGAGGCATTTTATCAGAAATGGCAATAAGGTCCACGATGTTGTCTTCAGATCTCTTGTCTTGTCTGGCAAATGATTCAGATTTTTAAGAAGAATGTCTTTATGTAATTTTGTGTCGCGTTAGTCTTACAAAATCTTTTATTGTGGAAAACTTGTCAAGAATTTCTCGTATTAGCCAGGAGAAACTGCAGTTTCACACTAATGATTGGTGTTTGGGCATGAATTTTTCACTCTTTTTTTCTCACCTGGACAAGATATTTCTTCTGTCTGCTCTCATATGTACTGCATCATACCCATGTACACAAAGTTCATAATTTTCACTGTTAAATGGTGAAAAAGTCTACAGTTAGAGGGTGGAGAGATCTGTTGTGATGCAAAAAGAACACAAGCAAGTAAATGTTTTTTCATGACTCTTTCATGTTTTGCATTGACGCTGGGATGGAAGAAAATACCCGTTTATGATGAGGTGTGTGGTTTTTGTCGTAATATCCCGAAGACTGTCACTCTGTGTTTTTTGCAAATTTACAACATCGAGTGGGAGTGACTTATAAACAAAGTCTGCAATGATTCAGGCTTAGTAACCTCACTGCAGGTGAGCCACATGTCTTCTTTCCCATATGGACACAAGCAGTTATAAAACTGTCACAGTAATAGACAAAATGAAATGACTTCCATCAAAGTTCTTTAAGTTTTTGAAAAGTGCATTGATGCAAATTTATTGTTTTGTTTTTTATTTTTAAATTATTACACTGATCTTCACCTCTCTTCTTAGCTTAGCTTCAGCAGCTCTTCCCCACAGCTTTGTGGTATGGCTCATCAGCTTTATCCCTCTGTAGTCACTACAGCTCTGCACATCACTTTGTTCTTGAAAATCAGTACTGGTGCACTTCTTCAGGCACTCTTTAAGAGTGTGTATAACAATCTGGTCAAAAAGTCCTCTGCTGTCTCTCCAAGACATCTAAACACCCGCGCATATACGTCATCTGGACTTCTTCATAGCTGCCCTCACTCCCTGCTTACTAATTCTCTACACTTCCTGATTCACATTCATTTACTACATCCATCAGCTCTTCAGAGTACTCTACACCCTAACCTGCACATTCTCTCTGCCCAGCCAATCAGTAGAAGTCCTTTTCTCCTTCCTTAGTGTTCAGCCTCATGTAAAGCTCACTGTAAGCCGTACGTTAGATCTTATCCTACTTCTGTCTAAAGCCTTCAACTCCCGGCCTTTCCCACATTTTCTTTGCTGACCTCTTCCTTTGAATAATTACCTGCGCGTCCCCATTCCACCTCCAGGTCTTTTCCTCCTCTTTAGTCTTTCCAGCTTCTTGTCCGTATAATGTGATGTAAGGCGGTATCTAGGCAACTTGATAACCTAATACAGCGTTGCAGGGAAGCCATAAAAATGGGTTAATTTTTAATTACCAGTTTGCCAGCATCACAAACACTCCAAACACCAGTTCCATGGGCATGTGTTAGCTATGATGAAGACTAAATACTTTTCCTGGCTTTTCTTTTTAGCCCACATTTACCCAGAGCAGGGCTTCTCAACGTTTTGAGGACAGAGCAATTTAAATACCCAACTTATGCATCATTTCTGTGTTGTGGTTGCTTTGCAGTTGGGGTGTGTGTGTGTGTGTGTGTGTGTGTGTGTGTGTGTGTGTGTGTGTGTGTGTGTGTGTGTGTGTGTGTGTGTGTGTGTGTGTGTGTGTGTGTGTGTGTGTGTGTTTACAGTTTTATACCATTAGTGAGGTTTCATTTCTTCACAGCAGCTGTATTTGTCAGTGTTGGGAAGGTTTAGTGTGTTACTGTAAGTAGAACAAGCTGGAGATCTGTGGTTCTGCTCTGAGCTTCTTGGTGAAGAAAATTAAAAGTGGTAAATAATTGAATACACTTGAGGGCCTCCATTCGCCTACAGGCTGCAGTTTATTTAGAGGTAAAATAGGAAAACTGACAGCGATCAGTTGTTCTAAATGGAGTTTACTGAAGTGCGACTTCCCTGAAATCACTTCCCTATGTTCTTGTTCCTTTGTTAGTGCTGTGAATTGAAAAGAAAAGTGTTGGCGTGCATGTTAAAGTCATTATTACTCTATTGTTTTCTGTCTCAGCAGGTGAAAATGAAAATAGCTTTGTAACCTTTTGAATTTCTCTAGAATCGTACATGCAGGAGTTGTTGGGAATTTCTAAGGTGAGATAAAGTCAGACCCACATCCATCATGTGTTTGGGATTAGCCCCAGTGTTAGGAAGTGACACTGATGGAGCTGGAAGTCTTTAGGGACACCACGAGGATGACGTTTAATCATCCCAGAGGGCCTCGGTGTAATGTTCCACCCCCTAATAGGTCTCCTAATCATGTTTTTCAAGCAAAGCTGGAAAACATTAGTTTAAAGGATGTTATGAATTCAGTTGAATTATAAAGTAAAGTGACAATCTTTGGTTTATTGATCGATGCTCAGACAAAAATAAGTCTCGATTATAAATTGGTTTACAATTGCAGATTAATCCATAATGAAAATGGTCGTCCAGTAATGGTTCCAACATACACAAAGTGTGTCAAAAAATTAACCCCTGCTCCAAAAAAAGGCAGTCGCAATCACCAATGGCAGCAGTCTCCCGTAGTATGACCAAAAACCCTGAAATATTCAAAAACCATCTAGTAGAAGGTTGAGGAAGATGATGAAGAGCCCAAAGCCTTCACTCATTCAGACTCCTTGAATCTAAAGTTCATTAAACCAAGCAGCATCCTCTGAGGAACTGCAGTTTCAGGTTTAAACAGCCACCAGAGGCTGGCTGCAGAAGTGAGTCAGCTTCCACAGACACAGCAGTCTGTAGAGCTGGAGGTTTTAACACAGCTGTTAAAACCTCCAGCTCTACAGGAAAAAAGCCAATTACAGAAAAATTAAAGGCGCCTTTTCCACCTTCATGCTGCTCTATGGACAGCTCCTGTTTGTGTTCAAGCTCAAGTTATTTGTTATTGGTGTTGCTGCTTGGACTGACAGCTGGATGCAGACGCAGATCATTTTCTTGACAAACATTTCTCCTCATGTTAGCTTGTTTTTCTTTCTCCTTTTCTTTTTCATTCTATTATTTTGATGCATCTCTTCCTTTTTTCGCTCCATACTCCTTTTCCTCCTCGGTGAAGTCGGCAAGTAATGTGAATGAGTCACATCCTCTAACGTCTTGACCCTGTGAGAAAGTGGGCAGCCAGGAGTCACTCAGATTCCAGGAATTCAGTGTGGGAATCCCCCCCTCTCCTCCCCTTCTCTTCCCCCTCCTCCCTCCAGCCTGTCTGCCTTGTCGTTCGACCCACATACCTTCAGTTTGCTCTGTACTGCCATTGACACAGTGCTGCTGATCAGCAGGGGAGGGGAAGCTCATACCTGCCAGGTGGAAGTGAATCCTGCTTCTTATTGGCTGAGAGGAGTTAAATAGGAGTGGTTAGTCTCCTCCTACTTCCCTTTCTTTTCAAAAGCACGAATGAAAGCAGCTGGGAAGTGAAAAGAGAAGGAAATTTTCAAGCAGTGGACTTCTGAAACAGCTGAGTCAAAAACGCAGACAGTCACAGGTTGGTGCTTTCATTTTAAAAATCTTTCAAACTTTTTGTTCTAAAGTTTTCTACGATTTCAGTGTTTAGGAAGGAAAATGCCAGATTAAACTGTGTCAAATTTAAAGGCGAGCATCACTGTGGTCTTTGTACCTGTGAAGTTTAAGATCAGACATCCGGGCTCTCGTCTTTTCACCTCAGCTTAACTCTGTTCTTCTTTTTTTTTTTCTCAACTGTTTTTATTGCTGAAGTTCGGCTTTGCATGGGCCGCCTCTGTTTTACAAGCTGCTTTGTTTGTCATCTGGCAGCAGCAGTGGTGACCTGAAACGCTCTGGAGTCGCTATCGCCCCTCATTTGTATTTTAGCAGGGAGCGCTGTGATCACATGACGTGACTGCAGCATCAGGCTAGATTAAATCCAGTGGTTTAACATTTGGCTGTTATCACCTCAGTAGGGTGACGGGGTGCTGCTTTTGGACTGTTCTGTTGGGTGTCTTTGAGTTTTAGACTCACTGCTGGGCGAAACATGACATTTAAAGACATCATAATAAGGTAGACTCTATGTAGGGTCTACATTACAATATAAAGCACCTTGAGGTGACTGTTGTGATTTGGTGCTATATAAATAAAATTGAATTGAATCAGATTGATTAACCTGGAATAGTCACCTTTGCTCTTCTGGCTTTTTAATGTAGTTCTGTGGAATTTAAAATAGGTTATTGTTTCAGTGTATTCATTCAGAAGTCTAACTCCCCTCACACCAGACTGTGCCATGGTTAGATCAGAGAATTATAATCTAAGTTACTGGAAACTCGCTTATAAATATATTTTTTCTTTTGTCAGTTTAATTAATCTCCTTTTTTTTTTTTTTTTTTTTTTTTTCATGATTGTGATTTTAATATTGACCAAAATCATTGTGATTGGTGGGTTTTTGCCATGTTTAAGCTGCCCTACATTTATTAAATTCATTTATGACATTTTTAATTTGGTTTAATTATTAATCTGATTAATTTAATTAATTTGTTAATATTAACACAACATCTGGCCTTGAATCATTAAATTTGGGAAAGTTCTTAGTTTATAATGACTGGGGAAATGAAACAAGTGATGCTAAATGAGAAGCAACAGGTGACTAATTTTTTTGGTAATGATGTCAGAGGTTTGATGGTTTGAACCTGAATGGGTTTTTGGATGATTGGAAACGATGCAAGCGGTATCAGTATTATGGGATGGGCCAGGCATGACCCAAGCAGTCACTGCTGAATTCTGACAGGTTTTAAAATCTAAGCTACATGATTTGGGAATGAAAATGATAATTACCCACATCCCATTGTAGCAGCTTGGAGCACCTGCACCAGTTGTAGCAGCAGGAGGACAGTGATGGAGTCACACCAACTCCTGGGAACTTGACTTCACTTATATATGCGTCTACAACTAAAAAGGGTCTTCAGGTTTTCTTTCACTTGGAACTTGTAAAACAAATTTGGTATGAACATCTCGTGCATTCATGTATTAATACTGGTTCATGATGTGGTTTCAGAGAGGTTGTTTGCGTCTGTCTGGTACCATTTACCTCTAATTTATTTTATTGTCCATTTAGACCAAGAAAATGGCAAAGTGAGTTGAGCCTAGTGTCCCCTGGTGTTATATACAAATCCCAAGTTTCTTTGGGTGTTGCTTAACAATTCCAGTTACACTCAACAGTGTTGCAGTAATGCACAAACCTTTCCTAATATGGCAACATCCCGCTATAGTCCACCTGTTGAGTGACGTAGAGACCCCCAAGGCGCCTGCGTCACCGGTCTCATTGTTTCATTTATCCAGAGCATGGATAGCTCTTGGATGACGGTTATTAGCGGTGAGGTGCCGTTACAGCAGCATGCAGTCACATGCCCACGGGCTTTAGGCTGTGATGTTGCAGAAGAGACAAGCAGGTAGAGACGTGTGTGTCTGTGTTTCCTGTGAAAGGGAGAGTGTATACAAGAGGTTTTTTTGTGTGTTGCAGGCGTATCGGTTGTTTTTTGTCTGCTGGTAGTCGCCCCAGGCATTCAGTCAGAGCAGGGAACAGATGGTCAATGGCTGTGTGACGCGGTCTATTGACTTTCTGACTCAGATGCAGAGGCCGGTCTGTGCTGCAGTGGTAACATGAACCAACTGTGCAGTGTGACAAAATATTGATTCTCTGTGAAGTTTTACACATGAACTGCTTCCCTTGATATAAAAGCCTGTATTTAAATGCTCAGACCCAGACTTTTTTAGCACCATGAGATGAGTGTCATAAAAATTTGAATGCACAGGAAGGGTGTTCCTCTGAGCTTGATTTAGAGTGGCAAAAGGAAGCAAAGCTGGCACCAGACGAAGCGCTCGTTTGCCTTAGCTCAGTGTTTAATCGGCTGAAGGTGCTCCTTCTATTTGTGTCCCCTCCTCTCAGAGGTACGACTTGTGTTCCTGGAAAGCTGACAGGCAGACCGATCACTCAGAGCTACAGCAAACATGGCCTCCGTTGCACCGTTCAGCCGCAGGCAGTGGGCATCCCAGTCGCTCAGGGTCACCGCCAAAGAGCTGTCCATCGTCTCTGCCCGGGGTAAAAACACCGCCATCGCAGAACGCTTCTCCAAGTAAGTCCAACCAAGTTTAATAATTTACCAGCAGCCACTCAGCAGATCTGTCACGACTTTTTACACTTCAGAGTTTTCTGCTTTCGTCCTGAGTACAAATTAGGTCATAGGTTTCCTCCCAACATTTTCTTGCCATTCAGCTTTTCTCAGTTTCCCGTTTTCTTGAAAGATGTGACTATCACATTGTCGACCTTTAACGAATTGCTCCAGTTTGACCCATCCTGTCTGGTTTTCAGACTTTACAGAGTAAAACAGGAGCAGATTCTTTATGGAGGCCCCTCTCCATTCAGGGCATCCCCCTTTACCGCATATCAAGTGACTAACTTGGAAACGGAGACAATGCACGGCAGTTGAACGACTTGACCACTAGGTGAAAGTAGCAGTCTGCCAGTGGGTGGGGAATATGCAGGTTTTTGTGTTTTTCTTCCTGATTACAATTAATGGTGTATGTAACACTTACACTTGGCATCCACAAAAACACTTGGAACAGACTTTTAAACCACTGAAGTCTGCAGCCCTCTCACATCTAAAGACAGGGTCACTCTTTACGACTCCGGACATGGTTTTCCATCATGTTACTGGTGTAAATTAACATGAAGAAAACTGCTGATCAGCTGAAATGGGAGAAGCTTTTGGTTAGAGCTGCTCTTTGTGTGTGTGGAGTGGCTAAAAAGAAAAAAGACACTGTAGACTGTGGACACGGATCAGATCAGATAAGGAAGTGAGTGTATTTACCAGTTGTTGACAGTCTTCATGCGAATGAACTTCACTATTTGCAAGAGCCATGACGACAAAAATGAAAATAATCCGGGGTTAAAGTGGGATTTGGCAGGTAAGGGAAACCTGAGATCTGCTCTGCAGCAGGCGGAGGAGACCCACTTGGAAAGAAGTCCACCACCTGCCTCGATTTGAAAGCAAAAGTTCATATTACACGAGCTATCATATTATCTTGGCAGCTGGAAATGAAGAATGTCATCCAAATTAATTCTGTGGTGGCATTATTATTTCTTCATAAGTGGGCCTTTTATAAATGTTTGCAATGTCTCATTTTTTTCCTACCAAATAGGAGTGGAAAAACAAACAAACCTACATAACCAGCAATATAAAATCTAGTCTTTAGGCTCTGTTAGCAAAACTTAAATATTCAGTGCAGGGCTGAAGAGTCTGTCTTTAAAGCTGGCTGTTGTCCTCATTGATTAGATGCAATGTCTCTTTTTCCTGTTGGCTCTGTGCAGAAACAGCAACATCTGGCTTACTAGTGTTAATGTTTCCTCAGCACAGCTGGGAGGCTTTGAGCCAAACTTAATTTGGACTCACTGTCCCAAACATGAGATTTTGTCTCTGGGTAAAAACCTGTGAAGGAGAGCAGTGGTTCGGGAACTGGCTGTTTACCTGCAGAGTGTTTCAGTTTGGGGCTAAAATGTGTGGTACAGCCGGCCTGAGGCTGAAGACCTGAAGTGTTGAACAATAAAGTGTCCACTGTGGAGAATTTTGTATTTTTCATACCACATTTATTCATATTTGATGTTTTATTTGAACTTTCCCGGTGAAATCCGCTGCCACTGTCTTTCCTGTTCTAGCCCGCTTGTCAACAAATCAACTTTCACCTGACACACACGAGAAATGAGAAATTAAGCAGAACGAGTCACTTGTTAAAACTTGTAAACGTCTCAGCAGCAGACACATTAATATAAGATGGGAATTAATAACCACAATTCCCTTTGTTTAACAGGGCAAATGATGAGAAGATGGAAATGATTAGTTTCACTAATTGTGTGATGATGTTTGCCCTTTAAAAAGGATTAGTTGTGGGTTATTAATTGATGGCTTATATTAATGTCACATACGTTTTGCTACCATCCAAACTTGTAAATTCCTGCTGGTTATCGGGGTCTCAGAAACAAAACAGGAAATGAATCTTCTATCAATTAAAAGACCTTATCTTAAATAAAACCTGGGCAATAAAATCTGTTTCACTCTGAAACAATGAATCCACTTCCTCTGCGTACTTTTTGCAAGACGACACATGATGATGGTTTTCCAAACAGTTTCACTTTAACACATTAACTAATTTATTGTTTTTGGAGAGAAGCGGGAACATTGATTTAGTTTTCTAATGAATTTCCTGGGAAGCAGTACTGCTGCTTCCTCATTGGTCAGTAATTGTTTATCTGAAGCAGTTTTTGTCCTCCACAGGTACCAGATGGCAGCAGAAGAGGGCAGCATAGAGAAGAAGAAACCGGTTTGTACATTCAAATTTACTGCTGTATGTCTGTGAAGATTCGCTGCTTCCCAACAGTGGAAGAAGTGTTTTCTATCAGGGCCACAATACTTGGCCTCGAGTTAAATTTCAGAATTAAAAACAAGGTGCTTCACCCTCTCCACCCTAGTAGTCCCTGCACCAGAACCGCCAGTATCTATTATTAAAACACAGCCTGCTGCCATGTTTAGATCTCAGTACCTGCAAATTAATGCTCCTGCTGCTCATTAACACAGACCCACAGAAGTCGAACTCCATTCAGTGAGTCCAGTATCCCAAATTTGCCACATTTTTGAATCTGAAAAGCTTCAACACTTTCTATTTTTAATTCACAGAGGGGAAAACTTCACCCATCAGCAGCATCTCATACCCCATACTCATACGAGTATAAACTGTAGATAAACTACTGCGTAGACCCACATGCTCTGCTGCCAAACATCGTCTCTTAACATTTTCCCGAAAACTATGTGGACATGCACAGACCAAACCCTCGTTCTCTCTCAACATTTGGAGTTCAGTGACCTCCCTTGTCTTCGTCTCTGTTTGCTTTTTGTTTACTCTGTTTTTGTGTGGAAATCTCGACTGTAGTAACGTGACTCATTCTGAGAGCTGATTAGACGCCTTATTAAAGGAACCCCAGCTGTCAGCTAATAACAGAGCAGTTGAAAAGATAATATTTGGCCTTTGAAATGCAGTGTTAAAATATAAACCCTAAACTGCTCTCAGTCTGGCGGAGACTCAAATAACTGCTTGGAGACGTTAATCTTAGAAACCTCTCCAGCATGCAGCAAGCTCCAGCAGTGAAATTATTCTGTTATTGCTTTTGGCATCAGCTGTCCTGCAGCACTGATAACAAGGAGCCTCTGACACACCTGGTCAGCGTGGTGACTCGGGCCCTTTCCACACACGGGAAGCCTTTTCTACACTTCTGACCTCTTCCTTTTTTTTTTCTTTTTTTTTTCTTCTTCTTCTTCTTCATTTTAAGTCATTGAAAATGAAGTAAAAGAAATTAAAAACCTTCTAAGTAACTCTGACATTATTTTTTTTTCTTGCAGCACCAAAGGTGTATGTCTCGTTAGTGTAAGGGCATTTTCTGTAGTGGTGGATGTGAACCAAATATAGTTTCTGGTAATCTTATTATCTGCAGTTTTTACATGCTTTCACACAAACACAAATGTTGTTGTAGTAGTAGTAGTACCACCTCACTGTCCGTCCAATCATCACTTACTACTTCCCCTCTCAGCTGTCTTAGTTGGCCTGATAACATTTTCCCGCTCAGCCTTGATGCTGATGTCGTCATGATTTGTCACTATATAAATAAAATTGAATTAAACTAGGCTTCTGATTGGCCAACATTTCTGTAAAGTTGGTTAAATCATCACCTGTTGCTTTGTCATTTTGTTTAGATGTGGATGGAGATATTTTTCACAATGTAGCCCTGTAGGTGGGATGTTTTTAGAAAGTAAAGTGGAAAACACAGATGTAACTGTGGACGTAGCTTCAGGTTAGGACGGTAAACGGGCGGCTTTATAAGGTGGTCGCTCTTTGCTTTAATTTGGTTAAGAAGTAAACTCACAGGCACATTAAAAATCAAATCAGAGCCACTTTTTACAGCAGGTATCACGGTTACTGTGTATATCATGTAGATTAGTTCTGCAAGACTTTGGTTTGAGCTGCTTGGTCTTTTTTTGTTTTTGTTTTAAAGTTCTTGTAAATTGTCTCAGAAGAGTGGATCCAACTTCATGGTCACTATTTTAAGGCTCATGACTGTGAAACTGCTCTGTAACGTGCAGCCAGAATATTTATATAAGCAAAGTTTTCTTGTCGATGCTCATCAATACAACAAAAACTCTGCTGCCTCTAAAACCTTAGACGCTCCTGTGCGATGAGGTCCAGAGAAGTGATCGGTCAGTAGGTGGTGGGTTTTGCTGATCTGCTCTCTCACACCTTCCTAACCCTGAAAACTTGAGGATAAACCTGAAGTTGCCATGTTAAGCCCAAACCCCAACCCCCGCCCCCTCTCCCTGGTATTTTCTACCAGGTTGCACAACATCTCATCATTAAAGACAATCTTGCATTCCTTCCCCATGTCAAACTTCTCAGGGTGTCAAATCTGTTGTTGTTGTTCGTGTAAATGCTGAATGGCAGTTCTGTAGAATTTCTCTGGCAATCCCTCATTTCCTGAGAGGAAGACTGGAGCTAAAGGTGTTCCTATCAAATCCAATCTCTAAACTAGACATCAGATGTAGATACCAGCCCGGGAGGCTTATCAGGAGATTGGTATTTATCCAGGTTTAGTCTCTGTGCAGTTCTTTGTGAGAGTTTTTTATTTTTTTTAAGGTTTCCACCTCCCTCCCCTTTACCTTTTTCTCATTTCCTGTCTTTATTTTCCCTCCTTTCCCTCACTGACTGTCTGTTTCTGATTTTCTCTCCCTCCTTCCTAACCTCCCCGCCCCCTCACCCTTCGCCCCCTTCACTCCCTCTCCTTCCTTCCCTCCTTCCTTTCCTCTGTGTCGTAGAAGGGGGGGTGGGCTAGTTGCTTCATTCTGCTCATTCTGCTTCATTCTGATCACTTCTCAAGCCTCTCACATCTGGGACAGCTTGTAGCACTTCCAGCCGGTCAGCAGACACCAGCACACACACTTTCACAGCATTTTCAACTGGACAGCCAGGTCGTCTGCCTCACTCTCAGGTTTTTGATACACACACGCACACAAAAGGAAAAGTTTTTCTAGCTTTCTTTTCAGCTCCAGGTTTATAGATGCGCATGCAGAGCAGCTCACGGCTCTTTTGTCTTTCATGCAGGACTTCCTGTTTCCTTTTCATGTCTTTTCCTTTTGTTACCTAGCTCAGACTGTGCAGACTCTGCTTGCAAGAATGCGAACATGTAGTTTAACGTCAGTGCAGACGCTGTTTGATTTAGTTTAAATGTTTTTAGCGTCATTCAGAAATCGGAGAGTCAAAGTGGCATGTGTCCAGCATTGATGGAATTTATTGACTAAACTAAAAACAGACTGAGAGAGCAGCTAGCATCCCTCAGTGGGAGTCTCCACTGCCAGAGCCTCAGAAATTGTGAGTCATCATAGTTTGTTGTGTGATTGTTTGTGTGGTTGGCAGCAAGAATGAGGGTTATCTTCTCTGTGGTCTCTGCTGTGTTTGAATTCTTCACCCAGCAACCTTTTCATGTCATTGCACGCTGCACATCTGCACAATACACAAAACTAGAGCTGGTTAACTCTCAAAGGTAACCAGCAAGGCAAGGATGGAAGGTTTTGTGAAATGTATCCATGCAGACTTTTAGATTGCATTGTAATGTTTTGCAGTGAACCATGGAGTATTAAGATTTACTGCTGCAGAAGCCTAAAGGCAGATACTTGGTTCCCAAAGTTACGATAAAAAAAAGTCTCAAAGTGACAGATAAGAGCTCGACTAACTCGTGTTTAGAACAACCTTCATAGATAAACGAGGCATCTGAGTCATAAATGACCAAAACAACAGAAAGTCCAGCAGAGTGTGTGCAGGACATGTTTTACAGTTAGTCGGGTCAGTCCCAGGTTCATGTAGTTCTTGTATCTCTTCAGCCTCCTGTGTTAAAGTCCAGATTATTGGGTGATTTATTGAGTGGAATTTTTTTTTATTGCTAATTCATTTTTAAGCAGACAGTCAACAGGTTTTCTGATTCCAGATTCTTAACATATAGAGTCTATATTTGTTTTTGTTTTTTTGTGACATTTTTCAGTAAATAATATAAATTAATAGACTTTTTATGCTTAAATCAGTTTTTTAGGCCCTTGTGGCCTGGAGGGTTAAAGCCAGACTCGTCAGGTGATTTAACAGTTGATTAACTTGTACAAACACCAGACGTATTCTCCGTGTACTCCCTCTAAAAGATGTGATGGTACACTTGTTTTGAATGGTTATCTGGACAAAAATAAGACTTGAAGCTTACCATCAGATGATATATATTTTTTTTTTTTTTTTTTCCCCCCCAGGACTTTCTTACAATAACAGAAAACTGCACTTGCACTGCAGCACATTACAGACTTGTGCATCTGACCCACATCGAGTTGTCTTTTCAGATATGAATCTTTTCTTGTTTCCTGACACAAAATCAAAATATGACAGCAGAAATGGTTTTGGATGTATAATCAGAAATGTAATGTTTGGAAATGTATTTCAGTCTTTGTATATCCAATATTTTTATGTCCTTTTGTTTTTTGAGGATGGGATGAAAATGATCAATTAATTAAATTGACATTGAGATAAAATGGGATTAATCAGGCTTGTGACAAAGAGTCTTAAGATTTATTGAAACTAACAGTTATAAAATTGTTTTACTTTTAATGCTGCAGAGGTAAAAAATTTAGCTGAGTGATTGTTTCCTGTTCAGGTTGTGGAAGCTCTACCCTCGACACTGTGTGGTGGGAACCTGAGTGTTTTAAAGAAACGCTGGGAGCAGCAGCAGCAGCAGGAACCGCCGTCCATCCAGAGACACCAATCTCAGGCCCCTCGGACTCCAGTCGGCACATCCACAAGCTCCAGATCTGCACCCTCATCCCAAATCAAGCTCCAGCCAGACACCCTAAAAACTACAGTACTCTCACAGGACCAGGATACAGACATCCAGGTTCACAGAGTGACCAGAGAGACCAGCCAGGACATGACGGACATGGAGGCGAAGCCCAGCAGAGATTCAGAGGAGCAGGAGGGAGCGGCAGCATCGGGAGCCGAAGTGCCCGAGTGCGAGAAGCCCAGCATCCCCCTCAACAGCCTCAAGATGATGTTCGAGAAAGGAGAGAGCCCAGAAAAGGCAAGTACTGCTTCTCAGTGAGTTTGCCCTCATTTAAACTTTTAGGCGTTTATATTTCAGTGAAATATGTTTTTATGTTCAGTCTTAATATAGAAACTTCTTATTCCACAGCTTACTCTACTTACAATCTTCATGAGTACCTAGTTTAGCTTAGTGTGCCTACCTCTGATCAAGCATCATTCATTAAAATGAATCAGAAATTGAGAAGATAAGTTGGTAGTCTGGACTTCCTAAAACTAAAGTGTCCACTTGTTCTCAAAGAAGTCGGATGCCCCCCCCCCCGTGCCGTCATGCTGATAGTCACATGGTGTAGCCCCACTTCACATCCTCCCTCCTTTAAAAAAACACACACACACACAAACACTCAGCTGACTCGCACATCTCCCTCTGCAAGGATCCCTGAGAGATCTCAGCTTCATGCTCCCCGAGGCAGCTAACTGTTGTTTGTGGAGCATAAAAGTCGAGGAATTTGACGTCCAGTCATGCATCAGCTCAAGGCGTGTAAAATGTAAAGCGCTCGTAGTCCAAAGTGTGACATATTAACAAGAGCCACGCTGTGTTTCCTCAATAGAGAGCGACCATTTTATGACCTGAAAAGTCATTACGAGCCACTGCGAGGCTTTCAGAGGCGGACTGATGAGTCCGTACTCGATGTGCTTTACAGATTTAAATTTGGGGTTTAGCCTTCAACTATTGTGGCCTCCAAGTTATGTAAATGTAAAAATACTGAAATAAACATGACCAATTATAAATGCACCAGCAATAACAAAAGTAATAGTAAGAAATTCTAAAATACAAGAGCTAAAAAAGACAAACGGTTAAAATAATAAAAATACTAATATAACAAAAACACTTCCAGTTAAAGGGATCCTTACAAACTGGAACAGCAATTAAAAATGTGGTGATTGGACACACAATATGGAAAGAACTTCATATGTGTGAGCTAATGAGCGCTTTAATAGTGGTGAGTTAAATATTTAAGACATGACCACATAATATTTATTAATAAAGATGTGGAAATGAAAGCATGTATGACCTTCTCAAGAACACCACTAGAAAGGGAGGAAAAATGCATTTCATTTAGACACGGTATGATTAAACGGCTTATTTGGAAATAAAAGCTGTGTCCAGCTCCTGGGGGGCAAATACACCAGGACATAGGAAATTCTGAGACATCTGGCTCTAAATATCAGAGAGATGAGATAAGATTTGATTTAGATTGCTGGGAAAATAAGTGAGTCATCAGCATAACAATAAAATGGGCTTTCTGTTTTTTCTGATAATGGGACCCAGTGAAAGACGTGTGCTCTGCAGTTCTCAGTCCTACAAAATCAACAACTCGACTTACTGTTGATTCACTTTGACTCAGTTTTGACAGTTTCAATATTTTTATTATTAAATTTGATTGTTTGATGTTTGTGGCGCTCAGCCTCAGTGGAAAGAAGAACTTGGTATTTAAAAATGTTACAATGTATAAATTGTCATTAGGCCAGAAAAGATAAACTGTTGACAAAAGGTGAATTTGTTGGCTTTCTTTGGTTTATTTCTGGGCAGTCATCTTGGTTACTCCAAGAGGCTCGGTTCTTCCTTTAAACAGGAAGAAACCTCAGGGAGCTTTTCCTTCCCTTTATCTCCATGTGTTTGCTAATTTTTTGAAGTTTCAGCTTTTGTGTTCATGCTGCTTCCAATACTTGGAGGAGTGGGTGGACGGCTCAGTTTTCACGGACCGGCCTTTAAGGTGTCGCGGATAAATACAACACGAAGATTTATTCCAAACGCACGGCAAAAGACCCAGGAAAACCGACTTGATGATAAAAACGATTAAAAAAAATAAATAACGATAAACAGATTTTAAAAACCCTGAAAACCATAAATTTCACACCCAAGCCTCAACTCTCGCGGCCCGGGACCAAATGATTCATGTACCAGTCCGTGGCCCGGGGATTGGGGAGTGCTGCTTTAAGGTGCTTCCATATACTGAGCCACATACCTGCTAAGTGATTCTCTGTAAAAGACGGGCTGTAAACCTCTTTAACTCTGTGAAGTTGGAGATTTTCTAATGTAGGTCAGTGGGGATGAACTCACTTTTGGAGCCAGCCTCAAGTGGCCATTTGGGGAACTGCAGCTTTAGATTTCAGCCCAGAAAGAGATGAAATTAATATCCTGGTGCCATTAATTTGTATTAAGGGCATCACAATGATGGGTCTTAATGTTATGTGGCACAGAGGAGTAAGAGACACAGATAATGCCGAGCAGGACTGAGTCTTCTCAGCTTTGGTCTCTTCATTAGGTTTAAAAGAGACTGATTCTTCTTGGAAACTTTTTTTTGGGGGGGTTAGCAAAGGACAAAGAAGTGGTTGTAAAGAAACATGGGATGAAGAAACGTGCAGTAAAACGTGGCGTTTAAACAAAGACCTCCGCCACTCTCCTCTCCACACCCGCCTCCTATGTGGGCTTTTAAAAAATGAGATGAAGGAGCACTTTGGGGAGCTGGAGGGATGGAGTCTTTTTATTGCTTGCTGCATAGTTGTCCTTCCAAAGGAGGGCTTGTTTGGGGAAATCCTCGAGCTGAAATACAGGATCTATACAGTTCTGTAGACACAGTGTCCGGGGCTTGTACAATAGGCTCTACTGTAGGGCCGAGGCCGGGCTCTCTGCTTCTTTGTTGAGCTCCCCTTCACGGGGCAGATGATGTCATGGTGCAGCAGGCTGGCAGACTCATGACTGCAGACAGCTGATCTGCGCTCTGAGCCTCGTCAGACAGTCTCCCCCCCAAGGCCATCAAAGCTCTCCGCCTCCCCTCCCCACCTCATCAATCATCCTTGTGCTCCACTCTCTGCTCCTCAGCCCTCCGTCCACCTCGCCCCTGTTTTCTCTCTTAACCCTCACTGCCACCCATCAAAGACCTCCACCCTTCTTTTCTTTGAAGTCGTGTTATCTGGGATGGTAATTGCTTTGAGGTGGATGGTCTAATACCTCTAATATCCCCTGGCTTTTTCTCGCACTGTCATGAGTATCTTTATAACAACAACAACTGAATGGATTTGGTATGAAATCACTAGAGCTTTGAACTTTGATGACCAAAAATTTGTTCTCCTGACATCAACATGTCAGTTTTGCATTTAAGCATTCAAGTCCAGGTCAAAATCATCATAATCCATCCTTTTACAGTCATAAAAGTGTTACTTTATTTAAAAAAAAATACATATATTATATATTTCCACTGTGTGCTGGCTGGCGCTGACATAGGAAAAGTGTAAAAGCAACAAAAAGTTGGCTGTTCAGCCAAGCATGATGTGTGGTGTATTTTGCACAGAAAGTGTTTCAAACAAGCAGCAAAGATGAGTAATCCCAATGTTCCTGGACTTGGCAAGTTTGGATTCATTTCGGATAAATATCAGATCATTATGGAGATGCTAAGCGCTTATCTTGGACCTAACTTTCCTTTGGCTGATCCTGTTTGTTTTTAGTACTGCTATACTATTAGCTGACATTTGATGTTGTTAGGTTTGCACATGAGTATTTAGAACTTTTCCTGCGTAAATTGATGCACGACTCAATCACAGACTCATTCATTCTGCATGCTGACATTTTCTTGGGTTAAATACTGACCCTCGAGTTGCCCCTGATGAATCCGCGTGAGCCCATGTTAGAACACTTGGCCGTAGATAAAACTGTGTGCTTTAAGTGCTTAACTCTATAAGTACCACTCCATTTACCAGTAAATGAGTCTGAATTTAATTAAAACTTGATGCATGTCCTAGCATTCTGCTAATGCAGGCTGATTTTTGTGGAAATTGTCTGCTGCTGCTTGCTTTATGCCTCATATCAAAGGGGTGGATGCCAAATAATAAAATAATAAAATCTCTGCATTTGTCCAACTGTGGACACACATTAGCAAAAAATATCATCGTTGTATGAGTTACTAGGAGTCATAGATGGTGTAACAGACAGACGTAGCTTTGGGATCTGACAAATGAAGCCAGTGTGGAATTGCTTTCATTATTTCCATTTAACCCCCGTAAATACTTTCCTGATGATTTTATGGGCTCGGTCACTAGTTTTGAGTCTGAGATTTAATTAGCCAATATGTGACATCACGGTGTTTCCGCCCATCTTTTATACCATCTTTAGTAACAGAATCGACATTCAGTACCTATAATTTGGGGGATATTTAGGAAGATTTGCTCAAAGAAAATCTTCTTTCTCCAGCCTGTGTGACGCACGTTAGCATCATCACTGTGAGCATGCTCACATTGGCCTCTGTGAGCTAAAAGCTAAACGCACTAACAGAGCGGTAAAGAGTTTCAGTCTGCATTTATTCCTCCAGCTCTTATCTAAACACCCCCCTCTGCATCCACTCCCCTCTCTGGCCCGACTCGATGCACTCTGAAATTAATTGACCCTCACCCCTCCTCCCTCCCACATAGCCCAGCTCAGCCCCAGCCTCCCTATCCTCCCTGAGTCACCTCCCTGAGTCACCCCCCCCCCCTTACTGCACCAGCTGCTGCTTCTCCGCCTCCCTCCTGCCCCACATTGCTCCTCTCTGTAGGCCCAAAGCTTTATTCTGATGCTGGGGGTCCGTGACACACTTAAAAAAACAAAAAACAACCATCTGTAAAACCACGGCACACTCCCGTCGTCATCCCCACCTTCATCCGACCACACCCCTCTTTGAGAGGCACCCCCTAGGAACACCTGCTCCTTGTCGCCTCTAATATTCCCACCCACCCTGCCCTCCATCCTCCTCCCCCGCCCCTAAAGCCATCTCCAGAGGGTCCAACCCCACATCTCTGCCATAAGCCACAATCTGTGCCTCCCCGCTCTGGAGCTGCAGGTCCTGCCGGTGCTGGATTCAAACACACGATCAAACTCCGTGAGAACCGCCTTCCCCTCGGTCTCGCCGCCGCCGACTCATCCTCTGTGGCTTTTTTGTCCTCACTCTTCATTTGTCTTCGCGAGAGGTAGCTATGACATATGGTGTTTGTGGCTTTCTTTGTTTGGCTCTGAGACAGTCTCCACTTTTACTTTCACTGCTTGTTATTTTATTGACTTCTGTGTTGGACGAGGATGTTTGCACAGCAGCTGAAAGGGGCCTTTTTAGGCTTCTCAGAGTCCACTTTATGGACTTTATCAGTAGCTCCTTTCAACTGTGTCAGCTCACTTTAAAAACCGTGTTATTGTGTGTCTTGAACTGGGTATATTAACACCTTTAAAGGGTGTTAACTGATGCCGGAGGTGCCTTCCTGCTCTTTGTTTGGGTAAGTCTTAGTGTAAGAAGAAGTCATTGTCTGTTGTAGACTCTGGTGTGTGTGAGGTGGGGTCATGAGGGGAACTGAAGCTCGGTCTGTCTGTTTAGGAGCTTTAATAGTATCGGGATTAGCATCAGATTCTTTGTCTGGCCCACTGATCCAGCCTTTCGAGACACAACCTGGCCTCGTATGCTTGTTTACATCCCACTCAACCCCTCACGTACAGACGCATGCATGCAAACCAGTCTCGGACCCCCCTCCTCCTCCTCCCCTTCGTCCACAAAGCTGCACCTCCGGTCTGTGGAAGCTAATCCACCCAGGGGAATAGGTCCATTCTTATGAAGATGACTGTTTCCTTTGTTGTGATTCGTTTCTGTTCTTAACGCCCCACTTAGGGCCTGAGTGTTGGTGTGTTTTCCTGTTCACAGTCGATGATTCAGCTCTTTCTTAACCATAATGTGCATTATTAATTATTGAACTCACTCCTGACTCAGACTCTCAGATTTGCCCCTTACCCGCCCTCAGATTACATCATCTGTGATGATCTGGTTGTCACTGCTCAGTTTTTAAAGGCGTAGCGTTTAAGCCTAGAGGTGCGAGTTTTGGAAATCCTGCTTCTTTAAGCTGTTATAATCTTAATTTTTTTTTATTTTTTTTATTAGATAGTCATGTGACTTATTTAATGTGAAGAGAATTATCTGATTTTGCAGTTTCTCTAATTTTGCTGGAGGATTTAACACCTTTCCTATCACCTTTTGTTGAACTCTCACCACTTTTTTTGTAATTGTGACATTCTCTGGCACCATTTAGTGAGCAGCAGTTGAACATTGAATGATTTCTCACAAAAATCTACAAAAGAGTGAACGCGAAAGTTTAAAGGATGAAGCTGGTCTTTCCCAGTTCAACAATTTTTTTTTTTTTTTTTTTTTTTTTTTTTCCTCTCTCCCAAAAGTAGTGAGTTTGTGGACGCTGTCTCCACTTTTATTTACGGTTTAAAGATGAATCACCTCATGTGAAACGTGATTTGATGCCATCACCTTTAGACGGGGTGGACATTTGCACTGAGTTGACCTCAAAAATGAAATTTTCTAATCTGTTTAATGTCAACATCCATCTGGGTCCACGTCACAGGGCCGTAGTCTGAGCAGAGATGCTTAGCCTTCCCAGCCACCACCTCCAGCTCTTCCAGGTAGCACAGGAAGGCATTCCAAAGCCAAGTAAAAGACAGTTTCTCAAGCATGTTATGTGTGTGCTCCAGGGTCTCATCCTAGGTGTGCATGCCAGAAATGCCTCACCTGGGAGTTGTCCAGGAGACATCCTAATGAGAATGAGAATCACCTGAGCCTCATTTCAGTGTGGAGGAGTAGCAGCTTTACTAAGCCTTCCTGAACGACTGAGCTCTTCACCTTATCTCTAAGACTGAACCCAGACGACCTTCCAAGAAAGCTCATTTCCACCACTTGTATCAGCGATCTTATTCTTTCCTTCTACGCCCAGTTTGAGGCCATAGATGGTGGGAAAGAGATCGACTGGTAACTTGAAGCGTCACTTCCACGTTCAGCTCTTTACCAGAACAGATCACTGCAGACGCTGCACCAACATATTAAAAAAAGTCTTTGAAGACCAAAAACTGTCATATCAGGAGTTGGAGCACTTTGTTCTAAAACATCTTTACACAAACACAGGTTCACGGTCAGTCTAACTTGTTCTTGTCTTTTCAAAATACATACAGTTCCCACTCATTGAGGACTAGTTTTCAAACGATAGGCCTCTGTGGCACAGAACGGATAAGATGTACCGATAACGCTCGTTGGAGATATGAACGCTTGTTGAATAAATTCCTCTTTCACCTTCATGCATTTATTTTTTTTGAGAAGATAAAGTTGAAATGCATAATGTGTTACACAGATGAGCTTTAACTTGTCTAAAACATACTTTCATGCAGTTTTTTTCCATGATGTAAGGCCACTTTGCCTCAGCTTTATGTTGTGAAAAGTTCCTGAGCTCAACTTGCCGAAGCCTGCAGACGCCCCGAGCCTGTCAGGACTCGGGGCGAAGCCAAAATCCTCCTCGCGGCCCCTGCAGCCTAAAGGCTAAATGTGCTGTGCCGCTGTTTGACCTGTTGCGTAAGCCGTACCTTAAATGGCATGAGACGGATGATTTTGTGCCCTGAAGTTTGGGGGAGATGTCCGACTGGGGAATTCCCCACATTCCGGGCAGATGCTCCTTTGTTATAAAGCAGCAGGTGTTCTTTTCTGCCCGGCAGCAGAGAGGTGATCGGTTTGTTTTCTGGCTGGTGGCTGAGGACAGACGGGGTGTCTTGTCTCAGACACTGAGCTCATAAGGGGATTAAAGTGGTTTGGACTGCACAAACACTACGCCGCTCTTGACCTCTGTGATTCTCTTACCTTTGCATTTCCTCGGTCTCTCTCCACTTTGATCTTTCTGATGGTCGGGCTTTAGCTTCCAGCCTGTTGGCTCTACCGGGTGAAACATGTGAGCATCAAATGACTGCATGTGTTTTTATCTCTTTGCCTTATGTCGGTTTGTTTTCTACATCTGTCTGTTTTTGCGTTGCAGGCATCCAGAGAGCAGACAGGCCGAGGAAACACTGGCAGCATGGACCAACTACTAGGAGGTACATGCTTCTCTTTAATGTGCTTTCAGGGTTTTTAGAGGGCAGTTTGTTTGAGAGGTGATCGACGACACACACCAAATGACCTAGACGGCAACGGCTGATGTGAAATGAACCTTTTTATTGTTGCACGTTTCTTATGTGCTTTATTCTATCTATGAGCGAGCTTCACATTTCTTTTTAGATGTGGACAACATTTAAATGTCATCAAATACCAAAAAGTAAGCGACAGAGTTTTATTATTGGCAGAATGGAAACCTTCTGTAATGCACATCTCAGCTGAATGTAAGTCGGTGAATGGCTTCATCTTCAAAAACTGCTGTCAGTGGATAAAAAAACAGCTGTGCGCTACTTCGCACCTCTGCCGAATCTTTAAATATCTTCCACACCAAATGCGACTCAGACGGAGCACTCAGTCATTTCATTGGCTAATGGTTTATGGTTGGTTTAATTTAAACAGGAAGTGAAACTCTTTGAGATGTAAGAGGCAGTTCATCTTTTTTTTTTTTTTTTTTTTTTTTTTTTTTTTTAAATGACGGAGGAGAAACCTGAGAAAACGAGCCCCTGTATGTGACCTTAAAGGGCTCATTTTTAGTAATACCAGAACCAATGACATAACCTCCTCAGCAGAGTGAAAGCTGCTGACTCTGCAGTCCACTTCAGCTTTATTTTACCGTATTGTTGCTGCTCTTGTCATTGCTTAGGTTCATGATTAGCTGTCTTGTCAATCTTGTATATGGCTGCGGTAGAAATAAATTAATAAATGCACAAATGATTAATTTCCTAGAATTCTGGTGGAAACCAGAAGTGTGGCTCTCTGCTAACAAATTGGTAAACTCTGAGATGATCGTGGTAGTTTTGATGTGTAGTTGTAGCTGAGTAACATAAGCACCAAATAAAGTAGAAGCTTAAGTGGCCTGATGGAGCAACAGCCAATACTTGGATATCTGCTTCCAGGATTTTTGTTTTGCACATTGTTTGCTGAGCCTAAAGCTTTATTATTGTCAGGAGCTGTTAGGTATCTGGTGCATTTTGGCAAATGCCCTCCCTCTATTTTAATCTCTTTACCTGCATATAATGCAAGCCTGCTCAAATGTACTTTCTAGGCAGAGCAGTTTTGACCAAACAGAATCAAGTAGATCCCTTTGAGGTCTGTTTACAGAGATTATTTTTATTCTTGAGCATAATGCTGTCTGGCTTAAAAAGAGGCTGACTTTAAACAGCTTGTATCAGGAAAATGATGTACTGAAGGTCTGCAGTAAGAGCAGTCAGTTGGTAAATAATACGTCGGTTTTAATGTTTGGAGTCACGTTTGAGTCCCTTGATGTGATATAAATGCAGAGTTCAGCCTCTTTTAGCTCAGTTTTGGTCTCCAAGCTCGGAGGCAAACGTGGCTTCATTTTGCTCAGCAGCTCTCTGACTTTGTGCCTTTTTTGGCTGTCATCACAAGAGGTCTCGTGTGCGTATGCAGTCATTTTAACCACATAAAATAAAAACATGAGCGATGGAAAAACAAACGGAAAGACATCTGCTATGTCAAAGGTAAACTGGAGCTCTTCGTTAACGGTGTCAGATTTACAAAGTCTTTGGGATTTTTCTTTACAAAGAGTCTCTTCCTGCTTTCCTCCTGGATGGATTACATCCTTCCCCGAAGTGAAAAAGCTCAAAAGCGACAACACGGGCTGCTGTGTAAGCGCTGTGATCAGCCCACTGATTAAGAGAGCACAGGAAGAGACAAACCCACAGTTTCCCTCCACGCTGCACGCAGCTTCTGACCCCGTGTTCCCGTCATCAGCCTGCATTCACAACAATTAATGAACTGTAACAAAAAAAAGTGGCATCTGCAGGCTACAGCAAGCACAGAAAACGCTGTTCAGACATGATGTGCGCACTAAAGATGAGTTAAAATAGCTGAAGTGTTTGTTAGGCAATAACTTCTCAGTGTTGTGTGTTTTGGCAGATGGAAGCCTCGCCGAGTCCACGCCTCTCCGTGATCGGATGGCCCTCTATCAAGCGGCCATCTCCAAACAGGAAGTGCCTCCCACTTCAGTCAATGTGAGTCCTTTGTGCCTTACTGGAAACTTTTATTAGAAATTTGAAAACCAGAAATGAAAGTGAGATTAGTGGAGTCTTCATGGTTAGGGAAGCTGCAATAATCCTATTTAATTGTCTTGGAGCTGAATATGGAATAACACAAATCAACCAGAGAATAAAAAAAAATGTGCCCTTAAAAGATCTGCATACCTTCACATTATAAAATAATTGGGTGAAGTTACAGAGGATGGACATTCACTGGCCTGAGCGAGCCCTGATGTGAAAAACATGCATCAGCTGTTATCTTTTCCTCAACACGAAACAGGAAATGAATCATGCATGACCTTTGGGTGCATGACGCTTGTAACATGAGCCTATTTATTATTTAGACAGCACAGTTAAGATTGCAGAATCACACTGCCCGCTGACAAAAAGCCAAAGTATTTCCAAACAAACAGTGTAAATCGGTCTCTGTGGAGCTGAGCTGGGTTGTGAACTCTGTGCCATCACAACCACACCGATGTTCCTGAATTATTCCAGGCCTGAATGGCCACCCGTGGGGCAGAGCACTGGGGAATTTTGTATTTTCTGGGGTGATTTTTGGAGACAAACTAGTTAATAGAAGTGACTTGAAACAAAATGAGACCTTACATGTGATCCCAGCAAAGATATTTGTATGATTAAGATGCACATGTAGTAAATGTGTTTTTGTGGACCTACTTTTTCCTGGACTTTGATGTTGTCGTCGTCGTCGTCCAGCTACATTATTAGTCTACAGGCAGAGACTTGTCTAGATAAATCCCTGCTCTCTCTGATATAGGTTTAAACATCTGTTTTGTATACTTAAAAATTACTTAGAGCCAAATGGTACATATACCTAAGACACTGCAGTCTCACACAGTGTGCAGTGTCTTAGGTATATCTCCTATGAAGCAGGTGATGCAGACGGCTTATATTCCGTTGTTAACGTCCCGCTCGTCCTTCTTGTTTTGCTCAGGACGATCAGCTGGACGGTTTCAGTGGGAAGCAGAAGGAGAACGTCCCCCCGTGCACTCTGGACATGGTGAGAGTTTATAGCCTGAAGGTGTTTTTGTTCCAGTGCGTCAGTTTCAGCTCATCTCGACACACATTTGTCTAAACATGTGTCAGTTTGTGATGTTTTTTTTTTTTCCACATCTCTTCTCCCGTTTCAGAGTCCAGAGTCTGAACCGAACACCAGGAGAGTTTTCACCTCAGAGACCAACGGTAAGTTCCTCAGATAATTCGTGATGAAAAGTTGAAGTGAGGTTCTCACGGCTCAGTATGAACTGTCTGTCCTTGGCTTTAGTTTGTAATCCTATAAGTGGAAGGGCTGTATCAAATATGCAGATGGCTCCCTCTAGTGTTGGTTCTGCATTACTGCCATTCTTCATTTTTTTTTTTTTTTTTTTTTTTTTTTATTTTGCTCTCTCTCAGGCTCAGGACCCGGCACTCCTGCATCCTCCAATCAGAAAGACTCGTCCCAGTCAAAGACTCCCAGGGTGAGTCCTCACAACAAACATTTACACCTGTGCACCCCACACCCATCTCCTTATTTTTATTCTTAGACTTTAACAGAGTAGCTTTGGGGAGGTTTGATGGGCTCAGCAGTCATTTTTGGTGTCCATATGTGACTAAAAATGGGGGGGAAATCATGTTTATGCGTGTGCAGAACTTCCGTCTGCCAGTGAGGGAGACCTGTGTATCGTGCCTGAAGACTGTCTATCCTCTGGAGAGGCTCGTGGCTAACCAGAACATTTACCACAGCTCCTGCTTCCGCTGTTCGCACTGCAACACCAAACTCAGGTGAGGCCATGACAGATCGTGTCAGACGATACGCCCAGGCGAACATTTACAAAGGATTTTACTGCATTTAAAGCCCTTTCTGCAGAGTTACTTGGAGAAAAAAAACACTCTAAATTAACTTTATCTCGAGGTCCTGTGCAGCTCTTGTAGTTGCCAGTAATTTAAAGAACTTAAAGACATTCTCCAAACATGTTCTGCTGTTTATTTTGATTCTTTTTTTTCCATCAAAAATATCCAATAACCTTCTCAAAACTCTGAAAACTCATTTTTCAGAGAGTAGCATATTAACCTGTTATGAACCCAGGACGTTAACGATCTCTTTCAAACCATTCCTGATCAAGACTTTGACTTCTTTTTAGAAAAGGTCTGTTTTCTCTAAACTGTCCTTTGTTTTGGTCTAGTTTGGCGAATTACGCCTCCCTGCACAACAACGTCTACTGCAAGCCACACTTCTCCCAGCTCTTCAAGGCCAAAGGAAACTACGACGAGGGCTTCGGCCACCGGCCGCACAAGGAACTTTGGGAGGGCAAAAACGAGAGCGCTGAGGCCTCGCCGACATCTGTAACCAAGCCAACAGCCCAGAGTCCGGCCACACCCTCAGACCAGGAAAGCCCCAGTGTGGAGGACTCACCCTTGGCTAAAGTCAACGTCCTGACGGCCACCATGGAGGCTCTGGGACAAGGTTACTCAGAGAAGGCTGACAGACCCACAGAGACCCGCAGGCTGAAGATCTCCTGGCCACCAAAAACTGAGCCCGAGGACACGCCCAGCCGCGGTGGAGCCGCTGCCAACACAGAGGTGGTCTCCACGGGTAAACCAATCAGAGCCAAGTGGCCTCCAGAGGAAGACTCCCCATCCACACCCCCAGAGGAAGCCAGGGGCTCACCTATTCTGCGTCGAAACACCCCCCTGAAGGAGCGCAGCATGCCGTTCACCGCGGCAGCTCAACCTGACAGCCCTTCTGCTCCTGAGCCCAAAAAGCAGAGTGCACCAGTAGAGCGGCAGCCGAGTCCTGAACCCGCCAGCATGGACCTCCAGCACGGCGGCCAGTCGTCGGACAGCCAAACCCCCACCGAGGACAGCTGTGTAGATGTGCACACCAGCTCCGGAGAGGAGGAACAGGAAGAGGAGATGAAGAGCGAAGACGCTACAGACCATCTCCTCACAGAGGAGGATCTCGATGACGCTGCAGGAGGACGAGGTGAAGAGGAGGAGCAGATGGAGGAGGAAGACGGAGGCGTGCTGGAGGAAGATATGCCAGATGCTAAACTTCAGGAGACTCCGACTGAGCCGACTGCAGTCTCCACTCCGGAGGCAGAGGTGGAGGCCAGCCGGTCGTCTCAGGACGTTGGCTTCTGGGACAGCGAAGAGGAGCAGGAGGACCTGACGGTGGAGGAGCTGATTAAACGTAACCGACACTACGAGGATGAAGAAGAGGAGGAAGAAGGGGACGTATAAAGTGAATTTTCTGCTCTCGGCCAAAACGACGACATCCACGGACGCTTAACTGATCTTCTGCCATTCCTTCTTTCTCAGACAGTTTCTTCTTCTCTTCTTGATACAAAGTTGCTGCCGTGTCCAGAGTGAATTTTATTCGTGCCTCTTTCACGACATTTAGAATAATCAAAATTTTTTTAAAAGATGTTTAAAATGATTCCCCTTTAAATATTTTTAACGCAAATGTTGTAAGTCACAGAATAGATGTTTTATTTTTTTTTTTGTGTGTACGCAACTTTTGTAATTTTGTATTTTCATCGGATGCTTCATTATCAAACTGCTGTCCTGAGAAACCGACTGCACGGTCATATTAGACTGCAGCTCAGCTGTGACTGAAAAGTTTCTGAATTAAGACAAAGTAGAAAATAATGAGTTTGGTTTCTTTTTCTCAGAAGAATCCAGCTGTGACTTGAGTTCTTGATCCCACAGATGGATGTCAGTTAAAGGAAAAACCTACAGCTTTAATGCACCTTGGCATTGACTCAGGTAGCCTAATGGTGAGCGGTTTGAGAGCACGGTCTAAAATGCTTGTTCAGAATCTCCCATAGGCGTTCATTTGGCTTGAGATGTGTTGATTGTGAAGGCCGCAGCCTATGAGTCACTTTATTTTCACCCTCAAACCACTGTGAGCCCTCGTGTCCAGGTGGAGGCACTGTCACCCAGAAGAAGACTTCCACCAGGATGGAAATGTTTCAGGTGGACCCAGACTAGCACACAGCCACCTCTCACTGCGTGGGTCAGGGTTTTTTTTTTTCCTTTAATTTGTCACATCTGTAACTATGAACACATTGAACTGAAAGAGACTAATGATCATTTGTTTCCACTTCTGATGAGATAAAACTGGACATGATTATTGTAACATTTTAAGCCAGGGGACCAAACAGCCTGACCTGCTACTGTATAAATAAACTGTTAAACTTTGAGTATCTTTTGACATACTGCTTAAGATTGTTTTCAAAAACTGATGTACTTTTGTAATTTCACATTAAAGTTTGGCTGATGTTTAATTTGGTTTCATATTATTCAGACATATCACAGAAATCCTAGTTAGCCTGTTATTAAAAACTCATGCTTCGTCTTTTCCACTTGTAGATGCCATTACAAGCGAATTTGAGTGTCAGAGGCAGATGGGAATGGCTAGAGAAACTCGTCTCCTACCATCTTCTGCATCTGTACCCCAGACCCAAAGCTAAGATCCTAATCATGCAAGAATGACTTCACTATCCTGAATTAGGAGTTCATTGTCCAGGAAAACTGTCACTGAAACACAATATAAAATATATACATACACAAATAAAAAGGGACCACTGTTTAGCCCAATCAGAAAGAAGCAGGGTTGTTTCCAGAAAACCACAATATTTGTGCTGCAAGAGTCCACAACACTGATTTAAAAACTGTGGTATTATTTTCATGTTTATGTGCCCCTGACACACATTAAGTTTGCATGGGGTCTTTTATTTTGAAATCTGACCAGACTCTCCTTGGACCCTCCTCATCTGTTCTTTGCAGCTTGACCTGGTGTCTGTTGGGGGAAAAAAAACAAGACCTGGCACAGTTTAAAGTGGTGCAGTGTGAATTGCCACTTCTGGGAAGTATCTGAAACTCACTGCGGTGGGACTACAAGCGATCTGCTTTAGAGCCACAACGCAGTGCAGCTGCTCCAGGTGCATCCCTGAGGTTACGTGAAAAAGCAGCACGCTACAAGAACTTTTGCACAGTGGCCAAACAAGGAATTTAGACTCTTAAATGAAAGTTTTAATCAAAACTAAAGCAGCAGCCTTATTGCACAAAAGTTCTCATTATACAGGATCATATGCAGTCATGAGGAAAGTACACCTTACTGCTTCCATTAAGAGTGTAAGTAGCAGTCAGATGCTAATCAGTCACTTGATTAATTGATCACCTCTAAAATGTGGAGGTTTTGGCAGTTTGCTCGTCTGGAATATGGAGAAAATCCATCAGCATCCACCTTAAAAAAGTAGTTGTTGCTGTCGGTCTGGGAAAGGCTATAACCAAACAATTTGAAGTTCATCATTCTATGCTGAGAAACAAGTGAAAAACATTCAAGACTGCTGTCAATCTTCCCAGGAGCAGAAAACTGAAAAAGCAAAAGCTACAAGTATGGCTGCCAGGAGGAAAAAAGAACACGGCAGCACGGCTTAGTGGAGACTTCTGGAACAATGCCTCTTTAGAGACCAAAGTGGAGATGTTTGGCCATAATGCTCAGTGCCCATTTGGCAAAAACCAAACATGGCATATCAGCACAAACTCATACCAGCTGTCAGCGCGGCGGTTTGGGCTTGGTTTGCAGCCACAGGGCCTGGGCACCTTGCAGTCATCGAGTCGACCATGAACTCCTCTGTGTACCAAAATATTCTAGAGTCGAATGTGAGGAGATCAGTCCAACAGCTAAAGCTGGGCCAAAACTGGGCCGGCAACAGGACAGAGATCCCGAGCACAGCAGCAGGTCTGCAAACGAACGACTGAAAAAACGTCAGAATTCCTCCACAACAAGATTCATGTGAGAGTTTCTTTAACAGGACTAAACATTATTTTACTGGATTAACAATTACTGATTCATAAACGTGTATATAACTGTAATAATGGAGCTGGAGCTAAAATACTACAACATAATGTTTTAGATTTATATCTCAAATAAGTAATTAAAGCTTTGCAATACAAAAAAATCATTTACGGAAGCATAACATAAAACTACTTAAAAGTAAAATTACTTGCAGGAAAGGATAATCCCCTAACATTTTACATTTTTAGCCGTTAATAAATAACTTACACTCGTTCATTAAACACCGACTTACCTGAGAGTGACACCAAATCCACTTATGGACCACCACCATGGAGAAATCAAAACAATCACTTTGTTACATTACTGAAACTTTTATTGACGTTTAAACATGTTTGAACAAGGCCATTATAGTGCAATTCAACAAGGCAAAGAATTTTTTATTTTTTAAACTGGTACATAAATTCTTGGTGAACGCGTTTGGAGACGCTACAAAAACTTTCACTGCATTTAGCTCTAATTTGGTTGAACTGCAGAACTTTTTTTGTAAACTGCTGAACTGAGTAAACTTCAGTATAAGCGACTTCAAAACCCTGGACGGAGATGTGGCTAACATTCCCCACATCGGTGTCTCGTTTGTATCTTTGCGCTGTCTAGCTTTACAGTTTTTAGTTATAAGTCTCTATCCAGCCCTGCATGTGAAGGAAAAAACAAATATATGATTACATTTTTATATCATTGGCTCTAAAACAAACAAACACGTGACGACTAAATACAAACACGCACTCTCCAGCAGATGTGATTTAATAGGTAACCCTGTGTATTAGTTTTACATCACATTAGATTTCTAGCATCACCGTCTGCAGTGACCTGTGGATGACTTTGTGTACATGCTAAAGAAACTTGCTGCTTGCGCCTTTTATGAAGGTGCAGAGGAATGTTTATTTTACAGGGATGCAGATGTTGTAATAGGAAGATGCAGAGGAATTCAGTTTGATTTGGCTGATACAGAATAACAATGATAACTTTTCTCCCTTTAACCATAAATTAGAAATGTGTGGAAACCAGCTCCGACAAACTCGACAGATTGCTTCAGCTCCGGAGTCTGTGTCACAAAGTGCGACTTAACCTGGGTCTCGCTCTCTTTGGATAGCCAGTCAAACATAAGGTCTGGGGGCCAGATTCGGCCTGGCAAAAACGCCAATCTGGCCATTTGCACTTCTTTGGAAGAAGTGGATAAAAGTTTTGGACTATATATTCTTTTTTCTTTTCAGACTTTTCCAACTGATAAAGACCTCACTCACAGCCATTCATACTACATCAAAGTAATTAACTGATAGATAATTAAAAACCTTTATGTAATTTAATTTTTTTTATAATTACAGGACATTCTTTTCTGTAATTTTACACATTTCTTTCTTACAATTTAACCTCAAAGGGTTGTGCTGACTGATTTCTTTCAATTGCTACTGTAGGATTTCTTTGTCAAGTAGATAAACTGAGACATACTGTTGACATCACCCTTCTTTTCTTATGATGTTTGAGGGATTCAGTGTGTGGATAAACTAAGAAAAACAAACACTTTTAAAGCTTCGAGGCAGAAACTGATTGCAAAAGTGAATTCTCCTGGATTTGCACCAAGCCGTCAAGAAAGAAACGCCAGGAGTGATCTTTCACTCAGATTTTAACTTTAGTGCTCTGTCGGGTCTGCCACCACATCTGCCTTCTATCACTTGGAAAATATTGCTAAAGTGCGACCTTTTCTCCCTCTGAGCGACTGAGAAACTGATGCAAGCTGCTGCTTCTTATTTTTACTAGCAGGATAGAAATTAAATTACATTTAATAGCAATTTAATTAAATTACATTGCTAGACGGTGACTGGAAGGGGAAAAAAAAATTAGAAAAAGTGGTCAAATCGAATCTAACTTTGTGACACAGACTCCCGGTGCTGCTTCTGCTCTCTGTGCAGTCACACAAACACATCGTTAAAGTGCTGGTGGCCACAAACACAAAGACACAACGTTTTTCTTCTGACATGTCGCACAAACGGCAAATAAACATCATCATAGTTAATATTACATCACAAAGAGGGAAAGAAACTAGCAGATTGTTTCGAAAGATATCACTCAAAACTTTGAGGGAAAGAAAATGAAGATGCTGAATAATTCTTCATGTAGTGGGCAAACATGCAGAGGGAGTACAAAAATATTACATTACAGTACAGTGTGATGCAATCGAATCCAACAGCCCTGCGCCTGATGCTTCTGTGTGAGGTTTTCAGAGGTGGCTTTTACTTTCAGAGGTGTTTTATTTGTGGTTATTGTTAAGTTTGCGGTTATTGTTATGGCTGTAGTGTGTTGTGTTGCATCAGGCAGCATTTCACTGGTTATTTCTGTTATTTTGTCCACCCGCTGTGTGCATGTGTTCCCTTAACAGCTTCCCTTTCACATAAGTGCAACAAATCGCGTTCCCTGAACTTCTGACATAGAAGATAAACTGAAAAGTATATTTCACAGATTCCTCATAGAAAATATACCTGACATTTTTTTTAAATATATATTTTCATTTGTAATCTCACTACAAAACACTCACAAAGCTCTTCATCCGCTCTGAGGAAACGTCTGTGCTGCTCAGTGGCAGCGTCTTATGTTTGGTTGTGTTTACTGTACTTGCAATTATCCAGATTCAAAAAACAAAACAGAGCAAAAAATGAATGTTAATGCACGTCTGAGACACTGAAACAGATCCACTGCTGACTTGCAGCCAGCTCTGGGAGAGCAGCGAGCGAGGTGGGGCAACAGCAGGTCTCCGATCGCTCAGAGGAGGGCACCCTCACCCAGAGAGAGGATGAGGAGAGGTTGGGAAAGAGAGCGAGAGACACAAAGAAAAAGAGACTGGCAAGGAGAGAGGAGGTGAAGAGGAGGGGGGGTGTCTATTCCCTGAAACATAAACTGCGAACGAGCTCTGACTCGGCACAACTGTTGGCCTTGCTCTGCTTTGCTTGGGGTTGTGACAAATGAAATAAACTAAGTGTGCCAGACCTCATGAGAGGGATTTAACAGCTCAGTATTACAGACACACACTGCATGCAGGAGGAGGTTAGAGGAGAGGACGACAGCAGTGCAGATTGCATAGAATTAACAGTTAAATGTCTCTCTGGAGTTTCTCGCTTTGAGGTGCAGCCGTGTATTCCTGCAGCAAGTACTCTGTAACCTACACAGCCCACGTAGGACCTGTCACTGCTTCTTTACAGCCACGAGGCCGGCCGTCTGCCGTGACGGCTGTGAAATGTACAAGTCTTATAAATAAAAGTCGGGGAAGGAAGACGACAGCGATGTGCATGAGTGCAGCTGAAGTGAGTGCGTTCTGGCGAGTGTTAGTAGCATGCTAGGCTACCGTGGGTGAGCTCTACAGCGCAGTCGGCTGTTTGCAAGGCGTCACGGGTCCCAGGCTCATCCGCTGAGGGGATGCAGGTCCACCTTCACCTTCTCGCCGCTGCTCAGCATCCCCACGGTGGGGTACAGGCCCCCAGGAGGGATGACCATCTCCCTCCGGCCCATGAGCTTCCCGTTCCTCGTGAAAAACACCTGCAGGGCATCAAACAGTTAAAACACACACACACGTGAGCCTTTTGCAGATGGAGCGCTGGAATAATTGGTTGTGAAAGGAAAGTCTTCACATAATCGCCGATACTAAAATTTGAGAGCACTCAGGGTGCCAGTTGTAAACAGGAATTATGTGCAGTTAGGAAATATCGTTAAACAAATGGGTGACAGGGTAATGTCTGGATTTTCGATGGGTGGGGGGTGGGGGTGGGGGTCAGTGTTTACAGTACATGTCTCTACTAAATCAGCAAGTGATCAAACATTATCCAGCTGCTCTCAAAAGAACATCAACAAGCTTTTCAATCCTAATACCGAGGGCTTCTTTCCAAGTCTGAGAGCAAATACCGACACACTAAACCAACAAGCAAAGTACTGGCGAGTTTGCGTCTTCTAAAAATCAGACTGAGTCACATATCAAACATTTACTGTACCACCCACTCGAAAAAGAACGGCTTAGCCTATTTAATTAGAGATGAAGGCTGAGGGAAACATACTTCGTTAGCCTGAACAACAGCGGCAGCGGCGTGGCGGTGCAGTGTAACGTTAAGGAGCGGTGCATTGAGACTTAAACGTGTCCTGCTGAGTAAATATTGACAGATCCATGGATTACGCCGTTCTATTCTCACCCACTTGCGTTTTCCGTGCTCACACCCGCTCGGTGACCTCTCGGCCTCCGCTTGCACAACCGTGCAGGCGAGCGAGCCGAGCAGCTACGAGTCAAGACAGAGTAAAGACCTGCAGTAATTAAAACAATAAAAAAACAACAGTTGGAACATGAAGTGGTTAGATGGTTAGAGTGTACAGAGAGCTGCTGGGTGCACATTACAGCGAGGCGTGGTGAGACGGTGCACGTGTGTGGGTTGCAATATGCAGGCCGCGGCGATGGCTCCCACAGGAGCCGTGTTACACACGAATATGAAAGTAATCATTGTGAGGCAAGTCGCTGCGGTCTCTGCTGTTGTAAGTAATATAAAATAATGACCGAGATCCCGCTGCGAAGTGCGGTCCGTGAAGAGCTGCCAGAAAATAAATAGGTTAAAGGTACCTCGAGGAGTTTTTTGAACGTTGAGGAGAGATATTTTTCTCCTCAGGAATGTTTTCTAACGGTTCTCTCTTGGTTCACACTGCTTGACTGATCAACAGGTGGCGCTAATGCAGCAAGGAAAGCACCAATGTGCCATCATTTCTCTATAATCTCATCCTGAAGGATGTCTTAATTCCTCAGATGCACTCAGAGGAGAGAGGAACAGAAACAGAACACGACCATCATCAAGATGGTGTACTGAGATGGAGTCGCAGGTTAGAGGTTGAGCGACCAGATTCATACAACACAAACGAGTGGGACGTTTTGGTGGGACAATGTGAGACGTGCTGAGTGTTACGGTTCCAGGGCTTTTTGCAGGAGTTTCCTGTGTGATGGTGGAGACTAGAGGAAATGAGGAACACCTGGCAAGTGCTCAGGGCTCAAATCACACCCCGTCTCCGCTCCTGTGACGGTGTCTGGGCCGTCTACCGCCGCAGCACCACTGTTTTCTTGATTTGGTTTTGCACATACATCTCCTCCATCCACCGCCTTACACTGCTGACCAGATGTTTACACATCATGATTGTTGCTAGGTTTAATAAACCTTTGGTAATCTTTATTAAAAAAGAAAATGAGTCTAACAAAAAAATAAAAATTCTGTGGATACAGGGAAAACAGAAAAATTTGTATCCAGAAACAAAAACTGACATATTAGATGTTGTAACTATTCAACAGACTTGCATTTATGCCATAGTGATGCTCCTCCTTGCAGTGAGCATCATTTATCTCGATGAAAATGCCTTGTTGTTGCCAGATGTCAGAGGGGAATTAACAAACTCCTTTGAGCTCATAAGATAGCAACAGTAACTTTTAATAACCACTTGTTAGTACCATCTCTGATCGTGCAACATACTGATCCTTAAGCCGTTGTGCTACAGCAGCAGAAGACCACACAGGGTGTACTCCTGTCAACTAAAAACAGGAATCTAAGGCAACAGTTTACAAAGGCTCACAAAAAGTAGACAGAAACATCACCTGGTGTGATGAGCCTTGATTTCTGCATTTGGATGGTTGGGTCAGAATCTGGCAAAAGCAACATGAAATCAATCCTGCCTTGTATCAGCGGTTCAGGCTGATGGTGTAATGGTGGAGACACCACAGCCAACCTGAACGTTGTTGCATTCCATCATGACCACAGCGTACCCATCGTCTGCGTCTACTTCCTGCAGGATGACGTGTTACAAAGCTCAGGACAATGAGTTCACTGTACTCACATGGCCTTCACAGTCACCAGTTCTCAATCCAATAGAGCACATTTGAGATGTGGTAGAATGGGAGATTCGCATCATGGATGTGCAACCAAACAAAACTGCAGCATCTGCGTGACGTTATCATGTCTGTATGAACCAACATCTCCCAGGAATGCATGAAGAATTGGGGCAGCTTTCAAAGGACAACCTGACAAGATTTATGCGACAAAGTGGCAGATGAGTGTATTTCTGGGTCTTTTCTGTCTCTTAGTCATCTTTGTGCCACCCATTTCTAGCAAAATGTGTTCAATCTTTTAAAAATAGAACCAATCAAAATGTGGGACATTTTTTCTCTATCAATCCCACATAAAATGGGACATCGAATCAGGAGAGTGAAGGGCAGAGGAGACGAGGAGGAATACATTAGAGGAAAAAAATATAGGACATACGCTGAAGTCCTCAGGGTAGGTTTTACCAAAATATACACAGAAATTTCTTTGTTTACAAGAGTTCAGCAACAATCAACAATCCAAAACACTACACATGATTTGTGCCTCGGTTACTTAAAGAAGATTATCCAAAGCTGTATTCAATTATTATATACGGAGGCAAGAATAGCCTGAGGGTCTGAAAAGTGAACCCTAATATATATTTAAATAAACCTGCATTCTTTCCAGTGGCCAGCAGGTGGTGACTCTTCTAGTGGAAAAAAGAAGTTTGTGTAGTCTTTATTCTTATTTGCTTGTTAAACACTTTCCTGAAATTTTTGTGGTCTCAATCACAAGTTCACTTCCCCCACCGCTCCACGTATTTATTCCCCCTTGTTTCACTTCCTTTTTTTCCATCTCATTGTCCGCTACCCAAAAACTGAGAGCCACTGATTTATGCTAAATTAGAGTGATTCCTTTAAGAGAAAAATAGATGACAAGCAGGGCGGCCAGGGCGGATAGCAAAATGTAAAGAAGTCGCTCACACATACAAAAAATGCGATCTATATGTTATTTTCATGGACTTGAATACTCTTTTTTTGTGACTCTGAAATGGATATATTTCAATTGGAAGCATATTTTGTGTTTGTAGCACATATGATGTTCAGACTATTCACCAGGGACAAGTCAGCTTAGCAAGCAAGCAGCTGTTTAAAAAAGTGGTAGCTGTCGTTTTAACCTTTTTTCTAAACCTAACTGATACGGCTCGAGCAGGGCCTGCTGTGATTTTGCCTTTGTGGGTGTGTCTTCAACTCTTCCCAGCCTTAGGTGCCTCCTTTCTGCGTAGCTGATTCTCCTCAGCAATTAGGCCAGAGTACTTAAGGCCAGGGAGGGGAGCGCTCCAGTGCCAAGGACACAGGAAGGGAATAGCTCTTATGTGGGTTCCAGCACATGTGGGGATTTGGGGCAACGAGAGGTTGAACAAACTGGTAAAAGTCACAATCAAAAAAGCTCACAGAGAATTCAATATTAAATTATCCATAAGGACAAAGATGGAGAGTGGCAACTTAACTGGGACAGCAGTACAACAGGAAGGAATTTATATTCAGTGCAAAATAAAATTTTTGTAATATCAAGAAACATAGTGATCAGTAGAAGAGTCAAACTCATAATTAGCAGACTCTGGATTGGACATAAAAACCGCGAGACTACTTTATTCATAATAACAAACATCAATAAAGCATGTTTTTCATCATGTAGCAAATTCATTAAAGAAAAGAAAGAAATGTTATGGAAAAGGAGATTAGGTCAAGAACACGATAATGTAGAAAGTCTACTGAAGTGGACGGCAGAGTTATTATAGTTTTGTATTTTGTAGTTTTGTATATTTAAGAAAACCAGTAAAGATCTCAGTCTTATAGAAATCCAAAGCCTCAATCACAAGATCCACCAATCCCTAATCAGACAGTTTGTAATAACAAAAATCAGAATATTTCCTCTATAATTTTAGTTTTTTTTATTTGTATTTTCACGTTCACAAAATTGTTTCAGTTCATTTTTTTCAATGGTCTAGTTTAGTAGTTTAGTTTAACCATAATAACTTTGGCAGGCCGACAGTGGTTCAGGAAGAGCTGAAATACTGAGCAATCTCAAAATGACAGAGATAAAAGAACAACTAGTAGAGAAGTGGAGAATCCTTCATTTTTGGTGTCAACCCCCAAAGAAGAAGAGGCAGTAATGCACCAAAAGAAGACAAAGAAGGTCATGGCGAGGAAGGTGGCAATAAAGAAAAGGCTGGGGAAGAAGAAGGTGGCGAAGAATAAGAGAATCCCACAGGAGGCAGCTCATAGGTCACTCAGTGGTATCCTTGTTTTCTGTTCGCTTCAATCACTCGCCTCAAAGTTGAGAAAAGCTTTCATTTTACTGACCTTTCATGGTCTTTGGAGAACAAGAGCCAATTTACTTTAAAGGAATTGCAATACACACACCCGTCCCCACTCTTTAGGGGCCTGGGTCAAAGGGGGAGCAGCCTGAGCAGAGAAGCCCAGGTCTCCAGCTAATCTTTCAAGTGTGCCCTGGGTCTAACCCGGGCCTTCTCCAGGTAGGACATGCCCGAAACACCTCAACTGAGTCCTTTTGATGTTTAGGAGTAGCAGTTCTACTCTCAGCCTCTCTCTAGTTGCATGTCGAAACTCTTTACCCCATCTCTGAGAGATAGGCCAGCCAACCTAAAAAGAAAGCCTGTTTCCGCAACTTGTATCCACCATCTCATTCTTTCAGTCACTACCTAGCCTTTTCCTCAGACGGAAAAAGGATGACGTTCCCGGGTCGTGGATGAGTTGCTTCCCTGACTGGAGGATTTTAAGTACCTCGGTTTCTTGTAGTAAATAGAAAAAAGAAAATCAATATTTGCAGTGGCCACCCTCTGATTTATAATCAGTTATCTTCAATATAGACAAACATTTTTCAGTGTATAAGAGGGTAGGTTGTTCCTCTAGCATCTTGGAGAGTTTGTCACAGCTCTTCTGAAGTTTTAGTCTGTCTCAGCATTTTCTGTCTCTTCATGTAATCCATTTGGAGCCAAACTATGTGCTGCAGCTCTCTCTGCCTCTCATCCTGTTGCCAAAAGATAGATTTTTATGACTCGGGATTTGCACTTACAAAAGGAATTTGGGACAGGAAGTCCTGCCATTAGTCTAGCTAGTGAGAGGTCATGCGTTATCTCAAAAATGGTCACCCCCTCAGTGTTCACATTTATACATTCAGTTCGTTTCCCATAGTGGCTGGTCGACATGTGAAATCAGACGCAAACAACTGTATACCGCCTTCTTAATTCCCAGAATCAACATTAATTTAGATCTTACTGCAACAATGCTGACTTTGGATACTTGTTCAGACTTCTGTGGTTCCTGCTGGCAAGTGGAAAACATCATAGCTGTGATAAATCATGTATAGCAGCATGAATGCTCAGGCAATCACAGGCACAATACCAAGCTTTTGCAGCAGAGCTCATGATCTAAAAACTCCTCCCAGCACCCACGGTCATCTTCCATTACTGTACTTAAGGATGTCTGCAGGTATAAACAAGTTCAATTTAACACTTTAGGGCCTTTAAGACCAAACTTGAGAAGAAAATACAGAAGTGGAAAAAGAAAGTGTAAAATATACTCTGTACAAGTACATGCATGGATGTGAGATAAAAGTGAAAAGGGTAAATTACAATATTTGTAATTTATTAAAGTGAAACGAAAAACTATAATAGCACTAAATGAGCCCGTTGTTCCATTGAATTGCAGGCTCAAATCAAGCTAGTTAATGTCTATGTGCAGAAGTCTTGACCTGTACTTCATTTATTATTTATTTATTATTTAACCAGGAAGTGAAACTCTTTGGATTAATAATCTCTTTTGCAAGAATTTAATGGGCTGATAGAGGCAGCTTTAACCTAGCATGTTAGTCAATAGTTGGAGAAACCAGAGCACAAGGAGTGCTCCTCAAAGAAGATCCCAAAAAGTTGATTCTGTTCATCTTTTATAGGAGAAACATTTCGTCACTCATCCAAGTGACTTCCTCAGTGTCAGCTGACTGCAGGTTTCTCCAACCTTATAAACAGTACATTTGCTCAATGACTGAAACTAGCACCAGTGACGAACAATGGGCTGTGAGGTCAGTTTTAATATGCAAATTGTTATGACCACTGATCAGTGCCATATGATACTCTTGACATATGTGTCCTGAAATATGTGTCAGGAGTATCAGTGGAGACACATTTTCTCTGAACATTTTCCCCGTGGCTTTTAAACCCCAAAACATGCTGCACCACCTCTGGCTAAGTGAGCTAAGCGGATGGCACAACACAGAAGAGCTACCTCGTCAGGCCAGGACTCTGCAGTCTATTTATACCTACAGGCCAGTGGACACTCCAAGCATACACATCCTGGACAGGGAGGAACGCTGGTTTGAGCGGAGAGTCAAGGAGGCCATTTACATCTTACAATGCTGTGATTGCAGCCATTCCCCAACTCATGGCCATTAGTCAAATGTAATTGATCAGTGGCTGTTGATCAATGGTCATGACAATTTGCATATTAATGATCAAGAAACTGACCTCACAGCCCATTCTTCGTCAGTGGTGCTAGTTTCAGTCATTGTGCAAATGTACTGTTTATAAGGTTTGGGGAAACCTGCAGTCAGCTCAGACTGAACGAGTGATGAAACATTTCTCCCACTGCAAACGCTACGTCCAGGTGAACAGAATCAATTTTTGGGATTTCCTTACCTGGATGAATGAGCATGCATCAAGAGTCCTCAAAGAAGAGCTCTAAAAACACTTCAATCACCAAAACCTCAGTACAATCCTCTGGGATGTTACTACTTAAACTGCTCCAAAAGGTACCCCAAAAAAACCCCGAAAGGCTTTTTTGCACCTGCATCAGCACAGAGCTCTGCTATTCCATCCGTTCTCCACAATAAGTATCACTGAGCTTCATTAACTGAGTGCAGCACTGAACAGCCCCCCCGCCCCAGGCCAAAGACCCTGAACACACATACCGCACCTTACATATGTACAGCAAAAATTAAATAAGGTTGTGTTGTGTTTGAAACTGTTCCTCACCGTGACCTTCCTGCCCTCCTGTTCCTGTTCTCCCGCCTCCTCTCCATCTTCCTCCTCCTCCTCGTCGTCATTCAGGTACAGAACATTCTGGACGCTGGCGTGACCCGGGCGGATGTCCAGTCGATCCCAGTCATCTGTGTCACCTGACGACAAAGCACACACTGTGTGGTTAAGAAGAGGCTGCAGCTTGCTGTACTTCACAGTCATTCCCTAATAAAACCTAAGGTCAGGTAACACAGTGTGATGAGACAGATATGGTTAGATGACATAAGCTGCTGCCTAAGGCCACTTTTAAGTTTGAATATTTTTTCTTTCACGTGCAACACATTCCTTAATTGCAGTAAATACAAAAATCCTGGGAAACTGAATAAAATGTAAATAAAAATTAAAATAATAATTTGATATTTTTTTACATGAAAATGGTACAATAAGAAGAACTGAGAATATAACAAAACATAGAAGTTGTAAAACTTCTAATAATAACAGCTGGCAGAAATCTTATAATGTTTGAAATTAAATGGTAAAAGGTCAACAGTGTGATAGGTTTAAAAACAGACACAAGGAGGGGTTCACCATTCAAGCCTGTGTGGGAAAATAATCTAATATGGGATTTCATCATCAGCAGTTCATAATATCATTAAAAGATTCAGTCAACATGAATCTCTGTCTGCCAAACAGTAACACTAACTGGCTGAGATCTTGAGCCCCTTAAAGCTGCACTGCATCAAAAACAGACCTGATTCTGTAGTGGCAATAAGTGCATTTGTTCATGCATTTTGTTACCTAAAAAATGCACGAAATTGGATAAATGTTTAAGACTGGAACAGGTAAACGACTGTGAGCCAATTGCCTTCTGCACGGCTGATTCTTGCCCTTAAGAAATACTGTCAAGCAATTGTTTCACTTGTTTATTTAAATAACCAGCTTAGATGACAGCTTGGATACAATCGCGGAGGTGTGTTCAGGACAGAAACAAACCTCTTTAATGAGTGACAGTGTAATTGCAGTTTTCCTCTCACCTTCCCCGTCCAGGATGTAGTCTCGTGGGAACATGATGCCGCAGCCCATGATGTCACCTTTGAAGCAGCGAGGACCAAAAGCATCTCCGACCCCGCTGCCGTGAAAGATCTTTCCATCATCTATGAGAGAGTGAGAGAAATAAACTGTAAGCTATCCATTTAACCAGTTTATTAAGAATGTGTTCCTCTGTTTATTTATGCTCAGGATTTCTGCAGGATTAATTACACTGAACTTTTTTTTCAAACCACAATCATTATGACAAATTATGCAAGCATGACGTGAAACCAGCACCAACAATACAGCCTATAATTATTTCTTACATAATATTCTAGCAGTTTCCTGCAGTATCCTGCACTTTCTAAACATTTAAATAAATTAACGTGACTCGAACCGTGACGGGTAACTCATTAAAAAGCAATAAATACTGCACAATCACTTAAATCTAAGCAAAAAACTGACACTAGTAGCAGCAGCAGTAATAGTAGCAAAGGAACTTTTGGCGGCTCTGGCTTTGTTACTCCAACCCTAAAACATGCAAGCTGCAGCTTGTAACATGATTTTAGCTTCCTTCACACACCAGACAAGTTTAAGTAACCCAAAGAAACAACCACTAATGAGCATGCATGAGCACTTGCTCTCAAATGTATCTGCGACTTTCACTTGTGGACACCGCCACAGTTTGCAATCCCTTGTAAATAACTTTTGTGTGACGCATCCTGACAGGGCTGACTGCAGCAGCTCGTTGGTGAAATGCTTTTAATTTGTAGGTGTTTAGTGAAGAAGTATTTGTAACATAGGCAATAAAGTTTCAAGCTGTAAGGCTGAACTTGAGTGAACTGGACCGCAGCGTTTCTTTTAATGTGTTTACCACAGAGGCCAACGTGTGTACATCCAGCGTAGCGCTAACATACAGGACATCCTGACATTCCAGCAGGATGATGACGTGTAAAGGCGAAAAAAAATCCCAGCCACTACTAAAAACACTTGTCTCAAAAGAAGAAAAAAAAAAAAAAAGGCATCAACAACATCTAAAGGAAATCACCAAAACAACACACACTACAGTTTCGAGCGACAATGGAAAAACGGGGCAAAAGAAAAACATTGCAGAGGTAGCCTGCAGACAAGCTTTCCTCAAGTGAAGCGGCGTGGCTGCTGCTGGTAAATATTTATGGAGTTGTCATGGGACCCGTCCCCGGCTCAGGATACTGTTTAAACAATCTCTATCTGAGCACCGGGAGGCAGACAGAGACACTGTATCATTACGGCTCCCATGCGGGCCCTTGTCACAACACCACACACTAGGCAAACAGTGGAGCCACGCCGACATGAGGCGCAGCACAGCTAAAAATAGAGGAGCAGGGCTTTGGAGAGCGACAAGGACTGGCGCTAGAGGTGAGCTCGGGTGTGCAAGTCCAGGTTTGGGGCCCACGGTTGGAGCTAGCTGACTGGGAGAGGAAAGGTAGGAAGAGCCTGGCAGAGCATCAAGGGCTGTGGCTGGAGGGATGTTTCCTACAGCAAATTATATATTCTTGCTCACAGTTTGCTGGCAGTTAGTAGATTTGGTATTGCACATCCACAAGAAACATAAAAAATAATGGAACTGCAGCAGACGCCAAGATATCATAATCTGGATACTCGTGAACTTTATGTGGATGTGTTGTAAGGACAAACATGTTGAAATAAAACAATGAACTCGGCTGGGCGCCATTTGGAAAAATTCAGACTTTGAAAGTCATCAGATCCCAGCCGAGTGTAACTGCAGCCATTTAAGTTAAAAAATCTACCCAGTGAATTTAAGCATCTCCTCATCATTATCATGAAGGTTTAACACAAGCAGCCCCAGAAATCAACACTCATACCTTTCTCATATCCTCGGCCCAGTTCTTCTCCATATAGTCTTACACCTGTGTAACAATTGTTGACCTCTGACACACCTTAAGGTCAAGGTCACTGAGATTCATACCCGTGTGCTATGAAGTTGAAACTCCTACGTCCCTTCAGTCTCAAGTTATCGCATTCATAAACTTGGATGTCCACGCTGCCTGCCCACCAGCCCAGCAGAGTGATGGCAATACCCCACGAAGCTTTTACGGCTGTAGTGTAAAAACCATAATCAGTATGACTATCACTCTTACTGTATTTTCCAAATATTTGCCCCCCAAAAAGCTCTGTTGCAAAAAATACAGGTGCTCAAAAGTACCGGAGTGAGAACTAGTCACTGTGAGCCAATTTAAAGGCTCTGGTTGTTTAGGTAACCATTGAATGTATTTACTGTGCCCTCATTTGCCAATCAGCTGCACCCATTGGTAGTTCATCAAACTCTCGGCATGAAAAGTTAAACCTACGTTACATCACCAGCAGTTATGTCACATGACCTTGGTTGAAGCCGCTCAAAGTCACTGAGTTTGTTTGCACCTTACTTTCGCTGCATGGAGTAAACCAGTATTTATTTTACTGCCCATAACAAACTTCTTTTTCTGTGGTCTGTGGTCGCTTGTACTGTGTCTCAGTTGTATTTGTGTGACTGTTTACATTTGTCATTATTAAAAGATCTTTTCATCAGGTCACTCTTGAAAAAGTGACTTTTACACGGATAAACATGTATTAAAAATAATACACATATAACTATTACCTATATATACCCATATTAGTGTTCAGTTTTTCAGGTATCTGATATATCTTATTGACCTCTGAAGTGACTGTTAATGTTTTTTGTTTTTCTTTTCTTCAGCTATGAGGTTCAATTTCCTGCTGGATCTGCACACGTGCAATTCTTTTGATGGCCTGATGAATGATAAAATGCTACTTTGGTTTTACTAAAACTAGCGATGCTCACATCCCTTTTATTTGCCTTTAATATATTTGCTTTTAACCAGTTCAAAGCTAATTTATGGTGGGTGTAAGTGGAAGTTAATGACCCTTAAAGGGGACCTCATCTGCTCATTTCCAGTTCCATGTTTTTATTCCTGGACTCTTAAAGAGTAGCTTTGGATGATTCACAGTTCAAAATGATTATTTATTTTATAGTGGGCCTTTCACTGCATCTGCTGTGTTTTAGTGCAAAAGAGGATGAAGACTGCTATACTGGAAAGGGGGAAAAAAGGGCTGGAAAATAGGCAGTTTAAAATTAGCATAGAGGTGTTGACCAAAGAAGCTAAACGGAGCAGCAGATTGGTGATGCTGTTAAACTGGAAGTCTTGATAATAGATTTAGACTGTCAGTAACTGTCATCACCACCAGGTGTTATATCTACAGCCAGAGCAACAAGAGGGTGAAAAATGGATCTGGGCTCAGGGTTTGGCGCTGGGCCCTCAGGAGGAGAGCTCAGGCTCTGTGGCTCCTGAGCGACTAAGAGCGCCTGGCTGACGACCGAGACCAGCTGGGAAGAGAAAAACTTTCTGGTAACATGAGAGTTTGCCCGGAAAAGAGCGGGCTTCCCTGCCCAGGGAACAATGACTTCACTGACTCCAAAAACATGAAAAATTAAACCTAAATATTTATGTTCTTTCGTGATCCCACACATGCACGTGCACACGCTGCTAAAAATGTACTTCAAATTCCATTTGCAGATGCCGTGTGGGTTTATCACAAACAAAATGCGATAAGCCCACATGGCATCTGCCGTGTGTTAAAACCGCATGGCAGATGCCGTGTGATGATGATATATGATATGACATACATCCTGGGTTCATTTTCCAGTGAGGCCCCAGTTGATGCATATGTGAACAATATACTTCCTTACTTTCTTGGTTAGAGAAACTCCGCAATTAAGCAATACAGGCAGGGCTGCAGAGTCTCTGCAGCAGTGAAGCTACGGTATACCTTGGTGGTTGATGGCAAATGCTGGGAGATAACACTTGAAGAGGACCAGCTCTTAGTTTAATCCCTTAACTAACAGTACACATAAAATTTCAGTCAGACTCTCAAAGAAATAAGACTTAACCTTCTAAGACCTGAACTCTTTCATGCATTTTTAATGACTCTTTGCTATTTGGGGTGATTGGGACCTGATGAATGTAAAAACAAAGAATTACATGATTTTTTTTTACCTGATTTTTGTTTCTGAGAAAACTGAGATCCACATATGTGGACATCGCATTTTGGTCTAGACAAACCAAAATGCAATGTCCACATATGTGGACGCCAGGTCCTAGGAGGTAACTCCCCTGTTACTGTCTGAGGCAGAGGAAGCCTCAGAGGGATGTACAGCTCAGCTGATGGTTTGGTGAGCTGTTGGGTTACCTGGATCCAAACTGAGCACCCATGGCAACCTACCAAATCACACTTTTTAATCATACTGCCAGGAATGTATAAGCTAGTGACAGTCTCTAGGATGGTCTTGCCACTTCCTGCTGTGTTTCAAGCAGGTGCCTGCAAGTCAGTAGCTTTCAAAGCTTGCGATTTGGTCATTCACAGTTGTCAATATGTGGACCACAGAGTGTTATACTGCATATGCTATAACAACAGCATATCAGCTTTTCAACTATTCATACTGTAGTGAAAGAACTGTAGGTCAAGGTTTTTATAACCAACCAAAACTAAACCAAAAATTAAAGATGAAACTGCCAGATCAGGCTCTATCAACTTATTAAATTATATAATCTTAAAAATGCCCCCTTATCATAGCACAATTATACATCCATCCACACATTTTCATCCACTTATCTAAATTAATCATAAGGAGAAAGGTGGGGCACAGTTTGGACCAGTCTATTACAGGGCTAAAATATGATGGTAGCCCAAATTCTTTGACAAGTGTGATAAATGAGCAAAAGAACCATTTTTTGAGTATAAAAAGTACAAGATATATGTCATAGCTAGAGCTGGGCGATATAAGATTTTTTCATATCACGATATGTTTTTTTCATTTCAGGCGATAACGATATATATCATGATATAAGCCAAATAACTATATTTGTAAGATTTAAATGTGCCATTGCTCACAAGTAAAATGTGAAATAATTAGCAGCTTGTTTTAATTAAAATATTTATTTCCCATAATAAGTTCAACAGGGTAGATGTACTTAAGGAACATGAGACTTCAGTTTCAGATAAAGGCAAATATTGTAAACTACACAAAAGGCAGCCGCTAAAGCGTTTAAGTTTCAAAATAGAACAAACAAAACAGACTAAATTGTCAATTCCACTTAGAAACAAAATTTTAATTCTAAAAATAAATCTTAGGTCGTTTTACAGAAGAACAGACAAAATTGACTAACTTTTGTCAATATCAAATAAACTGAGAACTAAAAGGAAATTCTCAGGCTACGTCCACGCGTACACGGGTATTTTTGAAAACGGAGATTTTCCGTTTTCGTTTTAAAAAATAATCCCGTCCACACGTAAACGCAGAAATGAAGGAAAACGCTGCTAGGAACATGCCAAAGCAACAGGTGGCGATATATTCCTAACCGTGTAGAAATGTTGGCCAATCAGAAGTCTAGAAGCCTCGGTAGGAAATAGTAAACAAAGATGGGGCATAGAAACAGAACCGAGTCGTATGTGTGGAGGGACAGTAACTATGTGTGTATATGTAAGCATTTAAACACTGCAGAGAGTACAATTAACAGTAACAGTATTGTAGAAATTCATTTCACCGAAACAATAACGTGGCGCACAGTGTGACGTCAAAAAAGGCGCACACCTTTGACGCTGCGTTTTCTCCGTTTTTCTCGTCCACACGTAAATGCAAAAACGGAGTTTTCGAAAATATCCACCCTGGCAGGCGTTTTTAGAAATCTCCGTTTTCAGTGACTGAAAACGCCGTTTACGTGTGGACGAAAGGTGCAAACGCATAGAAAAATCTGCGTTTTCAAAAATACCCGGGTACGTGTGGACGTAGCATCAATCTCTCCTTGTTGTATAGCTTAGCTTTTCAAACAGTTTTAACAGTTACTTTAGTCTGACAAAAGCCGAATGACGAATTAGCGCTTTCAGTCAGAGATTGAGCATGCACCGCTTTATTGTATATCCAGACTTGCTTTCGGCACAATTTACAGTGCGCGCTACTCTGTTTTTTGTCAGACTTGAAATAGCCGAAATACCTTCACACTACGGAACTTCTGTGGCCATTCCGTTTGACAATCTCTCCAGCATTGGAACCATCATCTGTTTTTTCTTCGGTAACCTTCGCTCACGCTCTCGGTTGATTTTTCTGTAGTCGGCAAACTCATTTCCTTCATTACCTGGGCGGCCCGGCTGCAAAAACAAATACACATGTGCGCCTTGGCACTTGTGCTGTACGTAACAAGTCATGTGACGTGACGCTGCGGCTGTGATTGGTTCGGCTCTGCGCTACTTAATTTGGATTGGCTGTTATTTTTTATTTTTTTTAAGAGGACAAGAGAGATGAGGTCTATCGCAATAGTTTAATTTTTCTATCGAGAAAAAGTTATTTCGCAATACATATCGTTATCGTTTTATCGCCCAGCTCTAGTCATAGCCCCATTTTTATGCCCTACTGTACACCTAAATGTACAGCAAAGTCCAATAACAACAGTCAGTTGATGATCTGATGCCCTCGTTTTCCTTGTGAATATAACAGTGTGAGTTGTGGATGTGGATTCTTATCATGAAGGTATTTTCTAGATCTTTCCTTCAGTGCATAGCTGCTATTGCATAACTGTTATGTACTTCATGTACACTTATTATCAGATCAGTTTAGGCAGTTGTGGCTCAGGAAGTAGAGCGTGTTGCCGTCTTATCATAAGGCTGGTGGCTGAATCTCCAGTTCCACGAGCCTGAGTGCATTTTGGGTAGGATACCCAACTCCAAATAAGTCCTCAAAGGTATAACATAAAGAGCTGTATACAAGATACAGAGTAAGTACCCACCCACTGTACACAACAATCATCTATTAAACCATTAATAACCAATGTACAGTTAACAGGAGATATTATTTGATGGTGAGAGTTCCAACTCCACATGTTGCATCATCTCTAAAGCACCCCCAACATGGGACATGGTCTCATGGCTACAACTGCGAGTGTCACAGGCGGCTGGAGGCTCTCCAAGTTGGCATTTGGTGAGAAATTAATAAAAACTAAAAATCTCACAGAAACTACAGCTAACAATGTAAAGTGACAAAGTCCACATAAAGACAAAGCTGTGTGTGAAGGGATCAAACATGGGACTTTTACCAATGAGTCTGGGTTTTGTGTCCCATGTGAATCTAAAAGTGAGCGTGGAGTTTTTATTTTTAGACTTACTGGACTTATTATTTTAAAAAAAATCTGTTGCCAAATGAGTATGGTTAGGTTTAGGTAAAAAAAAAAAAAAACCTGCTTGGTTAGGCTTAAGCACGAATACTACTTGGATTTGTTTAGGAAAAGTTCATGGGTTTGCATTAAAATAGACTCTTTCACAATCTTACCCATGTATTAAAAAGCCTTTCTGGCTTGGCTTTCAGGCAGAAAGCCCTGAAGGCAAAATTCTCCCACGTGTGGTGTTTCTTCCCAATCGGCAAAACTATGACATTGCAAAACGTGATCAGACAGTTCCAGTGACGATGCTGTAGCAACGCTGATGTTGACGCTGTTGTAGGGACAACATCATCAACACCAGCACATCTTCAGTTGTTTCTACGGTATATAGTGGTACTAATGTGATGTTTAATACTTTGGTGGTTTTAAAGCTGATGAATGGATCAAAATTTAAATAAATATTTTCATTTTTTAAGTTACCTTTTCAAATATTATGTGGCTAAATCTTTTCCAGTTCGACTCTCTCTGGGTTTTGGTTGGAAAAAGAAAGAATTTGGAAAATTTTCAATATTTATGACATTTTACACATGAAGTAAAACAACATCTGAAAAACATAAAAGTAGATCATATGTGGTGGGTTAAAATTAGTCATGGCCGCATGAACATAATGCAGATACTGTACATGCGCAAACACGCTGGAAGGTTGACTGAGGAATATAATCCCCTTATAGCCAAAAACCATGAGTCAGTCAATTAATTAGTTCAAGCACTTTGACAGAAAACTGGCAACAACTTTAATAATCCACTGACCAAAAAACCTCCAGATCGAGCTTCTGTAATGTGAGTTGTTTTTTGTTTTTTTTTCTTGATTTCATTACGCTGGTATGTTAAATAAAATAAATATATATATATATACTTTTATTTTGAAAAATGAAATGCAGTTTTTGCAAATATTTCGTTGAGCAAATGACTATTCTGCTTTTCCTTATTTTTCTTTAAAATGTATAATTTTACAATGGTAGATGCTAATATTAAACATAACGGCTCTTAAGGCTCAGTTTTCAGGTAGTATTCTAGTCTTGGATCTTTATGATCTCACAGATGGGATCTCCCTAATATCTAATGGGGTCATTCCATCTCAAATCATCAACATTTTTAGAGTATTATCTGTTCAACCATCTCCGATTAGCCTAAAAATTTTATTGTCCTACGTTTAGACAGACATTAAACACTCTCCCCCAACACCCCACCCCTGCCCACCTACCTCACCAATCTGAGCCATGGTCTGAGTAACCCCCATCACTCAGGCCAATCCCACACAGACTCTATGTAGACCAAGTCTTTTCTTCACACTGCTTCCAAGCACTTTGCAACTATTTTGTTTTCTATTTGTGCCGTTCTCTTATGTTTTCTGACATATTACAGGCCTGCTTATTGAACAAAATGACTCAGTCTGGTTAGTGAGGGTGGTCTCGATCTATGCAGCTACCTTTGGAAAAGCCTGGAAACTATCCTAATTGTCGTCAAAACCATGTCTTTATCGATATATGCTGAGGATAAAACCTTGTCATTACAGGTACAGGGGAGGTCATTAAATGTTGTCTTTATAGGGGAAAGAGTTAAAGGAACATGAGCTAAAACAGCTTCTTTCAGATAGGAGGAATTCAGTCAACATCTAAATGCACATTGTTCGGGCTTTAGCACTCTCACTTCTCAGTCGGTGTGAATGGCGTGATGTCATACACTTTGCTTGCACTGCTCACACTAAAAAGTTCAGCCAATCACATCACATTATGAAAATATCATGGGAGAGAGGTGGGCTTTCAGCATCAAAATTTAAGAGGCATTGATCTTTGCTTTAGTAATAAGCCTGCTCTATATGAACAAAGTTAGTAAGAACGAGCTAACTAGTCCAACCTAACTGCTAATCAAGGCTTGGCTAACTTGCCTTATGAGTGAGTGTTTATTGTTCCTGATGATGACTGTACCAGCAATTATACTCCCACACACTTCAGGTACACCCGTTGTAGTTGAAGCATCGACATGCAGGTTCTGCCTGACGGGCTGCACCGAGGTCAGGGATAAGGATTATTTTGAAATGTGATTCATTACTTTACTACTCTAAGAGAGTACAAGAATAAAATTATGAAGCTGGAATGAGCAGAATAACTCACTGTTATTATTATTACGCCCCCCCTTGTTTTGTTTTGTATTGGTTGCTTGGCTGTAGTCAATGCCGCTATTATTTTTCAGTTTGTTGAGGTTTTTCTGTAATAAAACTTTTCCGACTCCGATTTTCCCCAATGAGACTCTCTTTTGTTTTTACCCCCTCTGAACCCTAGCAGAGTTGGGTTGTAACATTATAAATATGTCAGATAAATTATTGCAAATGAATTCCACTGTGTGGTATAGCATTTTCTCTGTATTATTATATGGTGTTTACCTTACAATGTAAAGCCCCTGGAGGCAACAGTTGTTGTGATTTGGCGATTTGGCACAATATAAATTGAAATTAACTGAAATGAATTATAGCCACAAAGCCTAGATTCAGACAGTATTTACAAGCCTCTCTTTGTGCCCCTAAGTGGTACAGACAATGCCATCCAAATCTAATCTGTCCCAAGGTAAGAGGGTGATATTATCTCCCTTACGTAACAAGTTGCTATTGAATAATTGTTTTTGCAGAACTTGAGCTTGAATCAGATTAAACCCTGTCACTGAAGTTAGACTGAGCCCTATTATCTTGGTCGGCGTGGTTGAGCGGGATGGATGGTGGCTGTGGTGGTCAGGCACAACCTTCAGCTGCGGGTGTTGAGTCATAGCACGTGTGAGTCACTGATGGAGGGGTGTTTGGAAGAGGGGTGTGTGTGTGTGTTTGGGGGGGGGGTTGATAGGGTTAATGAGGCTTGCTGAGGAGCACTCACTGGTTGGATGGCTGGTTACTCCTGACAGGGCCCACAGGGACCAACAGCACAGGGACCTCATGGCCCATTAATGTGTGGAGCAAGCACGAAGGATGGAGGTCCACACTGGGCAAAATTCCAATGCAAACACTCGTTGTAACACCAGCGCCGGGCAAAGAACTCTCAAACTATACAAACTGTACAAAGAAGCAGTGATATTGTTGGAAAATACAGTTTGTGTAAATACCTGGAACTTATCAGGACTAAAATAACAGCCTCAAAAGTCAATAATACGCATCAAATGTGATGCAGCTCAGCACTGATTGCGTGTCTGCCGGAATGTACCATAAATCAGGTCAAAATAAACAGAGCTCTGGTGACAAATTGTTTATTAAAGTTTATACAAAAAGGACAAATGTCACCCTGTGTGATGCAATTTGCCATTTTTCCTGTAAATCACACAATCTACTGCGTTACCTTCTTCTTAATAGCTAATGATAAACACCTGTACTGCCAATGCAGAGAAAAACAGCACTGATCAAAGTATAGATATCAGCTTTAACTGTTTTTTTGGAGCCAAGACCTGCCAAGAATAACTTGGCAGATATTTGCTGGTTCAGGTACTGAGGGCTAATACAAAAACACAACCATAAAATAATAGACACACCTCTGTGCAGAAACATGCCCTTCTGTGGAACTGAGTAGACCCTATTTTGTTAGACCTTCATCCTTCTTGCCCGCTACAAACTCAAATTCAATATCAAACCAAGAGATCTACAAAAAAATGCTAAGAATATAAATGGATCTCACAAAAAAAGTCTAATTTATCTCAGAACAATGCTCCAGCAGTCCAATGGTAATAAAGAAACATGAAGATGAAAACAACCCTCGATTAAAAGCAAGGACACGTGTGACGAGTAACTAGACAATTAAAACGTTACTAGGCCTTAAACTAATTATTGGGGGGTTTTTTGTAATGTACACCACAAGTTAACAGTTGTTTCTCTGTTGTTTTATGTTACAAGGAAACATGCAACTACAGCAACCCCTCCCTTCTTTCTGTGACAGGAAGTTTTAAACAAGCAAGGTGGAAAGAAAGCAGATGATAGCTGTGCAAACCAGTGTTGTTCTGCAGCACTTCGATGTAGAAGAGTGTGTCTGCTTTGTCAGAGTAAACTGATACAGTATATATCCACTCAGCTGTAGCCATGTTCTGTACAGTCTGACAGACTGTTCATACTAATCTAACACTGCACGAGTGCAAAGCAATGCAAAGTGCAAACATTTAAAATGTGGTTTCATTACAGGAAAATGTAATTAAAACTTAAGTGATTCGTAATTATACTTGAATGCTAAATTTATATGGATAATGTTTAAATTCATGCATTAAGTAGTCCTCGTAAATAGTTCTCCAGTCTTGGAGGACATTCAAAGCTCCTTTTTGGATGCTGGCTGCCTTTTGTTCTGTCCTCTGTCCAGATGATCTCACACTACTTCAATAATGTTGAGGTCCGGGCTCTGGAGAGGTGAATCCACGACTGATGATGTTACATTGTGTGTTTTTCTACACAGTTATGCTTTTACTGCACTGGCAGTAAACAATAATTTCTAGATGGCACTGAATGGTGGCTCGAAATCTGACAGGACTTTTCTACATTCATAATTACTGTTCTGACAAGGCCCCTAACATCACTGAGAAATGCAGCTCCAAACCATGACAGAGCCTCCATCATGTTTTACAGATGTCTGTAGACACTTACTATTGTATCACTCTCCTGGCCTCCTCTGTATAGACTGAGTGGACCTGTAACCACTGATTTTCAGGGCAATTCTTGTGTAATTTGGCATACCTCAGCCCGTTTCCCTTCTTTGAGAAAAGCTTCTTTACAGTCACCATTTCACTGAGACCATTTCTGATGAGGCTTCAGTGAACAGTTCAGGGAACAACTGAACATCAGATGTATATCTGGTCCTATGTCAGATATTTGCTGGATTGTTTTCCTGTTTCATGACTTTCAGATACTGATAATCTGCTGTAGATAGTTTTTTAGGTCTTCCACTTCTCTGGTTTCTTTAATTTGCACACATTCTGAGATATGCCAAGTTTCCAGCTAATAGCTCTTTGGAAATCACCTTGTTGTTGCAAAAATACTATTTTATGCCCATAAAACTTTGGTTATCTTTGGCATTTTTCATAGATTCAACAAAAGAAATTGGAGCAAATTCTGTTTTTTGTGACAGGCTGTTAGTAGCAAAGTGCCAAAAGATACAATTTAAAATTTGCTCTTTCCTAAGTTGTCAAGCTGTTATGTGAATACATAATACGGGTGACTCCACAAAGCTAAATGCATTTTTATGTTTAATATTTTGTTTTTTATGTATGATTCATAGTTCAGTGTTAAGTTGATTAACAAAGGGGAAAAACTCCTCTGAAAATGGTCAGGGCTGAACTGAAATGAGTGGACAAGCAGCCAATGTCCAATGAAAAACTGCAACGTATGCACCTGGCCCTGCATTGGCCACCAGCACTCCGATGTTGGAAAAGGAGAACAGGAAACCAAACATCTCTTTACATGATCACTTGATCTGAAACTGAGACAAAACTATGAGTTTAATAAGTTGATCGTAGCGTGGCATATGCTGAAGCAGTGGTGACACACTCACTGAAGTTTTATGCTAGGCCAAGTCAGGCTGTTGTAATGTGTCATCTGACAGTTAAAGGAAGAACTGTTCACATATGAATACAGGTGTACCCTGAACTTTAAGGTGGAACTTTTTATCGAGGATAGGTTAGATAAAGCACAGGATGCTTTCAGAAGGCTCAGCTCCATTCTGAAATCTAGACAGCTTACACAGAACACAAAGATAAGCCTCTACAACAGCGATGTGAAGTTCTACCAACCAATCAAGGTGTTCTGCAATGGGTATATTCACTGAATATGCAACATCTTCAGACCAAAAGTCTGCCCTGAGATGGACACAATCAGGAAGAGGAAGAAAGGCAGACCACAAACAACTAGAGCGTGAGGATGAAGGTCAAACATTTGGGCCTTATATGTCTCACATTCAGTAAAGAAGGCCAGCAAGAGTAGTTTGGTATCCCTTAGAAACAAAATGTTTGAAAACCATCAACGTACTCTAAAAAATATTGCTTTTTACTTTTGTCACCCTGCCAACGGTATCCATGTACAATTCTTGAGACTGACGAGCCTTTCAGTGAAAATCCTGGATGCGTGGAGACATGAAGAAGAGGCTCTGACTGTTGATTTTGAATTGCTGGATCAGAGTCTACACATTAACCCAAGCATGGAAAGCAAACCTCATATGCACAGCGTGGAAAACCACGTACATCATTTTAGTCTGTAACAAATAAGATTAATGCGAGCTCTACTGGGGCGTGCACATTGCTGTGGTGTTCAATGCACAGCAGCCAAACCAGGCAGACCGCAGCGCAAGACCTCTGGGACTGGCACAGTGAGCCTCTGTGAAAGACAGGCCTCGTCTGTCACTCAGCAATGAGGCATCATCCACAGACCCCGGCAGGATGCATAGCATCAACTGTTATTATTATTAATAAATCCTAAGTATAAATGGAATCTGCAAAGGGATATGGGGATTTAAGACTATAAACATTAACTCAAAACATAAATGGAATGTGCGGACTGAACAAGAAAATGTGTTTTGATAGCTTATTTGGAGGTCAAATGGAATAAAGTATATAAACATTCCTCTAAAAATAAAATCCTACGCTTTTTGTGGTGGAAAAACATGAACGGAAAGTGACATTTATAGTGTGTTATGGTGAATCATTCAGAATAAGAGCAGCAGAAACCCCCTTTGAGAAAGAATAACAATGGGATGCTTCAGAACAAAATAAAGCAGATAAAAGCCAGCTAGCTCGTAACTGCTTTGGTCAGATAAGGACTAACAAGATCTGGATTGTGACACTGGATTTTCAGATAAAGAGCTGGCTACCCACAGTAGCTTCACCAAGTAATAACAACCACCTACCTAGCTGCTTCTATTCCCATATCATGGCACAAGCGTTTGATAGCTAATCTCTTAGCGCTGTTAGTGAGGGGTGCTGAGGCCTGGAATGGGAACTGTGGGGGTTTGTGCAGATGCCTGGATAGATAATGTTCACAGGCTTGTCGTCACAAATAATCAAGACTGAACGTGTGTGTGGAAGCAAAGGGAGATAAAGATAACTTTAACTAAACTCGGGTTTTGGTTCATCACTTACAAAGTTGACCGAACTCCCACAGAAAAGCAGATAAAGAGAAACAGAGATTTGGTCCGTTTTATCTCTCTGATGCTGTCACCGTCTGTTTTATCAGCCTTTGTGTCTACAATCCTCCTTGATCTCTGTTTGTGTTAGGCACCTTAAACATTAAGCCGAGTCGGCCCTCTGTGATGTTGGCATCTAAAGGCAGCAAAAGATGCTTCAGAGGAAGTAAATCCAATTTATGTATTCCACTGAAACATGACTACGGGGGTAATTCCACACCGAGAGAAAAAAAACAAGAAAAACAAACCACACAGGACTTTCTTTCTGTGAAAGGGGTTAATAAGAAAAAAAGAGGAAACTGAGTTAAAATCTCTCACCTGCATGGTAGGCCACTGATCCTCGGCTCCACCCCGGATGTCTGTTCTTGGGGTAGTCCTGCACAAACACAGGCACACCGGTCACAATAGATATCTGCACCAGGTAGCTTCACTGATTAACAGATAACAGATTAACAGACGAGCTAATGAACGGCACAAACAGCTTCCCATCGACATAAATATAATTTTTTTTGACAGTTGGAGCTTCAAGCAGTCAGAAAAACAGGAAGATACACAGATTTCAAAGTAATAAAGGTAAAACAGACTCATGGGCTGAGTCTGTTAAAAGACGTCCTGCTGGCCTCATCACCTGCGGGCCAGGATAAGAATTTGCATCTCAGAACTTAAGGGCTACGGTTCTCATTTACAACAGAATGAAGCGCTCAAGGTTGGGAATAAGTTGAGGCATTTGAGTATCTGTGAGGGATAGACTGATGAATTGGTGCACTGTCTGCAGTGATGACAAAGCTGTTGCAGTAAAGAGAGAGCTGGGCGTTAATTTAATGCTCCATCTACGTCCTTATCGTCACTTGCAGCCACAAACTCTGAGCAGCGACCAAAAAAATAAGATCACTGATACAAAAAGCGGAAATGAGCTTCCTCCAAAGGGTGTGCTCAGCCGGAGAGATTTGATGAGCAGATAGGTCATTCGGGAAGAGCTCAGAGTAGAGCGGCAATCACTCAACAGTGAAAGGAGCCAGTTGATATTGTTAAGAATCTGACAAGGACGCCTCTTGGGTGCCTGCTAGGTTAGGTGTGTGGGTATTTCCAACCAGAAGGAGACCCTGGGGCAGACCCGGGACATGCTGGAAAGATCACATGTCTGGGCTGTCTTGGGAAGGCCTCAGTGCTGTGACACTCTGGTGATGTTTATTAAATGTTTACATTTAATGAACTCCAAACTCCACATTTAATGTCAGCTGCAAACTAACAGACCACTTTTCATGCATTTGCACAGCTCAAATACTTAAAAGACATTTAACTTTTTTGTAAAGTTAAGCTAACTTGTATGCAACAGCTGTATGATTACCTCCCTTGTAAATGTGACTCTAAAGTGGATCAGCTTTAAAGTCTAAATTTAAAATGGTTTATTTTTTAATATCCTAAAATTTCTTTTACATTACCAAGCAAAAAACAGATTTAATCTATCCATCTGGTAATTATCTATGAATTCTTAACTTGAAAATGTCAAACTGTCTCTGTTGTTTGAATTATTGTAGCTCACTTAACTCACTTAAAAAATGAAACTTCTGGGGGGGAAAACCACCACTCGGTTTATAAGCAGCTGCTGATCAGTCACCACCTAGATACTGCTATCGCCACGGGCCAATGACAGAAATGCCTCCAGCGTCACTGAGGGGCTATTTTGCGCTGAGCGGGGGATTTTCCCCTCAGAGAGCTGAGAGGTTTGTTCAATGAGGATTTGAGGTAAAACAGTGCGTAGTTTATTTGCCATTTATGCCTCAGAAACTGCTCGACAAAACCCATTTTTGGTCATACTTTGTCAGACAACAGAGACAATGATAAACATTGGAAATATTGAAAAGTCCGGTTGTTCTCGACTTCATGAATGCTCTGCTGCTTTTGTGCGTAGTTGGGGCTGTTAGTCTGCGTCTTTGTCCGGCTTTTTTCATGCCTCATTACATTAAAAAAACTAAACATCATTTTGTTTTAAGTAAGACTTCAAAGTAACAAATGAGACTATAATTCAACAGGAAAGTGTGTGCAGAGGCCAAAGAGGAGCAGAACCAAGGGTTGTTTTCCTAATTCTACCCAACTGGGCTTCTTTTTGAAGCTAGAAGAGTCGCCTCCTGCTGGTCATTAGAAAGAAGGTGTGCTTAAGGACTTGGCGTCGTAAATGCAGAGTTTCCACTCATCTATTTTTATATATCATCTATGGCATGAACACATCAGAACTGGTATATGTTTCTCAAATAGAAGTTTTTAAATGGCATTCAGCCACAGCTTCACCGGCTCCATCCTGTGTCGAAACAGCAGCTCCACTCAGACCGAGCTGGATGTGAAGCTTCGTCTCTCACCAAGACAGAAAAGAAATGTCTGATTTCACTTTATAATAACAAGGTTAAAATGATTTAATAGGCTGCAAATCCTAGTTTTTTATGTCCGTTTATAATTCATTTATGCTAAACGGGCTGGCAGGTAGCGTGCACGTCACACACAGTGGCAGATTTAGATCTAGGCAGCTCTGCAAAGTAGAAAGCCAGCCTTCAGATTTCCAGAGGAGTTTGAAATGGGTTCTTTATCCATGTTAACATGCTAATGGGTGTGAGGATCATCTGTTTTGGATACCTGTCAGCGTCTGCTGAGGGTGTGTTGTGTTCTCTCTCCCTCTCTCTCTCTTTCCATCTGTCTGCATGTACAGTGTGTGCGCCTTTCTCCAGGTTTCACCATGCCAACAGTAATAACTATCAGGCCAACTTTTGGATAAGATCACAGAATGACTCAGAGGTAATTACTAAAGATTTTTATCTGTTTTCTAGGCTGCACATCCATTACTGTAGAAACACACTACTGAGCAAGAGAGAAAAGAGCCACAATGACATTATGGTTTTCTTTTATCTCTCAGTGGGCAACATCTTCTAAATGCTTACTTGTACATCCTCTCTTTTTCCCTAAAGTAAACTCTTCCCACTGCGCTTCTTTTCATATAGTATTAGCACACAAAAGGCAACCTGAAGACCTTTCATTTTCATCTCGTCAAAGAAATCCAAATATGACCAGGATGACGTCCAGAAAAGAAAAACAAATCAGCCTTTAGCAAGACACTGTGAAGGGAGCTGTACTTTTATTCAAACAGGCTCTGACTGATGACTGATGCAGACTGAATAGGTAATACATTACCCAAAGCAAAATAAGCCAGATGAAATTATTACTATTAGCACCTGTGTGGGATGAGAGGTAAACAACAGGGACAGTGCAGACAGACAGCTTGGCCAGGACAGGCATTCGGAGGCCACGACATCAGGGAAACATCAATGATCCCATCTGACAACCCCATTGGGGCTGGAGGAACAGGAAATGGAGATGGATGGAGGGGGAAAGCGAGAGAAGAACAGAGTGAGACATCAGCAGAAGAAGAGAGAGACATGGAGGAATGCAGCTACCGCTCCAAGCCTGAAACCCCTTGATCCGCCAAGTCTGCTCCTCTTCCCCCTCGTCTCAACCACAAGCCTGAGGATTCCTCCAGCTGACTGGCATGTGGGTTCCCCGAGAAGGAAAGGAACGTCTGGGTGTTTTCTCCCTGATTGATGAGCCTGATCAGTGATTTCTAAAATAAGGCACTATTAGGAACAGCTAAGCAAATAAGGGGAAGATTTAGAGTTTCTAATGTAAACCGCAGACATGTGTCTGATAAATGGATCAACCATTAAATGCTTGTTCTCATAGATGTCTTTGTGGTAATTGTTGTGTCCATCATTTCTAATTCAAAACATGTCCTCAGTGTATTCAATCCATCAAAATAAATATGGTGTCCCTTCCACAACCTACTGATTTAACTAACTCTGATTTAATAACGCCTATTGGCTAGACTACCACACATTTTATTCATCTATGAAAATTATCCGCACGGGATAAAAAAATTATACTTTTTAGAGTAAAAAGTCTCAACAGCTGTTGGATGGATTATCAGGAAATTCAGTGAAGACATTCGTCATCTTTGTGAACTCAGGTGGCTCGACTGATCATAATTTATTAGGTCAAAAATTTAATTCATCCAACACTTTGGCATGTGGAAAAGTTTGCACATACACGTGCACAAAAAAGCAACCTCAACTGATGTCATCCACATAGACTGCATATGAAAAATAGATGTAGCCACTGTGACATCATCCACTGGTTTCTGGACTTTGCACTGAAAGAGTGAAAGTGAAAGGAAAAGTTTACAAGATGCTAGTGAGGCTCACTGTGGTGTATGGTTTGGAGACAGTGACACTGACAAAGATGTGAGGTCAAGCTAGGATGGACTGGATTAGAAATGAGCATATCAGTGTGGCGGGGTGTGGTCTGCGGTGCCGCTGCAGGGGAGGCGGACGCAACTGAGCGGCATTCATAATGACGCCTCGCCGGCTTAAAGTCTGAACTGGGTTCTGTCTGTCATTTTGGGAGGATTAGCTGGGGGATTCCCATGATGCATTGAGTATTTCCTTTTCAGTCACCTTTCTCACTCAACATGTGTTAACAGACCTCTCTGCATTGAATCATACTTGTTATTAATCTCTGGCTTTCTTCAACAGCATGTCCTTCATCCTGTCTTCCTTCTCTCACTGCAACTGGTCGCAGCAGATGGCCCCGCCCCTCCCTGAGCCGGAGGTTTCTTCCTGTTAAAAGGGAGTTTTTCCTTCCCACTGTCGCCAAAGTGCTTGCTCATAGGGGGTCATTTGATTGTTGGGTTTTTCTCTGTATGTATTATTGTAGGGTCTACCTTACAATATAAAGCGCCTTGAGGCGGCTGTTGTTGTGATTTGGCGCTATATAAATAAAACTCAATTGAATTGAATTGAAAGTTGTTCTTGTTGGTGTGTGTTCAGCTGGCGGCTGAAAAGCTGCAGCCGCGTCTGTAAGACACAGCAACCAGGAATAAAGAAAGTATGCTGAAAAGCATTAAAATATGGTCGGGTCTACCGTGGGTTCATTATAATCAGAGGGACAGCTCAGATCAAGCTTTAGAGGCAAAGTTATCAAGGCTGAGGTGGTTTGGACATGTGCTGAGGAGGGAAAGTGGGTACACTGGACAAAGGATGTTGAATAGGGAACTTCCAGGCAGGAAGAAAAGAGTAAGAACATAGAGAGGCTTCAAGGATGTAGTGAAGGAGGACTTGCAGAGGGTTGGTGTGACAGACGAGGATACTAGGAATAGAGTGAGATGGAGGCAGATGATCTGCTGTGGTGACCCCTAAAGAAAATTATTGTTTTAGTGCGTTTTTTTTTTTAGCTCGAGGTGACCATATTTGGGACCACAGTGAATGATCGAGTACTGAGTGATCAACTAATGCTTGGAAGATTAGTTAGTAAACTGCAGCCATCAACTGTATGGATGAATTTAATAATACATGAAACTGTATTAGAGACTGATTGGGAAGTCTCTATCAAATCATATTAGTCAGATAAAAACTTATTTTGGTTGCTCCCTCTAGATAATCTATTAGAAGGTACCAACAGCACAAATACATTTAAAGACTCAAACTAGACCACATTAAGGTGTATGAGTTATAAAATTATGTAACAAAGAACGTTTTAATATGGGAGTCATTATGGATTGATTTGTTTTTGAAGTCAGCCTCAACCAACCAGTTTTTGGCATCTCCCCAATCATTTTTCTTTTAGCCCTGAAGGTTGATGTTTGGTTATCCAAAAACACTGTTAAGCTGGCCAAACACTCCATATTCTGGCAGCCTTTTACATGCAATGTTATTTATTGAAAAAATAATCACAAATTTATGATAATAGGAACATTTTTATTTCCTTTAGAAGGATGCTGAATTTTTGTTTGGTCATGCAACTTTAGCCTGGATCTCTTAGCGTGACAGTGGGCTGTATTCGCCTCATTTCCTGCTTCACATTTATTTCTTGGATTGCACCTTGGTGTCACATTTTAACTGTGCCAAGAAAACAATCTGAGTAGAGCCTGATAGTGTTTAGTTCCCCTTCATTTTGGCGATGAGTGATAAATGAATGATTTTAGTCACAGCCTTTGTATAATTCAAACTTAGCCAAGAGATAAGCATTGTTCTCTTGAGGATGCCCCACTTCTCCAAGTTTCATTAAAACCATCCTATAGTTTTTGTCTAATCCTGTTTACAGTCAGACAAATATGAATACATGAAAATGCTCTGAACATATAACAACAGGGAGTCCTGCAATAGCTGGTTTGGCCTCACGCTGAGCCTTGATGTCAACATCAGAGCCAGTCTAGAATAAAACATACAGATATATCTAAAAGAAGTTGATTAATTTATTTTTTCTGCTTACTGCACTTTTTAGTGTAAATTAATAAACTATTTAACTTCCTGTGTTAATATTCTCCTACAGCATTTACACTCTTAAATGTTTTTATCCTCCCAGTTAGAAACCATCCATAGATATGTACTCTCTCTGCAGTGCTGCAATTTTGGTATTCAATAAGTGATAGTGCCACTAATCACATGTACACTCCTCTATTGATGACTGGATTAATTAACCAGCTAGTTTACTCTCACAAACTCCAAACTTTTGAAACATGGTCACTACCCCTGTTTGCCTAGAGCAATGCAAAGAACTGTAAGCTCCTGGAAAGAATAATAAACGGTAGAGTTGAATCCACAGCATGGAAGAGCAAAAGCCTCCGATATCAGATCCACAGCTGCTATCAGAGTAGCCTGCATTTCCACACTGTGGCAGAGTAAACAAGTCTGAAAAAGTATGAGTGGGAAGGTGCGGGCAGAAAGGAAAACCATGTGGAAGCAGATACCCATCACCTACTGCTGCTATCACACTGACATATCACAGCGCTGTCTAAAAATATAACTTAAGCCATGAAGTGCCGCAGATGTGCATGCACGAGTGTTTGCGTGCATACGTGTGTGAAGAAGGCACAGTTTGCGGGAAGGGAAAGTACTGTTTCTGTTTGTACGTGCCTCACCTATAGGGGTTGGGCACAGGCTGTGTAGGGAACTAATGCAGGTCTGTTTGTTTAACCCCATGTCATCAGGCTAAAACCTCCAGCTGCCCACATAACAGCAACTGTCTGTCATTAGCCAATGATGTGACTCGAGAGAAGAGAACAACAGCCTATCTGTGTGTATTTGTTTGGGCATGTCCATCACTTTTTATGGATGCAAGTTCAAATGCAAGATGAAATCAGATAAATTGCTAAATTAGCTCTGTTATTGAACGAGCGCCAGAGAGAGTGCATAGCTGATGTTTAGCGTGGCAGCGTATTATTCATTTTAGACAGGAATGTGTCGCAAAATTTATAGCTATTTTCCAAAGAAATACCAAATAGTTTGTCGGGTAGTACAATCATTTAAAGAGCAGGTTCCAGAGAACAGTGGTTCAAGTCCAGGCATACCTGCAGATTCTGTATCACCCAATCATTGTTACTCTAGCTGCATAAAAAGTAATTAATAAAACTTAACTTTATTATATTAAACCATCTAAAATGTCCTGACTGATACACTAAAGCCTCTGACTGAGGTAGAGCTAAAAGTCTATTTACAAATACTACTTGAAACTACTGCAAATGGTGCCAAGGAGGCACCAGGAAACCAAAACATCTCTTCTGAGAGAAGAGAACACCAGATACAAGTCAGAGGCAGCAGACCTTCTGTTGGTTTGTGTGAAAGCGGCTGATAAGGGGACAGAATTATATGTTAGTGGAGCTTATTGCACAGCAAATAAATTACAGATATCGTACTCAAAAGCACCTTTATTTGTCAATACAATCAGAGCTCCCGCTATGCCACTACACAGATAACAGAGGAAATGTTCTGCAGAAATGCATTCAGGCTTGCCTTATGGTGTACCTTGGGGACAAAGTTTGCAAACCTATGTTTTAGACTACTGCATTAAAAGTTTGGGGTCACTTAGAACAGTTATTGTCTTATTATCAGAAATGTTCATAAGTGATTGGTCAAAAATCATTAGTGATTTTTAGTGGAGTATCTACATAGGCCCGCTTTCAGGAGCCATCACTTCTGTACTACCTAATGCAGTTTCATCGCATTTAAAGTCGAACTGCTCATGTTGGCACAGCTTGCAATCACTGTGCTGTTATAAGATTTTTTTTTAAAAGCTTTCATACAGCGGTCTTCATAAACAAGTTCCAGTTTGGGTTTTATGTGTACCATTTGTTGAGTTTACAACCTGCTTCTCAAACTTGTATTTATACTCGTCTTCTTGTTCAGTACTGCTCTGACGTCTTCCACTTCTCTTTCTGCTTTAGTTATCCAACTTACACTGCTCATCAATCAGCTGACTCCCAGCCTAAGAGCTTCCTGCTTCTGTCCAGTGGCCAAGAAACTATTCCACATGCCAATGTACAAAAGAAAAGGACAGACTGAAAGAATATGATGTTCTTTATCTTTAAATGTATCCATTATTTTCTCAGTTTAATGATTAATTTATTTGTAAATGAATGGTTAAAAAATGTTGTGCTATGAATAATACCTTTTCATAGTTCAAGTTAACATCTTCAGACATCATTTACATCTTTTTCCATCTAGGCACCATCCAAAACCCAAAAGATACACAGTTTAATCCACATTTATGAAGGAGCTGCTGCCCAGTATTTCTGAGACTTGTTTACGAGAAAGGGGAAAGTAGAGCAGGAGACTGAAAGATGGATTGTCATCTGTGTTGACGTGGACCCTGTACTGATCTGCTGTTGTAAAGAGAGAGCTGAGAGTGAAAGTGAAGCTTTCGATTTACACTTCAACCCTCAACTAAAGCCAAACACTGCGGGTAGTGACCGAAAGAATGAGATCTCAGATAAAAGTAGCGGAAATGAGATTCCTCCCAAGGCTCTCTTGGCTCAGCCTTAGAGATAGGGTGAGGAACCTGTTCATTCAGGAAGGACTCAGAGTAGAGCTGCCGAGGATGCATCCTGTGCACCTCCTTGTTGAGGTGTTTTGGGCATGTTGAACTTGGAGGAGACCCCACAACAAACCCAGAAGATGCTGTGAGATGAGGGAGCTTGGCTGGCTTAGCAATGCCTTGTTGTCCCATTGGGTGACCACAGCTTAGACCCAGATAAGTAGTAGATTTATGAAAGCATAAAATAGTCAAGTTTTAGAAAGTGGAAGTGGTGATTGTTTTTGCATTGTTCCATTAAAAATGAATGATTCTTTAAAGCGCAATTTATACTAAGTAGCATCCCTGACACTGTTGTTGCACTGGTTGTGATCAGAGGCCTTGGCACAGTAACTGATCCTTTGTTTTATCCTAAGTTGACCCTGCTAGAAAGAGATTCTTGGAGCAGCACAAAAAAACGGTTAGAAGGACTGCTGCATCACAAGAGGAAAAGGAAGAGTGCTGTTCCCAGGACCTGTTCCCGGGGCACACCAGGACAGAGGAAACCATTTTATTTCTTGTTTGTGTGTACAAGCGTGTAGGCTTCGCTGTGTGTGTGTAGCTTTATGACTAGGCTGCTGTACATTACCAGAGACTCAATGCAAGAGGGTCAAGGGTGAACTGAGAAAACCATCTGTCTTTTTCAAAACACTGATGGCTACTCAATCAAATACTTTCCGTTCACTCCTCTGTCATATCCATTTTTCTCTCCCAGCTGCATCTATACTCCCGCAGGGTTACCGTCATTTTTTGTAGGATTTTCAGATGGCGGTTGTTTGTTTTTCAAAACATGAGGGCTTTCCTGCTTCGTTTTTTTTTCACCTGTGTTTTTCCCTTTCCCTTGATTTTTCTAGCTCTTGACGTTTTACCTAGCTTCCCCACCTTGCCATCTACTCTCTACACTCTTCCACCCCATAATTAATCCTAGATCTCTTTGTCCCACAGCCTAGCAACCGCTGTGTGTACCGGATGAAAAACAACTGTGCTACCAAGCGTATGCATGCTGTACATTCATAAAGACCCTTATCTTCCGTCTTCAGAGGAATGAGAGAGAAAGCGAGGGGGTCATGACAGGTCTAGGAATGGCAGCGGGGTCAAAACAGATCTTAGATTATGAAACACGCAAAACAACAGCATTTACTTTACACACAAAGAATTCAGACTTATCACATAGCCCAAATTCTTCAGACTTTCCCTTTTGGGCAGGAAACTGGCAATAGTGGCTTAGGGGATTGAAAAATTTACTCCACCCCCGCCTCCTTTTTCGTCTTTTCTTTTGATCTGTTAAGTGTTTTTTTAAAGCTTAAAAAAATTCTCTAAACTTAACGCTTAATAAGGTTTAAAAAGGCGAGAAATGTCAGGCTATAAACATGTTTTTATCTTCTGTTAAACTTTGGCAATGTTAACATATGACTCTACGGAGACTGGTTCCCTTTTGGAGCCATCCTTCAGTGGCCACTGGAGGAACTGCAGATTTTGGCACTTCCATGCTGGCTTCATTTTTCAGCCAACATGGAAGGCTGATGCTTGTTTAGCACATTTGCATGCTAACTTTCACTAATTTGCATTTAACACAGAGTGCAACGCAGGCTAATAGGAATGTTATTAGCTTCAGGGGTATTTTGAAAATCTGATCTTGCCATCTACTCTCTACACTTAGTGATGCTCAAGTAAAAGTCATAATAATGGATAATACAGGATTCTTGGGGCTGCTGCTGATACCGTAACGTGTATTAAAAAGGGAAAAGCTGCTTTGGCATCGCTCCTGACCTTAGGCTTAAAGCTTTTATACCAAAAACCCTGATTAAACCCAACAAACAAAAGTAATGCAGCCATTTAAAAAAAGGTGAGGGAACCTGAAAGCAAGCAAACTGACTTAAGTAATCACCGCTCAACCGCTTCCTCGCCTGTATGCGTTTACTTACATGTGTGAAACCCGACATTTGTCTGGTTTTATCCTTTTCTGCACATAAAATAATTCTGAAAATATAACAATAATGTCAACTAACTTTTTTTTTTTTTTTGACACATGTCAAAAATGTCAACTAACATTTTTGACATGTGTATTTGTTGCAATATCAGTGTTGGCTGAAACAAAAAAGAGTTCTTATCATCATCTGTGGATTCTGAAATGCTATTAAAATGAAAATTATAATAGCTTATTTTGTTCTCCTTGGATCAAAACATTAGTTGCTTTCACTGAGTATTGTAGAAACTGTTCCAGAACTACTTATTGCACTGAGTGTGAAACGAATGAATGAAAGCAAAAAAAAGTGATACTCCAAGCTCTTACCTTCCCAGTCACAAGGCAGGCCCGCCCTAACACATACCCTTGCTTTATCCCTCTTTTACACTCTACTGGAGATCATAATTTACAAAATGAGCATCATGTTCAGTAACTATAAACCCATCAGAAAAGTGTTTAAAGAGGTCATGGAGAAAAGTAGCATCATTTTCCCATATCATTTTTATGATCTTCCCCCTGCTGGAGATTACAAAGAATGTAGATTTAAGGCATTTTACCCATTGTCTTACACTGCATACCTGATGCACTGGATAAACAACTGAGTCATGAAATCAATTTTTTAACTTCTTTCGAGTTGTCCTATGCCTTTTTTTTGTGAGTAAACAACAGCTTAGCAGTAACAGTAGGCCATGAGACAGACCAACTAAACAAATAGTTGCAGCTTATGTCTAAAAAAATATTTTTAAATTATAAAATTCCCCAATTCTTTCACCTGGCAAGCTGATAGGCTTGCAGTACATGTGCAGAAACTCTGCCAATATCACAACGTAGTCCATTTAAACAATTCAGGTTTTAATTATTTGCCAATTTTAAAGAATTCCATAGCTACGAAGGAAACGTGGAAGTGGAGCACGCATATGCTGTCCAAGTCTATTTTTTCCACTCACCTTCTCCTATACATCTGTATAGCTCTTTATCTTCCCGTCATCCAGTAAGGTGACCTATGCATCCCCTCGTTTCTCTTCTATATAAATTCCCTGTGAAACCTTGAAAGATGTTGTAGAAGTTTCATCTTTTGTTTTTGTTATTAAAAGGAGCAGAGTTTTGACCCTGGGAGAGACAGTGCTGGCAGCTCTCTGTAGGCCTTGGCTTTGGCACTTACTAATATTTCACATCCATAACACTCAAGGCTACACTTACAGGGTGTGAAAAAACTCACAAATCATTAACCCACATAGGTGAAGAAATAGTTCCTGACTCATCGGAGTTTAATCTTGTCTTTCATGAGGAGGGTTAAAACAGCTCTCTTGAACCTATTACTCCTTTTATTTTAAATCTCTGCAGGTGTTTATTGAAAGGTCTTGACATATTGATCGTAGATTTATTCACTTTCAGCATCTCTCGTCTATCACTTTCACTATATTCTGCCTGTTTCGTTCTTTAAAGCCGGCCAGCACTCGAAGTGGCGGTGCTAATGCTGAAATTGGAACCGCATGTGCATACTTTGGAAAAAGAAATAGGGGTTCAAACGAGAGTGTTAAAATTTCGCTAATTGTATTTTCCTCTTAAAGGTGTTTCATCTCCCCAAAGTAGGCCATTAAAGAATGGGTAAACTGCTGGATAATGGGAATAAAAATCAATTATAAAGGCACAGTACCAATACATTTACTACTGAACTATGCTCCAAAATCTAAAAACAGTTTTACCAGCTTAGCAACTCATCCGATTTTCTCAATTCACTGGGATCTGCATGTATGTGAAAGAACTTATAAAAGGACAAGAGTGCCGCTGCTCCTCCATCAGGCCAAGATTACAACATTCCCAAGACAGGGCCTGAGGAACATTTTGTACATGGTAATTATCTGCCTAATTCCCAATTCAGGCTTTTGTCAAAGTTTTCCATCATTAGCATGTTTTTACCTCGACCACTTGTCGAACTATGGGGAACGGAAAGGGAGCGTATGAGTGAGTAGAATCCAAGAATAAGTCAGTGGGAGACGTGTTCATGCAGTCCACATGCTCTGAAACCATTAAGCTATGCTTTCTAATATATTACAATGTGGAAAAATAGGTGTGGTGGCTAAATGCTGAACACAACCCCCCCCCCCCCCCCCCAAAAATAAATAAAACTGAATGTAGGTGTAAAAATGTCAAAAGCTGTTCTTTTCTTAGAAAGCTCACCCTTCTTGCCAAGCCCAGGGCAATGTAGCATTTCTCCCCAGCATCGACTATCTCCACTTCATAGTAATGACAGCGGGTGGTGAGTGGCTGTCGGGCCTGGGCCAAACCCACATCCATAATACTCTTTCCTTTGCCAACATACTCCAAAAGCTGAGAAAGAAAAAAAAACATGCAGAGAAGAAGAAGAAGAAGAATGGGGGTTAATATGCTGAGAAATAAACAACAGACTCACATCACCAACCAAAAGACTGCAGGGTTTCAGACTCAGCGTGACTGGCTCCATTCTGCAACAAACTGTATTTATGACACAAGTATTAGTCCCTGAATCATTGTAGCGGTGCAACTAGGGGAAAAAATATAAAGACATATGCAGCTGAGGTCTACCATTACTTTTGTAATGGTTGTCAAAGGTACAGCTGCAGGCAAGCAGGGAACTGTGGTTATGTTTTCAAAGCACATACACGTAATCTCCACGAAAACGGACACCCGTTGTTTGTTCAGCTCAGCCACTGCTGTCATTGTGTTTCTCTTACTTTCTCAACTCTTTAAGAGTTTGCATTAATGACCAAGTCCTTGCAGAGGACCACTTCAGCCTCTTTGAATTTATACAGACTTTTATCTTCAATCATTTACGTTGTAGAGTTTTTCTTAAACCACACCGCTGGGTCATTTTTGGGACAAAACACTAACTTGTTCTTAATGAACATTGACCAAAAGGCACAAGATTTTAGACACCTATTCAGCATGAGTCACATTCATCATATATAATTTAGTGTAACCAATGCTCTTTTGTCATTTTCAAATTTCACCATATTTGGTGAACGTGCAATATAAGGTCCACCCTGGATGTATTTCAAATAATGTTTGGGTAAGCATTCATGGCCACTGTATGATGAAGTCTTTGGTCACCTTCTGAGGTTTTCTCTGGCTGTACCAAGAGGTTATCAAGTTGTTTTTTTTTTAAATATCCCAGCAATTATTGGTGACTGCCATGAAATTTGGTACTGAATATCCATCGTGTCAAACTAGCAACATATTTGATCCCACAACTTGCTATTGGCACTAAAATTGTCCACCTCATCCTAAATATCATCTATATACATGCATTGAAATATGGTACAAATATTCTTGATTCCACACCAATGAATCCCTTTGATATTAAATATCAATATTAAATATTGAATAAGGTCTCTCCTGTCCAGTCTTTAGTGTTCTTTAGTGTTGTTAGAGAATTGTTTTTTCTTTTCCCAGACGGTTCATTGTTAGATGGTTTTGGTGAGTCCTTCAGATCTTACAAAATCGGTATAGCATTTGAGTTTTCTTCTCCTCACTGATCTTCAGATAAACCTTTGTGTTCTTCAGTGGTCTAGTGCAGCGGTCCCCAACCTTTTTTGCACCACGGACCGGTTTATGTCCCACAATATTTTCACGGACCGGCCATTAAGGTGTCGCGGATAAATACAACAAAATAAAACCAGTACCGGTACCAAAAAAGATGATTTATTCATAACACGGGGAAAAACCCATGGAAACCGAGTTAACGATAAAAATGATTAACAAAATAACGCTAAAAACTGATAAAACCCTGAAAACTATGAATTTCACACCAGAGCCTCAACTCTCGCGGCCCGGTACCTAACGACTCACGGACCGGTACTGGTCCATGGCCCAGGGGTTGGGGACCACTGGTCTAGTGAACTTCATCGTTCATTGTGAAAGAATCACCGTGAGATGCCCAAGATCGTGTAGTAACATCCCGTTTCTGCTGTCAAAGTTTCATCTGAAGTTCTGCTGAAACGGTTGAGATTTTGCAGGTGCGGAAAGGGCAGATGATCAAGACCCGTGGGAGTTTCATTTTGCACTTCACTGGAAATGTCTCACTTTTCCATATAATCCTCAACTGTACCAGCTCTTGTTGTTTGTGCAGCTTTCGCCTTCTAAATGAATTAACTTTAAAATGGATAAGCATGAAATCCCAACAGGTATTCATCTTTCCCTCAAGATAAATAAAAACTCTACTTATCCCCTAAACTTTCCACTGGTAGGGCTGACAAACAAAACCATGAATGCCTTAGAGGAGACACCGTTCAAAAATGTCTCACCTGTTTCTATGAAGGCAGGGTGGATAGGAAACACAGCTGATCAAGCTTGGGCAGGACCCAGTGTTGTTATAGAGGCCAGGGACTTAATTAACCACGCAACTAGCTGTTACAAGTGTATCCTAAGTGAGTGGGCATTATGATAGATTGACACTTCCAAACCCAGTCAAACCCTCACTGAATCGCCCACAGGGACTATCCTACAAGTACGAACAGTCACTCCAGACTGAAGATCCATTACTTGATGGTAATACAATTACTTTCAATTCTATTTTGGTCTTAAGCATCTAAACAGGTGAAGATGGGTGGGAACAGGTGAGTAGGTGGACAAAGCCTTTAGTCTGAGTGGAGTTTCCATGTCATGTGAGTGAATGTGCGAGCATGTGCGCAATGAAGAATACACCCCCAGGCTGAAAGGCTAGGATGACAGACGAGGTGGGGGTGGACAAAATTACTTCTGCATTAAGCCTTTGTGATTCCGAGCGTGCAACACCACCTGGGTGTGCTACGATTCAGTAGCCAGCCACTTAAAACGACACACCTGGTGGGAAAAGCTATTCAACATGTATGTCAAAAAAGTCAAGTGTCTCAATTAAGTTATTACAATTTTTTTCTCTGTGTTATTCGCTGTTGCTTAGCGATCTGTCAAACTGAAAATGATTCAGAAATGCAGCTGAGGCAGTCGAAGGTGATTAAACTGGTTAAATAGGACTGTACTTGTGTAGTTCATGTAGTTACACGTATTTTATTAACAGACATAAAAACCAAGAGTTACTGCAGCATTCCAAGTATGTAGAGACTAAGGAAACCACACAACCAATATCAGATTGTTATATTAGATAACCAATATAATAGATTGCAGGATATTAATTTCAAGATCTTTTTAGTGCTAACGATCACCACCTAGGACTTACTGTTCTTATGGGACATACAGTCGACTCTCTGCCAGAAAAACTAAGTACACCTCATGATTCGACCAGTCAGTCGACACATCGATCATTGGTTGAGGACTGTGATATCAGCATAGTGCCATGAACATTTACACTTCATTCGCTGCAGTCTTTTCCTAAATGTAATGCGTGGCTGCTCAAAAAAAGTTATAGAAATCACAGATTCAATGATGGAATAGGAATCGAAGAAGCAGAAACGGGGAGAAAAAAAAATCAGTAGTGAAGATTTTTCCGCCGTTTTATGCAGAACCCATGTTTTCCAACTGCTGCAGCAATTTCCCCCTGTGCCATCTGGGAATCCCAGCACTCGCCCTCTTCGATTTTTGATGTAAAAATGCCAGTGGAGACCAACCTGCTCACAGACCTGTGCCTGAAGCCTAGCCACAAGCTGAAATGCATTTTTGGTCCCCACCGCCATACACAAGGACAGCCACAGCAAGCATACAGTTTTGGGGGCTACCTGGAGGTAAATACCCACTGCAGAAGTCCTACACACAAGGTTTTTCCTATATATTGGACAAATGTGTCGCCCACCAAAGACGTTTTGGCCTTCCCTCAAAGGAAAATTACCAGGACTGTGATTTTAAACAAGTTCAACAACTGGGGATGAATTTGCTCTGAGCTAATACAGACAATTTGCGGGCCAATCGCCCCTACGTGCTTAGTCAATCCGCCAAAGGCCTATTTTGAGTCAGGAAAAACCCTGACATACCTTCCATGAGTTTTTCTGTATGCAGAAAATCTGAAGTGATTTAATAGCCAGCCAGCAGTTGGTAATGCAACATCCCATCTTCTTCTTGTTTTTTATTTCTTGCAGTCTTCTCCATATTGCTTTGCTGTGTGATCGATGCCTAGTAGTGGCTCCAAATATTTCCTCTTTTGTTCTGCAGAGTCAGCATCAAGATATTTGCTTTGCTTTTTAAAGTTACTATTTTACATACATGGAAATGTTAACTAATATTTAGACTTTAAGGCTATTTTTTGTTGTTTCATTGATATGTTCACCATCCCAGTCGTAGTATTTCCAACTTGTGTTTGTTGTTGTTTTTGTTGTCCAAGTTCCTCTTGGGCTGAAACATAAAGCCAACACCAAAATCTGCAGTTCCTTTAAAAGCCACCTGAGGCTGGCTACAAAAAACGACTCCAATTTGAAAATGTCCAACTTTACATCACTAAAACTTACGCTAACAGTCTGGTATGATGAATGGTTTTCGCCCTCTGTTGATTGTCTCTACCGTCATAACAAAATTAATAAAGAGATTTTTATTTCCTTTTTTTGTCTCATGTAAATATGGTCACTTCTAGGTCCAAAAGAAAAACTAACAAGGCAGCAGCCAAGATGCTAACACTGAAGGTGTAAAATGTAGAGTCCACAAACCAAATGGGTGACAGTGACCATTTTTATATAAAGTCTATGTCCAGACACAAAAATGAGGGTAACAACTACAACAGTTATCACAACTGAAAATTTCTCATCTCTACCCTTCCAGGTACATTTACTTTGTTTCTTTCATTAATGCACTGTTGTGCACATGTACTATTAAGAAAAAATAAATAAATTATTCACTCTAACGCATGTTCCACAGCAATCAAAACTCCGCAAAACTCCACCAGCACAAGATCTGGATTTTACCATCTCTACTAGTGTTTTTAAATTTGATTAGATTTTTAAATGCAGAGTCTGACACTTGGTGCAATTTTCTACTTCACCAATTAAAGTGTACATTTTCTCTGTCTTCACCAAATAAAAAAATAAAAAAATAAAAAAATCTGCTTTTAAGGGATCAACAAACAGGATTTCAGACATCACAAATACAGTGGATACCAATTATGGTCCAACATCATCTTTTGTGCCCAGCAATTACCTTTTTAAGTTATTCTTATATTCTGGAAATTCATATTGTTGCACAAAAAACATATTTTTGTATGCTTTAATACTCATTATTAAATAATGTCTGCTTATAGTTTGACAATACTGTTAAGCGCTAACTGTAACTGCCTGCAGAAATGTGTGTGTAATGTGTGTTTGTCAACATTTTAACAGCACAGGATGTGCCTGAGCAGCAAAAAATATTAAGATTAAAAGCAAATTTAGTCTGTAGTGCTATTTGTTCTGCTTAACATCTATTAGTTTTTATACTTTTGAGTGATTTGCAATCAACAGAGAAACAGTAACTGCAGATTGTTCGCCGTATTAAAGGCTGAACAGTTTCTTCCCCCTTTTCACAAAGGAAATCTCCACAGTAACCGGTGCCAAAGCCTCATTTGTTTAGTCTTTGTAATACCGTGTTGATTAATTGTTCATGGATAGCTTTCAACATTAGCCTCCACCTTAACCTGCTGCAGTTCATGCCTGGACAGCTGCTTCTCCTTTGGGAGAGGAGGAAAGAGTTTCGGTGTGATGAGCACTCAGTCACACCTCTTTTTGCTTCTTGCTGCTGAGTAATGGAAGGAGGAGAGAGACAAGCGGGCAGAAAAAGAGAGATGTAGCCTTGAGCGAAGCATGCCTCACTGAGACAGCTGACAGCCTCCCTCTCCCTTTCTTTTTTCTTGCTATCTCACTCCTATAATTCTAAGCGGTGAGAATGGTAATGTTGGTGTGCAAGGCTATGTTTTGTTGAGTTGCTGCCTGGGAAACAGATGTAACACCCAGACATTGGTCTTGCCAGCTTCCTGTCACAGCTAACAGGGAAACTTAAGTAGAAGGTGAAAATGAAATTAGGAGACTGCTTCTTTATCATGTGAATCAAATCTGAAGACCAAATTTTAACCCGATTAAACACAGCATCTGCATTTTTAAAACAGCCCTGATACTGTCACACCTGTGTGACCACATTGTGTGACCTCAGTATTTGTCAAAATAGAAAGCAACGCAGATGACAGACCCACAAACCAGCACACTTCTGCCATGTTTTTACTTGAGTGGTTTTATGTAGGCTGTCAGAGCAAAACAGCAAATACACAGTCAACAAAAGTGATTCATGACTCCCTGAGTGTGAGAATAGAAGTCTGCAGATGACAGGATTGGTAAGCCTAACAATACTGCAATATTCCACATCTGTCAGTGACATTTAAAGTACGATTTGATTTTTCGCTTCAAACTGCTCACTCATCCAAGTGACTTTTTTTCCCCCACTGACAACGCTACGTCCAGATGAACATAATCAACTCTTTGGGATTCCTTTACCTTAATGATTGAGCATGCATCAAGACTCTTCAAAGAAGAGCTCTATCGGGTAAAACACTTCAATCACCAAAGCAATGCTCTGTGATGTTGTTAACTGCTCCAAAAAGTTAAAACAGCCCTGATACTGATGCTGTCACACAGTTTGATCACCTGCTGAAACATCCTTACTACTTCTTTGGGTCTTCGCTGCATTCATGTATTTTATTCTTTTCATTCTGTACATTTTTTTTCCTGGATTTGTTTGCTTTTCTTTTTATTGCATATGCGCTAACTTCTGGACATCACGATGGTACAGCGTTTAGTATTGTCACCTATATGAATGTATGGTGACCAGATGATCGGGTCTCCCCAGAAAGTGACATATAACTCCCATTGCACCCTCTTGGACTGCAGGTAGCAATGGAAGTTCTGCAACCGAATGCTAACCGAAGCATGCTGCAGGCAGAGAACTCATTCATGTGCCACTACACCGAGGCTGGAGAACTGAACCAAGAGTGCTGTCCCTTTCTGCTGGTGAAGATAAGGTGAGCCAGCTTGTGACACGAAGTAACAGGTCACTAAAGTATTATATTAATGTACTAATTTATTTAAGAACGCATATATGCATGGACATGTGTGCATGAAAGCCCTGCTTGCATTACTTCAATAAATTTAGTTGGAAACAGTGTAATATGATAAAAGGCTAAAAGCTTAGGTTAGCTTAGACTTAATTACGGTGGCACATATACAAGGGGCAATTACAATAAATACATATAAATCATTTGGAATCAGCTAAATTGTTATTTTAAAACATCATTATCATCAATATCTAAGCATCTCCATTTCTCATTGTTTCACCTTCTTTTTTGTGCCCTCTTACTCTTTTCTTCTGTTCATGATCCTTCTTAAAATAAATCCTTGCCATTTGTGTGCTTAAAAACTAAAAAAATATGGACATAGAAAGTTGACTGATCCAGGCCAAAAGTGGCACCCTGGTTTGGAAAATATATGAGCTGGCCTTGTCCTTGGAACAGAGGCTGTGATTCCCTGCTCTAATTCATCTCTCACTTGGGTTGGATGGCCTCCAGTAGCTAAATCTGACTTGTCCATCAGTCACTTTTTTAATGCATGAAGTATCCCAGATGAAAACTACTGCCATTATGCTGCAGCTGGTCACAGCCACTCTGTCATTGCTGCTTTTTAATGGGCTTCCAGCCAACAGATTATGAGTACTGAATGCAGCCACTGATACTGAACACAGTTAAAAGATACTCTGTCTTCTTCATGTCATGACTCTGTTTACATTACAAGCACAACACACCACTTTGCCTAGGAATAAATTACCTGAACAAAATTACTACAACGTACTACAACCTATTCATTAGAAAGCACTGCAAACATGCCCAAACAACGCTTAGAACAGGTTTCCCGCTCAATCTGAAAAAATATCTTGTTTGCATATTTGCAGAAAAACATCTCATAAACGTTCCTTTAGGACAAACTTTTTTTCTTTTTTTTCAAACTGTCTTTAGAAGTTCAAATACTCACTTGGCACCGACTATATGCAAAATCTAAACACAACCTATAATTATCACAAAACTGACAACAAGCGAGCTGAAGAAAGGTGAACATTTACCGTCAGAAGACAAGATGATATTTGCCTGGGTGCATGCAGAATGCCTAAAGGCAACATGCCCACCTGCAGTAACACCCAAGACAGTGAGAGAGTACGCATGAAACCTGAACACAAACCACAAGTTATTTCATGAAACAAGACAGGAAAACAATAGGCACACGCAGTGATTTGACAGTTCAATCAGTCATCCCTGAGAATATTCAGCTGAAACCTTTGCAAGCAAAGACCCACATTGTTGCCCTTCACTGACACCTCATCGCTCACTGGCCACGCGGAGCTTTTCGTCGCCTTTTAATACACTCCATTTATTATCACCATTACCACTGCTGGGAAGATGTTGCCCAAATTAACTCGGGGCTCCAGTGCCAACAGGTATTGCCACCAGTACTGATTTATTTGGACAAAGTCGTAAAAAGTTAACAATTTCACAGGATGGTTGCCACTGCCAGAAAACCCCCCCAAAAAACCTCAACATTACTCGTGGGTAAGAAATAAATAGCGCCCGAGAGAGGATGCCCTGAAAGATGGCAACACATATAGGTTTAGAATAATAAATTCTTAGTGCTAACACTTCATGTTGCCAGACTGCTGCTGTATGTTTGAAACAAGAGCGCAATTCAGAGCAATGAGGAAGGTGTTTTATAACAGGATGAGGATCCAAGTCAACACTATTGTCCAAAGAGTACACCTTGAAAAAGTTTTCAAGGTCTAAGCCAAACTGTATTCCCCAAGAATATTTCAAGTAAAATAGATTTACTAACATAAATGCATATATAGGAAACATTTGCACTTGAAATCTGCGAATGGCATAGGCTGCCCTCTAGGTACGTTTTATATTTTTCAAAAAGGTTGTCAGTAAGTATAGAAGCATTACTGCAAAGCAATACTTGCAAATGCAAACATTCAAACACATTTTCTCGCTTATGAGTTTAGTTCAGCTAAACTTCATTACTTTCAGATGAGTGAGAAATTTAAAAAAAAAAACAACGTAAATTGCCCAGGCCATGTGACAAGGCACAAGACACCTCCACAATCTTTAGTGGAATTTGGTATGTCTCTGGAGCTCTACTACCGGGATTATCACCACTGGTCCAAAAGATATCTCCTGATCTGGTGCTTTGATGATGTGATGGAAAGCACTGTTTAAAACATCAGTGCAGAACAAAGCACAGGTGTTTAAGTGGGTTTAAGATGTGATGACTACAAAAGCCACCGCAGGATGGAAATATCCCCATCTAAAGGACACAAGGGGTCATTGAATGGTTTGATTGATGTGAAAATGACGTGAACTGTACAGCATTTCGATCAAGCGAGATATGCTATGTATGTTTTGTCACATCTTTTCATTAAATAAACTATTGATTTTAAAATCCTTCTCCTCATGCGTAATGTTCTGAATTATCAGTCCTAAAGACGTTATAGTATTATATTGCCCCGATAGAGCACTTCACTCTCAGACTGCAGGCTTACATTTGGTTCCTAACATATCCAAAACTACAACAGGCCCTTCAAGCTGTCGCATCAGCTCCTACTTTGGATTCAGGAGACAGAGACTACCACTTATTTTAAGGTAAAGCTCTAAACTTTCCATTTTGATAAAGGTCTTTCATTAGAACATGAACCATTCCTTAGTTATGCTGCTATAGGCTCAAGCTACTGGAGAATTTCCCATGATGCACCTTCTGCATATATCTCATTTCATCCCATATGTTTATATACCACATGCTATCAGATTTGATCAGAGTTTGAGTTTTTTTCTTCTCTCTCTCCCTTTGTCTTCGCTTTCCCTTACTATCCAACTAACCGCAGCATATGGCTGTGCCTGCCTGAAAATGGATCTGCTGGTGGTCCTTTCCTGTTAAAGCGAAATCCTCTTTCCCATCGCTGCCATTTTTTTTTGCTCACAGTGAATTGTTTGGTTGTTCGAGTTTTCTCTGTAGCACTACAGTGTTCTTACCTTACATTATATAAAGGGCTTTGAGACGACCGTTGTGAATATGGTGATGACTGGCCCGCCACAACATTAAAATAACCTACATAATAATGCACACATCCCTCTTTGTGCCACAAAACAGACTCTTCAGGACACTGATGTGGGATTTCTGCAGTGTTCTGTAAAGTCTCGAACCAGGACTTTAACATGTGGTGGGGTGGGATACTGATCTGGCTTGCTGGCACTTCCTGCAGGTTCATGATCAGATAAAGACTTGGAGAGCTTTCGAGGCCAGGTCAACACATTGGGTTCTTGGATATAGCACTGCCTTGTAAAACAACAAATGAAGAACGACCTTTTGAAAGAAGGATCCCATCCCGCTAGAAGAGTTTCATAGATTCAGAAAATCAGTGCCACACTGAAGCTGTTCTGGCAACACTTGACGGACCAACGCCTTACTAAGACATCTTTTTGTTGGCTTTTCCTTCCATTTGACACCTATCTCTAACTCATAATCATCTCCAACATCCTTTGGGTCAGCTATAAATCCAGCTGGGTTATCTTGTGTGAAGAGGCTTCAATCTGCCCAGCCTGGATTAAGTTATTCATAGTTTCCTCTTTTCTCACGCTGATCAGTTCAAAGAATGGGAGGCGATCATGATGGTGCCATCATCAGGTTGCAACCACAACAACTTGATGGGAAAGTTGTGAACTTTCATCCAGGAGCAGTGTCATGGTGGCGATTCATGACTATTGTTCCCAGAGGAAGGAAGGAAGGAAGCAGGCAACCTTTGAGGGGCGTTGGTATTACAGCTGGCTCTGGCAAGTGGAAAAGGTAAAACAAGGAATGGAGCAGCGATGGAGGACAGTGACTCACATTCACATACACTTTGCAGCGTGGCAGACGAGGAGATGCTCCTGTGAGGATACTGCAGTATGTCGACAAGTTTGTTTGCTTTTGAAAAACTTTTGTGCACTACTACAGCGCCAAAAAAAGTCAGCTTGAATATTTTCCCAATTTCTACATCTCGGGGAGTGGTGGAGGGAGATATGGGCTGTGAGGGAGTGACAGTACACTTGGGAAAACTGATAACTGTAGACTCAGGTGCTGTCCACTTACTTGTCGGCCCGCTCATCCGCAGCTGAGGGGATTAAGCTGGTGGGCACAGTGACTGCTGTGACAACAGGAGGCAGGGGATTGGAGGCTCATGTTCGCACTGAGCCGCACGTACGCAGTGGAAAGCCAGCCAAATGCCTCCTCTCAAGAAAAAACAGCAGAGCAGAAGCATGGTGGTGAGCAAAAAACATCATTCATGTAGAGTATTAAACATGTGTTTGCCTAAGACACCTGCTGCTGACAGTCAAGAGAAAGGTAGAAAAAAATAAATCTCCCAATGTATGTGTGAGAACTTGAGATCACTTTCAAAGGTACATTTAATTTACCAATGTAAAACAGGAACCCTGAACCCTGAAGCTAAACAATCAATCAAGCCTTTTCTCAACAGCGGTAAAGGCCCGATTTACCAGAAGAGCCGGTGCTTGAAACAGCTGTTTTCATTTGTTAATGTCAGGTAATCCAATCACTTTCACACCTCCATTAACCCACAGGGAAAAGAAACTAAAAGGTTCATGCTGAATGTTTGTCTCATAATACGATTTAGTCGTGACAGAAGACCATCACTAAACAAAGTTATGAGAATTAAGAATGAATCAAGTAAATATTATATTATTTGAGAGAAGAACAGAAAATGTAGAAACTTACTACCTTTCACAGTAAATCAGAAATCTGATGTGTATATAAAATATTATTAATATTATTAATAATAATTATCTGGTACTGGAGGCAACACTTTTCTATTTTATTGTTCCCATATTAACTTTACTTGAACAGGTTGAACAGATATATTTGGCAACTATTTTTAGCATTTTTTTTTTCCAATTTTATTTCTCATGCTAAAAGAAAAATACCCTCTGCAATCAGTTTACTAGCAAGCAATCCCTTTATTTTAAAAGCTCCCTGATAACCAGCTAGTTCTGTGGGTTATAGATGACCGACATTATTCACGTCACCTGCCAGTGGTTTAAAATATAGGTTTAAATAGGGAGTACTTTCAGTCAAGGCCTTAAGGGAAAACTGTAAACTCTACAAGTTTTCATTACATTATTTATCAAAAGGGTTACACTGTATATGTTGCACCCTGCGTATACAGTATAAACATCAGATATATGCTTACTGATAAAGACAAATGCCATGTCTCTATGATGAAAACATCTTTAGTCAAACAGTAAAGCGGACAAATTCCCCAAACAACAGTGAATGAAATTTGTTACATTTAAAAGTACATGTAACCATGTAAAGCCAAAAAATTATCATGTGTTTGAGTCATAGTTTTACCAGTACATACTTTGTTTTGTTTTGTCTTTGCATTTTATTGAAAGCCTAGATATCTTTTGTATAAAAGCTAAAGCTATCCATCAGGTAAATGATCCTTAAAGATGTACATAACCTCAACTGAAAAGGTAACATCTGCTGAACTAAGGCACATCATTTGCTTCCCAAAGAAGAACTGAAGGTTTTTTGACATCTGGATGGTAAGAAGGATAATGGAAGAAAAAGCCGAGGACAGGTGGTAACATTATCGGCCATTCTAGTCCTTGAGATATCAGTTAATATCGCCTCGTTTGCAAGTGCGCTGCACGCCCCATCGCAAAAATACAGAAAGAGGGTTGTCACAACATCAGCACACCTGAGTGACTGGCATTTTCACACATCTGTTCTTGTTTATTAGAACATGTTTCTAAGTTGCAGCTTTGTTAGTGAAAGCTCTGTCAGTTTAAGACAGTTGTCATCATAGTAAGGACGAGGCTCACTTGCAAAAAACCCTTTGTGGGTTGCAATGTCCATATTCAATAAAAAAAACTGCCAATGATACATTTCTCTTTTTTCAGATGTTAAAATGTATGTCGTGCTACTGGTCTGTTTTAATTCCCAGAAACTGATAAGATTATTAACACTATAAATGTCATGATTCATATTTTTTTAAAGTACTCTTTCTGTAATTTGAAATAATCTAAATAATAACTGAACTTGATTGCCAATACGTAACTATTAAAGCCAACTGTTGAGTTAAATTAGGGCAATCTCCTTAGATTTTGTTTTTTGTACTTTTTCAATAATTTTTCTCAGGGTGCAAATAAAACAGATTCTAAGAAACCAATCATGTCAACATTTTCAAATCTGGTGTTTTTTTTTACCTTTGAGCATCGTGATTTATACTATAGGTAAATAGCTCACATACCAAGAATATGATTGTATTGTTTTTAATTGTAAGAGTGAGTGAGTCAGGAGGGTTTTTAAGCTTTGTAAGCATATTTCCTATGTACTTACTCAACTTGTACCTTCTGTATTGCACACGTAATTCTATTTTATAGCTTATTTAATCTTGCACATACATTTCCAGAGTCTATAGATGTAAACCGGTTGCTAAATCAAGTGCATGAAATCTTTTCTATTTTGAGATCAATGCTTTTGTAACCAACTAAAAAGCTAAAGTCTGTCTCCTTAAGCACCTCTGTCCCACTTCCAAAGTTGTTATTTTCAGAAAGTTCCATAATCTGTAAACTTCCCATTCTTGACAGAAACACGTGCTCATTGGCAATATCACCATTGATTTCAAAGTTTTAGGACTGGGGATCATCACTGATAATTAGAGCTTGGTCCCTGGCTACAACTTCAATCTACAGAGGTTTGAGAGACTGGCAGCCATCTTCAGCAACTAACCACATTTTACCCTTGCAGCCACTGGCTCCCAAAGGGTTTCCAACTGGTCTCTGGGCCTGTGTGACTGAAGCTTTAGCATCTATTAGCAGGTTTGAGTGCTACACCCATAGTTTATAGACATAGCTAGCAAACGTTAGCTAATAAATTAGCACTACAACTTCTAGTTCAAACATGGTAACTTACAGGTACCAAAAAAAAAAAAAAAGTTGGCAGCAGCCAAAAATGTCAGTGTCTATGATCTCCTGTGATACCGCAATGAATTCGTCTGTGTTTTATACATTCTGTGGTTTTGATCCTAAAAGGCTTAAAAAAAGAAACGTTTTTCATTCCTTGTAAGCAGAATTTTATGATCACACCGTGCATAAAAAGGCTTGTAGCAAAGAGAGGTCTTTGTTATATTTCCTAAACTGAAACAATTGCATCTGTTGAAAATATTCCAAGTTTACATTTTACTTAATGACAAAGCTATTTATTTTCGCCACATGAAGCTTTCCCTGAAACTCCTTAAAGCTAAATTCATGCCCACAAGGACAGCCATTAAACTATAAGTCACTTGATTTACTTCATTTTTTCCATTTAAAGAGAAGCATGAGTTGAGAGCATTTATTACCCTCAACAAATGGCCTTCAGATGAGTGATAAAAAAGTTTGAAAGGAACAAATATTGCATCAAAATAAAGATTATTCAAAACAGAAAGAAAGAGGCCAGAGCCAAAGCAGTAATCTCTTTTATACCAGCTACGTCAGAGCCATTTCAAGGACATGCAAGATGAATTATGCAAGTGTAATATTTGGTGAAAAGACATAAAATGGAAAGAGTAATAAAAGAGAGATAGCGAGAGAGAGCGAGAAACACGTGACTGCATCAAAGAGAGCAGGAGGTGTACATATTTGGCAAGGTAGGTATGAAGAGTGCTCTAGGATGAGATACCCACCTATTTAAACAGGAGTGGCCATCCCCCTACTGTAAAATAAACAGTTCACAAAGGCAAAGACAAGTCACTACCATCGCCATTGTGTTCCGTGCATTCTGCAGCTTTGCACTTCTCATCAAAAGCATACCAGGCAGAAAACTCATTTATCTTGCAGCAGTCTTTTCTATCATCCTGCCCCACCACCCATCCACCCACTAAGGATGACCATCCTCCAGAACAGTGATTATCCATACTTGCTAAATAGTTAACATGTAAAAACTATTCCACTGTTTTCACTAAATGTTGGTGAGGTGTTGATGCCTAATTCATCTATGGCAACGTAACGATAGATCCGCAAGTCTTTAGAAACCACAGACACTGGAAATGTCTGTTGCATAGCCACATGTACAAAAAAGAAAAGAAAATCCATGCACTTTAAAATTTACCTCAAAGCTTTGGGCTGCACTTAAAATCTACATGACTATAATAAAACTGGAATAAACAGGAGGAGAAACAAAGCAGGCAAGAGTAGAGGAGAGATGGGAGAAGTAAAGGAGACTAGGATGAGAAACTACGAAAAGAAAGGAGGACATGGAACAAGGAAAGAGGATACACAGGGCAGGAAAGAGGAGATAAAAGTAAAGGCAAGGAAAGGAGACAAGGATAGAGGGAGTACGTGGTACAGTAGGTGAAAAATGAGTGGATAGGGAGAGGACAGGAGACATGTATGGAGGAGATAAGAGAAGGAACAACAAGGAGACAGGAAAGGAGTTGATGGTAGAGGAGAAAAAATGAGGACAGATGACAGGAGGAGAGATAAAAAGGAGAGTGGAAAAACATGAAAAGAGGAGATGGACAAGAGTAAAAGCAGAATAACTGACTACAGCAGAATAAAGAAGAAGGGTAGAGAAGAGAAAAGCAGGTCCAAAGACAGCTGGAAAAGTTGAGGCACACTGAGACTGGTTAAAACCACACAATGAAGTGAATTAGAAGTCAAAACCAACAAAGAGATTAAGTGAGACCACCTTGTGGCTGACATAATTTTGAAGCATAATCCTGTTACGCAAAGAGTTCCAACAATCAAGACAAAACTCTGCACTTCTCCGACGAGCTTTTCATTTCCTCTGTCACACTTTCCTTTTCTCTCTCTTGCTTGCTTCCCCCTTAAACCAAATCTTTCACTGTCTTCACTGTGTACACAAAATCCTTGTATGTGTCAGAACCTGACAGCATTATCAGTCCGAGTATTAGCGCTCACCTAAACCTTCGCAATGGTGATCACATAATGGATTTTAAAGGTACAGTTCATCCCAAAAATTAGACCATTCCAGTTAAAAATAATTCACAAATTCACGTAGGAGCTAGTTTCCTTTCTGTGCTTCAAAAAGATCCCGGGTTTGAAACCACCAGCTGGGGCCTTTATGTGTAGAGCTTCCACATTGTTTGTGTGCCTGTATGTGTCGTCTGTGGGCCCTCCGGCTTACTCCCACAGTTCAAAGACTTCCATGTTTGGGTTACTGGTGAGTCTAATGGTTATCTGTCTCTCTGTGTTAGCCATGCAGCAGACTGGCCAGACCAGAGTGTATCCTACGTCTAACTCATGACAGCTGGAACAGGCTAAAACCCTCCTGCAACCTTGAATTGGATAAGAAGAAGAAGGTGGCTGGCTGGATGGAGAGATACAGCCAAAAGAAGAATGCAGCTAGCTAATATTACAGGGGCCTGCCACAGTAAGGCAAGTCTTCATGGATGAAAGGGCTCTTTCTTTTCGGGAAGCCATATTTAAGATCCTGTGTTTGTGTCTTTTGTATAATTCTTGTGTTAGGGAGAGAGAAAGATGAGAAGAATTATGGATATTCTAAATCTTGAGCAAGCAGGAAACCACAATGATGAAGAAGGAAAAAAGCACACAATGGAAACAATAGCTGGAGGCGACACTTTCAGTTGTTTTACCATTCCATTCCACTTTACTACAAAAAAGTTCTTTATTATTACGATGACAGTCTTGTTTTTTGCCTTGGCCCAAGCTAAACTGAAGGACCAAACACCCAACATAAATATGGATACCAGAAGTTACTTATCCAGGTCTACTCAGACCTCCCTGGCCCAACCTGCAGCTCTGTCAGACCAGAGACATAATCTCCCCAGCATGTCTTGGGTGTTCCAAGAATCTCTTCCCAGGATATATCCAAAAAACCTCAACTAGCTCCTTTCGCTGTACAGAAGTGGCTACTCAACTCTGAGCTTCTCACCAGCGTATTTCTGCTTCTTGTATCTGTGATCCTTTACCTTCACACTTGGCTTTCTCTTTACCACAAAAGACCGATAAAGAGACTGCAGGGACGCAAATATAGTCCTGAAAAAAAAAAAATCCTAAACATGGCCATACTTTTAAGTGCCTACTGTCACCAAGTAGGGGTACAGTCAGCTGCCTGGTGAAAGCTGTAGGTAATGGAGCGACAGCCACGTCACATACTGTGACACTGCCCTTTGTGGCAGTAGACTGTGAAAATGTATAAACATGCAATTCTTTGCTTTGACTTTATAGGTTACACAAAACTGTGTCACAGTTGGTGGATACAGTTTAGTAGAGATAAAATAACTGCTGCTTAAAATTACTCCAGTCATGATTTCTAAAAAGAGCTCTTTGAGCACCACCAGTCAAGTGTAATTAAGATGCATTATATTCAAGAAAAGGTAGAAATCAATGCAGCTCATATCTCCAAAACCGGGCAAGACACGCCAAAAATAATATAGAAGGGAAAAACAGCACTCCATACTCCAGGAATCTACATACATCTGACTTTTGTTTGAAATGTTCCTTTAAGGCTAATGTCTGTTTCTTCATGAAAGAGACAAAGAAAGGGAGAAAAGAATAAAGAAAAAAAATTATTGCCGGACTGCCGAGCAGCCCACACTGCCAGGCCAGGCCAGCCCAGCTGTGAAAACCTCCAACCACATGAGAAAAAGTAAAAGATTCCTTAGAGTCCCATTCCTCCACTTATTGAATTTTTACAACCTGGTTTGCTGCCAGGCACTTGGCTCCAAAAACACTTTTTGTGCCATTGCCACTCTGCGGTCCAGAAAAACAGAAAAGAGAGACAATGAGCAAGACGGCTGGCTGAATCATCCTCCTCACCCACACACTGGCCTTCATCTCCCCTGTGCCAATGACAGACCTACCTGTAGCCCTGTGGCTACTTGCTGAAGCAGAACAAAGGTGTTATAGACCTCCACTGTAAACAGGTGGGAATAAAGATCTGTGATACCTCTGATGACACAGTTGAGCCAACAATGAGTTCCATTCAAGCCGCCACCACGAACTGCTGAATCACAATCAGATTGTATATAAGAGTAGCCACATTAACGTCACCCTCTTTGCAGCCAGAAGTTACCGTATCTGAGAGGGTGTGGAGTACCAAGTTATCGGATAACGTTAGCACGGTTGGTTATAAAGATGCATAACAAACTTTACGGCTGAAACACACACATACACGTACCTGGCTAACAAAATAAAACAATTTCACTTTACCAATCTGAGGCATTAACTACCCTACCTCACCTTACCTTAAAACCTTACCAAGAATCTAATTTAAGATCAACATAATCCAGACTAATAAATTAGCTCCCATATATCAGACTGTCAACATGCTTTGTAATGCTTTAAACATATTCTTTTTAACAATTAAGTCTTCATAGTGTAATACTCAGTTTTGTTTGTTTGTCTGTCTGTTTGTTAGCAGTCTAGCGTTCAGAGTCGTCAAGATATCATTTTCAATCACTTCTGTGTGATGGTTGGTATGAAAAACAGCTCAACCTGATTTAATCTTGGTGAAAATCAGTCACGTCAAATACCATTGTTAACCAAATATCATTACCTGCAATGTTTTATGGATTACCTTCAAACTTCAAAACAATATACTAGGCCTTGGGGGACATGAGTATGTAGGCTGGCTAAGCATTTGACCTTGACCTTCATTGTTAGTGCCCGAGGTCAAAGTCGACCTTGAAAAAAATGTAAAGAAACCATATCGGGTAATCCATGGAGAGAGCTGTACAACACATTTTAATTTTTCAATACCTCGCCCTATGAACAGGCTGACATCAGTAATAGAAAAAAACCTCATAAAACATCAAAGTTTTAGAATAGCCTTCGTGTTTTTGTTTTGTTTTTTAAGCTTTAACGTCTAAAAGGTATAAAACCTAAAACTGATTATATCAGACAGTGAATAACTGGGCGATCTGCACCGAGGCCCAGGGTAAGATAAAGTTGGACTTTTGAATAATGAATGATGCAAAGCTAGAATAAAAACACAGAGCTAAAAATTAGCATAATAGATCAACTTCAGGCAGCAATAGATGGCTTGTTTCAGATGGTGGATGAATTGAGTAGCTGTGTGTAAGATAAATAAGGGCTACGTTTAAACGGTAAGTCATTCAAAGCTGGGGTGGTTGAATCCAAGAATTAAAAAGAATGGAGTCTGAACTTTAAGCAGCCTTAATTTTTTTTGTGACTGTAAACCTGAGTGAAAATGTGAACACCAAATGTTTTATGAGTGTTGTATGAGTGGTGGATTTTTTTTTTTGTTAGACCGCTAACACAGTACTATTATGTCTGCTTATTATGATGGCAGTTAAATGATTACCATGTGGAAAGCGTTCTGCCACATCCAGCAACCTAATGGAAGTTTGGTAGATCCTGTTCAGATTCATGTGCAGATAAAAAGTTGGTGTACTGCCCTGCTTGCGTGCTTAAGCTCTGAGGGTACAAATGGCAAACTGTTGCATCACCCCAGACTCTGATGCAGCAGAAAGGCAGAGAAAGCACAGCAGACACGACTCCTTTACTGTAAGTCGGCTGTTTATCTTGTTAATGAAAGTGATGTGTGCAGGACTCAAAGGAAAATTCCTGAGCGGATGTCATGAAGCAATCTGCAAAACCCCTCCAAAGGTAACCCAAATCCCGTCACGGCAAGATCATACAACGGCTGAGACAAAATAATTCAAACTGAAGTGGTTGTGTCTGGAGCTTTCCCTGAACTTTAGAGAGCATTAAGCACAGCTGTCAACAAAGAGGGATTTGGTAAAGAACAGGCAGTTGAAGGATCTTGTAAGAGTACAGAACAAACATGGTGGAATGTCAACAACCGCACTGAAGAGCAAGCTGCAGAAAAGCCACACTATAATCTGTCCCATTCAAAAGACATATGTTCAAAAAACCACATGCGACGTGTTTGTTTTCACATACTGTACATCTCCCAAAAGAAGGAACATAAACAACAGGCAAATACTTCAACCACTTATACACTAGTACACCACACCATTATACTTCTGAAAACAGTGTCAATATGTAAATAAACATCATCTCCTAAATCGTTTAATGTACTCATTTAATGAAGAGATTCACTTTCAGAATGCAAGAAAATCTAATGTTTTGTAGCCTTGTTGCTTCTTTTCCAGCTGCTACAACAATAATTCACTTATGTGCAATGTGCTATGCAATTTTTTCCATGTATTAGACACTGTTTACTCCCAGTGTTGGAATGAATACTAATGTGCCTTCCTCAGTTCTCCCAGTTGCGTCCAACCAGCAATATATTTATTTTTCTTTTTGCAGAGGACTGACAGCAGAACACAAACAGTGTTGTGGCTTCAGATAACATTTTTCCAGTGAAAAGACTCAAAAAGGAGCGGCTTAATGCTAATTGCTGGATGTTTGCCTATTTGCTGATGTTAGCAGGTAAGCTAACAATAGCTAGAGTCGGACAGGCACCAAACCTGGGACTACTAACACAAACTTGGTGTCTCTATGATTTGGTTGTAAGTTGCCCTTAAACCCCCCCCCCAAACCACCCTAATCTAACCGGTGCACAAAATTTGATGACTGTAACATTTGTTTGTTAAATTATCTACAGTTAGGTCCGTATATATTTGGACACTGACACAAGTTTTGTTTCTTTACCTGTGTACTGAAACAGTAAACAGGTAAAATAAAATAAAAAACATCATCTGTAAAACATGACAGAGGCGGTGTGATGGCTTAGGTCACAGGTGTCGAACTCCAGGCCTCGAGGGCCGGTGTCCTGCAGGTTTTAAATATCACCCTCGGTCAACACACCTGAATCAAAATTAGCTCATTACCAGGCCTCTGGAGAACTTCAAGAAATGTTGAGGAGGTCATTTAGCCATTTAAATCAGCTGTGTTGGATCAAGGACACATCTAAAATCTGCAGGACACCGGCCCTTGAGGCCTAGAGTTCAACACCCCTGGCTTAGGTGCATGGCTGCCAGTAGCAGTGGGACACTAGTGTTTATTGATGATGTGACACAGGACAGAAGCAGATGAATGGTGTTCAGAGACATACTGTCTGCTCAAATCCAGCTAAATGCAGTCAAATTTATAAGGCGTTTCATAATACAGATGGACAATGACCCAAAACATACAGCCAAAGCAATTTTATTAGAGCCATATTCTTGAATGAAAAGTCCCACAAGCAAACTGCAACTGAAAGCTGCTGCAGTAAAGGCCTGGCAGAGCAATAAAAAGGAGGAAACCCCGCATCTGGTGCAGTGAATTGAGTTCAAGACTTCAAACTGTCATTGCCAGCAAAGGGTTTTCAACCAAGTATAATAAATGAACATTTTATTTTCAGTTATTTAATTTTTCCAAATACTTCTGAGCCCATGAAATGAAAGGATGGTGTTAAAAATGCTTTAATTCCTCACATTTTTATGCAATCCCTTTGTTCAACCAACTGAATTAAAGCTAAAGGTCTGTACTTCAACTGCATCTGAGATGTTTCATTTAAAATTCACTGTGGTAATGTAAAAAAACAAAATGAGAAAAATGTTGCCAAATATTTATGGACCTAACTCTAACTCTGCTTGAACATTGTGTTTAAAAGCACAATATCAAACCCTAAACCTCTACCCCTGACCTGTACACAAAATCTGAATGAATTTGAAGAAACATTCAAGAAAGATGTTGATACAAAGAAACATCCCTTTGTATCAACATAAAAAGGGCCAGGTCTATTTTCTGTCAATAGAATCTGCATTAAGCCACATTGCAAACATCCACAGCACAGAGAATCAGGTAAATTTTCATGATTTTAAGTCACATGCTGACCTATATGCTCTACTCCTGCTGTCATTTGAGGGTCAAAACACAACCGAAAAAACGTGACACCACAGGCACACTGAAGTCTTCTGAGGTAACAGGACAAATGCATTTAACATATGTTTTAACATAAGCTATCCTAGGATCATAAAGGGGATTTTGTAATTATCGTCACCCCTTATAAAATTAATGAACCCCTGAAATGAACAAATATTTTACTAAATTTTTTCAACTAATTGATTTTAGGTCTGCTGGTTAATGTTTCTTCTTCACTATGTCTCACAAACACATAAAAAAATGCAGGGCAGCCATCCCGTAATGGCCTCTTCTGACACTGTTCATCCCATAATTAATGCCTTTGCTCTTCAACTGTGATATAAAAACAGAATTACACAGAAATTAAGTTGAAAAAAGAGGTTTTACAAAATCTTCACTAACATTAAACATCAGAGCTGAGAGTCGGAGAAGCAGCACACGAGTTTCTTCACCTTCTCGATGTGGCTTGAGTGACTGATCAGTAATATTTAGAAGGCAGCCCAAGCAAATTAATTAACACTTACGATAACCTTCTTCCACTAATATATAACCAAAAGCACTGAACTCCCAATGTTTCCGAACATCCCTTTTAATCAAGCAAAGAAGGAAAAAAAAGAACCTGCTCTTACCGTGCCGCTCACCCTGACGTCATAAAGTCGTCCCCAGTCGTCCTCGTGGCTGTCAACCATCATCATACTATCATCCTCCTCCAGGAACCACTCAGCTTGCAGGTCGACCTTCACCTCCTCCCCCATAGAGTGCATCCCCACAGCGGGGAACAGCCCCTCTGCCGACACAGGAACCTCTACTGAACCCACCTGGAGAGAAAGCATGTAAAAAAAAGTCCTGAATAAACAACCCTGCGTGCCCATTTGAAATGAGCATGTTATTATTTAAAACAAAAATACCTACCTCTTTCCCGTTTTTGGTGAAAAAGACTGTTGTGATACCTGCTTCTATATTTTCCGAGTGTATTCCACAGCCAATGCGGTCACCACGAGCACATTTCGGGCCAAACTGCTGCCCTACCGGGTTGCCATTATACAACCTAAATGGAAAGAGGAGATAAAAATCCTTTTAAGAAAAATCCAAGCTTCTTTGAACTACAACAGCATACTTTGTAATCTTGTACAGCTTTCACTACGCAAACCTTGTGTTGCCACAGCTGTCGCACTCTACCACAAAACGAGTAAAAGAATGCAAAATTATTTCAAATATTCAGTAAACGCAGCCAGACAAGACGAAACGTTCCATTATCTCACATGAAAGGAAATTAAAAATATGTAAACACAATTACTTTGAAGCGCATAATTACAGCTCACTTTGGCCTGATAATTGGCCACACATCTGTCTGGTGCTGAAATTTGGTATCATCAAGTGAAATTAGATGCTGACAAATGAATCGGTTCCTGAGGCAGAATGTACTGCTTTGAAATGTAAGTCACGTGTATAAATCCAACACACAGTATTCAAAGCACGAAGCAAGCAAAAATGGAAGGCAAAATATTTAACTGGTCATGCTCCCTCATCACAAGAACCTGCTGCTTATTTACTTGTTCATGAAACAAAACGAAAAAATACTCTGAAAAAGTAACCTTCAACTACTTCTATTAAATTTCCTTTTTGCTATTATTAAAATAGTCACACAAAACAAAATATCAACAAACCAAGAAATGAGGAAAAGAGCAAGTTAACACTACTGAACCAATATATAAATGCGGCAGCCAAACCATGCAAGAAACCACTGCTGCCCTGTAGCGTATAGGCAACTTCAGTTTGACTTACTTGCCGTTGTCAGCATGATAAGCTACAGAGTATGGCAGCCAGCCCGGCTGGTGGTCCAGCCTGTAGAATTTAGGCACAAGGCCCACAGCAATGGTCCCTCTCACTCCCGTGTCCACTATGGTCACCTACACAAAGACACACGCATTATATTGAAAACACACTACAGTGGCATCAGTTAGAGTTCATTTAAGCCACAGTGCCAATAAAGCCTAAAACATCAATAAAAGTCATTGTCTAATGCCAGAAGCAAGGGTAAGGGTATAATATTCAGATATAAAATCCGCAGCCTGAACTAACTGTATCCAGGTCATTTACAATCACATTAAATTAATTCAGTGCGACCACGTCTGTTGGTGGTCTGCGGTGTCTGTTGGCAGAGGTCTTTGGCTATGCAGAGCAAAGAACTATTAGTACGAAACCAATGCAGATGGTGTGTGCACGCTGTCCTCCAAACGACAAAACACATAAACCGACAGCGATTACACTATATACAAGTAACTTGCTGTGTTGCATCAGGATTTTATATTCCATATACTCTCAAAAAACTACAAAGGTACTTTCATCTGCTCCCTTATTTCTCAAGGGGTCAGCACCGTGGATGGACCACATGTTTGATTTGGCACAGATTTTACGCCGGATGCCCTTTCTGACGCAACCCTCCCATTTAGCCAGCCTTGGGACTGGCACTAGGGACCAGCTACGTTTGTGTCTCGAACCGGGGATTTAGCAAGAATAACTAGCTTGAAGTAATTGTTTCCTGTATGACTTTATCAGTCTCTCACATCTTTGTTAAGGAATTTTGTCCTACACTTCTTTAAAATGTTACTTCAGTTCATTGAGGTTTGTGGGCATCCATTTATGCAGAGCTATCTTAAGGTCCCACCACAGCATTTCAATCGTGTTGAGGTCTGGACTTGGAGCCACTGCAAAAGCTTGGCTCTTCACTTTTCAGTTTATCGCAGATTTGCTGATGTGCTTGGAATCATCACCCATCATCCAATCATGACCCAACTTTGCAAACGTAAGCCATGCTGCCATGATCTTTTTAGATAGAAGAGGCTTTCTCCTGGCAATCCTTCCAAACAAACCATACTTGTTCAGTCTTTTTCAGTCACAAGCTTCAACACTTAACGTTGTTTACACCATAACAGCCGTAGCCAGCTGCTTTTCGTTTCCCCCACAATGGCCGTGGAGATTTTCTACTGCTTCTGCTGTTTGTGTATAAAACACTTCTGTACACACTATATCTCAACATTTCTGAATATCAACACTTCACAAAAATTCAGGTCAATTGCGATATTTTATGGGGTTTTTTGTTTTTTGTTTTTTTTACACCCAATTCACCTCAAATGCTCTGGCTGGCATTCATCAGTAGCAAATGCATCCTGCAGTTTACCTGAACTTTTCTCTCGGTAAACATTTTTATGTTTTTGCCAATGTTAGCCACTGTTAACTGGTGTTACTGAAGCTATCTTTGAATTCTTTCGATCTAACATTGTCAGGCTCAAGCATAGCAAATAAACTCTATTTCGAAATGAGAATGTAATGAAGCTGTTTATCAAAATAGTGTGATGTTTAAACACTCGATCCTAACATTAGCTAGCATAATGTTAGCCAGCTATAACAACAACAGCTATGTCTGTTATATAGCTTATATATATTCTATGTAGCAGCTATCCAGAGACGAGAGAGTCGCATGTCTGTTCTGCTGACGGTATTAGTAATTACATAAGCATATTTATGTGCAGTTTTTTACGTTAGATCCTGCCTTGAGCTCAGAAGATGAGGCTTGTGATAAAAGAGGAAGAGGATAGGTGAAGATGAGGGAAGAAATAACAGGAGGAGGAAAAAAATGATGAAAATATAAATGTACAAATCTTAAATGGTTATATATAGTTTTTAAAAAACTGATATAACTGATAACTGATACATTCTCTTTTTGTTCAGGAATCTGGAACATTAGAATACATTTGTATTTGGGTATAAAGGGATAACACGCTAACTGGGGTCAGTAGAATCTGCTATAGCTTTTGGGGTTTTTGCACGTTCTCTGAGCATTGCACAGTCTGACGTTGGGGAGAATTTGCTGGGACTTTTAATCCTGGAAAGACTGTGGTTTTGTTTAACACACACCTGAATGTTCAAACCTGCAAAGTGCAAAAAAACCCTGCTTTTTTCCAACTGGTGTTGAAACAGTAAAGGTATACTTAGTTTTTCACAGAACTCGATGCAGTCTTGTAAAGAAAAATAATAAATAAAATTTTCTTTTCATATGACTACAACAACTTGCTCATATTGCCCAGCACTAGTCAAAGGTTATGCAATCCTAATCCTGTACAGGAAAATGGCCCCATCCGGTTTAAATCTGTATCGGCTCTGTTATTTTATTGGCGAACTCTCCAAGTTATTTCTCACCTCTCTAAATTTCCTTCATCCCACCTGTCTCTCTAAGTATATCAACATGTGAAACCAAACTTCTTGGGTTTCCCTTACTAAAGATTTCTGGTCTGATTCCTTTCCAATCTGGCACTTGAGAGATTATAGTGTAGATCCCTGGTTTGTTAAAAAGTACATTCTTGGCCGAGGCACAATACCACTTCTGCACTGTTGAAATATCATTTGTGTCTGTATGATATAAATAAAAGTTACAAAAACATGTGTGACGACTAAGATTAGGAAAGAGCAGGAATGCGCACATGATGTTCCGTTAAGTTATGATAGTTTTGACTTTTTCAAATAAATCTATTAAAACAAGTGGAATGCTGCAGATGTTCAGTCTGGGCTGAAGGAAGCGATGATGATGAGGAGTGGAGAGCGAGCAGCGGTACTGACAACGAAGCTGAAATGGATTCTTTGTGAAAGCTGAAAGAAGGGGAAACACGAGGATAGCGGTGACGCAGACGTGCACAGAACGCCGACCTTTATCAGAATAATTTCTTCCAAATTTTGAAATATCTGGGGAACTGACAGCATGTGCGTCACAGAGTGGAGAATAATGTAGCGCAAACCTCTGGGTAATGACCAAAGTAAAATCCACTAAATGTCAAAGAAATCCATCAGCCTCCGAATGTGATTCTTGTTTCAGTATAAACGTTATTATCGTGAAGATTTTCCTTGCAGGGGAGAGGAGAGAGGTCATATGTGAGTTTGACATCGGATTTAAGAGAAATGTCAACTCTGGCACATATCAGGAACACCTCACAGCTATAAGAAATAATGTCAAAGCATGCTGCCAGCCTGCATAGAGTCTCAGTGGAGGAATATTTTAACATAAATCTGAAATGGTGCTTCTCATGTCAAGAAGAAAAGATCTGAAAAGAAAACTAGAAGAAGTGAATCATTTGAAGAAGAGTATGGTATTGCTGGAGGGTCCTGTCTTAGTATATTTGAAGCCCAGCAGAAAGAGACTGGTTCAGAAGATATCAAGCCCCGTTCAAAACGATTCGCTCGTAATGCATCGCTTTGTGGCTGATGTTTGGTTGCTAGTGGACATTCCAGGCTCCCTATTGCGTCAGTAACCCTGTAACATATGTACCACCCCCCTCACATGCCAATCAGCGGTATCCTACTCGTGAATCGGTCGCTGCATCAATCCCTCACCTAAAAGCTGATTTTAAGGTTCACTCGGGGCTCGTAAATCCAGTTTTTTCACCTCACTACAGGTCATTGAGATTCTTTGACATTTCATGGTCTCTGGTCACCACATGTATTCAAACAGGACCAGCAACTTCAGACCAGCAAATTCTTGGAACGGCCTCAAGGTGACTACCAGCTCAGTAGTTCCCTGAAGAACTACAGTCCCTCAAGGGTGATTTTTTTTGTCTAACTTACCCTTGTGGATGCTGGATTTAGGAGTATAGATACGTGTGAGTATTAATGTTAAATCTAATCTACTAATAAAATATGTTTTATTATTAAAGATTAAGATTCCCAGTATATATATGTAGTGATGAAAATTTGCTTTTTGCGGGTTGGTAGGGGAAAACATTGGACACTGCCTAACTGGCTTCAACAGTGCTGTGTGCGGTAGCGAAAAGGATGTTCAGACTATAATCTGTGGTGACTGTGTCCACCCCAGGCTACCCCTTGGCTCCGCCCGTGTCCGTAAGGATAACAACTATCAGAAGGGACTGACGCATCAGCTTTGCTATATAAATGTATAATAACCTCTCCTGCTGCTAGTCTGAATGCCTTCCTGTCTGCTGAAAAACACTGGTGTGGTAGACTAATCTCTGCGCTTACAGATAACCACCTAACCGACACCCCATCCCTCATTCCAAAGCAGCTGGGACATTTTTGAGGTAGTGGTTTTGCACTGGTGAACTGAGACTGTAGGGGGGCACCGAGAATTTAATATGAAGTTGAGAAAATTGTCAGCAACTGGATTCCAGGGGATAAAATGGCTGGATGGAAAAGCAATCGCGGGCACAACCAAGGATGGTGGTATGTGGACTATCATATAATGAATAACGGTCCACTGATTTTATATTGGTCATCCACTTCTGCTGGACTTAAACATTACAAAGAGGAAGCAAGAGAACAAACAAATCCTGGAACTCGGAATACAATAAAACAATGCTGACATGCAGCATCATTATCAATGTGCCTTACCTCAAAGTAGCAATTTCCCTTTGATAAAGGCCGGCCAGCCACATAGCATCCCACTTCTTCAGAGTTCCCTTGGTAACTAAAGAGGAGAAATTACAGGTTAACAATGGGTGATTTCTAGTAATTGCTGTATGCACAGTCAGAAAGAATACATCTCATCTCACACAAAGTCCTCTTGATTTTGATCAATAGGCACACACGGACACATGCAACAGATGTTAGAAATAAGATCGACATTAAAATGCTAATTATAACAAAAGCAGATTTATATAATTCAAATAAACCACACCCGTGTAATGATTGCAATTGTTTCTGCCCTTTGTGGACTTTCTTTTGAGACTGTTGTCTGCTGCGTGTTTGATCAGGGGAGCAGATCACTGCTGCTTTATTTCCTTTGCCATTCTATTTTGAAAATTAATAAATAAATATATCCATGATGAAATGTCTCTGCACACAGCTATACATTTGTGCAGACTCAAATCAGTTCTCTTTGGAAATAAGAAGAATTTGTTGAGAACAAAAATGTTAAGCTATGCAAATAAATTAGACATGTCGCTATTCCTGGCTCAAATAGCACACATAAGCACAATGGGGCCACATATACAGTAGTTAAGGCAAGGAGTGAGCTTCCAGACATGGTGCATTATCCTGCTGGAAGCCGCCATAAGATGATAGATGGGTACGCTGTGATCAGAAAGGGATGTACATGGTGAGCAACAATACTCAGATAGGCTGTGACTTTGAAATGATGCTCAATTAGTGCTAAGGGGGAAAAAAGTGTGCCAGGAAAATATCCTCCACACCATTACAGCACCACCACCACCAGCCTCAACTGTTGATACAAGGCAGGATGGATCCATGCTTTCCTTGTTGCTTACCCAAAATTCTGATCCTACTATTCAAATGCTTCAGCAGAAATAGAGACTGATCAGACCAGGAACGTTTTTTCCAATCTTCTACTGTCCAATTTTGGTGAGCTCGTGGCAATAGTGGCCTCTGTATCTACTGAAGTGTCTGGTGACTTTATTTTGTATAGAAAAACCCTGTGTTTAGAGATTTCAACCAGAAAACCTCCTGTACATCTTTAGTGTGTGAACTTCCTCTTTCCCAGAACAAGCCTGTTAAACTTTCATGTCAGGAAATTTCTACCATCACCACTGTTGCTTTGATGATGGTTGTACTGGCCCATATTCTTCCCTACTTATCCGTCTTAGAGTCACAGGGGAGATGGAACCTTTCCCAGGATTATGTTCTACATAAATAAACTGACAAAAAAATAAATTGCCAAACTGACTGTTACTGGAAATAAAAATATTTATCATGGCATTGATAACTGTTCCTAATGTGCATCAGTAATTACATGAGGATCCAAAGGTGTAAGCAATACAAAACAAAACAAACAGTCCTCTTTTCACCCTGTTCAACAAAGCCAAATGATGTCTTCAAGTGAATCCCCAAACAGTGGCTTTTAAGAACAGGCTGACCTGAGCGTGTCTCCATCCTTCTGCAGCCTCATATATCGCTCCTGTGCTGGTCGACCATCGCCGATGTCTCTGACGCGACGCCTCAGATTCAGGAGGCATCTGTGGTGCAGTACGTTGATGTCATCCATCTAAGTAAAGAAAATGGAACTGTTAAAACAAAATAAGCACTTTATGATCATGTACAGCAGCCTCTGTAATCTTTACTATCAAATCACACTGGCCAATCTGTTGTCTAATCTCTTTTACAATGTACTTCGGAAACATGTACACTTTTTTTTAAGAGGTAGGGGGGGGGGACATGTCCGGTTTCCGGTTAATGATGAATTCACTTTATTCTGAGACATGTTTCATACCCGGCTGTAATCTGTAATTCTGTATGTTCTCCACAAATTATTTCAAACTCTTCGTTCTTCATAGCCACAACCTGGAGTCAAGTTTACATGTGCCTGGTCAAACAAATCTAAGAGTGAGGACAATCTATGTCTCACCCTTCTGCACTTGACCTAAGCACTGCTCATATAGTTCATATATTTAACCTAACTTGAAACAAATGCAAGTCCAAAAATCTGGAACGCTGCACAGCTTTTCCCATTACATTAAGGTTGAAGATCCAAAGCATCTTTCAGTTGCTCCCTTATTCATAAGGGGTTTCTACAGAGGGTAGCTCTGCATATTTGATTTAGCAGATTTTTATACTACATCCTCCTCCTGACACAACCCGAAAGGTATTTGTGTCTCCTCCCAGGATTGAACCAGGGATCTTTCGCTGGTTAGGCAAATATGTAAACCACTACACTACAGAGCTAACAGACATCAGCTTGAAGGCTTATTTAATCAACTCTAGCCTCCCATTTTCAGTTAAGCCCCTTCTCACATTGATGAATGCAACAGTTTGACTGTTTATCTTATTTATTCCTTGGAGTCACTGGAAAGAAAATAGCTGAGAAACAGTTTAAGAGAAGTCGAGGAAGTCACACAGACATCTCAAATTATATAAATCCTCTTCCAGAGGCTCCCAGAACTCTGGGAGAGGATTCTGAGGGGTCTGTCCAATAATTTAGTAGTTAATAGGATTTTATGAAAAAGACCTCAGATGTTGTGCCTGGAATCTTCAGGAGCCAGTCTTCCAGTTTGGAAATCAGAGTCAGTTTTGCACTTCTTCGGAGCTTCACATTTGCTCCAGTTGTTCCTTCAGACCCTGGTACTTGTCAGTCATCTTGTGCTCCTTTCTAATGCTACTGTGAACTAGGATTGCAGCATCTATCACAAATACGTCTTTTGCTACATGTCAGTCGTTACTGTCTGGTTGGTTGGCCAGCAGCTGCTTCTCTGTCCGCCTGTCTGGAACTTGAAGTGCCATAGGACCTTAGCCCTGTCGTTCTCAATCACCTTCAGAGATGTCTCTCATTGAGAGATGGAGACTTCTAATCGATATGCAACACAAACACTCCTGTGCACTATCCCAGCCACTTGGTTGTACTTCTCACTGTACACTGGCCCAGCTATTATGTGCTGGATTGTCTCTGTGACACTGTTGCATAGCCTGCAACTTGGGTTGTGTCAGCCAGTGTAGGGGTATGAGAACAGCAGATTGAGAGAGATACAGCTAAACTCATGCTGGTTCAGATGTAACCCAGTTTTAAAACCCTATACAAACCTGCATTGCACTGTGTGAAAAGCCAAAGGAAAGGCCTGTTTAAGGTTATGCCAAAGCATATCAACCTGATTTAAGTCCAGACTACACCACTCCAAAACATTAATGCTGTTTTTGTGATATATTCAGAGGGTGATTTGCTAGTGTGTTTCAGATAATTTTGTATGCACCTGACCTTTAGGGTATGAACTAACAGCTAGACATTCACCTTCAGGAATTTCTGGTAGAGAGCAGTATTCATGTTTCCATCAGTTACAGCAAGTCACGCTGAAGCAACAAAGCAACTTCAGACCAAAAGCTGTCACTCTTCTTATGAAATGCTGTGTTAGTTTTACGCCAAATGTAACAAGACGCAAACTTTTCTCTCATCAGTTCCCAGACTTTTTTCCTCAACAGTCTTCGGAATCATCAAGATGTTGTTGGCAAATGTAAGGCAAGCCTTTATGTTCTTTTTGGTTAAGAGTAGTTTTCACCTTGGTACACTCCCATAGATGACATTTTTGCTCAGTCTCTTTCTTATTTTTGAATCGCGAACTCTGAATCTTAACTGAGGAAAATGAGGCCTTCAGTTATGTAGATGTTGTTCTGTGTTCTTTTGTGATCTCCTGCATGAGTCGTAGATGCGCTCTTGGAGTAATTTTGGAAGGCCGTACACTCCTGGGAAAGAGCATTACTGCTCCAAATTTTCTCCATTTGCGGATAATGGCATTCACCGTGGTTCATTGGAGTCCCAAACTCTCAAGAATGCCTCTCTAATCCTTTCCATGACTTTGTTTCTCATCTGTTCTTTCTTTCGATTGTGGCATGATGTGTTGCTTTTATCCTGTTTCACTTGATCAGACAGATTCTATTTAAGTGAATTCTTGAGACAAAAAGTCTGGCAACAATCAGTAATATGGCAAATGAAGTGAACTTCAGTTGAAAATGAATGTGATTAATTGCAGTTCATTCATGATTTAACAAGGGGGGATTTTTTTTTCACACAGAGTAAGGTAGGTTTAAATAGCTTTTCTGCTTTTTCACAGAACTGTATACACTTAATAACATTTATAAACCGCCAGTAAATCATACAGATGAGTTCCTAAATAAATTTCAGTCTTAATCGTCACCTACCTTCTATAACCAGTTTATAAACTATTAAACATGTATCTGCACGAAGAAACAGGTGGCACACACACTGAAGCTAGCCAGAATAAATCATAGTTACGATAGTTATTGACATTTATTACAGTTTTAAATTCTATTAAATTCTTGCTTCCAATGACCCCAAGGCATAAGAGAAACGGTACACTAGAAATAAAAACGTTAAGCTTTCGCCGTCACGGTCGCAAGAAGGGGGCGTGCCGATGTTTACATCTGTCATCCAGCTGCCGTGCTAACGAAGAAGCTAGTTTAAGTTCAGCTGATGGTCAAACAGGTAACTTGTGTATTGTTAGCTGAAGGTTACAGGTTAGAGATGATTAAACGAGCCTCCAAAATTACAAACATCAGCTCACCAGACGAAGAGGGGGGGGGAGTGGTTGAATTTAGCCAGGAAGCTAAACGCAGGTTAGCGTCATTAGCGGCTAATGCGATAGCCTCTTTATGCTTCAGCGCAAAGCAAAGAGAACAACGAGAGACTGTTCCCTAAAGCTGGAGAGACGAGTTTTGCGTCAGTGTAGCCGTCATTTCCGATAACTCACTCGCTAACCTGCTATCTAGGCAGTAAATGAGGCAGAAACTCACTTTCGTCCATCAGCTATCCATCCATCAGCGGCACACTTGTGTAAACTTTGGGAACGGCGCTTCCCAGTGACGTCACGCCCCATTTCGCTGAACGGGCCAATTGCAGCGAGGTTTGAGAAGTGGTGAGAAGCCACTTGGCCAATCCCGTTTCTGCGATGTATATATCACCCATGTATTTGGCACCATTCATTCTGTTCATGAATCCCTCACTACACACTTTACACTCTGTAAACTTCGCCTTCTGTTCACAGGTTCTGTTTCATTATCCCAAACTGAAACATTACTATAAATATGAGTTGGGCAGTTGGCTACCTCAGTAGGGGTCCAGAGGGGATATGACCCACTCCCCACCACAGGGTTTGCTTTGAAAAAGTGGCAGCAGAGAGAGAAACTTTCTAAGCCAGTTGGGACAGATCTGAACTTTTTTGGAGGAATCAAGAGAAGGAAGAAATTGTGTTTAGCCTGCCCGAAGGAGGAAAAATGAATAATCCAGGGCACTGTGGAAAACAGAGCCCCCGTCGGTCTGGCAAGTGTCTTGGAACATTCTCCTAATATGTGGAAAAGGACTAGAAGTGCTGCGGCTTGCAAGCTGATGGGAACACAAGACGGCAGGTGATTTCTGCCCTCCTTGCCAAGATTAATCAGAACAGCAGGCGGCTGATGGCAAGGCCGAAATTGGCCTCATGTAGCCCTGAATTCCAGCCAGTACAGGCCGGTGGGTATGTCTGTCTGTGTGCTCTGCAGAGTCTGAGCTGCTACTGCGGGAGTCAGACACACGTTTTAAAAACTAAATGTCTTAAGGTCAGGCACTGTATTCAAAATTGATTCAAAGCTAGTGAGAAATGTCATTAGCGTTGTTGGCTTAATATAAATATTTATGCCCTGTTTGTTTGCTTTTACATCTGTATGCGGACCAGTGAAAGGCCACGTAAAGTTATAACCTTGATTATTATCACACATAAGCACTGTTTGAGAAACAGCACTCCCTGACGGCTGCAGACTCCCCCAGCAGGACAAAGCTCCTGCCAGACTACAAAACCTAAAAGGAACACAATAAAGGGCCTAAGGTGTTGAGTTTTGGCCTCCCCCAGTCTGATCAAACATCCCAATGATGTGCCAGAACAAGCCAAAACCACAGAGGTCCCACCCCTGTAACTCACAGCACCCAAAGGATCTGCTGAATGGACATCCAGAGAGTTCCCGTGTCCATGCCCTGATGGATAAGAGCTGTTTTGGCAGACTCAATCAATATTAGGCCAACCTCTACCAGTGTTGTAATCCTGTGATGTGTTGCAGGGATAGTTGGGCATAAGTGACAAGAGTGGCAAAAACAAAACAGAAAGAACTGCTCCCAAAACATAAATGCTTTTTCTAACTAAATGACTATACACAAAAGTGCAGCTTTGACTAAGAATGAGAGGTCTGATCTAACCACTTCACTCTCTCAACTGCAGTAGTTGCAAAGTTACTTTTTGCATATGCCTGTAAGAAAACAAGACTTGTGCCTTTTACAGTTTTGTGCGCTGTAAAAACATCATTCACATACACTGAATAATCTGAATCACATGAGAATATTTAACATAACTGGGCTGAGGTGTCCATTTTATTATGCCAGGATCAAGTGTTGTACATTGAGAAGAAGCACAGAGGAATCAGTAGCTGAAGAAAATCCTTACTGAGTGGAGCATAATTCAGTTTGGTCTTGTGCATTTGTCCCTCTCCTCCTCCCTCTAATTATCCAGATGATTACTCTTCCGAGTCAAACACCTGGCAAGCAAAAGCCCCAACTGCCATTTAATATCTGATAGCTACTGAAATATAATCTAGAGGTTGAACATCTTATGAAAGACTGGATTAGATGTAATGCAATATCCGACATGGCAGTGATTAGGCTGATGCACGCAGTTGGTGCGTGGAGTAAACTTACATCAGTGTATGAGCACGCTGGATTTCTTAGTGTATTTCTTCTGAATCCAGCTCATTCTGTGAACTTTGACACGTGTGACAGAAAAACAGAGTATTACAGGTGTGTAGCTCAGTTGTAGGATTACATGTTTGCTCAGGAAATATTCTGTCATAACCTCAAACAGAACTCGAGTAGGAGCAAACACACAGCTGTGCATTTGTCGTGGCAAATGACAATGCAGTGCCAGCGCCGCTGATGGAAGCTCATACTATACATTTGTGTTTGTTACCATGGCAAATGTTATTCCAGAAAGGTCTCTGACATTGGAAAAAGTGCAAATGGCTGAACGTGACTTCTGCTGTTTATGCATGGGTAATGTTGAACATAAGTGGAAGAAGAAGGACTAGATGAATGTGTTCGTATATACCAGGAAAGGGTGGGGAGATTTTGATAATTTCTGAAAGGAACATAATCCACCCCCCACTTGCTCTGTCTCCCTCCCTGCCACCTCCCTCTCTCTCTCTCTTTCTCTCTCTCTCTCTCTGAGTCCCAGCCCCTGAAGGTGTCATAACTGTGCTCTCTCTCTCTCACTCTCTCTCTCTCTATCACCGCCTTTCAGATCTTTAAAAGCTGGTGCTTTGCCGTGTCTCTCACGATCTCCATTTGTCTCCTCTGGCACTGCAGGGGACTCTCGACCGGCAAAGCACCAAGGAGAGCTACTGTATAGAAGCGGGAGGAAGACTGAGGAAAGAGGAGAGAAAGGGAAAGAGAGTAAGAGTGAGAGAGAAATATACATCCAGAAATAGCATCAGCTACATTTAACTGACAGAGAGTGACAGTGTGGAGAACCTGAGACCTGGACAGAAAATGCCTATCCTTTCTAACTTAACAACCGTTGTATTGTTGCTCATTGCTCACTGCGGATCATGGACCGGGGCGAACCGCTTGGGCCCCTTCAAGGTCTGTCCTTCCTGCAAGGATCCACTGGGGGCAGGTCGGCCCCCCAGGGACCATAATGCTGCTGGCAGCACGTCAGTGCTGGCCCAAGGAGAGCCCTGTGGTGTGTACACCCTGACCTGTGCCAAGGGGCTCCGTTGTGTTCCCCCACCAAGGGAGCACAGCCCCCTCCAGGCTCTGTTGCAGGGAAGGGGCATTTGCGCCAAGTACAGCAAGACTAGTCCCACCGAGAGGCCCCACCCCACAGGTAAGATACTGTATTTACACACACACGTGCATGAAATCACATAGGCACGCACCTACAGATGCAAACAGGGGCATGCACGGCAACTGCATATAGGCTTGATTTGAAGGGGATATATGGCGACAGCCACACATTAGTGTATATACAGTGTGCCTCCCCCAGTATTGCTATAAATTGCATGTGATGCTGTGTCACTTACCAGCAAAAGAAAGGACAATTAGTATGTGGCATTTAAGCCTGGTTGCATTTTGTGCACCACTAATGAATTTGCAGACCACTGGCATCTGCTCCGCAGCACCTCTGGACTCACTGTTGATGAAAATGTCAGTTCCCTTTACGGTGGAAAATCACCACAATCACATTAACAAGGAGAAAACTACACCTTGAGTGAGCTTTCTTCAATTTTGGGGGATCTATAAGTGAAGATATGCACCCATGAAGTGTTATAGTTACCATCCATTTCAGTGACAGGGTGCATGACAATGATCTGTCCAACAAGCCGGCTTCTCTGTAGAGAATTTAGAATGAATGTGAAAACTGTAACAGTGTCACCTACATTCTGATCAAGCTGCTTTTTATTGCAGTGATCTCCATCTACTGTTCAAACTGAGATACTGCGATTAACTATCTGAAAAGGAGCCGTACTGACAGAAATTAGGTCTCTCATTAAATGGCCAGCACACATGCATGTCCTCTTACTGAAGGTTCATTAATGTACTATGCTAATAGAAGCAAAGCTATATCACAAAGTGTGAGTGTATTATTTTAAGTATACAGTGTATAATCTGACCATGGGTGCTGTTTTACCGGTATTATGCTTCAATGTTCTCATGTCGGCGTGTCATTTCCTCTCAGGTCCACATCCTTCACACAGTGGTGACATTGAAAAAGTAAGTTCATCCTCTTATTGTGAGATAAGCTACCCCATCTTCACCTAAATCATTAAAAATATGACATTTCTAACCCTGTTATGGCTGTATGTTGAGCTGCATCTACACAGTTCTTCCCATAGATCCTCTGCCGTTTGGGGTGTTGCAGTGGCATGTACACACACACGCACACACTGCTCTGAAGCCATGCATTATGGTGCATGATGTGTGTGCTGCTATGCGGCAGAACTAATTGAGCATGATGTGAATCAGGAAAGTTTCGAGCCGGCCGCTGCCGCTACAGATTTCTCAGTTAGTGAGCCGGTTTGCTGTGCAGTGTCTGAGCCAGTATGGATGCTATAAGTAGAATGCGATAGCCACCTAAATGGTAATATTAAGGTGACTATTGCACAGTTCAATTTCTCAAAGTGACACAAAAACGCAGAGTCACTTCAAACCATTCAGTGACCTGAAAAGCAAAAGCATTGTATAACAATATGGTTATATAATGATATACAATATGTGACATCTGATTTATATATATAGAAATGTGCATTTTCTCTGCTTCTGGCTGTAATGCTGCATCACCGTAGCTAATCCTTGGTGATTCACATCGACATGTGTTCTGCAAAGAGGATTTCTGCCAACACAATCACCTGAGGGGGGATAGCAGCTTGCCACTGCCACTCTTCATATTAAGGCAGGTTCTCTCTGTTCGCCTCTGGCGGTGTTTGAAGTCACACTCTGCGTTGCTGTTTTCAGGCACCCTGTCGCAAGCTGCTCAATAGCGTCCTGAGGGGTCTTGAGCTGACAATCTTCCAGTCTGACCGCGACATCTATATACCCAACTGTGACACTCGTGGCTTCTACAGGAAAAAGCAGGTAGAGCATTATCAGTAGACTTATCGTGAGGCATGACAGTGGAACTTTGTTGAGCTTATGTGATGGGAAAATGTGTCATTGCTGCACTGACTTGGTGTTACTGTACATGTGTCAGAGCTGCACTCCACTGCAGCTTTCTGTTCAGTGCATCCACAGATTAGTCTGTGACCACAGGGGCTGAGAATAACTGACACCTCTCTCTGAGCCTCTCAGCTGTGGGCTCAGAGAATCACTACTGCGCTATGATGACATATCATTTTCTCTCTCTGCCTCCCTCACCACCTTTCCTACCCTCTATCTCGGCGCTCTTTCCCTATAAAAATCTCCCTCTCTTTCCTTTAATTTCACACAGTGCCGCTCCTCCAAGGGCATGCAGCGTGGCCACTGCTGGTGCGTAGACGAGCTCGGCACACCCGTGCCTTCACGTGCCAGCGAAGATGGTACCGTACCATGCGATGGCGAGTGAGGGACAAGTCCGCCTGGTTGCTCTCAGCCTGGAGGAGGTGGAGAAGGAGGAGGGCGAGGAGGAGGTGGAGGAGCAGGAGCACGGGGAGAGGGGGTGGCTTTAGCTTGTGCTAGACACTGCCTGGACAGGAGGGAGCAGGGATAAACCACTTCCTATGGAAAATACACACCAGTTAATGTCCTCTCTATAAGCAAGACAAACACACTCTCACAGTCCAGCAGTAGCAACAGTAACATCTGCCTGAATGTTCAACAGTTGCAGCAATGTCCTCTGCGTCGTGTGGTGGCGCGCTGCATGCTCACATTATTGCTCCGTGAACTGCCTCAGTGATCCAAGCGGTATCTCTCCGAATGATCTCTATATTCCCTGGCTCTTGTCCTGGCTTTCTGGTAGATTTTTATTTTCCCTTTTCACTTTAGGATAGCTGACACTGCCTGTGTTTGTTCTGATCTCAGTGGGCTGAAATACTGTTACGCAGGTGATGTGACACAAACGTTTGAAAAAAAAAATGTGTCTCCCTCACCGTCCTCTCTCCCTCTCTCCAAAGATACACTGATATCAACATACTTATAATTGACAGAATATTTCTTTTCTATTAATTTATTTTTTTTGAGTATTTCCATCAAGTACTGCTTGAATCTCACAGTATCTTATATATATATGTCAAGTCAGAGAGAAAAAAAAAAGTCATACGAATATGATCCTGGAAGCTTCTGTTCACTTTCTTTGTCAAAATAGCATTCTGACTGCTTATTGGTTGATTGTTTGTACATATGTTGGATTTTTGTGGTCGACTGTGTGTTCTGAAGTGGCAGACAAAAAGCTTACGGCTGTTACCCTTTTCAAAAAGTTGTAAGGCATATTTTTATACACGTCAATATAATATTTTATATATGAATTGTTGGTTTATTTAATGAACTACAGTACAATGCCATGTATTTTTATATTGTCAGCAGTTTCTTATTTAAAGACAGAGATTATTTTATTTCATGTTAGGGGAAGTGTTGTGCTTTAGAGGCACTTTTATGGCAAAACTCATCACATTCATCAGAGCTCTATTCAACTGCTGTACATCTTATGGTTAGATCTCATGTTTTTAATTTTCCTTTTTGTTTATTTATGCTTTGTTCATTTGAGAATTTAAGAATGTCCATGTTACTATTATGTTTTCTTTTGGCACATCCTACTTTTAAAATTATGATTTCAGTATAGGAAAAAAAAAAGATCAAATTTGTTATTGCTATAGTATGTCTTTCCCGAGTCCTTGCAAAAGTCATGAAATTGTGTGCTATTAAAGTGTGATTAGAATTTATCTATTTCTGACCAATCTTGTTGTGCCAATGTGTGTGCCGTGATGAAAGGTCCATGCACAAAGGACCCGTAAGATTTGCAAATATGAAAATAAAACATAATGATAATAAAAAATAGAGAAGAATAAAACATATATTAATATAACAACTGGTGTTGCGTGTGTTTCTTTTGTGAAATATGTCATTTGAGAGGAATTTTAATCGCCCAGGGGAGTGACCAAGAGAGGAAAAAAGCTGTAAAGATTTCTTTAGGCCCAAATTTCACAACAAGAACAAGCAATTATGTAATTAAAAAGGACATAGCTAGACTGATTAAAACACTGTACGGCAGGCCGAAGATAAGTCTCAATCTACAAGAAATAATAATACACTATATGTACTATAAACTATACATAGATGTATGACTGCATAATGCCAGTGTTTGTAGCATTTAAATGCAAAACTAAGGCTAATTAGCGCTAAAGCCAAATGTGTGTTTGGACCAACATTTGTTTACTGATAATAGCTAGAGCCAGTGCTGTGTATATCAAGACTTAATTAGGTACACTTGTTCAACTACTTATCGATAGAAATATCAAATCAGCCAATCACGTTGCACAAACATCTAAAGTTTATTATCCAACTTGAACATCAAAATTGTGCAGAAAGATGATTTAAGTGTCTTTGAACATGGGATGGTTGTTGGTGTTAGTGTTTCAGAAACTGCTGACCAACTGGGATTTTCTTACACAGCCATCTCTGGGGTTTACAGAAGGTGGTCTGAAAAAGAGAACATTTCTAGTGAGCAGCACATCTCTGGGTAAAAATACGTTGTTGATGACTGAAGTCAGAAGGGAATAAATAGACTGCTTCAAGTTGATTGGAAGGCTGCAGTAATTCAAATAACCCCTCGTTATAACCAAGATATGCAGGAGAACATCTCTGAATGTACAATGTCAAACCTTAGTGTAGATGGACTACGTAGCAGAGACCACACCAGGTCCCACTTTTGTCAGCTAAGAACAGACTTTGGCATATACAACAGGCATGCTTCCAGCATGCCACAAAACTTTAATCATCTTAAATTGATTTCCTGAACATAAAGTAAGTAAGTAAAATGTTATTTGTATAGCAGCTTTCAAGATAAAAATCACAAAGTGCTTTACAGAAAAGCTAAAACATAAAAACAAAAATCAACCAAAAGTAAGTTTAAAAAGATGAGTTTTTAGCTGTTTTTTAAATGGAACCACTGAGTCCACAGATCTCAGGCTCAAAGGAAGGGAGTTCCAGAGTCTGGGGGCCACAAACCCTCTACCGCCTTTCGTTTTCAGCCTTGTATGTTGGACGACCAGCAAGCCCTGATCAAAACTAACTGAAAATAGATAAGGAATGGGACATCTTATCTTAATGACCTTGTAGTACCATATCACCCTATTAGAGCACTTCGCTCTCACACTGCAGGCTTACTCGTTGTTCCTAGAGTATTTAAAAGTAGAATGGGAGTGAGAGCCTTCAGTTTTCAGGCCCCTCTTCTGTGGAACCAGCTTCCAGGTTGGATTTGGGAAACAGACACTATCTCTACCTTTAAAATTAGGCTTCAAACTTTCCTTTTTGCTAAAGCATATAGTTAGGCTGGACCAGGTGACCCTGAATCTTCCCTTAGTTATGCTGCAATAGGTGTAGGCTGCTGGGAGATTCCCATGATGCATTGAGTGTTTCTTCTTCAGTCACCTTACTCACTATCTGTTAATAGACCTCTCTACATTAAATCATTATTTGTTATTAATCTCTGGCTCTCTTCAACAGCATGTCTTTTATCCTGTCTTCCTTCTCTCAACCCAACCGGTCGCAGCAGATGGCCCCGCCCCTCCCTGAGCCTGGTTCTGCCGGAGGTTTCTTCCTGTTAAAAGGGAGTTTTTCCTTCCCCATTTCACCAAAGTGCTTGCTCATAGGGGGTCATATGATCGATGGGTTTTTCTATGTATCTATTATTGTAGGGTCTACCTTACAATATAAAGCACCTTGAGGCGACTGTTATTGTGATTTGGCACTGCATAAATAACATTGAATTGAATTGAATTGAATTGAATTGAATTGAATTGAATTGAATTGAATTGAATTGAATTGACACAGATAAAAAGAACCAGGGAACGTGGAAGTAAAAATCGCAGTGGATATGAAAGACTCCTAAAACATTAAGTAATGAAAGAAAAATACTATGCACAAAGACAAGATCCACACTAAACATAAAACCAGAGACCAGGAAACATTGGAGAATAAACACAGAAAGACAAGACAAACAGGAAAAAAGACAGGCAGGAAAACACTCAAGGAAGTAAATATGAGAAATAACAAAGTCAGAATGGGAACTAGATTTAAATGAAAAATAGGAGTTCAAAACTACTCAACCTGAAATGCATCCAAAAATCTACAAATACTAATCAGAAAACGGGCTCAGTGTTATGAGAATGATGAAGCATGAAAATCTGAATCCAAGACTGAATGCATAAAAGATGACACCATGCTTTGTAGACTCAAAAGAATGCACTCAATACCACTCTGAAGTAAAAAAGATGAATGGCTGAACAGAAAGAGAGCAAAGCGTCACTACTTAAACTGTCAAAAAGTATTTGGGTTTACTAATTTATAAAAAAAACAAAAAAACAGTCCATATAATATGTATTTATCTCAAAACTGCATGCCAGTATCTACCAAACTTGTGTTTTAATTTTGTCATTGCCTATAACTGCTCAAGACTTAAAATCATGAACGTGATTTTAAAATGTGGATATTAAAGACAATTTGATTCTCTTTAACAGCTCTTTAATACAAACACAGGGAACTGAGTTGTATTTGAAACTTTGATCTTACTGCTTTGCAAATTTCACTGCAGTGCTTACCACAAAGTGCACAGTCACTTGTTAGTGTGGTTTAAATGATGTGCATTTAATGTGCAGAGTAAGAATCAAAAACAACATAAACTGGACTGTCCTGAACTGCTTGTGAAAAGCCACTGGGTAAATTTTAATTCTTCTGTCAGTGTTGAATAAGTCATTTGGCGACTTCCTGTTTCAGACTGTATATAAACGATGGACGTAGCGGACACGATGCCGGCTCTTCATTAGTGATGTCCTGCTGTGAAACCTTGAGCTGACAGTGCACCCTCATTGCCAAAACCCAGACTTTCTTTCCACAGTGACTCTAATAATCAGAACAATTTACCAAAAGAACATCATGTTTCATTCAGTATGACCTGAAACTAGAAAAGAGCCCATGAGGTCATCAGGAAAGTTTTTACTGAGGCTGCAAAACGAAGGAGCTGAAAACTCATTAGACTTCAAAACAACCAGAAGTCTTTTAGCCACCACACGAGTCACCCTCTGATAGATACTGAAAAGAATACAGTTTCAAGGCAGTTAAACTGCACTTATCATGACCCCAGGTCAATTTACCCGGTGTTTGTTTTAGTTTTTTAGACCTTCAAGTTTTGTTTATTTAAGTACTCTATGTAATTTTTGTTTTTCTCAGTGTTTATATTATTTAACCTATTTGCCCGCATTACTATAGTTAGTCCTGTTCTTGGTCCATTTTAGAATTTTCAGTGGTCCATCCTCTTGTGTCAAGCCAAGTATAAAGTTCACTCATGTGTCTGCTTTCCCACTTTAGTTATCATACTTCCTGTTTTTATTTTGTTTTGCTTCCCTTGTCTCATCTCCTGTGATTTAGTTCAGCTGTGTCTCATTCGCAACAGTCAATAAATGGCTTGCTTGAAATTGAACTCAGTCTACCTCCACATTTCTGCGTTTGGGTCCTTCTCTATCACCCGACACGGCCGAAAGTATCTTTCGAAGCTGACATATGACTTCATTGTCAGACCTGGAAATGACTCCCATCTTTTATATATAGCCTATGAGTAACACAGACATCCATGAATCCACTGTGGCACAGCTTAAAAAAATAAAATCTGGTATCAATGTAGATCCAAAAATCTTCAAAGCATTAAAGACTATGCTGTATAAAACTATATGTGCTTCTATCGATATGATTTGAATACACAGTAATGGCATAAAATTAATACTTTCGGATATAATGTTGAGTTAGACTTCCCAGTGGATCTTTGCAGAAAGGGCCCTTGAACGGGCCCCAGCAGCTTATTTGTTGTTAAACACTCTGCATATTCTGTCCTGATCTCAGGGATGAGGGCACCACTTGAAAATTAAAACACAATTTCCACAACAGGTTTTTCTGAACACCCCCACCCCCAAAACATGAGAAGCTTAAATCAAGTGCGTACTTAATGGCTATAAATACTTAGGCCTGAAAGGGTGACAAATCAAATCTGATTTCATAAAGGGATGACTCTTAGATCCACTGACAAAAACACTAAAGTCTCATTTTTTGGGCACTGCTACGCAATCATTATGAACTTTCTCATTTTTCTAATCATGAACAAGTAAGACTTCTTTGAATCATTACCTGCATGCAAGCATGGTACTGTGTAGTTCTTGGATTTAAGGCTTTGTGCTTATATCCATTTTCTGAGAATCCCCTCTGCAGTCACACTAACCAGCTGCCAGCAGCGAAACAGAAATTACACATTAGAGCACATTAGAGTCATGCTGCTTTTAAGCCATTAGTAGGCACATAAAGGATAATTTTCTTCTGCTTCTCCGCTCAGGGACCAGATACATGCCTGTTTCCAAGGTAACAGCATAGAATATCTCATATCTCTTTATAAATGCATAATATGAATTGAAGGTCTTGGAGAAAATGAAGATGCAAACATGATCCTTTGTAGGAATCACATGTGTGTCCTATTTCTATATTTGAATCAAAAGTCAACTCAGTTCTCTGGTTTTAAATGAGATAAAATGATAAATTTTTATCAACCAAAGTCGTTGGAAACTGTGAATTATTTTCATGTGTTTTTATAACAGATACCTTGCTTGGTCTTAAGCATCAAAGCACTTCATTTGTGAATTTTAGTAATGCAAACAGGATTATGTCAGGTTTTTTTTTTTTTTAGCTTTTTTAAAAACACATTTGTTTATATATTCTAGCTCAGAGTTTGAAAGACAATGATCTTTCATCTCTGCTGTTTAGTGCAAAATAAGATCCTACAGTCTGGGATCCCATCAGCACATTTCAAGAGACTGTTCTGCACAGATTTGGTCCAACAGGTCCAGAGGCTTTGTGGAAGTACAATATCAACTGGCTGCAGTGTCCCTTTAAAGACAAGCTAAAGCAAGGCAGCTGTTTCTGCGAGATCTCTTAGTGACTCTTAGTGACCTCCACAAACAGTAACCTCACAGAATTTTGAGATTTTGCTGCCCTCTAGAGGATACGCATCTAAATATGAAAAAAAGGAAACTATAAAGATTACTGTATAGTGATATAAAGGCAACTTTTTGCATTTTATTCAAGTGAGTTACATATTTTTACATAGCAGTCCCAAAGTCAAATGATACAGTTTCTTGTTGGGCCCCCATGGCCCCCATTATACACAGATCAGTCACAACAGTAAAAAAATGCCTGCCTAATACTTAGTAGTTCCATCTTATGCTTTCAAAACATCTCCAGTCCAGGGCATGGACAGGACCTCTGAGGATGGGATGCTGGAGGTAAAACTTTAGGTTCTGTTGGCTGTGTGGCTGGAGAATCAGATCTGTTTTTTCCCCCCAGAGCATTCTACAGATGCTCAATCAGATTGGGATCCACATAGTTTGGCGAAAAGAGCACATATTTATGCTGAAAAATGCCAGTGTTAGCAAGGTATCATAACACCAGTTGAGCCCATGACATCGGTAGGTTTAAATGGCACAGACTACTGAAAGAAATTCTGTAATGATAATCAGAAACAATCCATGGAGTCTGTCCATTTCTAAATTTCCACAGAAATTAAGAGCTGAAAATTGTATTACACTCGGATAAACCCCCTTGAAATGTCCAAACAACATTTATAAAACAAGTGGTAAATTACACTAACTTCTTTTAGCAACACTATATAATGATTGGTTCTCAAACCTGTCAAAATGTGGGCCAGTTCTCCGAAGACATCAACACAAGAACTGCTTCTGCATCAGCGCTGGCACCACATTGGTGGAATAAATATAATTTCAGCTGGTTTTGAGGAATCTGCTTTATGCAGCAGAACCTGGGGAAGAAGAAAAATCATGACAGAAAAAAATCTGTATGTTATTCTGTGTGTTTTTATGGCAATCACCCACAACTCTGTCTACTACAATTTACACATTTACACCCTTATCAACCAATTAAAAGCCATCATATATTTACTGTGCTTGTTTTATTTTTTACATCTGTTAACTGTAATTACAAAGTCACTTTTATTTTATTTTATTTTTCATTAAATAGGTAAAGACATTAAAAATAGCAACACTACTTTATTGCATTAAAACATTTGGGGGGTACACCCCCCAGGTGGGGGGGTGTATTATATTGTAATACTATTTGTATTTATTGAGATCCTAATCTTTATAGTGCCATATTCATATTCACACACACACACACACACACACACACACACACACACACACACACACACAGACACACACACACACACATAGTATTTTTTTTCTTATTTGTAATAATAATAATTATTATTATTACCTCTTCAACTTATTCCTTTGTTCTCCAATTATCCATTTTTCTCAATTTTCCTTAAATTTTTTTAAGGAAAAGTGGCACACCTTGCTGAAATATGCCAAGTTTTTGGATAATTGCTGTTTAGCACAGAAGAGGATTAGAGCCACTAGGGTAGAAAAGGTGGGGATGTCATATTTTTTCAGATTTCTGAGAAAATATTCTGAACAAACAAAAAACACATTCCCACCTTTTTTCTCCAGGAGCCCTAATCCTCTTCCTATTGCTTGATTACCTTGTGAAAAAAATATATAAATGTATTTTTTACGTGTCAAATTGTGTTATCTTTGGCATTTTTAAACCAAAGAACTGGAGTAAATTGGAGTAAATTATGTGTTATTGTGACAGACTGCTAGAAACAAAGAGCCTAAAGAAACATTGGTCTTTTGCCAGGTCATGTTATGTGTAGACACAATGCTGCTTTATACCTTTCTCATTCTTAAATAAGTCAGTTTTTGCAAACAAAATGTTCAGAAATAAGGACTGGATTGAAAATGACTGAAAACAGACTGGAGAACTGTTGCTCAAAACCACTTGAAAAAACTTTATTCTAAAGTTTGGCTGCCTGGAAGCAAAATAGAAAAGAAATGAGGGCTGTTTCAAGACCTTTGCACATTACTATATATCAGTATTAGAATAATATTTACTCTCATTTTCAGATCTATGACAGAAATGAATAAACATTTGATATGATCCAGTTTTTAAGAAACTGTATCCAACTGACGGAGAAATTAATCATACACTGACCACGTGGTCTATAATAACACAGGTGGGCTCGAGGGGGCGGTGGTGGACTGTCTGTCAGTGATTACATGGAGCTGTGAAGTCACGCTTGGGTGAAGTTAGTAATGATTCATCTCCTCGGTTTAAACGTTAAGCGGTGCTTTAGGGAAACAGCGTCAGTTTAACACCACCTGAGCGGGTCTGGTGACCTTTGGTTGTTGCGATCCTGGACAGAACAGCGCGAGGAAGGTTAGCCGCTTTAGCTTGAGAGCTCCGGGTGACGGCAGCCTTCAGGAAGAGGCGTCACCGCCCGCATCAGCGCCAGTCGGAGCAGGGCACGAGGGGGAGACGGTCTGCGGCCATGGCTGCCCTCGGTAACACGGGGGCTACCTCCAGTCCTATGGTGATCCTGGCGCCCAAGACGAAGACGAAGAAGAAGCACTTCGTGCAGCAGAAGGTGAAGGTGTTCCGGGCTAGCGACCCCGTGCTGAGCGTCTTCATGTGGGGCGTCAATCACTCGGTGAGTCGGTGTTAGCTAACGTATCACTAAATGCTAATGTCTGTGCTAACTCAGTGTTAGCAAGAAAGCTAGCCAGACTACAGGTAACATCCCCGGACAGGTAAGGGTGTTAGATCGAAATCCGTCTGGTTGAGTGACAGTAGACGTTCACCTGGAGAAAAACACGGATGTTTACAGAGCTGCACAAACGGTGGGAACTTGTTTTGCGGCACGCAGGGCTGACAGGTCTTTATAGTCTTACAGTTTATTTACAAAGCAGGTAAATGTGATTCTGTCCTGCTGAAGTTTCTCTCGAGTGAAAATTATTCACATAAAGTCCTGGCTAAAGAATTCCTGGTGTAGTTTAATATTCATGAACTTTCAGATGTATATATTATTTGAAGGGGTCACAACACCTGTCACAATTTCTACATAACAGATGAATGAATGGCATAAACAAACATAAAAGACAAGTATACATTAATACAAGAACATTCAGACTTGGCACATACGGGCTATAAAACCACAGAACCCATCTGTGTTTTGACAGCCTGAAATTGAAACTTTCATATTTCAAAATGGGTTTGAAAACCCACCTTTAAAATGTGTCACACAGAGGAGATCAGGGTGGTTCTAGACTGTTGTGTTTGGGTGGGGCGCTAGAAATAAAGGATAGGGAACTGGTGAGATGAAAACTGGAAGTTTCAGCAGCTGACTACTAAAATAAAGTAATCTCTCTCTGAGATCACTGTCTGTCTCTTTCCACACTATCCCAGCATCGCTGTATGATGGCTTGTATAGGGTGAAGATCCTCTGCATGTGGCTCAGTCTCTGTAAATCTTTTGTGCATATCTCAAAATGCTTACAAATACAAAAGGTGGATCTTTGTGGGTGGGGTGCACATGACCTCACAGGTTTCCTTCAGTCTTGCCACACTGATGGGTCAGTTCCTGTAAACAAAAAAAATAGAAGTGTGTAAATGAACAGATTCCTGGTAGAAAGCATTTTTATGTTTTAAAAAACTTCACTTGAAGGTTAAACTTGCTGAATCAGGCAGAAACTCTGACACAGCTGTGAAATAATGACCACATCTTAACAATAACAGCCTTTAAATTTCAACTAAAATATTGCAAACATGTTACAGCTCAAATGTCTTATTCTTCTTTTTATTCTTGTCCTACTGTTCAATGAATATGATGGGCTGCTGAGCATATTTAAGCCTTTTGGTGGACGCGTTAATTTATAAACTGCACTCCATGTTTTATTCAGTAGGACCTGAAACTAGTTAATGAGCCCATAAAGTCATGAAGAAAGTGTTTGCTGAGGTCACAGAGCAAATAAGCTGAGATCCATGCAGACTTTTATGCATTTTACAGCATGAAGAGGTGCCCCCCTGCAACCCAGAGTTTGCCTGTGGTTTTGAGTAACAGCAGGATTGCTCCACTCTATACTTCATGCATAAAAGTAGCTCATTCTTAATTACAAATAATAATTTTTAAAAAGTATCAGATTGACAGAAATTTTTAAAAAGTAATGAAGTAATTTTAAACTAAACATTTGATGCTGCTTTAATGCAAGATATGAGGAATCTGGTGCTTTTTCTCTTCTTACATGAAAGACATTTGATGGCCTCATTTTGGATTCTCTTAAAATGATTAATGAGCCACTTTAGTTGTGCAACATCAGAAAACTGACAAAAGTCCCCACAATGCTGTCTTACAGCTTGAGAGTTACAAAGTTTTGTTTTCTAAATCTCTTCTAAAAATCTCTTTTTATTGCCCAACTTGTTTTCTCTTCATTTGGCTTGTTTCTTGTCATTTTCAAGTATTTTTAATCATTTTCTTTTGAATGGTTAATGTATTTTTAATCTTTCTGTGAAGCCCATTGTGACATTAAGATCAGTTGTCTTTCATTGCTTGTAAAGACAAAACGATATTTGTTAGTTGTGGGTTTATTTCAGACACTAATGAATTCTGTTTAATGATTGCTTCTTTTTTTCTGCAGATTAATGATCTCAACCAGGTGCCTGTTCCCGTCATGCTGCTGCCTGATGACTTCAAAGCCAACACTAAGATCAAAGTCAACAACCACCTCTTCAACAAGTAAGACTCAGAAATGAGCACATTTTCACATGGAACAGATTGAAATATATAACTAGTCAAGTGAAAATGTAACTTGAAGCTTTTGAGAAACTACAAAAACCCATCAGGGTATAAGTCAGTGATAAGACTGGATGTTTGTGTTGGACTGTAGAGCTGGACAAATGTTTTGGAGCTTAAATTTAGTGAGAAGTAAATCATGTTTGTCTTGGAATGAGTTAAGTTTCCTAACTGCCTCCTCTCACAGGGAAAACCTCCCAGGACATTTCAAGTTCAAAGAATACTGCCCTCAGGTCTTTCGAAATCTAAGGGAACGGTTTGGTATTGAGGATCTGGACTATCAGGTGTGTAAAGTTGAGTCGTTGGCTGATAATCACTGATGATACTGTTGATACTGATGGTGCATTCAAAACAAACATGAAGTTTTTGCCGGGCTCGAGTACATAAACAGTCTGCGCAGCGAAGAGAATTGACCTGAATTTGCTTTGGGCTACACAAAGACAGCAAGTATTAGTTGTAAATCTCCTGGCACCACCGACAGTCAGAAATGGAGGATGTCTGTGTTGAAGCCATTTGAGAGGCGGAGCTTTCATTGGTGGTACTGCACGTTTGGGGTGAATGCACCATAAGGGATGATCGTAGCTTGTTTTCATAAAAAAAATGACTGAAATTATTTCTTGTCATTAGTACTTTACCAAAGATGAGGGCCTGTGTTGATCCTGTGCTAACCTGTGCGACGTTTCCAGGTGTCATTGACTCGCAGCCCACCTTTCAGCGTTGATGATCAGGGAGAAGGCCTGCTCCTTAACTCTTACGACCGGACGCTGGTGGTTAAGCAGATCTCCAGCGAGGATGTGGCAGACATGCACAACATCCTGTCAGAGTATCACCAGGTATGGTTATAGCATGGAGTGTGTGTGTGTGTGTGTGTGTGTGTGTGTGTGTGTGTGTGTCAGGTCAGCCAAACTAGTGCTGTCTGCAGGCCGTTTAGACGTGTAGAAAGCTTTTCTGGCCTGCCCAAACCTTTATTTACTCTGATCAGCACACGAGTCATTGATTAATTTTAATCTTCTGATGATTTGTTTGTTGAGCTTTATTCTCAGCTTGATTTTTGTTGTTTGAGAAAATGAAAAATATTATGTCATTTTTAAATCCCATGGGTTTATTTTCTTAGTTCTTTCTCTTCCAAATGTAATTATTTATAGTATTTTATGACATTGAAAACTTTTTTTTTTTGTAAAGATTATTTACATTGTTTTTCCTGGCTTGAGATTAAATTTCATGGAAGCACTGGTCTGCATATAGTTGAGGCTTAAGAGTCTGTGTTGGCTCACCTTACAGAAGTCTTTTCCTGTTATTTTTTGAAGCTTTAATTAACAAAACTATATTTAAACCCTCCCAGCTAGTTTCCCAGACTTGGATTAAACCTAAGACTAACACTAAAAGAAAGGTTTGAACATTGCAGTTGCTTTTATTCTAGGGCTAGGCTTATTTCATGTCTGGAAAACCAAGCCTATATATTTTTATTTTTTAAACCTAATTCTTGGTGATTTTGGATGACATTCTTTTTTGGGTGCCAAAAAATGTATATGCAGGAAAAAAAACTTTATTTATTGTTAATAAATTTACAGGCCACATTTGTTTGTGGCCTGTGGCCCTTTTGTTTGTTTGATGGTTACTTTTAAAAGGCCTCTGCCTTGTTGTGTGGAACCAGTGTCATTAACTGAATTAGCTAAAGCCTGTCTGAAATGTAACTACATGTTACATTGCGCCAGTTTGCACAAATTCTAGTCAAGTCTGACGCAGTTAGCCATTTCCGGTCCAAATGCCTCTTCAGATCATATTTAGATAAATACTTGCACAACACTGGCGGTTAAATGGGTGTAAATTCTTTCAACTACGATCGAGTGATTAGTTACAGGTGTTAACATAGCATCTACGTAACCACGAGAAACAGGATTTACTAGCAGTTAGTTTCTAAGTTTAACAATAAACGAAATCCCAAAAACCAAACCCCAAGTGGTTTATGGGACTATTTTTGTCTTTCTTAAGACACACGCGTGTACAAACAGACAAAAGCCTGTGTGGTGCTGTGAGATTAGATCCTCCTGTGCCAACACACGACACATGCAGAGCCAAAGATGACTACAGATGTCTGTCAGAAAGTCTGTGTGAAGTTCCTTCAAAACAAAAATGAAAATGAGGTCCAGGTCAGGTAAAGCTAGCACAACACAGGTCTGTGACAGCTCTGCGCAGCTATGTCAGGTATTTGAGATGAGATGCGATCTTTGAAGAGTTGGTGTAGAGTTCAGTGAAAATCAAAGTGTTTTTGCCTGAAGTCCTATATTCCTATTGGCTACAGCTAATATCAACAAAACAACAATGGCAATGTCTGTTGCAAGTTTTATGGTTTTGGTTAAATGGTTTCAATAAAAGTACACTCTGAAGGTCAGTGACGTACAGCCCTATAAATGCTGATGAGCAGATTAGCCAATGTATACCTGTGGTGAGTATCAGAGATAACACTATCCACACACTCAAGTCCGTGACTAATATGATGCTGCGTGGTTTGAATAATTTGTTGCAGAAAAGTAGCGTTCCTAGGGGGAGGCACTGATCAATCAGTGCTGGAATTGTATGGTTTGAGCTGACACGACAGCCTCTAAATCAGATTCTCATGAGCCTGAGCTACGGCCGACATGTGCCTCTCGGAAACAAGCGTGATTGTTACAAAGTGTAAATACCTGAAGTAATATAAATTGATTTGACTCTGGGGAAAAAAAGGGGATATGAATTCAGTTGTTCTTGCATGTGTCTTCCTCATCGTGCTAATGCAGCAGCCAGTACTATCCCCACGCGGCCATTTGCCTGTTAAGTTTGCATCTCCTTTACTTCAGAAGTCCAGACTCTCCTATGTGGGCTGGTTATTGTGATCAAGTTAGTTTTGAAAACACAGCACTGTTAAATAAGTCTTGTTTTCATAAAAAAATGAGAAAATTAAAATGGTGCGTAAAACAAGATTATGACATGATGTTGATTGTGAGAGAGCCCAATGATATCTCTGTGTGGAAGCTGAGAGTTTTTAAACTTCTTAGATTAAACATGTTCTAATAAAAGGAAAAGGGGCAGAGAAAGACAAGGGGAGTGGTGTTTGTGCTTTTTGTCATTCAAGCTTAAGTTGTGGAGAATATATTTATTTTATGCAACTAATGCAAGAGTAAAAAACAAACCCAGAACCTGTTTTGTTTGTGGATCACAAAATTTGATTCATAAACATTCTTTTCCAAGGAACAGAGTTTTTTTGATAGTGGAAATGTCAGTTAATATTTAACTGGTGACACACATTCTTAACAAAAACAAACAAACATTAAAAAAAATATGTATACTTTCAGTAAAGTCAGAGATTAACTTTGATTTTAATCCTAGAATTTGATGTTCAACAGAGGGTGTAGATGTCAGGGCCTTTAATTGTGAAGGGAAGAAACAGGAAGAAGGCTTTTTCTGGACATTGATAGAACAAGTATTGGATTTTGGCAAGATGTTAATGAGAAGACAGCTAAGCAAACACTAATTTTAGTTACGTTTATGCAAATTCATGTCAGTAAAAAGTCAGACCAATTTGAAGGCTGACTTGATTCATATTATCTTTTTTTCCCCATCCATTCATTTTCTTCCAGTTGTCCAGTTTACGTTCAGGCTTCAACCTGTTTTTAGTGTCATAGGGTGAGGGGGACATCAAGAGACTTTTAACCTCACATCTTTACTGAAACATCACGTTTCCTTCAACGGTAATCTGCTGAGAAGCTGCAGGAAGAGTGACACTAATAAAAGGGTGACATGCAAGTTGGAGACTGTCCCAGTTGTTTCTTTTTCATCCTGCAGTGCGACTATAAATAAACCTCCCCATGAGCATCTTGAGTCCTTTCTCCCCATCTGCCTGCTGCTCTTTCAGTCAGCCCTGAGTCTGTCTGTCCATCTGATCATCTGTGTGTCCTACTTCACGTATTTTCTCTGTCTCCTTCATTTGGACCTTTGCAGCTGAAAAAAACAAAAGCATTTGTCCCGGAGGTTTGGAAGTAAGCATTTCGTGCAGATTATGAAAAGGATTATGAAAACAAGTCGACTCAACTATTTATAGATTTGGCAGCAGACTGGTGCTGTGAGCAAGAAAATCATTGCTTATTGTCTTGAATCGTCCTTGATGGAGATCCTGGATTTGTTTTAAGGTGTTTCTCAAACACTCAGTCAGGCTGCTAACCTTCCTGTGGGCGGAAAGCCCAACTGGAAGACGATATCCTTCCGCAGACCAAAGCATTTCTCATCATCAAGGTTAGCCAAGGTTGTTTTTTTTTTTTCTGTTTTAGTCACAGGACGACTTTGCGCAGAGGGCTGAACAAACACGCTCCTATATTGTTGGTTTATTAAAGATATTCAAATGTTCATATCGCCACATCTGCGTTCATGTAAATATCAGAGTACATTTGAAGGGGAGATTAGAGCGGTGACATGCTTTCCTTCCTGTTTTGTTTGTTTACGTCAGGTTTTATTTACCATTTGCCGTCCGGCCTGGTGCAGCTGAGTCATGTAGATGATTCAAAACTAGATCTCACTTCAGGCTAAACAGTCTACTGAGCAAACCTTTGGCTGCTTTGGGCTCTCGGTGGAATGTGTAGCCTGTGGTTATGCAGCCTACATAAAAGTGCGAGGGAGATGAGGAAAATGGCAGCTCTGTTTCAGGGCGTTTACTTCATTCAGCACTGAATCAACTCATTGTTTGTGTATCTGCATTTTAGTTGGTTTTGTAGATCAGTTTGTTTATTGTGAGTTTTCTGGAGGATATTTATCTTCTATGCTACATTTTTTAGCCTGCAGAACATTTGTTTGCTTGGACGGGGCATGAGAGCTTTGACTTTACTTTAGCATTACTCAAATGAATTTTGACAATATTTTGGGTGAGGTTTGTGTTTTTTGGCAGGTGTAGGGATTTTGTCTTGAGGATCTGGTCTGCTGGTGCTGTGATAGACTCGTGAGCTGTCTAGAGTGTACCTCGCCTCTCGCTCTACGACAAGTGCGATGGGCTTCATTGGCTAAACGGTCAAAAATAGGATTTTTATAGCAACATTTTTAAATGCATTACAATAAAATTACATTATATTTGCTTGCACACATAGTAGTCTAGTCCTGTGTCTTTGTCAGCCAGTAGTAACAAAAGAAGGAGTGCTGTTGAACTGCAAAACAAACTGTCAGAAAGAGCGTCAGTATAACAGTGATGTGCATCCAGAGAATGGGCAACTTTCTTGTTTCCAAATGTTTTCTGGTGCCTGTTTATAGTCAATGTGTTGACCAGATAGTCTTGGAAATGCAGATTAACATTTTATTTGAAGTAATCCTGAAACTCATGATATTTGTTTGTTGGGTAGGTATTTGCATTTTGGTTTGGGGATTCATGTTTATTTACAGCGTGGGGAAAAAGATAGTTTAAGCGTGTGCATCTGCCACTCACACCAATGATCATCACGATTCATTTCATCTTACTGTTACCAGCTTTGTTGCTAGATAATGTTGTGATAATGAACAATTGGCTGAACATGTGTAACTGGCTTCGGTTGGCGATAGAGAAAGCAAAGGTGATGCCTGTGATCACTTTGCATGTAAATCTAACAGCACAGCTTCTGTGTGTGTTGTAAGTTTGAGAGACAACACCTTCAAAACCTTAACCTCCCACACTGTAGACTCAATGAGCACTTTATTAGGAACTTATGTACACCCGCCTGTTCATGCAGTTATCTAAGAATGTTCTCTAGATACACTCCAGGGTGGGGCTGGTTGGGTGAGGCACCACCACATCGAGATGTTTTATATCCCACTGCTTATGGTGCATGTTTTCTTGGTGTGTCTCTAAAAGTACTGTTTTCATTTGTACACATTACAAGTTTTTCTTAACACAGATGGGAGTGGTTCACTGACTCAGCCATAATTTTGAAATGCTTGTGTGCCATAGTGAATCAATTGAGTGTAAAATATGAAGGCTACATGTAGTCAAGGCTTTAATTTGAACTTGAATTTGACACAACATTTATAGAGTTATGTATAAAAGTCATGCAGATAGCTGAGCTGTACAGAAAAGCATCCACATGTATGCAAGCTGCAGATCCTCTGACAGCCTTGTGGTCAGAAAATGGTGTTAGGACACGAAGAGAGATGTCTTTTTAACACTGTGAGCATCTATTGGTCTGATGGGACACTGAATGAGGCCAGTCTGAGGGAAGCATCTATTTTAACTGACTGCTATAGCGAGTGCTGAGCACAGCTAAAAGTCTGACCCTGATACACTCAGTAATTGGCCTCCATCAAAAGCGACCTGTAACTTGTGAAGTTAACATTTGGGTTTGTTGATAATCTTTTGAGTAATCGATGCTAGATTTTTGGCCCATTCTCAAGTCAAAGGAATTGTTAATTCAGTAAAAAATGATGGGCACCATCATCTTACTACAGTGGGCGTGTCCTCTACCTACTGATGTGCAAACGAAACTCGATGCCTCAGTAAACACTTTGTAAACGACAGTCGGTGTATTTTTCTCAGGAAAGCTGCCGTTATGCACAGTTGCTGAAATAAGTTGTTCAACCGGTCTTACTGCAAAGGTCTGTCTAACTTTAGTTTGTTGGTGATGGAGTACCAGATGAAAACAAGTAGTTTCAGCGTTTCCCATGCATGCTTTTGAGCCAGCCAGGCTTATTAAGGACTGCCCAAGTATACTTTTGCTTGTTTTTTATGTGTTTCCATCTCATGCTTTAAAAGTTCAGTTGCTACTTACCAGCGCAATCACTTCACCTTCTGTATTTCCTTACCGACTGGGTCCCTAGCTGTGCCGCTGCTGTGGCAGTCTTTTATCATTCAGCTGCTTCTTCGGCTGAATCAGGATTTTGTCCTGCTGTTGGATGAACACCTTCTCCAATCACTGCATGGCTGCTATGCAGCTGCAGTCCAGGACTGTTGAGTAAAAAGCAGAGTTTGGACTTCATCTAGGTTTTTTTTTGTGTTTTCAAGAGTTCACTGTTTTCAAGTTTTTTACCTATTGTCATAACCCTGCCGGAGTTTTAACATAGGAATTTTAGATTGATGCTACTAGGAGGCTGTGGGGTACCATTGGCTGCCACCAGTATTTTCTAAGGTTGTAGTTATCATTAGATTTGCATGTTTTTCCTTTTTATGCAACAACATTTAATCTTGCAATGCCACATGTTTTTTCTTTTTGTTGTTTGTTTGGTTTTTTTTATCAGTCTGACACCTGCTGGTGTAGTCTTCCAGGTTTGTTCTTCAGTGGCAGTCTGCAAACATGTTGTGCTTGAGAGTAGGTTTTCTTTATCCTGACACATTTTGGCAGCCAAACCAAGACGATATTCAGGAACATAGTTGGAAGTTTACTAGAGAAGCAAATAATATTATGTTTGCATGCAAATCAGCGTAGGTACAACAAGGGAAAGTGAATATTTTAAGACAAGGATAGTTGGATAATCTGGTCTTCAAAGCTAAAGAAACTGACAACATCAGATTAGGTAATTGTCATAGTCATCTCAGGCAAAACGGGTGGTAATCTCCAGGAATAACATAATGGCACTCTGACGTTATTGCCTCCAGGTTACTAATGATGGACTTAAATTGATTCAATCAGAGCAGATCTCTAAGCTTTAGCAAACCTTCAGACAGTAGGAGCTGCAAATGTAAACATGTTTGTTCCATATTCAGCTCAGGCTTTAGGGACAGATGGAAGGAATGGGTCTTGACACAGAAGATAATGGCTTTCCACACTTTTCTGATCAATCAGTAAGAAACAGGAGCAGACCAACCGTGGCCTTGTACATAAGAATATACTCGAGCTTGAATCTGTGGAAGAGCAAAGCAGATCATTCTACCCAAGTGTACAACACATAATAAAGTGTCAGGGCTTTAAGGTTTATGATGAATCTCATTTCTCCATGAGAGACGATACGAAGCATTGCAAAGACCCAGGAGAATAAAAAAACATCGCCGTACTCAATTGAAATTTTCAGTTGAACTGAAATTGAGACATTGATTTCAATTTCTCCAGCACAGACATAAAAGTAGAATTATAAATCTCTCTTACTTCGAAAGAGAGTTTGAATGCTTGAAGCTTTAACTTCAGTGTTTGTTCGTTGTGTTTGTGAAGTTGTTTCTGCCGTTGACATTAATCCTCTTTTTCCACCTGTCATGCAAATTCACAGTCATTTCCTCTTTGCAGCACATAGTGAAGTGTCACGGCAACACGCTGCTGCCACAGTTCCTGGGTATGTACCGCGTCACCGTGGACAGCGAGGAGACCTACCTGATGGTCATGAGGAACATGTTCAGCCACAGACTGGTGGTACACAGGAAGTACGACCTCAAGGTGAAGAGGAACTGCATGGCAGTCTGACCTTTTTAATCACTACTTCTCATCAGCGATTCACAAATTAATGAGGAAGTTAGCTAGTTTCCACAAGTTGAGATTTTGGAAATGGTCCAAATTTTACAGTATGTTTGTTCCTCAAATGTATAGATATGCTTTGAGCATTCAGATAAAAAACCAACATGTTTTCATTATTTGGGCTTTATTTATTCCTAATAACTGGCCGTTTAATTGAGTATTTTGCTCTTTTAGATGGTCTCTCACTCTTTCTGTTTGATGTATCAGTGGTAATATTAAAAGCAGTTTCTCTTTGTAGGGCTCTCTGGTGGATCGGGAAGCAAGCGACAAAGAAAGGGTAAAAGAAACCTCTTTCTTTGTCCTCTTTTCATGTCATTATGTTGTTTTCTGTTTTATCTCAAAGCCAAGAGTCCTCCTGAGATGTATAATTTATTTATTGTTTTACCCTGAAGGTCAAAGAGCTCCCTACCTTCAAAGACATGGACTTCAGGAACAACATGCAGAAGGTTTATGTGACTGAGGAGGAGAAGGAAAAGTTCATGGAGAAGCTAAACAGAGATGTTGAGGTGGGTGAGCGGTCTTGTTGTTGTTGTTGTTGTTTCTCTCCTCTGCCACACAGTGGCAGTATCAGCCCGCTGAGGCTGCACTGCTCCTCTGATGCTCTTTAGGAAATATTAAATGTATTTACTTAAATTACTAGTGAAGGAGGAGAAGTTTCAGTGGAAGGGGAAATTGCAGATCTATCATGTTTAAGAGTTTGAAAATCGAAGTTGGTATTCTTTTTAAGCTTGGTTATAGAAGCCTTTTAGAAAACGCTGTCCTCTCCTCGCTCAGTTTCTAGTGAGGCTGAAGATCATGGACTACAGCCTGCTGCTCGGCATCCACGACATCGGCCGAGCTGAACGGGAGGAGGAGGAGTGTGAGGAGGAGGTCAAAGAGGAAGATCCAGAGGCAGAAAACGGCCTTGTACCGGGCCCTACGGTGGGCTCTTATGGCAACTCTCCGGAGGGAATCGCTGGTTACATGTCCTCTGTCAAACCTCTGGGGCCCGGGGAGTTCGACCCTTATGTGGACGTGTATGCAGTTAGGAGCTGCCCAGGTGAATACTGGTGGGAGGGGATGCTTAAACGTGAAAGTTAGCTGACTGCATTGATCACACCAGTACCAGTGACTGTTTTCTGTCTTCATTTTATTTTTTAAACCAACACCAATTGTTTGTTTCTACATCTTTTGAGTCATTCTGTGATGAATCAATCAGTGCCTCACAATCAGCCGATTGTCTCTGGCATGCAAAATTATGCCTTCGTGCTATAAATAGTTTATGAGCTACAGGCTCCAAAGTACATGGGGGTGGGTTTAGCACTCAAGCTGGTTTATTTCTCCCAGCATTTTTGAGCCAGAGCAGGATACGGTCGTGTAATATTTAGGGATTAAAATAAACATCTGTTTAAAACTTGCACCTTAACTTGTTTTTGTATTCTGCAATTTGTTGTGTGACAAAACTTTGAGCGTGAGTATTATGGGATGTGTCATGGTTCAAATAGTACTGCACCAGTTTAAAGGCTATGACACAGAGGACGTTGACTTTTTTTACCTGTCTCATTCCTGTCTGGAGAAAACCTCCAAAGGTCACATCAAGATGTCGGAAGGTGGCAACCAGGCAGGTTGTCTGTTGTTTGAGAATAACTTTTTAATATACTGTCATATTCTAACCCTTGTGATTGTTGCTTATTGCTGTATCAACCTGGAGATATCACCCGGACAACTTTAGATCATGAAGAAATTTTTTTGGATGGGCCTCTTACAAATGACTGGAAAGTAATATAGCTGTAGAGGTTCTAATTTTAATATCTGAACAGGGAGCTTTTGGTTTGATGCTTTTTAAATGAGACCTGTGACTGCTGCTGTCACTACGAGCCTGGTAAAATAATCCGGATTGTTCTCTGCCTTTTAATCTCAGGAGCCCCTCAGAGGGAGGTCTACTTCATGGGCCTGATTGATGTGCTCACGCAGTATGACACCAAGAAGAAAGCCGCTCATGCAGCAAAAACTGTCAAACACGGGGTGAGTAGCACAAGAGAGGTGGAGGGCTGCTGTCAGCCGCTCGAAACACTCTACCGTACCCGTACGGAGGTCGAGAAATTTACAGATGAAACTGGTTGCTTAGATTATTGTAATTCCTTGTTTACTTGCTTATATAATGCCTCCCTGGAACGACTGCAGGGTGTTCAGAATGCTGCTGCTAGGCTTTTGACAAAGTATCCCAAATACTCCCATGTCACTCCCCTGCTGATCCAACTGCATTGGCTCCCTGTTAAGTTCAGGGTCCATTTTAAGATTGTAATCATGACCTATAGGGCCCTGCATGGTGTAGCTTACATCATCTTCTTCCCTATCGCCCCACCAGGTCCCTGAGGTCTTGTGACCAGGGCTTGCTGGTTGTCCAGCATACAAGGTTAAAAACTAAAGGTGACAGAGCGTTTGTGTCAGTGGCTCCCAGACTCTGGAACTCGCTCCCTTTGAGTTTGAGATCCGTGGACTCAGTCATTTCTTTTAAAAAGCAGTTAAAAACGTATCTGTTTAAACTTGCTTTTGGTTGATTTTGTTTGTTGGACGTAGTATGTCCGTTTCTGCTTCGGTGAAGCACTTTGTCATTTTTATCTTGAAAGGTGCTATATAAATAAAATGTTACTTTACTTACTTACTGACAATGTTATCTATTTATTTGTTTCCCCCTCCCTCTCTCTCTGTGTTCCAGGCTGGTGCTGAAATCTCCACAGTCCACCCCGAGCAATACGCCAAAAGGTTTCGTGATTTCATCTCAAACATATTTGCGTAACACTGCCACAGGTCGATCCAATTGAGAGCTAAAAGTCTTCTACTATAGACCAAAACTAGTATGCACACACACACAGGTCATTCTTTAGAGTTGATGATCTGAGGCAAGACTTAAGTTGTAGCAATATAATATACTACTTCTGATGCATATATTTATTTTTAAGATGTATTTCTGTAGATGTTAACACTTAATGAAATAACTCTGGAGCAATAGGGTACCTGCTGTTGATCAGTGTTGAAAGTGTTAAACTGCATCTGTGTAAGTTCAGATATTATGTCTCTCTTTCCTCTGCTTTACTTTGGTTTCCCAGCTGTGAACTTAACTTAGATTGTTTAAACTTTTGCTTTTGCAGAGGATTAGATGAGAACACTAATTTCATGTGTGAAATAAATATGAGATGTTGGCTTAAAGCTTAGAAAAAAGGCAGGAAGTAGAGGGGAATGTGTTTCATAGCTCTTTCTAAAAGTAACAAAAATCTGCTTATATGCACCTCTAAAGCACCACAGAGATAACCTTGTGGTTAACATCTCTGGGTTGGACGATAACTGCTGATTGACGATACATTTGCAGATGAGAGGTTTCTGTGTGAACGATCAGTATCTGAGTGTACTGACTCAGATTGAGGCAGACTTGAGGCACCGTGTCCAGTCTGCTTTACAGATACCCCCCCAAAAAATGTCAATGAGGTTTATTTCAAGCAAAAATGCTATTCAAAATTGTCCCAAATCTCGGTTTATTGAACTGGGCTAAAATATGGTGACCGTGAAGGTCATAGCATAAGATTTGCGTCATTCTCATGAGAGAATTCAGCGAACCCTTCTGCTCTGTGGAAGGAGGCGCTGCTATCAGGAGAGAAATACTTAATCACACGAAAAGACAGCAATCAGTCAGAAGAATTTAGTTTTGACTTGCAGTGATGCTTTCATGTCAGTGTCAACTCACAGACTGCATGCACCCCAAATTGATCTTAAATGATTCAGTAAAATAATAACCTAGTTTAAAAAAATCTACAAAAGATGTAAATGTCTTTTTTTAAATAGATTTTTAAATAAATGATAAAACCACAACTTCATTTTCTTAGACAGTTTTTGTCATCGATGAGGTTTAGAGGTGCCAGTAGGCAGATGTTCCTACACCCTGTGCTCTTAATTAATGAAGATTGGTATTAAAGGCAGTAGTACACTAGATTCTGCACTTGAAGAATATTATTATTTATGTATAGATGGATGCCATTTGATTTCCAGTGCCAAATGTGTGGGATCAAAGCTTTATAAAAGCAGGATTTGCACTTTGAATTAGTGTTTTGCTGCAGAGCAGGTAAATGAAACGCAGTTTGAGCGGATCAAATGCTGATTTCCACCAAAGCCTCCATTAGACTTATCATTAAAATGTGTAGAGCAACGTTGTCACAGTTAAACGACCAGAAAGAAGAAAATAGAAAGCATATGGCACACATCTCTTAGCCTGTTAGGACATAGGGTAGTCTGAAGGTGATTTATGAAGGTGCAAATATTTAAGGATCATTACTGCCTTTAAAAAAAAAAAAAATCATGTGTTTTTGATGTTGTTGTTGTTGTTGTAAAATAAATATGAAAAACAGCTTCTGAGAATGAGCCCATCCGTCATGATTCTGACTCCTGGTGTAGTATTTTGTGTGTTAAAATGACCGATATGAGTCACAGTAGCATTAGGATTATGAAGTATCATGTGTGTAATGTAATGGTATTTGAGATTTAGTGATAACCAGAGTACCATGTGAAACATTCTGGATAAAAACACTACATTTCAGTCGCTCAGCCTTACAGCAGTGGGATACTAAACAGCATTCCTGAACAGTGACAGGGCAGTGATACTCTCTGTATGATGCCTCATCTACTCCATGATTGCACATGTATTTTTACAAATCAGCTTTTGGACCAAAATATATTTTACCAAGAATTTCTGGAAAGTGTTCGACTCATCATTCTTGTGTAACTCTGTGTGCGTGCGTGTTTGTGTGTGTGTGGGGAGAGCTGTATGCTCACTATCTCAACTTCTAAGTGTATGAAAATGTGATTTTAAAAAAAAAAAGACTTGAGGTTCTACTGTTTCAGCTGCTCCTTTTAGGAGTCGCCACAGCAGATCATCTGCCGCCATCTCAACCCATCTCTAGCATCCTCTTCAGTCACACCAACACTCTGCATGCCCTCCTTCACTACATCCATCAATCTTCTCTGTGGGCTTCCTCTTTTCCTCCTGCCTGGCAGCTCCATCGTCAACATCCTTTGACCAGTGTATCCACTATCCCTCCTACATATGTCCAAATTATCTTCAGCTTGGCTCCTAACTTTGTCTCCAAGCTGCTCAACCTGAGCCGCCCTTCTAATCTTGTCCGCCCTCTTTACTCCCAGTAAAAATCTTAACATCGGTGCTTGAGATTGAGTGAGTACAGCTGGTTTTATTCTCCTGCCTTCTATCTCTACTTCTTTAAGTGGCTGGCCAATATGTGATACCTTGCTTGGCAGTTTCCAAGGCCTCAGGTATGGGCAGCTTGCTGTACTTCTTAGGCACCCTCGCACCTTTGTGCAGCTCTGATAGTTGGCTGACTTCCCTCCTTGCTACCATGATATTGGCTCCTTCTCCATGGAGGGAACTGCTGGCTGTTCATCTTGTAGCCAAGCATCTCCGTGACCACTGCTACCGTGGTGTAGATCAGCTGATTAGTTCCCGTGATGGTCTCTGTAGGGATTGTCCGTAACGCTGCATTCACATCATCTAGTAGACCTTCAGAGGGCAGTCTTGGTACCTGGCTACGGAGGGTCCAGGTTTCCAGCTTCTCAATGATCCCATCTTTCAGGTCACACTCAACGCTCCCTCTGTCATACTTTGATGTCTTGGCTCACTTTTGCTGTAGCATTTGTGTTGTATTTTATCAATCTCCAGTTGTGATAGCAGTTCTTTTTTTTCAGAATGTTGGAACGCTGGGCCACTAATTGTTTGGATGTTGGATATTGAAGATTCCATAGGTCCCACATCCTCTTCAAGATGTGCCAAAGGCATATAATGTTACCACGACATCCAGAGCGAGAGAGGGAGATGGATATAGATATACATAATGACCATTTTTCAGGCTCATATTTGGTGTTTTGGTCACTATCATGTAGGCAGTTGAAACTAGAAGTGTATAAAATACTAGTATTTCACTCACTAAAGCTGAAGCACAAGTATTTGGAGCTCAAAATAATGGGAAAAACATTGAAAAAGCCCTATCAGCTGAGGTGATTGTCTGTATTTGGACACCTGTTAATCTTACTGTCAGTAACCATCCTAAGAAAAACGAGGTTGCATATGGGCTATACAGTCAAACGTTTGCAGACATAAAGTGATAAATCTGCAAGTGAAAATGTCTTGGATTACAGTGCGAGTAAATGGTTACCCTGGAGGTAGTTTGTTAGTGGCGAAGTAGTATTTTGCAGGTCAGAATAATCCGATAAAGCATCGGTGTTGACATCAGAGCTGTTCTTAGATAATGTGATGAAGGTCAGGGGCTGCTTTTTGTCTCACTGTTTCCAAAAGATGTGTTTCTGCTGACTGGTTCCTTCCTGTTTCATCAGCAGAGATCTAATGTGCTGACTGGTTCCTCCTTGTTTCACCAGAAAACCGAAGGGGATGCCCAGTCAACAGGATGGGCTCTGAGACAGAAAGAGGGAGCAGTTGAAGGGTCAGTAAGCAACAAACTGCTGACCACCCCCAGAGACAGTAGCAAGGTTGATTCCAGAGGACAGATCCCATTAATCAGTGTGAATCGTGGCCAACACAAACGTTCCTGCATTCTCTTCGTATATTGCTGACCTTGGTTTAGCCCCAGCCGTGAGGCCAGGGCTTATCCGGGCTCACTCATCAGGAGCCGTGCACTTGTTCCCTGTCCTCCACCATCCCTCAAGACCAATCTTAACTTTCTTTTGTCCCAGTACTTCAGTCAGTAAATCACCTGATCCATAACCACAGAGATTAAGCCAAGCTCACTTTTAAGAGTGTTGAAATGTTGTGATGATGAGGATGTGTGCTTCTCTAGGTTAAAGAGCCCCCTTCCTCAGTGAGGCTGGGGTGGCCCAGGGCTCCCACCTCGCACTACACTCGGCATCGCAGCACAGAGTACGGCTTCCTGGCATTGTTCTCTGCTATGTGGGGCCTGTTTATACTATTTCTACATTCTTCTTACTGGCATTGTACTTACAGGATCATGTGAGATAACTAACAAATGCATCCTCCCCCTCCATCACTCAGTCAGTGCAAACCTTTATACCACTTAAGCCAAGGCTGTTGAACAGGATTCTGCCTGCTCGACTGTGTTGTATTTTTTGTTTATCGCTGGACGGCCAGTTCAGCAGTCTTCTACTACAAAAGTATGCTCTATATGCAGTCTAGCATTGTCTTGCTGAAATACACAAGGCCTTCAGTCAACCTGTGTGTCCCTGCCTCCACTCTGTCTTCACCACAGCCATTTCCATGGTTTTCAGGAAACCTGGTACGATCTGTCCTCCAGTATTTCTCTCCTTCAGACCTAATCAACACCACCTCTGTTCCCTTCATGTACATGTTCATTGACATGTGCTCGCTCGCCTCTGGACACTCACTTCATCCAGCTTACTCCAGAATTTTTCTTTCACTTCTGACATCCAACCTGTGGGGCATACGGACTGACAACATTTAACATCACACCTTCAGTTTCTAGCTTTAAATTAATTATTCCTGTCTGACACCCTCTTCACCTCCACAACACTATTCTCATGCTCTTCCTTCAAGGTTAGGGTTATTCCATTTCTCTGTCTACACCACTGGTGTTAAACTCCAGTCCTCGAGGGCCGGTGTCCTGAAAATTTTTCCATGTGTCCCTGCTACAACACACATGAATAAAATTAGCAGGTCATTAGCAAGAGTATAGAACTTTACTGCATGCTGAAGTGGCAACCGCTAAACACTTACATTTAAGTAGATGTAAGTGTTGGGAAAAATGTACTTCCAAAGCATGCAGTCAAGTTCTAAAGAAGAGGTATCGAACTCCAGGCCTTGAGGGCCGGTGTCCTGCAGGTTTCCGATGTGTCCTTGATCCAACACAGCAGATTTAAATGGCTAGATGACCTCCTCAACATGTCTTGAAGTTCTCCAGAGGCCTGGTAATGAACTAATCACTTGATTCAGGCGTGTTGACCCAGGGTGAGATCTAAAATCTGCAGGACACTGGCCTGAAGTTCAATACCCCTGGTCTACACCATGGTAGAGCAGCTTGAATCCACCTTGAGTGCTTCGGCCTTGCTTCCCTTACAGCTGGTAAAAACCGAATCATGACCAATTTAAATAACACTCATCCAATATTAACTTTTGGCCTTGTTTCTTGTGCATAGAGGTTTATTTTGATTATAATATGTATTCTATATGATGACATATTCCAAGTCTTCCCAATTTTATGTTGAAGGACATTATTCCAAATGCATAAAACGATGCAGGACTTGCAGACAGACAGGTAAATAAAAATCTGAGCTCTTTGTTAGGAGTCTAAAGTTTGTAAGAAGTCTAAAAGAAACAAAATCCAAACTTGGAAACTGGAGCATGATGCATACAAAGGAACAAACACAGGCAAGATAAATAAATGCTTAGTCTCCATTTCCTTTTATCCTTCATCTATGTATACATATACACACAAATAGACTAATCAGGGGCAGTGGAAATGCATGGGTAGCAAAACACACCTGAACTTAATCAAGGTAAGAAGACAAGAAGCCGGAGTACATGAGACACATGACTGACAAAATGAAACGGAAAGGATTCGAACAGGGAAACAAACGTCTAATACAAACACAGGGACTTGACAACAAGAAAGCACGGAGACTAGACAAAAACAATTCTAACAAAACAAGAATAATTCCAGAAACAAGTCAACAAAACTCAACCTACAATAATAATCCAAACTTGAAGAGTTAACAAAGAAAATCAGACTTACAAACTCAAAAATAAACGGAAAACTTGAAATGAGCCCACAGAATCCCAGAGACCATGAAACTAAAGGAGATTGCACCATCATTGGTCTACTGTAGCAAAATAACCAGACTTTACTGCAACATTGTAGTACTGTTATGTATAATACAACATATATATGATGATTTTTATTATTTTATGACAGCTTATCAAATTCGAGGTAACCCAGATGCTACCCACAAGCTGATGTCTGACCTTTGACCTATGGCCTTGAAGCATTACATACTAAGATGGTGTATTTTATTATCTTTACCCATGTGATTGGGGCAGAATTGGCCGAAATCTTTGGCTTCTAAGAGCTGTAAAAACTTTATGGCATCATTTCATTTTCATTGTGTGTCTCATTGGAAAAAATAAAAAAGCGTGTTGTACAGCTCTCTCCATGCCCTTTCCTAAGGTTTGTTGACATTTTTTTTTTCCACTGTCAACTTTGACCTCGGGTACTAACAATAAAGGTCAAGTTCAAATACATATCCAACCTGGGTACTCATATCCCCCGAGGCCTAGTATATTGTTGTGAAGTTTGAAGGCGATCCATAAAAATTTGCGGGTAATAAAAAGTTTTAATTGATTTTTTTCACATTTGGTGCGACCTTGACCTTAATCCAATCTACTATCACACAACATAAAAACATATCTAAAAAGAAACTATGGACGCTGGACAGACGGACAAGCAAACAGAACCGATTACGTTCGCCCTTCAGGGGGAGAATTACAGTTATTGTCTCTTACAGAACAACCTTCAAACTGCCAATGGTAAGTCCATAATATTTGAACAATGATGCATGTTTTTATTTTTTGCATTTTTGCCCCTGTACACAACCACAGTGGATCTCAAATTAGACAGACACGATGTGATTCAGGTGCAGACCTCCAGCTTTAATTAAAAGGGGTTTAACAGAACCCACTTTTATTCTACTAGTAGAACCTTTGCATTATTCACAGCTTAATCTGTTTGTTTTTTTTAATGGAATTTAATAACAATCAGCCATCAACAGCAAATTTACATTTTTTTTTAGATTAAAACTGTAAATTTAATTCTCATTTTTACATACTTATTTATATGGGTTTACTTTGAAAACCCATATAGGTTTTCAAAGTAAACCCATTTGACGAGGGCGTGAACTTTATAAAGGGAACTTGGGCCACTGAGAAACTTGAGTTTCTTTATTGCTCATTTCTTTCTCTCTTCTCCTTATATAACTTCCCTATTCAGGCGCAATACATTATTTTTATTTAAATGATTGTTTCACTAGAATGGCCTTAATATGTGTTTATATTAGACACATTTCTGTTCAACATAAAATAATCCTGGTTAATATAAAAAAAAAAAGCAGTTAGTATTTATGATAATAACTAGAGTTTACATTCATTTTAGCTTTGTGGGTGCCCCTGTACTTCACTGAGGATGTCATATGTGTGTGTGTTTGTTCATGGGAAATGGGAGGGTAGAAACTCCTGTTCGATCAGGACTTTCTCAGGACTATTGCCCACATAGTCCTGAGCAGCAGAGCTGAAAAGGCACATCTCCCATCTGCAGACTTCACACAGAAGATTCTCCAGAAGACGATAAGGTCCCAGGAGCAACCTCCCCCGTTCAGCTCCTGTGCACACCGCCACCGCCGCTGAGGTACGAGAAAACTCAGTAATTTTCAAGGTTGTTAAAACCCGCTTTACCTTTAGTCTAGATCTTAAAGAGAAACACTTTATACATCCATCTGTTGTCAGGTGTGGAAAATCATGTTATTGTTTTCTATATATTTTTACACAGAAATATAGATAGAGATTGTCAGTGGTTAGGTTGCATTAAGGTGATTTTGAAGAGAATAGAGGCTTCAAAATCTGAAACTTGCAAGTCTGAAGAGGTCAGAGATCCAGCAACACTCTGTATAAAGCGCAGCTTTATTGCTTTACCAACATGTTTCAGATTGTGTTGATGTATTTCTGCATCTTATGCAAGTTTTTGGAGTTTTGACCTCTTTGGATTTTTATTTTTAAATAGAAGGATGTGTGAAATGAAAAGCACATTTTTTTCCTTGTTCACTGTTATAGATGTGCAAAGTTGAATCTGTTGAAATTCTCTCCATGAAAAATAAAAAATAAAGGCAAGCTTGTCAGTAGTTTCAGGTTGCAATTTGGGGAAATGTGGGAGGCTGATTTGGATGAGAATAGTAAAGTAAGGTACTGCGGACAAATTCACCTTCCTCCAAGATGCATGGGGGTGAGGATAAAATCTAAAGGTGTCAAAACTTGTGCAACACTTCTTGCAGAAAGATCTATTTCATGGTTTTTATTGTACATAGCATGAGTGTTTCTGAGTTTTTGACCTCTTTAGAGCTTAGTGAGAAAGAAGAATGCTTGGAATGGAAACCGTCTGTGTTTTAGATGTGCAGAGTTATATATGTGGAGCGTTGTGAATGAAAAACATGCTATAAATCTGAATTCTAAACTAATCCATGCATGCATTCACCTGAAAGCGAGGCACTCCTGCTCTGAACTGCACACTGTAGGTTGTGAAATAGTTTTCTAATAACCTGCTGGGCTTTTTGTATTCACCTCTCAAAAACATTTTGAGTAAACCACCTCCTCCTCCTCCTGTGCCCCTCTTATGCAACGCCTTAAAACATAATCAGATTAACCTCAAAATAAATTTAAACTCTGTCAGGATATGAAACGCTTTCCTTTGCTTTTCACTCCAGAACATGACCTTCAACCACTCGCTAGACTTCTTGAACGGCACGCCATGGTACGTCGTCGAGTGCACCCTCCAGCTCAACACGACATCCCGGCGCATCGCCCTCTTCCTGATGTACCTATTCATCTTCATGGTGGGCCTGATGGAGAACACGCTGGTCGTCTGGGTCAACTGGCGCCGAAGGCATTCCTCCAATGGGGTCCTCTTCTGCATCATCAACGTGAGCCTGTCGGACCTGATGGTGATCATGATCCTTCCTTTCTTCATGATGGAGGTAACCCTGGACCAGGTCTGGCTGTGGGGTCGCTTTCTCTGCAAGGTCACCCACCTCATCTACGTGATCAACTTCTACAGCAGCTCCTTCTTCCTGGCCTTTATGACCCTTGAGCGCTATTTCTCACTGTCAAGACCGTCATCGTCAAGCTTCTTCCCTGCGGGAGGCCGGAAGCGGTGGGTGGTCTGTGGGGGCCTCTGGGGGCTCTCCTTGTTTCTGGCTCTGTTGGAGAACGTCCATGTGGATCTTCTGGAGTGGGACGAGCCAGGTTGTTACATGCTGCCTGAATACAGCTACACCGAATGGTTCGTCACAGTGTCTTTCTTGTGCCTGGTCTTCCAGTTCCTGGGCCCGGCTGCTGTCATCATCACCTGCAACGTACTGATCGCTCGTGCAGCCAAAAGGGCGACAGATGTGCAGAACCGACGGGATGTTTGGCTGGTGCACGTGTACTCCCTGGTGTTTGTAATGTGCTGGCTTCCCTACCACTTGGTCACGTTCTTGATGATAATAGACGACCTTGACCCCTATGTATTCAGCTGCAACATGGTGGAAGTGCTCTACTTCTCTTTTAGCGTGGTGCAGTGCATTTCGCTTTTGCACTGTGTTGCCAACCCCTTCCTCTACAATTTCCTCAGCAAGAGCTTTCGGAACAACCTGATCAACACCATGTTGAACTACATTCCCAGAGAGGGGACTGCAGAACAGGTGGGACCCAGAGCCAACGCCAAAACTGCAAATGAGGGCGGTAGAGACCCGGGGAAGCTGAGTAACGCCAGCACCAGCCATTCTGATGTTGGATCATAAGAAGGAAGCTGAGCTAAGGATCAAGTAAGCTTCAGTCGCAGTATATTTGACTGAATAAATTCAGCCCTGTCGCTTCCAGTACCACAGGCATTGATCGGGCTCATACCTTCCTCTCGTAGTCCACTTCCTGTTTTGTTAAGCATGTACCTGATCAGAGTGTCACACACAGGGGGGCAGGAAATGTTTGATGTCTTCCTGCAAAACTGCTCAACTCACACAGGAACTCGAGGCACAGTGAATGTTCCAGGAATTCGTGTCAACAAAATGTGCTGCAGTGCCCCACAGGAGAAATCCTCATATCAGTATACACAAATGCAAATGTGAAAATGTAACTGTTTTATTGCATAGAAATCAAAGCTTAATGTTACTAAATGCTTATTTATCTGGATGCTGATGTAGTCATGTCTGTAAAACAAAACAAAAACACCCAATAAAACTCCCTTAAACGCTGCTTGTTTCGATCTGAGCTGGAAAAGCTGAGTTGGATTTTTTACGCTGATGTGATGATGACAAAACACAGCCACTCATTTGGAAACTTGTTTATTTTAACAAGGAAATTTGCCGTTCTAACAGATGACTCTCCTTTCTGCACATCTTTATTACATTTACTTCCGTTTCTGGAATGTTTCATGTTCAACAGGTTAAATGGTAAGAAGGCAGGGGGGGAAGAAGAGGGGTCTGTGTGTCCACAAATGGCACAATAGCAGGAAGAGACCAGGCTTTGAAAGGGCAAAGGTCTGAGCTGCTGGAAACAGACGAAGCAGATTTCTGCAGATTCATCACTGAATTTCTGATGATGGAGCAGCTCATCCAACAGATAAAAAAAAAAAAATAATTCAGAGGTGATAACAGTCTTCCTAGAGGCATTTATTTCAAAAACAATATTAAAAAAACATTCATATTTAGCTTTAGAAATAAAGAACGAAAGGCATAAAAATAATAAATAGTTGCACTCCTGTCATAAATATGAGGTAAGACACAAAAATCGCACAGAAATGTGTAAATGGGCACTTCAATGTCACATTTCTACAGCACAACATACGTCACACGCTCTAAACAAGTCAGTGTAGCTTGTGTTTAAAATGGAATTCGTCTCTTTAAGTTCAAACGCACACTGTTATGTTTCAAAGACAAAAATATTCTCTGTGGATTCGTGTTTTATCTGAGTGAAACATGCACCATAAGAACAGACTGAATAAAAGTGTAGTGTTTTAAAACCGTGACTGCAAATAGGAAGAATTAGTATGCTACAAATGGCATGCTACTTCAATATGCAATCAGTGTAATTACTCTGTAATCACAATCACTGACATCAAAAACCTATCCTGATATTACAGCAGATAATATCTGCTGCAACAGCTGCCTTCTTTCACCTGCTAACATCAGGATACACTGCCACCAAGTGGCTTCTTCTCATCTTAGTTCAAACAGACCAAACCTGCAGTTTTGAGCGGCATCTAACAGAAAAAAAAAAATATGGTGACTGCATTATAAAAATCCAGGTAAACGCTCAGTCGATCAACAGATACAGAAATAATCAAGTGTAAGTGAAAAATAATCTCTATTTTTTTAACTTCTATTCTATAAAAATAGTAATTTTGTGTTTTAAAACAGTGATTCCCAGCTTTTAAAATTTATTTTCTGGCCTATATCAAAAAAAGAAAAAACAAACAAACAGAGGTTGATGCTAGAGTTCTCGGAGGCCTTTTAAGGGGGGAACATCTCCCCAAAAACCAGCTGTAAGCAGCAGGGTTGCATCCTCCTGCAGAAATGAGCCTGTCAGCATAGGAGCATCACTGCGATGACTCGCTTCAAGCAATGAACCTCCAGTTTGCACAGGGATGGTTTCAGGCATTCAGTTTTAAATTCCTAACCACATCTATGGCCAGAAGCTCTGGCTAATGACTGAAATAGGCTGCTTCCAACAGGTGTCTGGGTGAGGAGCTTGGTCATTTAGGAGGGACTCCTCCACGTCAGTGTCTCCCAGGATGAGCTGGAGGAGACGGCTTAGAACAGGGAAGTCTTGGTATATCTGCTTGTCATACTGATAAGATACTGATATTGTGAATGATTAAAAGTGTCCCTAAATATTAAAAAAAAAATATATATATATATATATATATATATATATATATATATACACACACACACACATCATGAACACAACCAATAGATACTGCAGCTGACTTTATCCTTGTTGCCTCGACTCCTCTCTCCTCTGCTTGGATCTCTGGTGGAAGGGACCAGACGGAAGGAGAGGATGCAAGGATGTAGAAACTAAGAAATGGGAAAGGGGGGATGGAGTTGGCCAGTGGGGGTGAGGTAGCAGGGAAGACTGGGAGTAAAACAGCTGGAAGAATCATCTCCCTAGACTTTTAATTAACAAAGTAGCATCTTTCTCTGTTAAAGTTGTTGGGGAGACTCATTTATGTGCTGACTGGACTCCTGTACTGGGTGCTAACTTACATAGACAGCCATAATATTCCAAAAACTGTTCATTTGGTTTTAGTCAAGTTTAAATTGTGTTAAAAATTCATTTTATACAGTTATCGGTCAGTTAGTGTGCATGTCTGGCAAGAGTTGACAGTTTTTGAGGCATAACCAGGATTATTTTTGTCAATAATTTTATCAATTAATGCCATTTACCTGCCATTTTAGCACTTTTTACATTTACCTGTAGCATTTTTATTAAAACTATTTTCATCATTTTAGCTCAAATAATCTTAGTCATATACACCGATAATTTATTACAACCATATTTTAGCCTTTTCATGCACCTTTTCATGAATGTTCAGCTACTTTTAACTATGATTTTAAAAGTCTTTACCTTACAATATAAGGCACTTTCTGCTACATAAATACATCTTAAGTGAACTGTTTTTAATTAACTAGTTGTTGTTGTGTTGGTGCAGACGGTTTTTCTATTATCGATTTGTAATTTCAAATTTTTTTCTAAATTCATTCAAGTAAAACTTGGACTTACACAAAGAAGACAGCGTTCAAATTGCGATGTCATTATTACGTGAAACCCCAGAGCCCCTCACAAACCTGCTAAGTGACCCTCAGTGTGACTTGTACCGCCCTGTTTGGGAATCAATGCTTTAAAACACTGTGGAAAGAAAATAATACATTTATGAAAATATTTTGTGTTTGTCTAATTTGCTACAATGAGGTAATTACAGTGTAATTACACTGTAATTACAATCATATATTACGACAACACAATCATTTTGATGATGCTACTTTTTTTTTTTTTTTTGTAAAAACAGACTCAGTCAAGAATCTGACCAGTGCAAATGGTCTTTAGTGGGAGAATCATCCATCTTTAATCCATAGTAATGGCTAGTTTTAGAGTTTTTAGATTTTGTTGTTATTTTGTTCTGGTTCCATTTGTGCGTTTGAGAAAGTCAGCTGGACAAAATAAGCAATACTGAGATCTTTTACAATAATTTAGAGACTATGTGATTAACTAAAAACATTAGAAAATCACTGCACTGGGCTAATACCAGTGTTTATAATAATATTTCAGCCAAAGCTGGATACCGTGGTGATGTTTTGTTATTTATCCCCCTCATCTTGTGCCAGGAAATGAAAAAAATCCTCCTAATAAAAACAAGAATGGAAACTTCTAGTGCTTCTGACTTTTTTTAAACAGTTAGCTGGCATTAAATCAATGCAACATGACAGATGTGCATGAGTCATCAGTAAATGTCCTATCTGTTGATAGGCCGATATGTTGGTGCATCGGTTAGCTACAGCTCTAGTCTACTATCAGCAGCTTGTGGTCCACGACAACCAGACACAGAGGAGGCGTCAGAGAGGAAACGAGGAGCTGATCAGGTGTCCACAGTGGGCAGCGGTTCTTTAGAGTGATCATTGTACATGAAGGTCTGCTCGATGTTGAAGTCTGGCGGTAAGTGGTCCTTGTGGAGCTCCATGTGTGACGACACCAGCTTTAGCGTGGAGAAGTAAAGGCCGCAGACGGTGCAGCGGTACATCAGGGCGCCGGCGTGCGTCTTCAGGTGGCAGATCATGGTGGAGCGCCCCCTGAAGAAGCGCAGACACACTTTACACTGGTAGGGTTTCTCCCCGGTGTGGATACGGAGGTGGTAGGTGAACTCCCCCGAGTGAGCGAAACGTTTCCCACAGTAGCGACACCGGTACCACTTCCCACGCACCCCTGCAGGTCCGACACCGCTGTCCTGACCGGAGCTTCCGTTCGTCAGGACTCCAGAGGATACGCCGTGCATGGGCCCTTGAAAAAACTTGTCCGACACGCTGATGCCCATTCCCAAACCCAAACCAAAGTTGCTCATTTTAACGAGCCCGCTGACGTCCCGTGACGAGGAGGAGGAGCAGGAAGACGGCGGGCACTCCAGAGACTGATCCGCTTTACGTTTCCCTAACCACCCCTGGCCACCAGCGGTTCCTCCGCTCCCCGTGGAGTCGCTGGTGTGCAAACTGAGGTGGTACTGAAACGCCGAGGACGAGCGAAATGTCTGTGGGCACAGGAAGCAATGCAGCTCCTCCGCTCCTCCTCCACCGCCACCTCCATCTGCTCTGACTCCGTAAGCCCTCAGCGCCGACTGCTCCCTCTCCTTAGCTGCCGCTTCCTCAGCGTGCACAGCCATGTGTCTGTCCAGCAGGGCGCGCTCTACAAAGCAGCGGGCACAGTGTGGGCAGGTGAAGACGGGCAGGGAGAGGTGGGCAAGGGCGTGCCACAGCAGGGAGCACAGGGACAGCTGGGGGAGGTGGCACACGCCACAGCTCAGGCTCTGGGGGCACACATGGCTCAGCAGGTGGTCTTTGACAGTCTGAGGAGGAGAGAAACACAAAACTAAAAGTTGAGAAGCCTCACTGAGGAAGCAGGTGTGTACCAGGGGGACTCCTCATTCTTATTTCCTGCTCATGTTTGCCACCAAACCGGTTCTCAGGCACTGTTCATACAAACATCAGACTTCCTGTGGTTTTCACTGTGAGCTCAAGTCTCACTTTTGTGCTTCTTAGACACACCTGGTCCTTGCATTATTTACAGAGTAAATGCTTCAGTTAACCTTAAAGTCAACCACAGTGAGCTCATTCATGACACAGTTTAATGAACCGAGAGCTCGACAGCATGCTGTGGCTCACAGAAAGTGCTTATAAAGGCCAACGCCACATTTGGGACTTTTTATCTTAATAATTTGTGAATTTAAAAAAAAGAACCGCTTTTTAATGAACTGCCCAATTTCATTTGAGTTCTTCGAGATAGAAATGGCTGTAATTTCTTAACGAATATTGTAAAAATCTACATTTAATCATATTATCATAACTAAACAGTGTCTGTTTGCATACGGAGCCGTTTATGTATCTAACAATCTTTTAAAGCGTCTGACTTACGTCGAAAACACTCCATAAATATCCACTAACCTGGAAGTCCTTGCTGAGGGATTTGGTGCATACAGCACACTGCAGCTCTAGGCTGTGGCTGCTGTTGGTCAGCGCCCCCTGTGGGATGGTGTAACTGGATGCTGTCTGGCGGTGGTGCCGCAACAGTTTCTTTTGGCTGCAGAACTGCAGGTGGCACATGTCACAGGTGAAGAGCTGCACTCCCATATGGGTGAAGGAATGGGCGATGCCTGCAGCACGGTCTGGAAAAGAGGCTCCGCACACCCTGCAGAGCCCCAGCTCCGTCAGGTGCGTCTCACCGTGTCTTCTGATGGCAGCTGGATCTGCTGGGAGTGCCACTGTGCAAGCTTTACATGTCACCGTGCTTCCTGTCACCTGGAGGAGCAAAGACCATTATTTCCTATGTGGGAAAACCCCCCCCCGACCCATCCCTGTGACCTTTGAAGGTCTGTAGCTCAGAAAACGTTCAGAGTATGATGTCATTAGATATACAAACGTTACAGAACTTTAGCTGATTTGATTTTATACAGAATGATCTTTTACCTGAACTACTGTACTGCTCACAAACAGAAACATTACCTGGCTACTCGCATTCCCTCCATCTCCATTCTCCACACACACAAGGTCATCTTCATCCTCGTCCTCCTCCTCTCCCTCCTCCATGAAGTTCTCATCGTCGCTCAGCTCGATGATCTCTCCTGCCAACTGTCTCCACTGCTCTTCCTCTGTTCCCTCCACTGCTCCATTACCTTGCAGGGCCTCCCTCTCCTCCTCAGTGTCTCCTTCCTCCACTTCCCCAAACATCAGCCTGCTGTCCCGCTGCACGTCGACCACGCCGCCTTCCACCGCTGCCACCTGAAGGCTGCCTGGAGACTCTCCTGAGGATGATGTCGGGGCGCAGGCTTCAGCACCGAGCTGAGCTGAAGAGTCAGGGAGGGAGCAAGACTCAGACGTAACAGGGTTGCTGCTGCGAGACAAAGAGTCGCCCGCGCTCTCAGAAACCATTTGACCATCTCTGTCACCGTCCTCACAGCAGCCTCCCGCCTCCCCATCATTCAGCCCGTGCTCGGTCTTCAGCTGGAGCACAGGCCCCACAGGCTGCAAGCTGTCAGCCTGAAGGGAAAGGCTGCTGCTGCTGGTTAAAGGCGGTCCTCCTGGTAACTGATGATCTGCTCCCATCTGCCCGTAGCCAATATGAGACTGGACATCTTCTGCCTTTAGGTCCAGAGACAGAGGTCCGGCCTGAGCTTCGCAGCCTGACCTGCCCGTCCTGATTTGGAAAAGAGGGGAGGGAGCAGCAGCAGGAGTCGGGGCAGCAGACGGGCCCGCCGATGAAGACAGAGAAGAGCAGGAGGCGGCGGAGGAGCACACAGACGGCACAGAAGCTGCACTAACTGCAACCACTGTGGGTGGAGCAGCCACCATGCTGGAGTCCAGGGTGACGTCACTGGGACTGCTGGCTTTGCAGTTTGCAGACACAGAAGCCTGCAGGTCAGGGAAGGTAGCGTGACAAGCCTTCACCAGTTCACTGACCCCAAGCCGCTCGGCCAGCTCGTACAGGACCCCGACATCTATGAGATCAGTCACTATCTCCCCGGTGTAGACGAACGTCAGCACTTTCTCAAAGTTAGCTGGGGAGATAAACTCCAAAGAGAAGGCGGCACTGGACGCGTTGGGAGTTCTGGTGAACAAGTTGCGAAAGTACGTCCCGGCGCAGGCCAGCACCGCACGGTGGGCCGCGAATGTCCGGTTGCCAACTTGCAGGAACACATCGCAGTACTGACGTGATTGGCGGCAACGGTTAAGCTCAGAGAGAAGGCTGGCAGCGTGGCCGGGACACTGCAGCCGGATCCTCATCCCTGCCGCAGCTCCTAATGCACTACAATCCAACTGCAGGGAAGGAAAAGCAGAATCATCAGAGCAGGACAGAGGACAAATGTCTTCTTTAATATTCAGTGATTAGTGATCCATCTTTTGGTGATAGAGGGATCACTAATGAAAATGTATTCATAGGCTGATGCAGTGAAAAAACACAAACAAACAACAAAAGCAGCGTGATAATCCAGTTGTCAAATATATAGATAAAATGTGTTACTGAATGATAAAATATGTAAAAGAACCAAAGTGGTTGTCAAAAAGCACTCCAGTATGCGGCAACCAGTTTTTCACTCCAGTTTTTATAAAACAGGTTTAACAAACTCTCAGTCTAAAACTAAATTCTGAGTTTTCAGATTTAGAATCGGTTCAGTCTACTCCGATCCACTCTGAGGTAAGCTGTATGTGGAAGTACTGAAAGAAATCCATTAATTGCACTCTGATACCATGATTCGCCATGGCAACAGGTAAAAAAAAGCCCCCATTGTGATCCAACAGACCGAGGGTTATGAATGCATGTAGTGTTAAAAAAAACACTTCATATCTGCACACAAAGGTCTGAGGGATCTTTCAGCAATGGTTTCTGGAAAACTGGTTTGTCAACAGGTTGTGATTTTATTCCTGTTGATCTCTTATCTTAAACACAACCTGCTCCAGAGCAGCATAAGTTACTGTGGTAATATAAGAAGTGAACAACCTTCATATCAAGTTAAACCTGAAGTTAGCTGGATGAGTCATAGTCCATTTCAACATGATAGTCAACATGTATGTATCTCCCACTCTGACTTTTATCCTTTGACTCTTTGTCTGAAAGAAGCAATTTTAGCTCCTCCCTCGTTACAGAAACCTTATTCTGATTGGCCACCCACTACAAACAGAAGGTTTGAAATGAAAATGTGCGGGGCTTCTATGCCCACAGCTTCATATTAAGGATAAACTTTCCCTGACATTACAGAGATCCAAAAATACAAAAAAAAAAAAAACTAAACTTATTTTAAACGAACTGTTTATAGCAGTCTGAGCTCTTAGCTGATACGGATTACTCTCATTGCTTGAAACTTTGGCCGTGTTTAACAGGAGCATTTATGTATGTTATTTATTTATGCATGACAGAAAATAAAGAAAAGCCCTATAGGTTCACTTTTATAACTAAACAGAGGTATTATAAAATGATATTTTACCGCTTTAGATTCTATTTTTTAAGCATTTATGTTTTTGTATGAAGAAGTAGGATCTAACTGATATGCAATAACAGATGTTGTAAATTATCGTATCTTTAAAAAAAATTTTTAAAAAAATCCTGTGTTAACCTGTTGTTTTTGCTGCCTTTTGTGTTTAAAGCACAATTACTGTTAATTTTTCGCAGTTTAATAAAAAGCTGGAGGATCCCAGACCGTTTTTTTCTCTATCGCAGACAATCCAGACACATTATGGTAACTCTACTCACCCAAACCAGAGGTTTTATTAAAAAATAATCCTCCTACTGTGAGCGCAGGCCCGCTCGTTTCTGTTACCATCACTTACCCATTTAGAGGTGTCCGCCGGCGCTCAGAAATCCCCTTTTTCCTTTTGTTTTCACTCGGTCTTCACCACTCAGGCACTCATTCTACATTTTATAAGCCTTTGCTCTTACGGTCCATCCATCCGTCGCAGTTTGGTGACGCATGTCAACAAAGCTGAGCGGCGTTGCCCCCTGCAGGCCGGAGGCGTCACTGCAGGGAGGAGAATTCATCACCCGTCAAGTTTTAAGACCACTTGAAAAATGGCAAAAAAATCATATTTTGCATGGTTGGATCTTAACAAGGTTCCAAGTAGAGCTTCAACATGCAACAAGAAGAAATGGGAGTGAGACAAAACATTTTTTGATCATGCAATTTATTGAAAACAACGCTTGAATTGAAACAGGCTGTTTTAACAGCTGATCAAAAGTTTAAGACCACAATCTGTGCAAAAATGTGGATTCATTGTCATTTTCTGTCAGGTGGTCACACTGTCATAGCGTTCTGATGGCAAAAGCAAAAAAATTCTTTCCCTTTTTGAACGTGGTCAGGTTGTTGAACTGCATAAGCGCGCCATTGCTGCTGAGGTGGAACGCAGCAAGACAGTCATTTGGAATTTCTTAAATGATCCTGAGGGTTATGGAACAAAAAAAGTTAAGTGGAAGATCCAAAACAATTTCACCAGCACTGAGCCGGAGGATTCAATTGGCTGTCCGTCAAGACACTGGTCGATCCCCGACCCAAATTAAGGCCGTTACTGGTGCCGACTGCAGCCCCACAACCATCAGATGCTTCAAAAACAAACAAAAAAACCTTGTCTCCTTGAACGCCACAGAACTGACCGTTTGGACTTTGCAAGAGAGCACCAAACACGGGACATTGAAGGTGGAAGAAAGTTTTATTCTCTGATGAGAAAAAATTGAACCATCGCGGTCCTGATGGTTTCCAACGTTACTGGCATGACAAGCAGATCCCACGTGAGATGTTTTCTACGCGCCACAGTGGAGAGGGCGCCATAATGGTCTGGGGTGCTTTTTCCTTCAGGGGAACAATGGAGCTTCAGGAGGTGCAGGGCATCAAATGGCCGCTGGCTATGTGACATCACATAAGTGTTGAAATCTCACAGCAGGGCAGTTTCCGGTAGGGGCACCCTTAAGCACTAGGACTCCAAGAAGGCTGGATACTCTAAAGCAGGGGTGGGGGAACTCCAGGCCTTAAGGGCCAGTGTCCTGCAGGTTTTAGATCTGTCATTGATCCAACACAGCTAATTTAAATGGCTAAATCACATGCTCAACATGTCTTGAAGTTCTCCAGAGCCCTGGTAATGAACTAATCATTTAATTCAGGTGTGCTGGCTCAGGGTGATATCTAAAACCTGCAGGTCACCGGCCCTTGAGGCCTGGAGTTCCCCACACCTGCTCTAAATGACCCAGGACTTTCCTAAAGCCAGATTTGTCAACCAAGGCTTGGACTACCAGGGCCTATGCCCCGGACCACTGTCCAGTCCACAAAACACAGAACTCCTGCTGTTGACCGCAGGGGAGGTTTTGGAGTGTGGATAATTTCCCAATCTTTCTAAAAGAGTATTTGTGAGGTCAGGCACTGATATTGAATTAGAGAGCCTAAATTGCAATTTATACTCTAGCTTATCCCAAAGGTTCTTGATGTGGGTGGTCCAATCAAGTTCTTCCACATCATACTCATCCAACCATATTTTATGGACAATGCTTTGTGCACTTGGCCTCGGTCATAGTGGAACAGCCAAACTGTTCCCACGAAGTTGGAAGCATAGAAATGTCCAAAATACCTTATAATTCACTTCTTTAGCAGGCATCTATTCTGTGTGTAGCACTGGTACAATTAATAGATGCATCTTACTAGCCAAGCTTGATAGCTTTATCTCTCTTTCTAGTATGGTCACTTTGGTGAGGCTTTACAATGAGTCCCAAAATGATTTCTTCCATTTGCACCTTTGATCCAGGAGGATGAAATTTCATCCCACTGTAAACTTGAGTGTATATTGTTGGGTTGACAATAAAACTCTACTTGACTTGACTTTTATATACAGTCTATATGGTGAACATACCACTCTGACCCCAAATGTTGCTAAAAACAGTCAAACAAACACTGTGCAGCAGATAGGCCCACACACAAAGACAATAAAAACAACATTTTTCTAATGCTTATTTAAAAAAAAGTTTATTACTTTATTCTGGTAACCATTTGTTTTAGCTCATGAGGGACTCACATGACTCACCTTCGGCCGCTTCACTGTAAACTCATGGGATCGACCTACACAACAGTAAGATGAATGTGAATTATGTTGCAGACTTCACGTATTCGCTCTCGATATCCCAAATAAAACTTTATCCACATGTTGACATACTTGTAAATCCATCCGCTTACTGCTTTATGACATGTGAGAGAATAAGAAATTATAAAAGACAATGGAAAACAAAACAAAACAAGCTTTTAGAACTACCAGTAAGAAATCATTACAAAATGCAGTCTGGTTTTTTCAGTTGTGTCTTCGTTACAGAGTTTAACATTAAGCATGTAGTCTAGATACATTTATAGTAGAATAAAACGTCATATCTCGGACCTGTGGTCCTAACACTGACATAGGTCATACTCCAAACCATTCATTTTTCTAGTCTAAGTAGAATAATCTCAGCTGATTTGTTGCTGGAAAACAGTTTATACAGTCAAACTGACAGGCTCACATAACTAACACCATGACATATTGTTGGTTTATGCTTTGTTCGGAAAGCCAAGGAAGAAAAAAAAAGTAGCAGTTTTGGTCCAGTCACAGCAGGTCTGAATAAAAGCATCACCCTCTCGATGCACTGAGTTGAGTCATCTGCGCTAAAATTTGTTGCTTTTCATCATCGTAGCTGAATTATTGCACTTCTTGCAGAGGAAGTGAAACAGAAGCAGTCCGCTACAGGTCTACTTGAGTCATTTTGAAATGAGGTCAACGGCACAATAATTCAGCAATATGCCTGCAATCAACAAATTGAATGAATATTGCTTTTTAAGTGGTTTGATATGTTGTTCAGTCTTCAGAAACAATGTTTTTCATCCGTTATACTAATGATATCCAGTGCTGTCATTTCGTTATACTACACCCCTCTCCATGTTCAGCTCTGCCCGTTTCCACACATTAAAAATGTTTTCTGTGGCAGCGTTTTCAGTCCACGCTACCGTTTCCTGGAGCTGGTCCGGCCCAGGCTGGCAGTGCTGGAGCGGCGACTGAGGACGGGCGTGGCAGCGGTGGGCGACGTTTCGTTGGGGCAGCCGTGCTGGAGCAAAATATCGATGCAGCTTTTGCTCCCTTTTTTCGTGGCCAGCATCATGGCCGTCTGGCCTTGGTTATCTTTCGCTTTCACATCGATTCCATACTGCAGGGAAGAGGCAGAGGACAGAACATGATATTTAAGCCTGTTTATTGATTAGATATTGATTAGATGATTGAACAGTTTGCAGTGAAATGAAGCATACAGCTGAAAAATTATGTGCTGCTCCTCTTCTATTACTGTTGGACAGATTTTCTTTGATTTGCACAGACAGTATATAGAGTTAAGGTAATAAATAAGGTTAACCAGCATATTCATAATTTGATTTATTACAGATTTTTCAGGATTTGCTTCCCTGACATCCAGTATTGTGATGACAGGTCATCAGATCTCAGGAGCAACATTTAGTTTTTCTTAAACTAATTTGTTATTCAAACTGCTTTACTCATTTTAACGTGTGCCGAGTGTCTGTTAACACAGACTCAGTCTAGTAAGGGAAAATTATTCCATTACAGAAGAACTCCAGGGGTAGAGCATATTTATTAAATACCACCTGGACACTGTGGAGATCCCAGCACAGAGTCCAGGTGCACTAAAAACAGCCTGTAATCATTTCTTTTGAAGGTTACTGAAGTCAGCACATTCAGTGAAGAGGCCAGCTGGCAATACTGCGATTAGCAATGAGACAGTGTTCTTCAGCTTCAGTTCTTTTACATTAAATTTGATAGAATTGCAGGTTTAACATCACTCATGCTTGGCTGAAATTACACACACATAGTTTTTTCTTTTTGATTGAAGGTTTCGGGTCAGCTGTTCGACAGGATGTGATTTCATTACTAAACACTATTGTAAAGTGATGAATATCTCCTGCATTTGCTTTTCTTGATTGCAATCTTATCTATGCCACATGTCTGGTCAGATATTTGATGACAGATATCTACTGTCCTAGTTACAGCTCCTACACCCTTCACTATAGACGTCGACTCTGTGGGTTTTGTGGAGAGTCTGGCACACTGAGTGCTTATTATAAAGCCCTCAAACACTGAGTCTGCAGGAGTGCAGGCTTTCTAACCACACTGTGCAAAGTACAGCAGCTTTTTAATGTTGTTATAAATGCTAATAATGACAAACAAGAACAAACAATTTAATACTAAGAGGGCAGCATGTTTTTGAAATGTTGTAAGCACCTGAGAAAAACTCCAAAGGCACATTTTCCAAAGTAATGAAAGTAATCCTAATGCGCTCATCTGATAAGGGTATAAACTGGTGCAGATGCCGACTGAAAGTTCCTGTTTCCCTCAGAGAAAAAAGAGGCAGCTGCCAATATGACTCCACAGAGAGTAACACTCATCACAGAGTGGCAAGGGTGCGCATCTGCAGAGGCATTCACAGTTTCGAAAGCACAGAAGAGTCCATCACTAAGCATTTACACGATCATGGTGTGCATGCATGCACAGGGAAAATCTTCTACCGGTCAGTTTTTGAAGTAGTTTATTCCACCCATATTTCTTTTTCTGTGATTTATAGGACTAATTAACTAGTCGTGTTGTTCTACACTCTTCATTGGGCCTGAGGAAATATGAAACTGATATGAATGAGTGTGAACACAAAGAAGATACGCACCCAGATGAGCAGCTGTGTCATGACCACGTCTCCCAGCTGGCAGGCAGCGTGCAGAGCCGTGCGCGGCAGCGAAGGCGAACCGGCTGGCGGCGCGTTGATTTGTTCTTTAGTGCTGTGGGCCAGAAGGAGCAGCAGCCTGGGCAGATCTCTGTCGGTCACTGCAGATAGCAGCCACACCGGCACACCGTCATTTGGAAGCTGCGTCCCTGAGGCCGGCACAAGAGGCGGCACAAAGGCTCGCTGTTCATACTTGGCACGGATCCATGACTCTCGCTCCTCTCTAGAAAAACAGAAACAATACAAAGGGGACACACACGTGTAAGATTGGATACTCTTGGGTGCAGAGGAGACATCCCCCCCCCTCTGTACCCTTCTGGCTGCCTCTGCCTCAATTTTATCCCACAACTTAGACATTCACATTACTCACACTCTCATTACACATACATATAGGATCTTGGGGGTGGGCACGCTACACGGATTCCAAATTACCATCAGGGTGTACACCTCACCCCTGGCGTCGTTGCCCACCTCTCAATTTTAAATACACGTAGACATTGAGGGCTAGCAGGAGGGGCTATACGCTTACCTGCTGCTCTGGCAGGTAGCTCCATGCCCTCCTGGGTTTTAAATGCACCTTAGAACACACATACATCAACACTACATATGAGCGGGTGGAGGGAGGTTTGGAGTCTTCCTACACCCCCGTTCTCTGCGGCCTGCTGGAGCGGGGGGGGCTAGGAGGAGGAGTTGGCCGTCCGACTGGGGTCTGGAATGTGGGGCCTCCCTGCTGCTGCGGAGTCGGGGCAGTCTGCTTCTCCCCACCGCAGGGAAAAGGGTAACATCACCTGGGTCTGGGCGCAGTTTCCCCCTCCAGGGGCAAGGGTACCTAGACCCGGGGCTTAGAGTACGCTTGGGGAGTGTGATTGTGTGTACAGCGTCTCTTTATGTCCGTCTCCACGTTGGGTGAGTGTTGAGTAATTGTATATGAGAGCATGAGGGTGGGAATAGATGTTTGTATCTGTGTGTGCCTGTTTGTCTGTGTCTATATGTCAGGTTGGGTATCAGACACCACCTCTCTGGGGACATCTCAGGCCCTCCAAGGTTTGGAGGCCCATCTCCCCCCACCACTTCCCCTGCCGGTGGCAGACGCCCTCAGACATCGGTGCGTTGGTGGTTCTTTGTGTCCGGGGGTGGGCGCCCAGGTACCCACCGGCTCACTCCTTGGCGGCTGCTTATCGGGGCCTGGAGCCTGGGGCTCGCTCGGGCCACTTCGGGGATGGGGTGCCCTCGGCCTCTCGGCCCGGGGCTCGGTCACTCAGGCACAGCTGGCTGCCGGCGGAGCTCACGGGCACGTCACTGCAACCCCCCCTGGCTTCTGCTCCGCGGCTGCTGAGTGACCCCTCATCTGGGGCTCTCCTCAGCTCTTTCTGGGATAGTGACGCGGCTGCCCCTCTGTTGGTCTTCCTTGGTCTCTTGTGTTCTGGGGGCCTCTGGATGTCTGGAGTTTTGATCTCCTCCATACCTGCTTCATGCCCTGGAGGTCGGGGCTGTGGCCCCCCACACCCTCTAGCAGATCATTACATGAAGGAACCTTTTAAAAACAAGCGCGTTCATGCTCACAGGTGCACACACGGGTGATCACACACACAAACTACACCCTTTTTGGCTCCTACCTCAAAGCACACTGTGCGCTGTCGATCTTACGTGCTGCACAATAATGTTTAATATTTAGTATTTACTGTCATATTCCCATATATCATTGTGATGTTGTTTATTACTCTCGTTTTCTTCTGCTTGCTTTCTTTTTTTCTTTCTCAACAGGTGATCCAGGTGATCGATATATGTATTTTTTGTCTGCTTATTCTGTTGGTTTTTGGTTTTTGCCCTTCTCCCCCGTCCCTCTTCTCAGCTGTTTTTCTTTCCCTCTTTCTTTCTCCCCTTTCTTTCCACCAGTCAAGTCTGTCCCGTATTCAGCAAGTGAAAATAAAATAAACAATAAAAGGTGAATCAAATGGACCATTACGGCAAGGCTGGGATGGTCCATTTGGTAAAGTAAATCCGTTGGGCATCTTTCTTCGCCTTTAGACAATAATTCTGATGGCAAAAGAACCAAACGGGACAGGTTAAAAAAAAAAAAAAAAGATTGGACACTCTTAGAGACACTGCAGTGTAAGCAAATCAGATCTGGCTTACAATTAAAACTTGACATATCTGCAGGTTTTTAGAAATTCCACTATGGGTGTTATTTGTTCACGTTTTTTCACATCGGATATTCAGCGATCAGATTTTTACCCGCTTTTTGCTAGTGTATTTCTTGGGTCTGGGATTTGAAATTTCCCACAAGCACACGAAACCACCAACATGTTCTCTGCATCACTTTTGACTCCATATTTAACTATTTAAATAAATGTACATTAGATATAAGCAGATGCACTTTAAGCATTTCATATATGTTTAAACACTACTAGGAGTGCAAAAACGTTCTGCAACTCCGGCCATAAAAACAAACAAACAAAAAAAAAAATGCAAAAAAGGGGTTAAAATTTGTCTGATCTCCCCTTCAAAGCTGTCTCCAGGTGCACTTCCAGTACTCCTGTTAGAAGTCCTGCTCTAACCACTCGTGTCTACTTGTAGATTTTTTGTGGCCCATAAATTTGCACTTGCTAGTTTTAAGGGAGAGGCTGGCTTTTGGCTTTCAGTGAAAGGACCTGAAGAAGATCGTTGGATCGTTGTCCAAATTAAATCTTTTTGATCACACTGTGATGAAAACCTGACAACATTATAATATAACATATAACAATATAATAAAACAGCTGTAACTAGGGTAAATTAAATAATATGACTCATTAATGTATTTACTTTTACCCCTTCTGTGACAATGAATCAAACTAATTTGTTTGCTATGTAAAGCTATGAGAGTTTGGTGATTTTGACTGATGAACCTTTTTTTAAACCTACTAATAAACCTAATAATGGACATCAGTGAGTTTTATTCATAGTTTGAATCTCATTTAGTCGCTCTAAACACAAATTTAATCATTTGTGTACACATCTGCTTAAATAACATATTTAATATTATTTTAGACCTCATTATTATTATAATTTATTAAAATGATTTAACATGTTTCATTAAATGTTGTCAAATGACACTTTCTGTACACTTTATCTGCTTAAAACTTGCATAGGGTGTACAGGGTTATTTACAACAGTTTTTGAAGTGTGCTGTGATCTGGCTCAACCCACCGTGTCGCACTCGGTGTGGGTTTGGTCCGTCCTTGGGTGCAGCTCTCCCAGATGCTGTTGGCCATGTGGTTTCCGATGGCAGCCAGCACCTGTGTGAGCTCTCCCGGCCAGTCGTCCAGGTCCAGCGAGCGCACACGGGACAGGTGAGTCCCCAGGTTTCGGTGGATCCCTGAGCACTCGATGCAGATCAGCGCACCCAGATTGAGACTGGCCCAGGTGGGATCTGCAGGATGGGAGAAGAGAGACTGCTTAGCAAGAATAAACCATGAGCCAATGGCTGCACCACCACAGTCTCCGTATGGTGTGAATTATGCTCCAGAGTAAATGTGCAGCTGACGGGAAACATGCCAACGTTTGGGAACTCACTCGGTGCTTCGCAGTCCACACACTGACTGTTGCCTTTGGCATTTCGGATGGCCTGCAGCGCTACGGCCTCGCTCTGACTGCTCCTCCGCGCCTGCACAAACACCCATTTGCATCATTTATTCATATCCACACAAGTGTTTCTGTTTCATAAACAAGTGGTGCTTAAAATCTAACCGCTACCTAAGTAACACAATGAATAGTAACACGCATTGATTAGAGCATGTGATAGTGCAGATCATGACACCACGTGGCATTAAAGCTGCAAAACAAAGAAATTTTATATTGAACTATTTTTAAAGTTAATAACATTTACTTTCTGACATTTTATTTGAGAGCTTTAATTCGGAGTGAGTAAATGTTTTCACTTAGAAATTCTGCTCTGGCACAAACAACTCATTGCTGACCGTCCAATCATGCAAGGCTTTGTAAAGATGCCAAAATAACTGCAGCACAACATGAGGATGTTTTAAAGATAGAGATAGACAGAATAATCAGTCATGTCACTTAGAAGCCAACATTAAATATACTCTGCTAATTTCCCCTAATGAAGACCATAATTTACCACAACTTGAAGCTATCAGCTGAGCCCATGAAGTCATCAGGAAAGCTTTACTGAGGTCAAAGATCAAGCTATACAGCTTCTTCTTCTTTTTTTGCAACTGCAGGATTTTGCAACTAATTGTAAAGTGAATCTTTATTGATATATACTTAGGTGTCATATGTAGTAATTAAGGGCACAGAGGAGGCTGTCAGAGTTTGTCTTTATAAGATAAGATAAGATAACCTTTATTAGTCCCACACGTGGGAAATTTGTTTTGTCACAGCAGGAAGTGGACAGTGCAAAAGTTATGAAGCAAAAATTAGAATAAAATAAAATAAGAATAAATACAGTACACAACTGTACAGAATAGAATAAAGTAAAATACTATATACAGTAGAATAAAATAGAATGAGGGTAAGAGTTAATGAGATCTGTTTAAATCATTGCTATTTCCCCTCCTGTTTAGTGCATCGTTTTCCTGGGTTTATATAGTTCCCTGCTTCTCTTCCCTACTTGCAGTATTAAAATGTTATGATTATCTTACTTTTTTAAACAAAACAGGAGAGCAGTTGTATGAGACTTGAGCGCATTCTTTGATGTCACAGAACAATTGGATGATTTTAGAAACATTGTAATATGTAATTTATTTTAAAAAATAAAACAAAAACAAATAAACCTTTTAGGCATACTTTTCCCATTAAGGTTTCACTCCAACAATTACATGTGATGCATATAAACTACAGTAGGTTTTTGTTTTTCACTTAAGAGTGCTTCCATTTGAAGTAATTTACCTGCAAAAATTCATCCATGAACCTTATCTTTCAAAACCTTTAACTACTCTGCGCGCTTTTTCCACCCACCTGCCTTTTAAGAAGCGGCCTAAATTTTAACAGATTTGAGAACCAAAAGATTCACAAGGCTATAGTTCAGGGAAGTTTGGTTAATTTACAGGGAAATCACCGTGCACATAACTCGTGGGCTGGATTCCTGGTGAATTTCTTTTAGGTTGCAAATATATAGCGCCTCTAAAAAAATGTGTCTTCTTTATTGGAAAAGAGGTGTGAGACTGTGTGGGTGTGATTTAATCAGATGTGACTGGGATCGATGACAGCAGAGACTCAAGCACCATCAGATTTTGACTCAAGTGTTTTTAAAATTTGACCTGCATTCTTCCTGGCATTGCTTTCTTTTCCCGCTCTGCTCTCTGCCCCCACACTGCACTTTCATTCTGTCTTGCTGTGATCAGTCAACCAGACCTTCACGCAGATATCCAAAGGAATAGTTCAAGAGCAGGGAACAGTTTGTGGATTCTATTTTTGCAACAATATTCTTCTCTTTAAGCCTCCAAGAAATGATGTTTTTAGACAGCAAAATCATTTTAGTTTAGGTGCAGAAATGGTGAGAATAAGTAAAGAATCCATTTCTGAAATGTGTTTCCTGTACATGTTTACCTTGTTTCTGCCACTCTCACAGGAACCAAGACTTGCCAGGATTTGGCTCTCTATAGCTGTGACCCACGAGTCCCTCTCGTCCATGTTCGAAGCCTCAAAGTGCCATGTCTGCCCAGTAAACGACACTATGATGAAGTCAGCATTCTCTTCCTCTGCGAAGAGAGGGTGAAGCCGGAGAAACATGACATGAGATTTGCATGCATTCGACAAACCAAGAGAATGAATCCATTGAACTTTCAGTCGGTGGAGGAAAAATTAATGAAAAGCAAAGCAAAACAAAACAAAACAAAACAAAACAAAACAAAACAGAGGTTTAGACTGAGACATGAGGACAGAAAAATCTTTGGGTTAATTACGCTGAGGGTAATTCAAACAAACATTGGGATGTAGATTATGGATGTCAGGCACACAGGGAAGGAAAACAGTCAGAGAGCACAAGCTGTGTCAGCACCATCACCCTCACTTGTTACCTGTCTTATTAATGTTTCTCAAGCTACCAAAGCTCTTTAATTTCCACATTTTGCGTTTGGCTGCAGAGCGAGAGATAAGCAAGAGAAGAGAAAGAGGAGTGCAAGTGTTAGGAAAAAAAGGCAGATACGAAATATTCAGAGAAAGACAAACACCTTTATTAATCTTTATCCACACAGAAGAGAAAGAACGGAAAAAACACGAAAAGCTGTGCAGGTTAAAAAAAGTCAGAATATAAGCAAAGTGTTTGTCTTAGTAGGAAGTAATGACTACAAAAGTCTCTCAGAACTAAAGAATAAAGATTTTATTTAGTTATTATTTTGAGTAAAATTGTTTCTGTATTTATAAAGCAAACAGGAAAAGCCCATTTCTTATTAAACTTAAACTTTTAGCATCAGTAGTTGTGCTTTGTGGAATGATGATGTTACCTTCGGCTTGCCCGACGGCTGCATCCCCTTTCTGATTCATGCTCTTCTTCCTCCTGTTCTTCTTCCTGTCGCTCATGGGAGATGATTGGCTGGGATCTTTTCCACCAAACGAACCGGCTGTCGCTTCCAGGGCATCTGACATTTGGCGCAAAGATAACAAATCATACATGACAGAATTGTTTTCAGTCGCAGCGGAGCTGAGGCTACACCCAGAGTGTCTGAGCCGGCGACGGCGGCTGAAAGGTTTTATTCCCTGCGGTACGTACCGACACTTTGTGCTTTGGTGGACAATGAGGAGGGGCAGCGCTGAAGTCCTCGTTCACCTCCTTGAGGGGACAAACCGCCAGACCGGTCATCGGCAACGACAGAGAGGGTAGCTGGACACAACTGAGGAACTGATGAAGAGAGAGAAAGTGAAGTGTTTATATTCAATAGGCCATCTTTTTAAGATCATATTTTTAAGGCTAAGAAACTTATTGTTATCTAAAGCTTTATTTTCAAGAATAAAAGTCCAGGAACAAGCATATGGAAGTAAGATAAAACTATACTTTATACTTTATATACAGTCTTCAAAGTATGGTCTATTTATCCTCCTAAAGAAGACGTACCTGTACTGGTGCTATCAGCGGCTGGCAGCTCTTTACTCAGCCCGTTGACTCCAGGCACAGCTCCAGGGGGGGCAGGCGAGGGGCCTGTCGGTGCGACTGCTCTTGGAGGACGTTTCCCAGGAACTTTAACAGTCACACGCAGCAGATCGATTTCCTTTCCGTGGGTATTCTGCGTGTAGTCCTGCAGAGGACAAAATATTGCATGTTTTTAATCATCTTAGTGATCTGTAAGGTTTTCTGAAACAGTCTTTAAGTCAGTCATGGGGGGGGGGGGGGGGGGGGGGGGGGGGGGGTGTTTCCTCAAAAGGCCCTGATTTAAACAACTGAATTAAAATATGATGCAAATACCATCACATCTTATGAATTCTGCTGAACTACCTAAATTTCTGTAGATGTAACAAATAAGAATGGGTCTTTCTTTCAAAAACCAATAACAAAAACAATCTAAAAGCATAACGGGTCCCTTTAAATGTGAAAAGCTGCAGATCTTCTCTCCCCCCTGCTCGTTTACTGTCGTATCGATCGGTGTTTTCTTACACTGGAGCTGGAGTGATAAGACAGCGTGCCATTGTTGGACAGGGTGACGTATTTCTTCTTCCACTCCTTATTCAGAGAGCTCCCACTCCTCTTCCACAGGATGCCCTGTCAAAAGCAACAACCGGGGTGGCATCAGTCACTGCAAACCACGGTCTGAATCTGCCTAAATTTAGAGCCGCCCCTTCAAAGTGTACCAGAAAGAGTTCGACAGCAATAGCTGAGAGCTCTTGTATTAATAGAACACCCTTGAGAAAGGTTGAAAAGGATGAAACAACAGACGTCTGTGCTGCTTATGTAAGACAAAATAAATAGACAAATGTATTTCTGTTCCCATCTTATTTCCGACAAGGGAATTGGCTCGTGTTATTGTTATAACTGCAGCGTGTAAATACCCCCATCACTGGATATTCGGGTTATTTTTGCTTGTAACAGAAACCAAACCTGTTTGATTGGAACACCCCGCAGGTTGCTCAGGTCGCCTTTAGCGTCGCCACCTCTTTTGTCTGTGTCCCGGTTCTGCAACAAATCCGACAGAATTTAAAGTGTTAAAAAAGAAGGGGAGACGATTTCAGCGGGGAGAGTCAGAGGGGGGCGAATGGAGTGAAATGAGAGTGAGATGACAGGAGACTAAAAGGTGTGAGACACCAGCAGTTGGCGGTGACTGACCTTGAAGAGCGAGGGCCGTCTGGGGATGCTCTTCAGCGAGCGAGCGTTGACGCTGCCTCCCCCGTCTCCCTGTGCAACTCGCAGCTCTCTGTGGCTCACCACAGGGGTGGAGGGGAGGGAGTAGGCGTAGCCGATACTGGGGCCATTACTGGCCTGAGAGGAGGAGGAATTGGAGGCGGAGGTGGAGGAGGTCGGGAGGTCAGGATGCAGGGATGGGAATGGAGATGAGAAGAGATGGAGAGAGTGAGGATGGGGTGAAAGACGAAACAGAGTCACAAAAAAGGTGATGATGAGTGACAGCGTGAAGTCTTCAGTCGATCGGTGTGATCGATGGAAACTGATGGATGAAGAACAGGGCGGGCTGTGTTTTCATTGACTAAGGTAAAGTAATCAAACACGACACAAGCATTGGTGTACACAACCTTAGATGATCCTTTGAATGTCATTTACATTTTAAATATTACAATTAAAGCATGTTTTCACAAATAACTTAAACAAAAAGGGATAAAAACAGGACGATATTAACAGTTGGAAGTCGTGTCCAATGTACTGTATTCTACAGGGTAGGCTAATTTTTAACATCAGTGCCTTGATGCCAATAATAGATGAATTTCTGAGATAAACATAAATATAAATACATAAATATTTGGAGTTTAGGTTTTATTTTTATAGTCGCTGGGATATTTCCAGGGATAATGCTTTGGTCCACCAGCACCAATTTGTTAAATGTTAATAATACTTATGTTAATAAGTTATTAATCATGTCTTTTTTATGGTTGTTTTCTGTTTTACTTTGAAGGTTAGATGTACTTCCTGTCTCCATCTCCCCCGACTCCCTGATTGTTTTCAAAGTAATGCACTATTTCCCTCTGAATATCACAAAAAACAAAACAAATATCCTACATTTAGACTTACGTACCTAAGTAAATGTATTGCTTCACACCAACGCTTAAAGCTGCAGAAGTTTTCAAAATGTATTTTTAAAATATACAATATATTTAATCCTCTTTTGATTATATTTGTACTACAAATATACAAAGCCTTGAGGTTAATGCTCACTTCCACCTGCTCACACGATCAGTGAAAGTTCACTTACATATCATAACCTGAAACTGCTCAAGTGTCACTATTTTTGGTCATCATGAAACAACATAGTTCTCGAAAATGAGAAAAAGGAGTTATGATTTCCCAAAAACAGCAACATGATTTATTACTGTATGTTGCTCACCAAAGGGGACTATTTTTCTGCAAACCTGCTCTAAGAGGAAAAATGACCCCAGTGTACAAAAACTGCAGTTCCTCTAATGGCCACTAGAGGGTGGTTCTAGATGAGAGTGAACCTCCATTGTCTCTCATGTTAAAGTGCGCAGATTTACATCATTATGAAGCATATTTACAGCCTGACAAAGGACAGTTTGGGGTCTGATCTTGGATTCTGGAGTTAGAGGCGTGGCTGCTTTGACTAACAAAACTGGCGACGTTAAACTCGACCTCTCCACCGGGCCTGTAATACTGGTGCCTTTTGGAGCGTTTATGCTTTATTTGCCTTTTACTAAGACTTAACTCTAATTAGTAGGTGTCTTTTCTGTGCATTGCACCTGTACATTTTATCTATGCAACATGCGTACGTCACCCTTTTATCTAAATATGGTCACTTCTGGCTACAGAAAACAAAACGGCACCGGTCCAAACGCCATAAGCAACATTTTGTTATTACTCTTGAAAAGTACATTTTTGATTTGTCTTTGAGCCAAGATGTGATGTATTCAATGGACGTCCTTTAACATAAAGAATATTTGCTGATTAAGTAATCACTAAAGTTATTTTGATCCAGTCTGAGGGTAAGTAAATAAATAAATATTTGTGCCAAATTTCCTTGCAATGCATTTGGTAGTTATTGAAATGTGCCCAGTCTGTGCCAAAATCAGCGTGTGCTGCTGACTTATATCCCCAGAGTCTTTCTGCTAGCACAGCTTAGAACAATCTGATCAGCTGGCATTAGAAGAACAGCAGGAGCGCTGCCTTTTAAAACGGTGAAAGAGTGCTTTAATTTTGAAGACAGCATCAGCATAGCAACAGCAGAACACTTTCATAAGTGTCCTATATTTATCATGTCTTATGTAATATCTGTCTAGACCGAAAGAAGATTGTGTTTACTCAAACAGTCGACTAATAACTACCGAGAAGGCGTCACACCTGACTGTCATAGTCGCTGCTCTCCCGTTGTTTCTAACGCAGTTCTTCAAATGTGCTCAGCGTGCTGAACTTTTTGTTTTGGGAGTAAAGTGAATTTAAAGAAGATGTAATCGGCAACGAGGGCCAAGAAATATTCAAATCAATATTTGAATCCGGACAAATAATTATCTGAAGTAGGAAATACATCATAGAATATCCACTCAAAAGTATTTTTGTCCCCGATAAACATGAAGCAAAGTAATTTGGTTAAAATGCAACTAAATATATAAAATCAAAGGTTTATTCATTCAAATAATTAATTATTATGGAAAATAAGCTTAGATGATATGAATGTAAAACAATCACGTAAACTTCATTAGACCAGATTCTGTAAAATTTTATGTTTTACATGGAAAATTTGACATGTAATCAAATTATTTAAAATCCGCATTTTGGGATAAATATTTTTTAAGTGTGTGGTGGAAAGCAATCACTACCGTTACTTCAGGTATTGCAATTTAATTTACTTCTGCTTTTCAGAGGGATATATTGCACTATTACCTCACTGGATTTACTAATATCCACATATCTTTTCATCTGAAACGTGTAGATGGTGAACGAATTCATGCAGAAGAAGAATGTAGAATATATAAATTTATATCTCACAGCAAACTGTGTTGTGCTTTTTTCCAACTCTGAAAAAAATCCTACTTCTGAGAAAATAACTAGAAATTTTGATGTAATAACAGCAAATTCTGACAAAAAATATTTTTTTAAATGGCAAACCTTCCACAGTACACAGAATATTTTGTATGGTATATTTTTACATATTGTTTTAAACTTGAGTTTAGGTTTTGTGTGTATTTGTTTGAAAGCAATACTTTCATTTTCACTTAAGTGGTTACAGCACGTTACAGCGCTCTGTTTTATCCACATAAATTTAAGGATCTCACAGTTTAGCCAGCTTGGTTATAAGCACTGTGCTGTGAAACATACCTGTTAGAGTGCACACAATAATTTACACATTATGGCATTTATATCAATATTATTAATGATCAAATAATAATATCTAATAGATGTAAGTTTTCAGTTAAATATATATATATACACTTTTACATTACAGTGTGTCAACTTTTCTTCTGCATCTATGTGAAGTCAAAGCACAAGATGCCTCAGTTATGAAGCTAGCTTTTTCATATTTTAGAGTAAAAACATAAATTCATTAGATTATTGTATGTCAGTCTAAAGACAAGTATAATAAAGTAGGAATATAGTACTAGGTGCTTTTAATGTGTAATAATAAAGGTCATCGTTATAGAAACTGGCATTGTTAAGATATGGTGCCAGACTAACAGGATATCTGAAGGTGGGAAAAAAAGGTGCCACTTCATTAGGGCTAAATAGTTGGTTTGTGGCTGTTTCACAAACCAACAAAATTAGGAAGTGTGTTCAGTTAGTTTGGTCCCACAACAGAAAGCTTTTATTATACACGACTCCTGGCTGGTGCATTAATGCCCATCTTATTATAAATAAATAGATAAATAAACTTTTGTTTGTGCAAAACTTAATTTTGCAGAAGATGCAGGATATACCTTCAGGTGTAGCCACAGTGATTGACATGTTGCTACCCTGTGATGGTTATGGTGAACATTAAATTCTCCAAACCGGTGGGTAGACCATTGTTGGATATTAAGGAGAAAGTAACGCTCAGTCTAAAACGACCCCATTAAAGAATGCTTTCTTTAGTCGGGAAGAAAAATCATCACATAACTGAACAATATAAACAAGTAAATAAGTAAAAATGTTATTTCAAAAGCAAGTTACCCCCAACAACTGCTGAGCATTTTTTTTTTAAAAAGCTCTATGTGGTGAGATAAGATCTTCTACCACTAAGTTTTGAAAGCGGATCTGTTCTACTTACCAAACAAAAAACGGTTTCATTTTATTTACCACTTTTCTGCCACAGTTTCTTCAAAATGTGTAACACAAAGTCCACCAATCACATGCAAAAAGTTAGGTAGTTACTTAGAAAAAGGCTTGAAAATGTCAGGATTATCAAGATAAAGCTATCAGGGATGTGTGGTTTGTGTTTCATATACCATTAAATGTGCAAATGCATTATGGGGTATCTCCTATGGGAGTGACCCAGCAGTAAAAACGAGAAAGGACGTGTTACCTGTCCAGGGAACGACGCTGATCCAGGTGTGGAGCCTCCTGAGTGACTGGGTGAGTTAGGCAGAGACTTGCAGGCCTGAAGTGCCGCCTGCTTCTTCTGAGCTACAATCTTCTGAGCAGCTGAAAAACAAACACTTAAACAGTTGAGTCTGTTTTAAATGTCAGTGTGTAAATAGTAGTGGGTGGGGGGGTTTTTTAATTTTATTTTCCTTGTGAATCACATCCTTAAGCCTGTTCTTTTGTTTGTGCTGATATCACTTATAAAATGTGAGTCAGCTCACCCTCTGAAAACACTCGGTCAACGTTGAACCCGTAGGTGGCGCAGGTCTCGTAGAAGAGGGAGTGACGCACGTCAATACACAGCTGTCTGGCTCTCTGATCTTCAATCACGCGAGGGTTGGTGCTGCTGATTTTATCTAAAGAAAGAAACAAGATCAACTTTGTAACACCTGCTTGTCCCATAAGCATCTTCTTTTGTTGTGGATGTTACGAACCCATTCCTATGAATGGAACTCGCTGGACACTTTGCACATCTTGCTTGTAATCCTTAATTCTTCATAGCATAGATTCAACTAGGTGCTGGAAACATTCCTCAGGGATTCTGGTCCATATTGACATGATAGCATCACACAGGAAGCTCCTGCCACATCCCAAAGGTGCTCTATTGGATTGAGATCTGGTGACTGTGCTGGGCGTTTGAGTGGAGTGAAATCACTGTCAGGAAACCAGTTTGAGATGATCTGAGCACCACCAACAGCCTGAGCTGCTGATACAAAGCAGGATGGATCCATGCTTTCATGTTATTTACGCTAAATTCTTACTGCACCATCTGAATGTTGAAGCAGAAATCCAGTCTCATTAGAGCATGTGACGATTGTTTGTTGTTTAGTTTTGGTGAGCTCGTGTACATTATAGCATCAATTTCCTGTTCTTAACTGACAGGACTGGCAACCAATGGGGTCTCTGCTGCTTCAAGGTTTGACAGGTTGTGCATTCCCATGATGCACTGAGTGTTTCTTCTTCAGTTACCTTTCTCACTCACTATTTGTTAATACACCTCTCTGCATTGAATCATACTTGTTATTAATCTCTGGCTCTCTTCCACAGCATGTCTTCATCCTTGTCTTCCTTCTCTCACCCTAACCGGTCGCAGCAGATGGCCCCGCCCCTCCCTGCGCCTGGTTCTGCCGTAGGTTTCTTCCTGTTAAAAGGGAATTTTTCCTTCCCACTGTCACCAAAGTGTTTCCTCATAGGGGGTCATATGATTGTTGGGTTTTTCTCTGTATTACTGTGGGGTCTACCTTAGAATATAAAGTGCCATGAGGCGACTGTTATTGTGACTTGGCGCTGCATAAATAAAATTGAAATAAATTGAATTGAACTGCTGCTCACTGGATATTACAGTCTCTCATTACTTAAGCTTAAATGCACTGAGTTCCTGTTATGTGACTGATTAACTTAAGATCGTGTCACATAATAATAATAATAATGGATTGGATTTATATAGCGCTTTTCAAGGCACCCAAAGCGCTTTACAATGCCATTATTCATTCACGCTCACATTCATACACTGGTGGAGGCAAGCTACGGTTGTAGCCACAGCTACCCTGGGGCAGACTGACAGAAGCCAGGCTGCCATATCGCGCCATCGGCCCCTCTGGCCAACACCAGTAGGCGGTAGGGTAAAGTGTCTTGCCCAAGGACACAACGACCAGGACAGAGAGGCTGGGGATCGAACCGGCGACCTTCCGGTTACAGGTGCCCTTCCCAACCCCCTGAGCCACGGTTGCCCATAACTAAGTTAATAAAGGTTTGGGCTCTGAATATTTGAGGGTACATGACTGATTTGTGTGTTTACCTTGTGTGCCGACCACTATGACTGGGATGTCTGAGCGGAAGGCGCTGAGCTGGCTGTAGAGCTGATAGAGCTCCTGGAAACTGGCCTCATTCTCCAGACTGAAGACCAGGATGACTGCATCAGCCCAGCTGCTGAACTGCAGGAGGAAAAGGATAGATGGGCAGATGTTATCTTACTGTGCACTGATGGATGATGAAATGTGTAGTGTTACAGTTCTGTCACACTCACACACACAAACACACACATACACATCATCACAAAGAAGCACCTGTGCATCAGGTGGTCCAGCCTCCTCTCTGATCAATAATAAATGACTCTGACCATCCACCAGCACTTCCTTTTTGTACCGGCCACCTGTCAGGAACAATGACAGTGACAGACAGGTTATTCAGCAGAGTGACACCCCGAGGATGAAGCCATATCACTGACCAGGCTTCTGAGGTGTCTCTCTGAACAGGTTAAACATAATTAAATACAAAACTCACGCACGCAAGAAGCCACTTTTTAGATAGGATGTGCTTGTGTCTTACCATCAGGTTTCTCGACTGCGGAGTAACTGCCTGTGATGTATTTGTTTACCAGTGCCGATTTGCCACTTTTCAGACTCCCCAGAACACCCTGAGAGAAGGAGGAAGGAAATGCAGCACCCACAAGTTGATTCAGGTTCAGCCTGCATGCACATTTACAGCACCATGCATCAAATATAACTCTCAGACTAAATTAAAACGCATCAGAGAGAGACTTTCAGTTCCTCCATCGGATAAGCTTTGGTTCCTTTTAGGCAGTTTAGACTGTCTGTTATTTAATCTGTATTTTCTGCCTGTAGACTGCTTTGTAATCCACATACAGAAATGTGCAGCAGTGAGTAGGTGAAGATAATTCTGACAGTGCTATAAAAGTGCTTCATTGTAATACAATCCGGTAAAAGTCCCCTGTTCAAAAATATACAGGGAAAGTATGATGCCCATTTCTGGCTCCATATTTTTATTTTTGGATTTCACCAGAGAGGCTTTGTACGATTCACTGCTCAGTACGAGGGCTTGGTGCATGCACCTCAGTTCATCTGGTGTCTGAAGCAACCTGTATTGGCACTTAAAGAGCTTGGGAACTAATCTGTACATGGTTCTAAAGCTATTTGTGGCACATAACATTTTATGTGCTCCATTTTTTTAACCAGACATATACAATAGAACAATCAATAACAATAAAAATAAAAATAAAAATGGCTATACCTGAACATTAGTTAATTTGAGATCAGCATTTATTTAATTAACCATATTTTTCCCTTTTTTTTTTTTATCCTTGACTGCTTCAAGCCAACTTCCTTCTGATTGGCTGCCTCTCATAAACCGAAGGTCTGGATGGCAGGTGGGTGGAACTTCTGGGCTCACTGGCAAAGTCTCAAGTCAAGTTGTTTTGTAGTCAGAACATAGAGCTACATTTTGATGGAAGTGCATCAACATGGCAACCAAAAAAAACAATGCAAAAAGTGTTGAGTGTTGTATTTTAACCCAGACAATCATCTTTTGTTGCAGAATGCTGCTCCTCCATGAGCTCGGTTCTGCCGGAGGTTTCGTCCTGTTCGAAAGGAATTTTCCCTTCCCACTGTCACTGAATACTTGCTCATTTTTTAAGAAAACTAAAGCAACTTGAGGCAACTGGTACTGTGATTTGGCACTATTTAAATACAATTTAATTTAATTTAATCTTTTTCTAAACTAAACCCAGTAGTTTTTTATGCTTAAACGTGACCAGATAATTTTGGCTAAAGTGTGAAAAATATGTGGCATACGACTCAAACTTGTGAGTTTGGTGTCAGCAGGGAAATTAATCCCTCGATCAACAGCTCCTTTGGCCTCCAACTGCAATTTTTTTTAAAATTTCGTGTACATGGACCTGAGTCAGTTCATATGAGAGCGGACAGACAAAATGTTTAGGGATATGAAAATAAAGGTGGGAAATTTTAAGTCCAGGACTATGAATCAGTGGTCATAACTATATAACAAACTATCGTGAGACTGCTTTGTGTTGTACTGCCAACAGTGAAGACAGGTGTGTGATGGCAACCTTAGTATCTCTCTGAGAATGTAGGTAAATGTACTCGTTGTTTTCTTGGGTAAATCTAGGTTTGGGACAAATTTTCAAAGCTTTTTGGACTGTTTTTATCTATTGTGATTTTTTTGATCCTGTACAGTGTTTATTGTCTTGGTGACCAATGAAATAAAGGTTTTGGATTTTTACCCATTCATTTATTTGGGAGGTTCAAAATAACAGCAAAGATGGCTGCTGAGTTGCAAGACATGCTTCTGTTAGTATGCGGATTTCACTGCTCAGGTCACAAACAATGCCATGTCATATCATTTCTACTAAGTTACACTCAAAGGGGGTGAACAAAATTAAGATTGTCCATTCAAGTCCAAAGTACTACCAATATATACATGAGCAAGTATTTTCCACCAGAAAAGTTAATTAGCAGCTATTCTGATACTTATTTTCTTGCTAAAATGCCAGTTTTTTAAGATTCCAGCTTTTCCGCTGTGCGGACTTGTTCTCTTCCCTTTTCATTACTTTAATAGCTTCAGTTGTTTAAACAAAAACAAAAAGGCATTGTTCACTTTTTACTGTGGGAAACTGTGAGGAGATTTTCACACCATTGTCTGAAAATTTGCAACTCAAATGAGAAGATAATGAGCATCAGCATCCATTATGAAAACCACGATTAGTTACAGTTAAAATTAGCGTCACATCCAACAACCAAAACAGTAAAATGCCGTTTAAAAACGAACTCATCAGCAAAAACAGTTACAAAATAAATTAACATGATGTTAGTCAGAGGGCTTGTTTGGCTATTTGAGTGTTTCTACTTTTAATACTTTGCCACAGAACATTTTTAATGCAGGCCTTTTAATTGTTATTTAGCATCACTGCAGTGCAATATGAGTACCTTAATTCACAGGTGCACTTAGACCCTTTTTAGAGGTCCTCAAGTGCTAATTTCAGTGATGCAGATTTAAAACACACCTTAACTAAAATATAGCAAAGTACAAATTGTTCTGATAATGTGGGGACATTGCTGTGTCTGCTTATTTTCATTTGTTCTCTAAAGAGTGTCAAACACGTTTGCTAATATAGCTTAAACCACCAGAGATTATTAGCTCCTTTTAACCTTCTGATCCACTAATCTGCTGGTATATTGCGAGTTGCCAGCCAAGGAGCTGATGTGCATTATTATTTTAGTTTGTTAAAAATTTCTATTCCTATTCTGATCAAATTGGGCTTCAGTGTTTGTTTACAGTACAGCTGATATGGTTTGTGTTTAAGGTTACAGTTTATGTCTTTTATTCACTGTAACATTTAAATTCACCAAAAATTATAACAGTGTAGCTTCTGTTTTACACGCATTCATTGATGATGATTTTCACTAAGCTGTCTGCTGTACTGTTGTCGATTGTGCAGCCCCCACCTGCTCTTATATTTTTTGTCATTTTCTAGTGTCTAGTTGAGTGAGAAGGATGGAGAGAGAGGGGGGACAGAGAGGTTGTAGAATGAGAGAGCAAAAAGTGAAGTTAGCTGGAAAAACAAAAATTATTTTACACAAAGTAGTTTTTCATGCATGTCATGGAGGCTTTGTGTGTTTTCCAGACACACAAGTCTGCATAATAAAAGGAGGGTTTGTACTGTTTGAATTAAAACACTTTAAAACAACTCTATTACCAGTTTGCTTTGTGTACAGGTCTGCGGACTGGCTGGGTGGTTTCCCAGTGTCTGTACTGAATAATGATACTTTAAGTGCTTGATGATTGGGTGGACTGCCTCTATGTGATTAACAGACTGAAATAATGTTGAGCATGTTTCTTATCTTATCTGCTTTTTCACAAATGGTTCTTTAACTTCTATAATGACTGAATCTTTGCCTAAAGGCTCCACCCTAAAACGGGTCGATTAGATTGAACTCTCTGACTTTTCACTCTAAAAAGTAGTACTAGTTTCACTCTTAGACACAACAAAAGGTCATCCAGTTAACTAGGCTGCTTCTGAAGGTACCATTGTTATGTTTATCCAATTTAATTGAGAGTGAGAACTCGAAAAGGGCTGATTACATTTAGAAACAGCATGTTCCATTAATATTAATTACAAGGCACTGCATACATGACATTTTGATTGGGAACTGAGCCCCCCTAATAGTTTGAACCTACACTCGCCCCTGAGTTAGTTTAAGAATTTGAATACTTTCTCTACCTCTGCACAAACGTCCTGCCTAGGTAGGAAATTCATCCCTGCAGACAGAACTCAGGGCTTAAAAGAAATAATCATCTTTACCTTTTTAAGCTCGTAATATCCAACAAATCTCTGCTGACCTGCTTTTCACGGTCCTTGACTCTTGTACAGTATTTTTGGTTCCTGTTTTGAATTCTTTGATATCTATTCTTATTTCTTATGCTTCTGGACTTCCTGTCGTCTGTTACCCTTACCTCCCTCTGTCTTGTCTGTGTTCAGAGACAAGCGAAGCGTTTTCCACTTCCTGTTTTATTTTGGTAACTGCTTTTCGTTCTGTGCCGCCTCTGCTTTTCTTTTCATTCTAACAGTGTCAAAGAAACATTTACAAGTACACCGAGTACTGATTCATTTGGTGATGTTGGTATGGTACGGCTCAATAAGTCGCATATATAAATGAGCAGAGAAACGATATCACATTTTTTTCATCTGATTTTAACTAAAAACTCTGAACCTGTTACACATCAGGTGATGTCTTCAGCATCAGTTACCGTGGTGATCTAACAGGTAAAGAGAGAGCCACTTTTATGACACTGAAAAAACTGGCTTTAAGCTCTTTTAGCTGGCTAACCCATAATTCTCATTTTATAGCACATCCCTCCAGTTTACCTGGTGCTTGTTTTGGATTCCTGCTTTGTTTCCTTTTGGTGATTTTTTGGATTTTATTTTGCAGCTTTTTTGTTATTTTGTTTCCCTCTTTGTCCTGGATCCCGAGGGTGCTCTCTCATCTCAAATTAAAATCTCAAATTAAGGTTAGAGGGTATGTTGTACCAAAAATTGTGTAATTTTAGTATCTGTTTAACACACCAGAAGAAGAATCTTACAGCAAAACATAAGATGTGACATATTTTGTTTCTAAAAGTCTTCTCTTCAAAGTGGTTCACTGATGATTGTTTAATTTTTCATTAAAAAAAAAACAAAAAAAACCATATATATATATATATATATATATATATATATATATATATATATATATATATATATATAAATTGCATTAGCCTCATCTCCAATACAGGTAATTAACTATAAATTTCTGTAATAAATTCCTCTTTTTCTAATGTGGTCTGGCAGTGAAGGGGGTTTTCTCACCAGTCTCAGCTCGGGGATGGATCTGCTCAGCGTCCACTCCTGGCTGTTGGCAATATTTACTAGAGAGAGAGACAGACAGGGACAAACAGTCAGCGAGGCAGTGACACATCATTTAGATTATATACAGTAAAAAGGGCAGCCATCTTAACAGCCTGTAGGAGGGCAATAAATCACACAGCTGCTGCGTGACTGGCCTCACGTGTGGCCTGGCAGGTCGCCTTAATGAATATAACCTTTCAGTCACGACGGGGGATCCAACAAGGTGGAGCCACACAGCTCTTTATCCACTTTGCTCTCCCCGTGCTGGAAATGATGGGCAGCTGTGCGCTGAGCGATGGAAACCTTTAGTGTTCAACTTGCTGCTGCTCAAAGATGTCAGGCACCTTTTTAGGTTTGAACTAAAAGAAATTACAGCTAAATATATTTATATTTGACTCGTGATGAAGTTATAACCTGGAGACATGCGGAGGTGAAACAGCTATAAATAGCATATGAGAGAAAGTAAAGTATGATCACAAAAATAGAATGACTTCAGTGACTCAACCGCATTTCTGCCTGACAGCTGGCACAGTTTCTACCAAGCAGCAGCCTCCAGAGGTAAACAACAAACAAACAAGGCACACAGAAGTGCCCAAAAACTGTGATTCCTCTAATGAACTGCCTGCAAAACCAATCAGTTTCCACAGACCCCCCACCAGTAATAACTATACAGTCATGAAGAAAATCATGTTTACAGCCAGATATGAAAATAAACAAATAAATAAAACATTTTGGTCTGTTTAGCTGATTTCTGTTATAGTTTTCAGAGGTCTTTGTCTTTTTTTCCCCCCTGTCTTCTGTGTTTAGTGTCAGCCGTTGTGTTTCAGTGCTCTCCCATGCCCTGTTTTGGTTTTACTACCTGCTTTTTGTTCCTTTCATCTGCTTTGTGATTGTTTGTTTGTGCCTTATTCCCTCATGCATCTTGTTTTACAATCAGCCTTCTGTCTATACATAATCTCCGCTCTCCCTCTGTCACTGTTGGATTGTCTGCTTGTCTTTTGTGGATTTCTGTGTTCCTTATCTTCAACCCCTTGTGCCTTAAATGGCTTGTTTGGGGTTTTTTTAACCAAATGTTATTATCTGGACTTTTTATATGAAATAAAACTGCCTTTTTGTTTGCCTAAATTCTAGTATATCACCAGTTTGGATTAAACTTAGGGCTCTGGCTATCTTAAATCACCAGTGTGCAGTTGCTATCTGTCTGCTCGGCTTCTCTGAGTGAAGCCACCGAACTGGACCTCTACACCAAATTTCTGCCTTCTGGAGCATTTTTAATGGTATTAACTGAGAGATAATGTGACCTGCTGTGCAAAGTTTGTGTATATTTTATTAGTCTGTCCATCTTTGAGGCTTTGAGTCCAAGTTCAGTGGGACACGATACGGTGACTACATTCATATATTAAATACTTTACACATTATGCTGTGATTAGAAGTTTGTTTTAAAGTTCTCAAATTTAAAGGAAGGTTATTGTTTAAACTAAAACTCATAATCTATGCATGTATCTGTCTATGTCATAGAAAGTCAAGAGATCAAGATCATATAAATGTCTGGTTTGTTTGGTCAGCAGCCCAAAATTCAAAAAATTCAGTTTTCATTTGATATAAATAAAATAAAACAGCTGGAATTACTGGAACTATAAATAAAAAAGTATGAAAAGTTATTTGGGGTTCCTTTCCTCTTCAGCGACATATCTAATCGACTAATTTTAAAGTCATCAGGGGCCAATTTTAGCTGCAAACTTGGCTTGAAATTGTGTCTGTGATCGTGGCACACAGTCGTCTGCAGTGGTTCGGTTGCAGACAGCTGTGCCAGCGTTCCTATTGGGCAAAAGAGGTGTCATACACCCGATGTGATGCGATGCCCACACCCAGAAACCCAGCTGCAGCTCCAGAGCCATCGGAGGGAAAGACAGACAGAAAAATTGATTCAGAGACATAAAAAGCATCAGTGGCCAGTTTAGGTGCTCTGTCTGGGAACCCATCAGTGCTCGTCTAATGACCTATCCTCTGGGGGCAGCGGCTGATGTTTCAGGGCTTCCGGTGTAACCAGCAGATGTTTCGAAATCTGATAGTTTGCCCTAAACTTCCCGTTTCACAGACTACATGTGATTTTACAATTTTACTATGAATACAGACATCAGAGGGAACCTACTATGCTTTCCTGTAATTTTTTTTGTCATACTGTTACGATGGTGGACACGTGTATTAAACATGGCCAAGTTTCAAATAATTACATCAGTGTGGCCCTTTTATGGTCATCTCACTTTTAGCCTATCAGAGATCACAGAGCTTATAGGCAAGGAAAGAGAGCTAAGGGTTTGTTTCAGGCTGCAGACAGGTCAAATGCTGGTTTCAGCATTGCACTTGGCTCAAAATGCTCTTTTTTTTCCTCCACTCTCCTCATGGATTGTTTACCTGCATGCAGCCAAACCCAGTCAAACATGTTTGGTTTATACGGCTCAGACAACAAACAGTAACCAAAAAGCTTCTGAGACCAAACATTGCTCACAGATATCTGCAAACTCACATGCAGATACAGAGTGTGTTTACAAAGATTAGAGGAGTGAAACACGACAGTCCTGCAGTAACACCTCATAAAAAAGGATTTACTGAACGACTGTCGTGTTAGACTGGATTCATATTTTTGTTAGGTGTATGTATTAAGGTGACAATAGAGTCTGCTGACATGGTAGCAGCTCAGATTGAGTGTACTGTAATGCTAAAGCCAGGATAAGCATGCTCACAGTAGCAGCATTAATTCTGATGTTGAGCAGGTGTCAAGCAACCTTAGTTGACAGGTAGCACTCTGGACTGAAGCCATGTCATTAATCCTGTACACGCTTTGTAGAAGTAACATCTCTATCTCATCAAGGTGGTTATGACTCTTTCTTTGTTAGCAGGAAAAAAGTTATGGAGTCCTTTGGACAACAGTTTTAGAGGCGGGGACTCGCCCAACTTGGAGTTGATTAACTTTTGGACTTTTTGGACACAAATACGGATCAAATTGAAAAACAACTGGGAAATATTGTCTTGCTGCATAGTGTGGAGGAGATTTTCAGCCTTGGTGGAGGTACATAGTCTTAAGCTAGTCTTGTACAGATGGGGGCTTTGTCTTGTTAGCCTCAAATATTCCGATAAGATTGAAGATGAAGATCTGGAGCCTGAAACAGTGATGACTGTGCTGCCTGAGGCAGATCAGTACGCACAGCTGCAGAGATATCTGCACAGGGCTCCATCTCCATGGTTAAAAAAAGTTTTACACTTCTTCTTGCTGTGGGTTGATTGTAGATTGGTTCGCAACCAAGATTGCTGCAGAGTGGCTTTCCTCTCAAACAACACTGAATCTTCAGCTTCAAGCTGCAGTAGTTGCTAAGGACCACTAATGCCTCTACAAGGCTTTTTCAGTTTTTATAATGGTAGGCATTACTCTTGATTCAGGAGCCACGCTGCCTGTGTTCTCCTTTTTTTTCTGATAAAGAAAAAGCATTTATCAGAAAATACAAAAGCAGGAAAGGAACTAGAGGAAGACAACGGGAGACCGGGAGGTTTTGGCAGACTACCCTGATAGATACACTGCCCATTATCCTCAGTGTGAATGTGTGATGTGTCCTTCAAAAACAGATGATGATTAAACTCAGGCCTGGTTCTAAGTCTAATACCACACACAGCGATGATGTGTTTCACACGATTAAAAAAGGCACTTACACACGAGCTGTTGCTGCAGGCAGCTCCCTCAGAAAAAGGCCAACTCCTACCACACACACACACACGCACACACACACACACACACACACACACACACACACACACACACACACACACGCACACACACACAGACTTTGCATGTCTTTGTCTGTCTTTCTGACTCAAAGCTCTCTTTATGGCCTGCTGCTGGTGCCAAAAACGATCAGACAATGTGATCCTTCTGCTGCTTCGACACACACATGTCTACGTAAAGCCAATTATCCACAGTCCCCTCTCCAAACCAATCACGAGTGATCCCTCACATCCCTCGTGTGCAGCCTGTAGCTGACATCCAAAACTTAATTCTGTTTTTAGGAAATTTTGTCTCTCAAGCATGTGTCGCTGCACACACACATACATCCACACACACGCGCGCGCACACACACACACACACACAAGCACACCTCCTCCACCCTATGTTTCATCAGGCTCTATAGCGGCAGCAGCAGAAGCAGCAGTCCTGCCGGTTGCCATGGCAACACTTCCTCCTGCATTGAGTATGTGTGTGAATGTGTGTGTGTGTGTGTGCACAGTCGGCAAGGCTGGTCTGACTATTTGAGTGAATCCACAGTGTGCATGTGTAACAGTGTGAATACACAATGAGTGAATGAATACATAAACACACACACACACACTCCCTCGCTCGCTGGCTCCCACAGGCCGACACTCGCTTCATCTTTGAGCAAACATGTTGGTGAAAGAGATGCACTGTTGTACGCTGCAGCCACTCAACTAGCAACCCAACAATCCTGAAGCTTAAAAAAGGCACACGCGAGGTTCACACGTGAATTTAAATTCAACCTGACGGAGACAAAGAGGGTGAGAAAGAAGGTGCAAAAAAAAACAAAAAACGAGCTCCTTATAGTGGCAGATCATGCAGTGGGTGGACTATCAAAGACAGGATTAGAACTGTTCTTGATTAGCTGTGAATCACTTCCCTTTTTTGACGTGGGTGAACGAATATCATCTTATGTCTTTCCTCTTTTCTAATCGTTCCAGCTTTATGGAGCGACGCAATCCGACCACCAGCTCCTCTCCCCTTTGGCTTCATTAGGAGATTTAAAGGCATGCTGGGAACACTGCTTAACTGTGTGTGTGTTGGGAGTGTTAGTGTCAGTGTTTGTGCGTGCAGATTACCCCTCCAGCGATGTGAAATTGGCCCCGCGCTCTGAGGGGAATTAGGTTAAAACTGTCCGAGATGATTCTATTGTCAATCCTCAGATCAAAGAACTTCATCTATCATCAATTTGCAGATGCACATGGCTTTGGGGAAACGTGACAGTGTTAAAGCCTGCAGACAGATTCTGTGCAGGCTTCTTTAAAAAGATCAACCCCACCCCACCCAACTCGTTTCTAATGGATGCCTGTGCACAGATGAAGGGGCTAGGCTGATAAATGTCTGTCTGAAGGATGGATTTGAAGTTGAAGAGGTGAAAGTGTTTGTGACCTCCTACCTTCCTCCTCACTGGAGTCTCGCTGTATATAGACGGGAGGCGCTGTGGAGGATGACCCCGCTGCCCCCGAGCTGCTCTTTGTGAAAATGCCACTGATGAACTTGAGCATCTTTCTGTCTTTAGCAGAGCCTCTTTGGCCCTGCTGTCCTTGCTGAGCTTCTCTTGCCAGGCCCAGGTCTTCAGAGAGGCTGTTCAGGTCACTGTTATCCAGCGTGCGGCTTTTACCTTTGCGAGCCGGTTTGGGGGCCTGGGTAGGAGGTGCAGGTAGGGAGGTTGAGCCGCTCTTTAGCCTGTCCTTTCTGGGGATGTCTCTCATCACTGCAGCCATGCCACCTCCAATCTCCAGCTGTATTCCAGTTTGAGCCTCATCCTGCAGGTCCCGCCATCCTTCGGTCCTGCTCGCCTCGGCCCAGGAGGCCCTGCAGGGGCCTGGCGAGCGCGTCGTCACGCGGCAGTCCTTGCGATCAAGGCTCTGGGCTGAGGTAGGGCTGCGTTCTCTACCCTCCCGGGAGTCGCGGCCACGGGTGGCCACGCTGCTGTGAGACTTGAGCAGGCTCACGGGCCGCTGTCCTGCAGGGCGGATAGGGAGGCTGGTCCTGGTTGGGGTGCGGCTGGGCTCGGCCACCTCCATAGGGGGTGTTGTGGTTAGAGATGGAGACCTGCATTGCTTTGCCTCCGGGCTGGAAAACGGCTTCTCGACTACATCTGCTGACTTTGTCTTCTGAATTGTGACTCTCTCAGCAGGTAAGGGGATAGAGAGGTTGCATGGTGGCTTTTCAGCCACTTTACTGGGGACATTTGAGGGTAGTTTATCTGTCAGAGGGCTGAGGGATCTCCTCTCCCCTTCCTTGAGTTCATCAGTGCCTCCTTTCACAATGACAGCATCTTCAGCTCTTTGTGGTTCCCCTAAAACCACTCCAGCTCCATTTTCAGTCTGTGTGGAAGCTCCACCTTCAGCTTCCACTCTCTCATCTCCCGGCCTTTCTCCTGGTCTGACCTCCACCTCATTTCCCTGGTTGCTGTTCTTGGCCTCATCTCCATTCTCTTCCACAGCCTCTACCTTGACCAGGGTGAGGGAAATGAGGTAGGTGGTGCGTTGCTGCAGGGCGCCGCCTCCACTCATGTGGTCAGGCTTCAGTAGACGCACAGTAGATGAATGAAACCAGACAGAGCAACATGAACAACTGACGCTTTGCCAGCGTGTTCGGATGTGAAACAATCTGACGACACGACAAGGACGAAAAACTTACACGGAGGAAGATTAAGTTTCTCCTCGGAAGACACAACAGCAGAGAGACTCTTGGGCTCATCCATCCCCCAAATCCCTCTTTCTTTGTTTCAGATTTTAATATCCGTCACGGATTTCTTCTCTCACTCTAATTGTCATTTCTCTGTGATTCAAAAACGAAATCCACCCTTCCTGACAACCTTCAGGACCACTGTCAGTACAGTGAAAGCAGCTCTTTTGTTCCTAGAAAACACCCAATTAAAATTTATCCACAACACATGCATGCAGCTACTGAGACAAAAATATCTTCATTATGGTGTCTGATGCCTCATTCTTTATGGTAATCATTTACATGACCTTTTTTTATGTGCAGCACTCCCTCAGCTTACATGTTGCTCAGTCCAACCGCTTCAAAAATCTTGATTCATTCGGAATAACAGCTGCCCTGCATCATACGTCATCAAGGATGTACTGGAGAGCAGCTGTAAAGTGAAAAGGTGAAGTCTTTAAAAATTCATTAGTGTCATCCTAAAGCAGCATGGCACAGTAACCTCCCGAGCTGAATGCAGTCCAGTCCAAATCATGGGCTCTCATTGCACACCTCACATGCGTGTTGACAGCAGCATCCATTCAGAGAGCGTGGCGGCAAAAAGGCAGGCAGGCTCACGGAGACGCACAGGAAGGACACCGATGAGGGCTGGAGGGGATCGGGAGCAGAAGCCAGCAGAAGACGGATGGAAATCTGGGGAGATGCATGACCGAGCGAGGGCGCGTCCGGCCATCACGCCCCTCTCACTGTCTCCTGGGCAGCCAGTGTCCTGTGAGCGCATCAGGCGCCAAGCACAAGTGGAGACGCTGAGGCGAGTCACAGCTCCTCGACTGCCTGTGAAGCCTTCTGACAGAGACACCGTGGCACAGGTTCAGCGAGTCCAAATCTCATCACGTACACACACACACATGCAACACACCCTCACACATGCACAGCTCTCCTCTCTCGCACTCTGCATTTCTCTCTCCTCTCCGTTCGCTGATAGGAATCTCCAATGTCCCTCCCTCTACATGCCCCTCCTTGTTCCAATAGGCGATCCATACAATGCAGAGCGATCCTGCTTCTCTTCCCTCGCCTTCCCCTCCTCTATTTTCTCTCCCTCTGCTTCTCCTGCTGCTCCTCTCAGACGGTGCAGGGTCCCTGCTTTTTTACGGCTCATCCCCATCCCCTCCCTTCCATCTTTCTCCCTGTGTGCCGGAGAGGATGAGGAGGGGGTGAGAGGCAGGGACTGGTGGTAAATCATCAATGCACACACACACAAACTGGACCTGCTAAATGAGGGGAGGCTGCAGGAGAAGAGATCAGTGGTAAGGAGAGGCAAGTGTGCAGGGTTCAGCCGGGTATGACAAAGAGTGGGAAAAGGATGCACGTATGTGTGTGTGTGTGTGTGTGTGTGTGTGTGTGTGTGTGTGTGTGTGTGTGTGTGTGTGTGTGTGCGCGCACGCAGAAGGAAAAAAAAGGCACTCAGGCTGGGTGTTTTTTCCAAGTGCCAGAAAATCTTCATCAAGATCATTCAGCTGTCTATTTGTGTGAATGTGTGTATGTGTGTGTGTGTGTGTGTGTGTGTGTGTGTGTGTGTGTGTGTGTGTGTGTGTGTGTGGCTTCGTATAGCTCCTCCTCAGTAGGAGGCTTGGCTTGTTTGTTGCTAAGGTGTTACAATCTTCCTGGCTCTGGTGGCACAATCATCTCCTCCATGTCCTTCCTCCTCCTCCTCCTCCTCCTCCTCCTTCTTTCCCTCTGTACATTCTTTATCACAGTGGCTCCCTGGATATAAAAAACAGTCTTTCTGAACATGTGTGTGTCCATGTGTGTGTGTGAGTGAAAGAGATTTCCTGTGAGTGTATTGATCTGTAGTGTATTGCCTTTTACGGCATGTGTTCATTAGCAGAAGTGGGTGGGCTCACAGCATGAGAGGATAAGAGGGTATTGGACATCAATTTTTGAACCGCAGAGTGGAAAATATGACCAGAATAATTAATCACACATGTTTTATTTGCACTTTTTGCACGTAATGAAAAGGTTTTCTTTGTGTTTTAAGATACAGGAAATCACCTGTGAGTGAAACTTGTGCACAAACAGCACATGGAAAAAAGACTTGTCTGCTATTTTCATAATTACACCTTCACTGTTCGGAAACTAGTGCAAAAATGCAAGAACATCTTGATGAAATGCCATATATAAAAAAATAATTTTTAAAAAAACTTCCAAATATTCACTCTGATGTAAGACAACTGAAAACAGAAAATTCACACATTTGAGGAGATTGAAAGATAGATTTTTGTCATTGTTCTCCTTCAAAACTGAAATTTAATATCAAAATAGTTGCTGATTGATCTTAATCTCGCTGGCGAAGACGAAAGCGCAAGAGGAACTGCTGCAATTATGCTGTGTGCAACACCAGAAGCACTGCAGCAAACATGATTACACATCCATCTTGTGAGTTATTACCGGGTGTAATTTTGTGTTAATTACTCTCTGATTAAAAAAAAAGTGAAATCAGAGGATGTCTCCCGGCACGGTTGCACCACTCTCAGCCTCCCACCATCATCCCATAATACAGGATGTGACTGTCCACCTGCTCAGCCCGCTCCCCCTCCCTTCCACAGTCAGCGAGAGGGCAATAACTACTCGCGCTGAATACAAAGGACCTCTGACAACCAGCCTTCTGCTCAAGGGGAAAACACACGACCTGAGAGCAGCGGCGGCCGATGCCTCAAACACCGAAGAGGAGTCGCGATAAAAAACCTCAGACAGGAAGATCAAGCTGAGCTGATTTTTAAAATGACACACACACACACCGAGTTGTGACATTATGTGAATGTAAAATCCATTTTTAACAAGTGCGAGCAGGGACATGACATGCCAGTGGGAGTTAAAGTGCAGGCTGGGGTGCTGCAGTTGGTGAATCTCATTATTGGGAAACAGACACCCACATGTAAAACAAAATTAGGCAGACACACATAAATACTGTCACTGGCATGCATGCAGACAAAGCTACCCCAAGACAAACACACACACACACATACACACTGACACTCATGCAGCGGGTGCTGTCAGATGGACTGTGGCCAAGGGCAGTGGTCATGCTGGGTGATTTTTTATTTCTCCTTCACTATGAGCTGCCCTCACTCTCTTCCCCCCACCTCAGCCTCTCGCTCTGCTGCCGTGCTGCAGTGAACACCAGTCAGATTCACATTTAAATGTCTTCATTTAGCTCCCAGGAGCACCTTTTTCTTCTGCCTCGCCTCTGCCTTTTTTCAGCCTTTTCCTTGGCACACAGTCAGTCGACCACGTCCCACTCGCTTATTAAGTCCAAACGAGTGGTGGCTCTCTTTTTAGCAGCAGTGAACTCTCACACTCACAGATCCAGGCCCCCGCCGAGGATACGCTGACTTTGATCCTCACTACAGCGCCAACACTCCAGCAGCCTAATTACACAAAAAATTCAGCTGAATGTTTTTAGTGGTAGGGGATGCCTCTGAGAGTGTGTCAAGATCTGCCAGGCCCTAAAAAGACCTCAAAGCTCAAGAGAATCCATCAGGGTGCCTATGACCTTCAGTTCACAGACGAGCAGAGCAACAGGCTAACATGTAACCCTGTTAGGTCACAGTATCCCAGCAACCCTATACCCTTACCCATTATGTTAGGAGAACAAAATAGATTTTTGGAAACACAAACTTATATAATTTTCAGTGTGTGTTTGTCAAAGTGTTTATTTTTCATCACCTGAGTACAAAGATTCAGAAGGACTAACTTCAAACGATGATGGTTAGCTCATCATCAGCGACCCAAACTACAATGGAAATCACCTAAAAACACTGGGATTAATGGTCTTTGCACATCTTGTTGAGCTGTTACGTGACAAACAAACAAAAAGTTAACAGCTGTGTTTCACTTAAATGGGCGAAATGACACACCATGTTGCTCAAATGCATTTTCCCCAAGTTTTTCCATAATTTTAAAGTGAACAAAGATCCAATTGTTTTAGATGAGTTATTTTACAGAAAATAAAAAAGTGTGCATAACTGAGATTTGCTCTGAATAAAGCAGTGGTTGTGATTTTTTCTTTTCTATTGGAGCGAAAAAATGATAATAATGTAGTCTAACCCGACTGCACCTCCTCTTGGATCTGTTTTCAGGCATCAGAAAATCTATCTGGTTGTGTTGTGTTGATACAGTGGATTAAGCAAAGGTCTTTCACCTGAAAGGGTGGAGTTTCAATCCTACATGAAACAAAATTAAGAGACGAACCTTTTATTTATTGTGACGCACCTGGACAGGACTCTGCTTTTCTCGGAGGAGATGCATGAAGAAAAAGGAGGAGGAGAGCTGCTTGGATTTGAATTTTGGCCTTTTCTAGATTTCTGCTTAGTTTAGCTTTAATCATGAGAAAGATAAGAACAGTGACCAAAGTAATGCTAGCAAAATTCTGAAACTTGAAGCAACGGCACGAAAAAGAGTTAAACTTCTCTCAACTCTGAGGTGATGACCAAGGTTAGCAAATGATAGCTATGATTGACTTGATAGGGTTGTTGAATTCATAGGTCAGTTAATCCCAAAGTGCATTCACTGACCCCCTTGTGGACCATGAAGGTACTGCAGATAGGCCTTGACTAGCGATTTACAATAAAGGAATTAAACATTTTTATTTTCACTTAACTGAAAATCTTAATTCTTATTAAAAAAAAATCAAAACAGATATGTATATATACTTTCTTTTTACTTTTCAAGCTTAATTTTGCAGCAAAAAATTAGAAGATAAAATTTTTGTAGGCTAAATTAAACGATAATTTTGGTTTAAATCTAATGGACAAAATTAATTGGGATTGGCTTTAATACTTAATGATGATGAAAGCTAAAGAAAAATATAGATGCTTAGAATTCATACTCGGACATAAAGCTTACTCTAACCTTAAAGCCTGGATCTGTTAATTAGTAAGTTAATGCTATTTCAAAATAACAAGGTCAGTTCATGGGGGGGAAGTAGGTGGCTAGACACCCATCAGTTACCAATATATATATATATATATTTCTTTTGAAAACCAGCCCAGCATTTGAGAGGGTTTGTGCTCGGGAACTAGATGCATTAAATCCACACCCCTGGTCTCTATGCAAGCATAGTCTCAGCCATTCCTATTTTAATGGTGAGCTGTTGTCCGTCTTTAAGTACGGGCTATGGATGGATCTGTTAGCAGCTTGCAGACATCTGCAGTTGGCAGATACACGGCCTTATAAAAAGAGATCAGTGAACTAAACTGTGTACGTTGTTTAATATCAGAATATCCTTTAAAGCATTGCCTCTCACAGTCGGTCTGTGGGCCCGTGGGCAGCAAAGAGAGACTGATACTACTCGCATACTACTGCACATTTCATTCATCCACAGCTGCACAGGATGACACCATGTGAGCGTTTCCTTTCATGTTGAAACTCCTGTAGCTGTCACAGCAGACTAAACAGTTCACCACACTGCAAGTTAACGGTAAATTTCTCATTCGTTCATTTTTCCACTTTTGTTTTCGATTCAGTCCATTTCCGAGGAGTGTTGAGTTCCTCTTGTTTAGTCCATAGATGTTTAGTTTGATTTTATGTTTATTCAGTGTGAGTTTGCGGTTCATCAAGGGAAGATCTAAAAAGAATTGGTATTAAAATTAAAACTATGCTCAGTGAAAATATGAGACCCAAACTATATATCAAGCCTCTTCATGTTTGTTATACTTCTAAAATTATATTGACTTGCCAAAACTAGAACTAAAGTTGTTTCCTCTTTTTCTTTTAAAACCTGTTTTACTCAATTGCCAACATAAACCAATGTCATCTGAACAGAGGACTAACTGAAAGTGTTTGATGTGTTTTTCTCAGTTGCACAGAAGCAATGATTCAGTGATCAAAGCTTTGAGAGTCCATCAATTCACAGGTAGTGAGAAGCAGGGTACACAGTGGACCGGTCATCGGCCAATTACACTGCTTGAAAAATAACCGTTAACCTAAATGGTGGTCTTATGCGTAGTAGGTACCGAGGTGGGGCTGAAAGTAACACCAAAGTGTGGGAATTGCAGAAAAGTAATTTATCATTCAAATGTTTCAGGAAATTGCATTACTACTCCTGTTGTGGTGACGCCAATAGTGTTAAACAGAAACGGAAATCAGCGGAAAGCATCTTAGCAAGTTCTCTGAATCTTAACTAATTACAAAATACTCTAGATGTGAAGGTGTTGTGCCTTTAAAGAGTCACATATAGCAAGAGCAGGCTGACTTAACTTCTACGTTAAGTCAAACTTTTTGCTTAAGATGTCTGAGGCTCCTAATCATCAGTTTTATAAATGTGTGGTTAATTAAATTTAACCTTCTTCTTTAGGATTTACTTCTTTACATGAAAGGAAATGGAAACATGAACGTGTTTGGTTTCTGATTGCTTTTTCTTAAATATGCAGTGGTTAGGCTAGCTGAGATTAAGATGAGCTGTGTGTTTGCCATGCACTAAATTGACCTTGCCCTACTTTGCAACACTTGATATGGTGAGTACAATTAATTGGCATACTTAAATGTGCTTTAAGAATTTATTGAGCACTGTTGTTGTGAATTGGCACTATACACATAAAAACTGAAGTGAACTGAACTGACAATGCAACATCAAATTGTAAAGCCGGGGCCTTTCCACACAAAGCTTTTTTGTGCTCTTGTTCCTTTAACTTAAACATACAATTTTAGTACTTCCCCTACTTTTACATGTCACTTACTGTGCACTACCTTTCCACAGAAATCTAAAAACAAAATCACAGGTAGATCAACAGTAACTCGTGTCACATTAACGAGAAAAGGTGGGAAGTAGCATGAGGAAATGATGTAAAACTGATCAGCGTTACATGTAAGGCCCTGTTTATTTGAAAGGAAGTGGCTTTGAGGGCAGTTGCAGATTGGCAGAAAGGAAGTAGGCCGCACAGCAGGTTTTATGCTGCTGCCATGGCGATGGCTGCCGAGGAGGTGTCACCATTGGTTGCTCATGTCCAGAGCCTGGCTGATAAATAAATGCCAGTACACACCAGCAGCAAGGTGGTGAATTTTTTCCCTCAGAGTAAAACGATCATGGAAATGAGCCTCTTTTTCACCGAAGAGCCACACCGACTGACACAGGAAGTGAAGGTTAAGATATAAATCACCTACACTGTCTTGTTCTCACCCACCATAGCATTAAAACTTATAAAAGGAAGAGAAACTTATCACTTGTAAGTTGTTTTGCCATGTTAACACGCCAAGAATAACACTAAAATGAATATCCTGTTATTGTGACAACAGCTTTGGCAGTTTACAGGTAAAGGTCAATCACAAAGAGCAGCCAAGCTTAAGAAAGAGGAACTTACCTTGAATACTGTGGAGGTAAACTTTAAGGCCCGAGCGCAGCTGTTGATCCCCCACCCTTTCAAACTGCTTGGCCAGTCTGTTGATTGCAGTCTGGAGGGAATCATGCCTCTTGATCTCTGCTTTTATTGCAGCGGAGTTCACCGTTTTGCTGTTGCTGGTCATCCTGACACATGGATCGGTGGTAAAGTGAAGCAAACAGCTGCTTCAGCCCATTTGAACTCCTGGCTGTTTGTTCCACAAGAAGAGCTCCAGACGCACAGATGCAGCAGAAACAAGAAGCAAAGGCGGCTCGGGGTGTCTCTCTTTCACTCGCTCTCTCTCGCTCTGTCTTTCTAGACCACAAAGTCGGATCACGACAATGCGCGTCTCAGTTTCCTCTGCAGGTTTGAACTGAACTGAATTCACTTCCTTATTTCAAATCTTCACTGTGAGGCGGCTCTGAGTGCTGTCATTTCACACGACAGAAAAGGCGTCTGAAGCGTGTAACTCACATAACACCCTAACTGTTACCACCAAAGAAAGTATATCATAAAGCATGATAATCTGAGACACAGTTTACTATAACAGTTTGTGTTAGTCACATATTGAACCTACATTAGAGGACTCTGTGTTTTAATAGTTAAATATGTCACTGTTTTGCAGACTGGCTGGCATCTGAGCAAATATCCACTGCTGTCAGACATGCTGGTCACGTGCACAGGATCTCACCATAACCAGATTTTTGCCCAATCTTTGCAGCAGCTTTGTAGCACTGATGTTGTTGTTTGGTGCATACAGTATTTGTACTATTCTCTAATTGGAGAGCAATGAAAAACAGAAAAACTGTACCATGCATTTGTTACTTACAGGCTTTATTAACAGGACACCCTAAAAGCTCCCTGAAAAGCCTTCAGCGGATCCAAAATGCTGCAGAGAGAGAACAGGGACCAGAAAGAGGGATCATATTTCTCTCTTATTAGCTTCTCTTCACTGGCTCCTTGTTAAGGTCGGAATTGAATTTAAAATCCTTCTTCTCACGTACAAAGTCCTGAATCATCGTGCCCATCATGTCTCATAGCATTATATTATCACAAAAGAGCACTTTGCTCTCAGGGTGCAGGCTTACTTTCACTTTCTGAAGCTTTGAAAAGCAGAATGGGAGGCAGCGTCTTCACCTGTCAGACCCCTCTCCTGTAGAACCAGCTCCCACTTTAGGCTTACCCTCTCTACTTTTTGGCTTAAAACTTTTTATTGATCAATTTTCTTGAATTTATCAAATTCAGGGTTTTGAGGAGGCTGGAGCCTATTCCAGCTGTCATAGTGTGAAAGGTAGGGTACAACCTGGGAGGGTACTGAGACAGGAAATAGACTGGAAACATTCACACCTATAGAGAAATGCCAGTTAACCTAACTTATACATATCTTGTGACAACACTTGCAAGCATGCAGAGAACATGCAAATTCTACACAGAAAGTTCCCGGCCGGCCGGTGGAGTCAAACCCAGGAAATTCTTACTTTGATTCAACAGTACTAACCACTGCCAGGATCACCACACTAAATAAGAACGAATGATCTGTGAAGCTCTGTAGTGGCTCCCCAGGGCCGAGAGATTCTGCTATGAGAGAGGATTACAAATAGGAAAAGAGGGAGGGAGAAATGGGCGGGGCAAGTACACATTTTGAGACCTATGAGAGGAAGGTGTGTGTTTGAACTTAAGATCAGTTATTTCCAGTGGTCAGCCAACAGGTGTTTCTTAACCATTCCTATTGGCTCAGACTACTTGACCATGTAATGTAATGATTTACCCTAAGGGGATGTGCCAAAGTCGGGGCATCCTGGAACGTCCCCCCTCTTCAAAATCGTGGTATCATGGGCAGAAAATAGCTTTAGCAGGTGCAATAAAGGGAACAGTGTGCCCTCCTTGCACATTACTGTCAGTATATCTATATCCATTCATATTACTCACAGCTTATATCCAGATTATACGCATTCCTATATATATATATTGATATATTAATAGACACAGAAAGCTTTTGTACCATCTATTGACTCAAAATATTTTTATGTTTTTAAAAACAGACTCGTCCTCACAGGCCTCACAGTGTTTTTTACCCCTGCAACCCCATAAACTAAAACATTATTACAGTCAGGACCAAACTGTTAGCTTCCTCACAGACTTGTGAATCTTGTGTATCACTATGTTGGTCATATCATCATGGGGCAGTTGTACCTCCTAATTGCCTGTTTATGGAGGCAGGAGGTCTGTCAACTGTTTGTCTACCGTCTCCTGTGGTTTGTGTTAAGTTCTGTTTGTCATACGTCTGTTTTTATGCTCTTCTTTTTTGTCTTCTCTTTCTCTTAATCCCCCAGCCTGTCATGGATGGCTTCCCCTCCAGAGCCTGGTCCTCCTGGAGTTCTCTTCCAGCTAAAAGAAAATCTTTTTTTAACCCCACTGTCATTTCGGATCAATGGATTTTTGAGTTTCTAGCTATAATGTTTAGCATCTTCACCTTATAATATAAAGTGCCTGAATAAATAAAATTGAACTGATATTAATTATCAAAATATCTTTGGGACTATCATTATTACAGAGTTTGCTCACATTATGTAAGTGTACTGGACCTTCACAAGTGATCTTTTCAGCCTATATAATATTTTTACTTGATAAGATAAAAGTCAAAGTTAGACTGTAATTACAGAGGCAACATCCTGCTGCGTATGCCGTGTGAGTTATCTTACTTTAAGACAAAAGTCCATCAACAATTATCTCATTTATGGAAAATCTCTGGCCACACCCAGAGGACAGAGTAAGTTTTCTGTACTTTTTTTTATCTTTACTTTTAGGGACATTGTTACTCAACCTATTTCAGATTTAGTTTTATTGTCACAGCACAGATTTACAAACGTACTAAAGTGGAATAGCAGATCACAATAAAAAGAAACACGCCAAGACACCGTTAGATAGCTTTTTATATAAAAAGTGAATCTTGCTTCTTTAGAAAAGAAGCCAGTGCCGAAATGCTTTAATCCTGTAGTCTTTCTAATGGTCAACAGGGGGCAACACTTGCTCCAAAAAGAAGTCTGATTATATGGAAGTCCATCGAAAAGTGGCTCTTGGCTCACTTGAGTTGTAACCTGAGTAAACGCCGTATTGATTGATCCATTGGTTCAGTTGCTGGTTTGAAGTCTTACTGAATAAAGTATAGTATAAGTATTAACTGGAAATCATCTCCTCCTTATTGTTTTTGATGGTCGTTCACAATGGATTATCTTTATACCTCCCCTATCTTCCTTTGTCACACCAACCCTCTGCACATCCTCATTCACTTCATCCATGAATCTTCTCTGAGGCTTTCCTATTTTTCTCCTGCCTGGCATTTACTTCTTCAAATTTTCTTCCTTCTTCAAATTTTGTCTCCAAACTGATCAAACTGAAAGTTTGTCTGATGTACTCATTTCTAATCCTGTCCCTCTTTGTAACTCCCAACGAAAATCTTCACATACTTAAGATTACCCCTGTTTCATTTCACTTCCTATCTACACAATGTTAATACAGTTTGGATCCACTGGCGATGCTTCTGACCTTGTTTCCCTTCCACCTGATCTCCTGCGCAAGCAGCACATACATATTTTCCCTTTTCTGTTGCAGTCCAGACATTGAAAACCCTCCTCTCAGACCCACATGCCTACCTTTCCCTCTCTCTTTGCTTCTGAACACACCTTCCCTCTCTCCTCCTCATCCTCCTCTGGCTTCAGTAGCATAGTTTCTACCTGTGTCTTGCTCCAGTCAACACCAGCAATGGTGGTTGCTATTAACCCAGGCTTGACCCATCTGGTGTGGAACCTTTTTCACATATTTGATTTAGAAAATATTTTACACCAAATGCCCCTCCTCCCAACTTAACCTAGCTTGGGAGATGCACTAGGACCACTGGCTTATGACACCAGTAGCTGTGTTATCCATTTATCTATATATGCCTAAATACCTGTATAATGTTGTCAAGGAGAAAAAAGCAATAATATTCAACAAGGATAACTATAGCTTAGTTTACAAGCTCAAAATCAGTGTCATCATGTTAATTGATGATTCCTATTAGTCTGATCGTACTTACATCAGCTAATGTCAGCTGTAGGAGGTGTATTAATAATAAAAATAATTAATGACTTTTCTCACACTGCTGCTTTTGATCTGCTGAATACATCAACCTCCTGAGGCACCTAAAACTGAAGCTGCCTCAGAGGGAAAAGTTACCCATCTACATTAAGGTCAGTGACGTGAGGTCACAACAGCACTGTTTCTCCATTCAAAAGCATCACACGCACCAAAGGGTTGTGACCTACTGCTTTAAGCTGGTGTATCAAAACCCTGTCTTTTAAACACTGTGGGGGATTTTTATTTTTTTAGTCAGGCAGGCTTATCCAGCAGAACTGAACATATCTGTGTTTCCCTTTGTCATGCACTATCACACACATGCATCCCTGACGTATTAACAAGCCTGTTGTTGTTCATTTACAATCATTTTCTTTAATGTATTTGCTTTGTTTCCTTTTAAAAAATAACCATATATATATATGTATATATGGAGAGAGAGAGAGAGAGAGAGACAGAGAGAGAGAGAGATACATATATAATGATAATGCAGTAACAAATGTTTTTTCCTGACAAAGTGTTTTTCAGAGATATTGCTCTCTGAAAAACACTGAGTTACTGTAACTGCATTCTAGGGAAATAAATAAATCACCAGCAACATTTTGCAGGTGATGTATTCACATTTCTCTCCAGTAGGGTAAATAAAAGTTTTCTTTCTTTTTTTTGTATTTTCTTGTCAGGGCTTCAGTATACTGTGAAATTTTTTTTATTTGGTTTATTTTTAACAGAAGCATACTATTTTAAAAATTCCCTGACATGATTATAAATAAAGTCCAATCTGCTTATTCAGTTCGTGGGGTGGGGGGAATCACCGGGTCAGTGGTCACCCTTGTCAGGAAACCATTCACGCTCACGCTTGTGGTCAGTTTAGAGTCAGCAGTTAACCCCATGCATGTATTTGGCGTTTAGGAGGAAGCAAAAAAATGGTTATTCATCTTTAGACGATGACGTGAGTCGCTGCCCTGACGTCACGCACCATCGTCATCCGCCCTCTGTGCTGTTTGTTCCCAGTAATCAGCGCAGCTGTTTCTCAGAGCTAGATAGCAGGGATATTAGTTCAGGTTGTTTGTATTTGTTCGCTTAGCTGGAGAAAGTGTTTCGAAGATGGTGTGCGGCGGGTTCACCTGTTCCAAAAACGCCCTGTGCTCCCTGAATGTGGTTTACATGGTGAGTATGTAACATGGATGCTAAGTCTCAGCTGGTTACATTAGCTTGTAGCTAACTAGCTTGTGAATGAAGAAGCGAAACGCTGGCGAAGAAATGTACTGACCTGTTTGAACGTTTTGTTTGGCATGCCTCTTTGTTCATTCTACAGATGGTTATTGGTATGTAAAATATTCTGATATTACCATAGCACAATGGTAATGTGATGTAGCGTAGGTTAGCTGAGTAGAAGTAGCGGCTAGCTTGTTAGCTATCGCCATTATGCGTATGAAAGATCCCGTTAGCTGCGAGGCCAGCTGACCTAAAATGTGAAACTAATACGTTTCAGCTGGTTATTGTCTTCACGAGCTCTGCTGTCGGTCACCTGGGTGTGTGCTAGGAGAATATAATCAGCTCGCGCGTCTGCCTTTGTCCTTTGTGTCAGTCATGTGAGTGGTGATGGTCAACATGTTGTCTTCAGTTCAGCTAGCATAAACTCTTATCAGAAAATCAGCAAACGCATACTTCCTGCACTGACAAAGTCCAGATCACCACTTCTGGGAAAATGCTACATTTCTTACATTCAAAGACTATAAACGTGAAGAACACCAGAGATAAGACTTGACTGGTCGTTGTCAGGCTGAAATTTGCTCTGTTTGCATAATACGCTATGTTGATTTGCTTTCTGATTACTGTACAGTAGTGTCTGTTTAGCCACTTAACACAAACCTATGATTTATTAAAGCATAAACCTGAAAGGATCAGTCTTTGTCGTCTACACGTAAGACACCTTGTCTAAGAGCCAATTTTAAAGTGCGTCTTTAAGCACACGTTCTGCTAGTAAATGCCAAATGTACCATGGTGTTAGAGGCACAAAGCATTTTAGTATTTTTCCCCCCGAAAAAAGCTGATTCCCAGAGAGCTGTTGGCTGAAAACTTGGCACGTCTCAGCATGGTGTGCAGTGTCTCCTTAAGGAAAATTTAAGGGAAGTGGAGGACACTGCAGCAGATGATCAGTATTTTAAAATCAATTTTCTTTAGAAATAAAACAAGAAAATTTCAGCAAAGACATGACACACCACTTGAGAGCTGCATCTGACCCTTCATTTGATCAATCTACTACCAAGAAGCCATTCCTAAGGACTAGGAATGGAGAGAAAAGACTGTGATATGCCAAATTAAACAAAAACTGGATTAAAAAACGTCAGTGGCAACAGGTTTTATGGATTGAATTCAGATTTGAAAGTTTTAGTTAAATCAATCATCAATATGTACGGAAAAGTTAAGGTGAGGGAAAACACGATGGAGGGTCTGTCATGGTTTAGAGCTGCATGTCAGTCAGTGCTGTAGGAGATCTCATCAAATCTGATGGAAATGTGAACTCAGAAAAGTACTGTCAGAAAAGAGTCTGATTGGCAAAAACATTTTCATCATAACACTGATACCAGACATGCTGCCAATGATTGGCCTCCCCAGAGCCAAGACCTAAACATTACTGGTTCAGTGTGGGATCATCTTGGCACAGAACATGACAAAAGCCAGCCAACATCCAAACAAAAGTTTTCAGTGCCCTTTAAGAATCCTGGAGAACTTTTCCTGAAGATTACTTAAACAAATTGCATTAAGCTTGCCTGAGTTCTGTGCTGTAGAATAAAGGTGGTCATAGCAAATATTGACAGAGCACAAACTCTGTTATTTTTATCGGCCTCATGTTCTATATTAATATGTATGTTTGCACATGTTTCAATAAATCTCTGTACCTAAATCCTATTTTACTAGCAAAATGCAAAGAAGGTTGGTTCAAGACTTTTGCACAGTACTGAAACAGTACAAAAACTCTGTAGGTTTAAGCAGGATGTTGTTTCTGTTGTTCCAGTCACTTTGGTACATCCCTATTGATTACACAATCTAGCAGTTTCCAGTTTCAGTTTGATGTCTCTGCTTTGGGTGTCCGCTAATATGGAGTACTGAACTGATTCCAGTGTTAAATTTAATAATCTGTCTTCCTCACTGTGAGGAGAATGTAAATCATCCTTTATGTACAAGAAAACATCAATAAATGGATTTCCTACTTTGTAATTCATGTCACAAAATATGCATCCACAAATATAAATTTACTAAATTGTTATTTATTGGTAAAGTGAAATAATGAAAATTGATCAAATATTTTAAGAAAATTAAGTTGATCAGAAAATGTATTTGCAGTAGACTAACTTTGCATCATAGAGAGAGACCTGCTGCAGGGCTGCCACAATTTAAGTAACTTGGATAAACCCAGTGAAAATAAAATGCAAATTTTTGCTTCAATGCTTTGTTTAATGCACAACTTCAATTCACCATCTGAGCGTGGGCACGTTCAGGAGAACGCATGATAATATTGTATTACAACATTAAGCCCAAGCAGCCCTCAGTTTTCTCAACAAAAAGGGCTGATAACACAACAGCAGCAATTAAGTCGATGAAGTCATAGTTTGACGTGACGCTAGAGTAGGGCTGCATGATTTTGCATAAAATGAGAATCACGATTTTTTTTGCTTAGAGTTGAGATCACGATTCTCTCACGATTTTCTTTTCCAGTATAAATATTTATTGCACTTATTAACTGCACATCAACTTCGTAACAGTTGAGACTGAACATAAAAACAATAAATGTCTCACATTTTGTCGTTGCCGCAAAATGTTATACTGCTTGTAATTCCGTCTCCACCGTTGCTCGACACTGCGTGTATAGAGCAGGTAGTGCAACATTTGAAAAATAGTTGCGGGACAGCACTGTGTAGCGTTTGTCTAGGGCAGGGGTGGGCAATCTCAGTCCACGAGGGCCGGTGTCCCTGCAGGTTTTAGATCTCACCTTGGGTCAACACACCTGAATCACATGATTAGTTCGTTACCAGGCCTCTGGAGAACTTCAGGACATGTTGAGGAGCTAATTTAGCCATTTAAATCAGCTGTGTTGGTTCGAGGACACATCTAAAACCTGCAGGGACACCGGCCCTCGTGGACTGAGATTGCCCACCCCTGGTCTAGGGTGTTGATCATTTTCCTAAATCCCTCGTTTTGGACAGTGTTGATGGGAGCCATATCTTTAGCCAGGTGATAAGTGATAGCCTCCGTAATTTCTTTGTGCCTGCCGGAGTTCGACGGGTATGGGGAAGCGCTGTATAAGGTTCCTGTTATTGATGTTTGGGTGGTTGACCGGGACGGATTTTCTCCTGTCACTTTCTTGGCCTTTACAGCTTCGTCATCTCTCAGGTGCTCTCAGTTGGTTTTTCCCTGCCAGCTGGCTTCGGCATTACCTGGTATAAGGCTCCGCCCTTGTCATTTGTTGAGCAGGAAGAGTGAGTGCTTGTTTTCATGCAGATTATGTCCCGGATCCAAATGCGGTACAGTAGTCATCTTTTTTTTTTTTTTTTTTTTTTTAAATTTTAAATCGTTGTCATTTGGAAATGAGATCGCACATAAGTATGAATTGAGATCGCAATTTTCTAACGATTAATTGTGCAGCCCTACGCTAGAGTCTGTCTACACACGGCAAAGAGGTGGAGCCGTTACCAAGACAGAGAACTGAGGTAGAGTGAAAGAAAATGTTTTTTCTAAGGTCAAAAGCAGCTGCACTTCTTCCCTTAACCACCATTAAAACTATTCCTGGGAAAAGGCGGCCATGAGTTCTTCATCTGGCCACCTGTTTGATGTGAAGTAAAGCAAACTTTTCTTGCAGTGAAACAGTGAAAATCTAGAGTAAAGCTAGAGAAAGTATTTCTTATCCCACTACTCAGAGGAGTAGTTGATAGAATAGTCTATTACTAAAATAATCAATGCCTGCAGCCCACTCTGCTTCGTAATGCTATCCTTCTTTGAAGTAGCTTCTGCCTTCTATTCAGTCTCTCTGACCCAATATGATGAGTGAAAGTAACCCAAAGTATTTTTAGGTGGTTTCAGTGGTTATAATAGTTGCCGCAGAGTAAGAAGGTCCTAGTTTGAATCGAGTGGCTAGCTGGTACCTGTCGTTTTTGAGTTTCTTCTCGCTGTGTCGGTTTGCTCCTGGTACTCTGGCTCCTCCCAACGTTCAAAGGCATGTTTTTGAGGTTAGGATGCGTAGCAAGTGTGAATGTGGTTGTCTGTCTGTGGTCTACCCTCCCCCTTGCCCAGTGACAGCAGGCAGAGGTTACTTTAAAAAATGAAAAAACTGAGGTTACCAGGTGTAAAAATAAATAAAGCTAACAATAAACTAGTCAAGAAAGCAAAAGCAAGCAAAAAAAAAAGGCTAAATAAACTTTTGAACTCTTGAACGTCTGTGCTGTGTGCCATTGGTGAAAACGGGAGTAAAGCTGGTGTTTGCTTAGCTGTTACTGACACACCGTGAGCCACACCAGGACAGAGAGCTCGCTGTCCCTGTCGACTCAATGCCCAGTGAAATACTTGTGACACGACCCGCCCAGTCAGAAAGCTTTGGAACGTGTTGCCGCCAGTCCTGTTGACGGCTGAGTCACCGCATCTGTCACGAGTTCGGTGTTTTTTTTAATCGGGATCGAATCAGAACAGGCGTCAGCGAGCTGTGGCATGAATACACCAACCTTTTAATACCTGTGATGCTTATTTATACGTCTGCACTGAATCTTTGTAGAACCTATTACATAACCTATGTAAGTGGGTATCATTTATGATGTTTTCATATGTGATGGCAGCCACAATAGAAACAAAATGCTACGGCCGCCCTTAGCATTTTTTTTTTCTTCATTCTTGGTACATTTCCATGTTGTGATGGATTCTGCTGTCTCCATCCAGGAATTTGCTAACATCCTTGTATCGAGGCTTTGATAATTCAATACCTGTGGGGAAAAAGCCAGAAATGCATAGATGATAGACTCGATGGAACTGAACAGATCAATCAAAATAGTCCCAAGCTGCGTCGATGTGACTTGTACTTGAGTTTCTATTGAGGTGCATGTCAGGTTATGGTGTAGAATTTCAGAAGGATCTATGATTATTATTTACTTCTGAAATGGATGTAAGTAGAGAGAGAAGGTAAACATTAACACGTTAATTGGGGGGAAAGAAGTACAAAAAGTTTAAGTTAATAGGAAAACACATAGATTTCTTTAAACAGTGACTCGTTGCTTTAACTATACAATAATAATAATAATAATAATATAGATTTGTATAGCGCCTTTCAAGAAGCCTGAGAGGGGAAAAAAAATATGCAGCTTGATCATGGTTATACTCAGTCACCTGACAACGACCCATTCCCAACTAGGGAAATGTAGGGATGAAGAATAAATGACTCCTTCAACAACCTTAAGCAACTGATTATTTATAGAGTATAGTAGAAAAAAGTCACTCACACACACACGTATGCGCTTCATGTCTGGAGCTGACAGGAGGCAGCAGTGAAATATCGAGTTGACAACAATGCTTTATGTTACTGTAAGTGCAATAAAAGCTTTCCAGCAAGTGTTGCTAACTTGCATTCAACCAGAAAGACATTATATAATGAGCAAAAGTAAATGTGAGAGGGGAAGGCCAAAGCATCGACTTTTGACCACAGTTTTCAATTATATAAAGTTTTGCAACATGCAAAGAAGATCTGTTTGTGTCGCAATGTGAAATGCCTGCAGACTGCTGCTGCTTTGCTGTTAGCTTCCTTCATGTTACATTAGCTCTACTTGTATTTTCCCACTGTTGTGTGGCTAAATGGATCAACCACTGACGTTCAGTCCAGCTTTTTGAGTTCGCGTTGGACTTGTATCCCATCCAAATATCAGATCTGAGCATCCCTGTTTTTTTTTGTTTGTTTGTTTTTTAATTTAATTTGTAGTTTAATCTTTGCCAAAATATCACTCATGCAACATTTTAGTGGTGAGTTTTTGCTAGTTTTGTAAAGCTCTTATGATTGTAAGTCAATATTTTTGTATTTTGAACTGAAAGAGCAGGTTGAAGTGTTGACTTCAGTTTTTGATGTTTTAATTTCCCTGTTTGTTCCACATAAAATAAAGAAGTCACATTTTATCATGTAGTGATTTCGTGTCTTTCAGCTCTTTGACATGCAGTTCATGCGCTGTCACAAAAATGATGTGACCAAGCAGAGATCAGTCAATAGGGTCAGAGTCGGCAAACATATCAACTCAACCCTGAAGATGTTCATTTACCAGACCAGCTTGTGCTCAATTTAAATAGATGATTTTGTTTTTCAGCAATTTTGAAGTGAAAGAATAATTAAAAAAATGCTCTTAAATATAACTGTGTTTGGAATTGGTTACAGATGATTTAAAAATACATTTTTAAATACATAAAACACTGTCCTGGACCAGCAGCTTCATGTCCTCAAGCTGTGTGAGGTATTTACCACTAAACTTGTTTTTTAGTTGGCCTCTTTCTCACACTTAAACAAGAGTTCTGCTTTAGAGTTCACAGACTGAGCTGTGTTTGTAGTAATCAAACCACAGTGCTGTGACCTCGTGATAAGCTGCGATCCATCTGATGCACTCTGCCTCAGCTGACTGTGGTTAACCTCTTTCCCTTTGCTCCCTTCAGCTGGTCGGGCTGCTGCTGATCGGAGTCGCGGCATGGGGGAAGGGCTACGGTCTGGTGTCCAGCATCCACATCATCGGAGGGGTCATTGCGGTGGGGGTCTTCCTGCTGCTCATCGCGGTTGTAGGACTGATCGGAGCCATGCACCACCACCAAGTCATGCTTTTCTTTGTATCCTTCATAGCTTTGTTGATGCACTAGTTCGCAGTAGATCTGGGTTATTTGGGAAAGATTACTTATCTTTTGGTTTAAATGTTTGTCCTTCCCAAGTCACATTCAGTCCTCTTCCATACTTTTGAACTGTCTCAAGGTTTGCGGTGCCTGTCAGACCTAACACTGGATGTAGTTTAATGTAGGTGCTGGGTGGTATCACCAAAAATGTGTATTTTTAAAGTTTCTGGCAGCGTCACAGTGTACAACAGAATTATTATTATTCCTGCATAAGTGGGCCTTAATGTAGGTTTACTGTGACTCATTCTTCTGCCTGGAGTTGAGAGAATAAAAACATTTTGGTATTGGCATTAAAAAAGCAGAAGCAGCAGAATTTTAAAAAACAAAACGACATAAGGAAAACTGCAAATGATCTTCTCTTAGGCTCTGTTAAACAAAACTAAATATTTGCCACTGGGTATCTTTTTAAGCCTGGAGTGGGTCATTAATGCCACTATTGTGTCAGATTGGGATTGTTTATGGAAATAGAAACTTCATTTGGAATTACAGACCCCAAATTCTTGGCCCAAGTTCTTCTGCCTTCAGGTAAAACCACCTGTTAGTCTGAGTAGCAGTTTATCTTTACCTCACCTGGTTCCTGGTGCTGTGTGTTGAGGAGCAAAGGACTCAAACTTCCCAACAGTGGACACAGCTCATCTCTGGGCAGCAAGATAGTTTGGAGAACTAAGCCTGGAATGTAAAGCCAGTGCTGAAGTGCCTTAATGGGCAGCATGGTTTTATAAAAGTCGATGGGAAAATGGCCCTACACTTCCCTGATCTTTTTAATCTGATCATCTTTTTTTTGGGCTCGGCTTTGAGCTTCAGTTCCAAGTCTTATTTGATTCAGCATGAAGTACAATTTCTGAAGTTGGAACAGAGCTACGGTGTAATTAATAAATCACTGCCATAAGAGCATGCAGTGTACCCATGTTTCTCAGTCATATCCATCCTATGCTCCGATCTGGTTTCACATAGCTAGGATGCAGATGGGAAAAATACTCGGCTTCAAAAACAGGATCTTACAAACCGCTGGAAGATGTCACAGTGGCTACATCCATCTTTTACAGGGAGTGCAGAATTATTAGGCAAATGAGTATTTTGGCCACATCATCCTCTTCATGCATGTTGTCTTACTCCAAGCTGTATAGGCTCGAAAGCCCACTACCAATTAAGCATATTAGGTGATGTGCATCTCTGTAATGAGAAGGGGTGTGGTCTAATGACATCAACACCCTATATCAGGTGTGCATAATTATTAGGCAGCTTCCTTTCCTTTGGCAAAATGGGTCAAAAGAAGGACTTGACAGGCTCAGAAAAGTCAAAAATAGTGAGATATCTTGCAGAGGGATGCAGCAGTCTTAAAATTGCAAAGCTTCTGAAGCGTGATCATCGAACAATCAAGCGTTTCATTCAAAATAGTCAACAGGGTCGCAAGAAGCGTGTGGAAAAACCAAGGCGCAAAATATTTGCCCATGAACTGAGAAAAGTCAAGCGTGCAGCTGCCAAGATGCCACTTGCCACCAGTTTGGCCATATTTCAGAGCTGCAACATCACTGGAGTGCCCAAAAGCACAAGGTGTGCAATACTCAGAGACATGGCCAAGGTAAGAAAGGCTGAAAGACGACCACCACTGAACAAGACACACAAGCTGAAACGTCAAGACTGGGCCAAGAAATATCTCAAGACTGATTTTTCTAAGGTTTTATGGACTGATGAAATGAGAGTGAGTCTTGATGGGCCAGATGGATGGGCCCGTGGCTGGATTGGTAAAGGGCAGAGAGCTCCAGTCCGACTCAGACGCCAGCAAGGTGGAGGTGGAGTACTGGTTTGGGCTGGTATCATCAAAGATGAGCTTGTGGGGCCTTTTCGGGTTGAGGATGGAGTCAAGCTCAACTCCCAGTCCTACTGCCAGTTTCTGGAAGACACCTTCTTCAAGCAGTGGTACAGGAAGAAGTCTGCATCCTTCAAGAAAAACATGATTTTCATGCAGGACAATGCTCCATCACACGCGTCCAAGTACTCCACAGCGTGGCTGGCAAGAAAGGGTATAAAAGAAGAAAAACTAATGACATGGCCTCCTTGTTCACCTGATCTGAACCCCATTGAGAACCTGTGGTCCATCATCAAATGTGAGATTTACAAGGAGGGAAAACAGTACACCTCTCTGAACAGTGTCTGGGAGGCTGTGGTTGCTGCTGCACGCAATGTTGATGGTGAACAGATCAAAACACTGACAGAATCCATGGATGGCAGGCTTTTGAGTGTCCTTGCAAAGAAAGGTGGCTATATTGGTCGCTGATTTGTTTTTGTTTTGTTTTTGAATGTCAGAAATGTATATTTGTGAATGTGGAGATGTTATATTGGTTTCACTGGTAAAAATAAATAATTGAAATGGGTATATATTTGTTTTTTGTTGAGTTGCCTAATAATTATGCACAGTAATAGTCACCTGCACACACAGATATCCCCCTAAAATAGCTAAAACTAAAAACTACTTCCAAAAACATTCAGCTTTGATATTAATGAGTTTTTTGGGTTCATTGAGAACATGGTTGTTGTTCAATAATAAAATTATTCCTCAAAAATACATCTTGCCTAATAATTCTGCACTCCCTGTACATACAGTTTAAGAAATCAGTGCTGAAATCCCTCCCAGTTCACAGATGATTACACTCTGTTGTTTGAAATGTGGAGTTTGTTGCTGCTGTTGTTTCTTTGACCCCTGCTTCTCAGTACATGGTCATTCTCTTCATTGTCTTCCTCTTCCAATTTGGAGTTTCATGTTCCTGCTTGGCAATGAATCGTGGGCAGCAGGTGAGCCAACACAATGTCTATTTCAAAAGCTTTGCCAACATATTTGTATTTCTGAATTCAAATAAAATGTATATTATTTAATGCCTTTGGCTTTTATTTGTCATGTTTACATTTTCCAGGAGACACTTCTGAACTCTACGTGGGGAATGATGGAAAATAAGACCAAGGAAGACTTGGAGACCCAACTCAACTGCTGTGGGCTCTTCAACACCACTGACACACAGCAGCAGTTTAACAAGGACTTGGAGAGGTGTCCTGCTGTAAGCCTCAAATATCACATTTTTTCATTAACTAAAGAAAAACAGTCATGGAAAAACCCACTAGAAAGGTTTAGGTGCATACTTCAGTTGTTGCCTAAATAAACCCTAATTTATTCCTGGTTTTTACCCACTCTATAAATGATTTTGTCTGTATTTCCAGTTACACAATGAGCCTCAAGCAAAAATCACATAAGCATTTCCTTTAGGAAAAAGTAGGGCATTTACTGTTATTCTCAGAATAGATTTTGGTAGCTAATACTGGCTTAGCTGACAACTCGTTGAGTCATAGTGCAAAAAGACAGAACGCCTTTCTCTTTCTTTGTCTTTCACTCTAGCCATGCGGGAAGGAAGGTGGATGTGTGCTCTGTGGAACGAAGATGCTGGATCATGCCACAGAGGCTCTGAAGATACTCGGAGGCGTTGGGCTCTTCTTCAGCTTCACTGAGGTTTGTATCTGATCCTTTAAATGGATTTCATCAGGTTGGCTTGACAACACCTATGTGCCTAAATGTATTGACTTACTGTCATGTGATTGGCTGATTAGATGATTGGGTTAATGAACAAGTGTATCTAAAAGTAGTGGGTGAATGTGCTTGTTTTTTTTCTGTGTAATTCACCGTTTTCACTAATGAAGAGTCTAAGCACATATTCCATGTGCTGTTTCATGATGACATAATATAACACGTATATATTTTCATTCTGCTCTAAAGACCTACTTTCAGAACTGTTTTCTCCTCATTTCCTTGGTGCTCTGTGGAAAACTGAACATTTTGGGGCTCTGTTGGAAGAAAGATGATTTATATAGTGTTGGAGTTGATACTGATGTCCTGACCAAATATAAATATGCAGTCCTTGAAATTCATTTTATACAGTCTCCACTCTATCGGACTCTGCTGAAGGTTTACCAGATGGCTCTCATGCCAAACCATGAAATAGTCGTGTTTCATGACTGTTTTTAAGTAATGCGCGGTAATAAGTGTAATTAGAGTGAGCAGCATGAATGTTCATGAGACTCTTCAGGGAGACGTGTCATTGTGGCAAACCAATAAATACAGCCTTGGACAAAGTAGCAACCACTGTGTTTGAAAGTTAACTGAGTAGTTTTATTGTGTAACCTTAAGTCATTTTATTGCCTAAACCGTAATGAGTCAGACTTCTACTTTTTTTTTCTGCCTTCGTCTAGCCCTATTCCTCACATCTTCTTCATCGATCCTGTGCATGTCCTCCTTCGCTACATCCATGAATCTTCTCTAACCTGTCTTTCTCCTGCTCTGGCTGCTCCATACTTGGCATCCTGAGACCATTATATCAGCTATCTCACAAATGCACATGTCCGAACCATCTAAGCCTTGCATCTCTAGCTTTGTCTGTAAAACTGCTCAGCAACCTGAGCTGTCCCTCTGATATGCTTATTTCTAATCCTGGCCATCCTGGTAACTCTCAGTGCAAATCTGAACATCTTCAGCTCAACCTCCTGTCCTTCTGTCAGTGCCATCATCTCCAAACCATACATCATAGCAGGAGTCACTGCCATCTTGTATACATTTTCTTTTATTCCTTTCAGTCCTTCTGTCATTAATCGCCCCTGACACTGCTCTCCACCCACTCCACCTCTCACATGCTCTGCTTTAGCTGGTTGATCCCAGGTATTTAAATTCATCTACCTTTGCTACCTCCTTGCATCTAAACCTGTCTCCTTCTCACTTCTACTCACTTACATTCCTCTTCTCTCTGCACATACCGCCACCTTCTAAAATTGTTCCTATAACTTTGTTTCTGCGCTTGACACAAATTGGTACATATGAGGCTGGCTATCTGTGACCAGAGGCACACATTAATAAAAACCCACAAAGTATCAGTAACACTAAAGGGAAAAATTAGCTGGTGCTAAGCACACATTCATGCACCCTGCATGCCTAACCACCTTGTGTAGTACTCTGGTAAATGAATGAAGGGGAATTCAAGTGTCAGTGTCCTGGCCAAGGATGGACTTGGGGGATGGGGATCGAACTGCTGACCTCCTGATTATTTGCTCTACCACCTGAGCCGCAGCCGCCCTACTAACAGATTAAAAGCTGTGACTGTTTCACAGACAGCTTCACTTTTTAAAAAAAATAAATAAAAATGACTCATGATTGCTACACATTTGCTCCCTCCTGCACAGACTGGTTGCAAATGACGCTGTCAGTTTGTCCAGTATTTTCACTTCACTGTTGTCCTTCCTTTTTGTGTTACATGATGAGCACATTTGTGGTGAGTTGTGGTCTAGCTTTGGTGAGAAAACTAACTTCCAAGGGCCTTTTTAATGCTGTTCTCTCACATGTAAATCCTCTGTTAACAGATCCTGGGAGTGTGGCTTGCCGTGCGCTACAGAAACCAGAAGGATCCACGAGCAAACCCAAGTGCTTTCCTATAGTCTGTCTCACATCACGGCGCAGTAGGTGCAGTTTCAGATACACTGGTACACACAGAATAACCCCTCGGGCATATAAATACAGAGCCACAACAACCACAACACCAAATGGACGAGCGCACGCAGCACCGGGGGAAAAAAAAAAAACACTGAGAAAAACAAAACGCACACACGTACACCAGAGACTGAGAAACTCCAACAATCTGTCCAGAAATGCAAGCTGGAAGACCTGGATACTTATGTGTGAAAGGATGAGAAGTGGTACTTGTCAGTATCACGACTCAGCCTTGATTTGAGTACCAGATTTCCCGATTGCACCAAGATTTCTCTGCATGCGTCCTCTCACGCCTGCACAGACCAACAGCCTCTTTGTTGATCTTGTTCCACAATCCAACCCAACGACTGTGCGGTGTCCAACAGATAAACTTGTATGCACCTTGACTTTTCCTCTAATGTAGTGCCACCTCTTAACGACAAATATACTCCTCCTGGTAATGTGATGTGTATCCAAACATGTCCCAGCATGATGAACGTCAGCAAGGTGGGTGAGAAGGCACATACTGGACATGTGGTGTAAAGTAGTTTTTGAAAGGGTTAAAAATGTATGTAATTTTTTTTTCTTTCACAAAAAAATAGGAATTTGGATTAGGTAGTTTATTTTAGGAAATGTAGTTGCTAGTCTTTGAAGTTCAAATATTTATGAACTGTAACTGAGCCAACTAACTTTTAAATGCCGACGGGCTGCAGCCTCGATGTTGTACATAGTCTTTGCATACTGTAGTTCACAGAAAGTACTTGATGGGTTTGCTGTGTAGTTTCCCACCTCTTGCTATGAGGTTTGCCTGCAGTTTCGGAGTCTCTCCGAAAGCCTGAATTATCCTCACCTCTTCCTATATTTAACATTTTCTTCAGTGTCGCACAGTGACGTCGCTTAGCGTAGATTCTGGTTGTAGACAAGTGGATTAAGGTACATCTTGTTACCTTCTGTATAACTGGAAGAAATCTCAAAAACATAAAACATGAATAAGTGCTTTTCTTAATTTGAAGTAATCGAGTGAATTTGGCCAAATCTGTTTATTGAAAATCCAGTTTGGTTTTTATAGTGTTAATTGTGAGAATGTGCTTTTGGTTGCCATCTTTTCTCTTTTTCTTAAATATTTTAAAACTTGTGATTCTTTGGTGCAATTACTTTTTTGTTTGTTGCCATCAGCTTCTTTTTTTTCATCAGTGTTAAAATGCTTTGTAAAATGTGCTTGTTAAATATTTTCCGTATCTATTTAAGTTTAACGATGCACAGCCGTTTTGTTGTAGTTTTGATATCGCTTTGCTCGATATGGAACGTTTCCTGTTGATAAATAATTGCTCAGCCTCTCTTTAAACTTTTCTATTTTCCTCTCTCTTTTGAATTGCTTTTAACTTAAAGGACTAACGAGCTGTAATTACATGTCTTACTTGAACCTGTCGATTTTAATGATTACGGATTCCTCACTGCTGCTTTGGAGTTCTCGTCGTAAGCAAAACATTATGACAGATGTTAAGCATTATTATGCCATATATTACACCTCAGTTTGAATTTGTGTGCAGTTGTTATTCAAATGTTAGTTGAATTTTTGAGACTTAATTTTTCCAAATAATAAAAATCTCAAATTGGAAGCTGTTTTTCTTTGAGTCATTGTTTGAAGGACTGGGTCCACACTGGCCATGTTAGCTCTGATAAAGCCAGCCAACCTGATGGTTGCAATTCCACCAGACGCCCCACAGCAAGCCGACTGTAACGTGAAGCAAATGAGGGCCGCAGGAAGTCAAAGATAGAAATGGAGTGGTCAATTTTCAAAATAAGATCCCTATCTAAATTCATTCCTAAAATGGTATTAGTGTGATCTGAATCACTAATGCAATGTCACGCACCCAAAGCCAATATATTTCTGCAGTTATTAAAACAAGACAATCAAAATAAATAAAAACTAAAAGCTGTTTCATCTTGCCAATAATCAACACACCTGTTTTACAGCGGTGCTGCTCTCACTGCTTTGTAAAGGTCTATTTAACATTCAATAAATTTTTTTATATTGCATATTTGTGGTTCCATTTGTTATAGCATTTTAAAGTAATAAGTAAGATCAAATAAATGACCATTTTAAAGGCCAATTAACTGTTAAAATCATAGATTGGTATGAAAGATTTCCTGTTCTTGTGACAGCGAAGCAGTCTGTCCACTGGCTCATACTGGAGGGGGGAAATAAAGGTATTTATGAGACGTAAAGGGTTTCCATAGATAATTCTGTGGGAGGATTGTTAATGGTTCATCTGCCTGTCTGTGAATATCAATCTCAGCTGATCTACTTTGGGTGGGATGTGACCAAAGTGTCAGCTGATAAGGACTGTACCATGTGAAATGAACTTTTCAGTCAAAAACAGTGGCTATTCTGAGCCAACCTGTCGGACAACTTCATACAACTACAAAATCTTATTTAAAATATTTTTCTCCAGTTACTTTAAGTTCAAAGGAATCCCTTGTAAAAATGCGCAATTTTAAAGTTTAATAAATGCATGATGTTTGAACTAAGTTCTTGGCAGCCCTTCTACAATTAGGGTTAAATTTTCTTTTGAATATAGCAGCCAAATGGAAAACCATTAAACAGAAAAACTGTAACGCTAAAGAAAAAACTTGTTTTGAATATATTTATCATAGTTTCTGAACATTGCAAAATAAAACTCAACCGTCATCATGGGTTGCCAGTGACCTGGAGGGTGATAAGGGAGTCGGCTGATGAATAATCATTAATAGAATTACTGACAAGGAGCATTTGTTAGGGTCCACGTGTAAATTGAAATGTTTTGGATCCCGTTTCAAGGCCGTCATTCAAGCTGAAGCAGGTTAGCAACACTGAGCTTGTTATCTGCATGCAAAAGGTCAGATTTCCGTGAGTTGTACCTTCCCGTTGTAGCGGTGCTCAGCTGATAGTCGGGTGGATTTCACTGACTCATCAGAGCTCTGTTCAAGTAAATCAATCTGCAGCCATTGTTCACTTGTGATTAACACCCCGAGGCATATTTTCCCCAGAACATTGCTGACCAGCCGATATTGTAACAGTGAGAAACATCTCATCAGACCCTATGTGAAAGCACCTTAAATAGGGTCAGCGTGAATCACATGCAAGCCCCAGACTTCAAGATAATATTCAATACAGGACGGCACCAGGGGCAGATCTAAAGGGGGGCAACTGCTGTAGAGCCTCGCCTGCCCCCCAACTTTTATGTCCTTAAAATACTTTAAAATACCAGTTGTCTAAACCTAAAAATTGTCTGTTTTCTTAGAAGAAACAATGATACAATGAACAGTTTTGTGGCTATTTTGTTACCTAGACCTCTTGCCCCTCCTTTGCCCACCCATGTAAAAAATTTCTAGCTCAGCCAGGACGGCACAGTGGTTTGAGAGCACTGCCTCACAGTAAGAAGGTCCTGGGTTCAAACTCAGAGGGACTGTCTTTCTGTGTGATCCCTGCTTATCTAGGGTGTCCTGAATTGTATAAGTGGAGGATAGATGTTAAAGTAAAAAAGGCAGTGGATTAAATTCTGTGCTCCATATTAGACACAGCTCTGCAGGTATGACTCCTACAAATACCAAGGCGACTTGCTGACAGCTGCATCTATCCGTTTTCTGTCACTTATCCTGGTCTTGGCAGCAGTTTGAGGAAAGATGCCCAGACCTCCCTCACCCCAGCCACCTCCTCCAGCTCTTCTGGGGAGACACTGAGGAGTTCCTTAGCCAGCCAAGAGATGTAATCTCTCCAGTGTGTTCTGAGTCTGCTCAGGAGGCAACCTGGCCTGAACCACCTCAAATGGCTCTTTGATGAAAGGAGGCTCCACTCTATAGTTGAGGAAAGCCCAGACCCTCGCAGCCTTCATCAGCTGATAGATTTAAAGATTGTGACAAATTAAACATTTTTACTGGGTACAGAAAGCTTTCATTTTAGCTTCTTCTTAATTTATTTATGCTGTCATTGTGTAAAGCAACCCGGTGGTGGAAACAATACGTTTGCACCTTCGTAATGGTAATATGAATTTTTTCTTTAAAGCTGATTTAAACTGTGAAGCCAACTTACAGTTGAGACTTTTAATGTGCCACCTTTCGCCACATGATGGCAGTACAGAGTCTGTGCAGCTGCCATTTCTTTTTCCGCCACTCACTGCTATTTCAGCCCTGCTCTGAGATGAGTAAATACCTCAAGACAAGCAAAGAATCTCTACACAGAGGTGCCTTTTCCCTGTGACTGACATCATACAGATTGATTTCCTCCCAGCTGAAGGTGGACTGCATCGACGTGGCAGCTGTGAAATTAATTCATTCTGGTAGTAGGTTTTGTTATATCCTGTGATATTCCTTCAGAAGGCCATTAATCCCTTTAGCTGGGATCGGTCCAGAAATGTGGTGGTGGGTGGGTGGGTTTGGGGGGGGGTGTAGTGTGGCGAGAGCAGAAGGAGAGCTCAAGAACACTCTGATAGGAGAATAGAGATAACGCACAAGAAAATTATCCTGATACCTTTCAACCAAGGTTATCCTAAATGAGGATAAACTGCTCTTCTGCCCTCATCTTAATGGCCCATGGCAGACTGTCACCAGCACCGCTGCCCCCCGCTTCATGAAAGGCGTGACCTAATCTCTGGTGCTGGATGAAGCCCGCCAGCAAGCACCTGCAGGTTCACTTTCCTGAGACGCAGGAACATTTATGTAAGTGAAATATGCCTGCTAAGGGCTTTGGGTCTTGAGTGTATCCGGTGGCTGGGAACCAGCATTTTAGAAACTGTCCCCTGTCCTGTCAGCGTGCTGTCCCAAGGGCCCGGTGCCAGTCCCCCACCCTGTGATGCATGTCCATATGCCGGGTGTATTAGTTTGGAGAAGCTGTGGAGAATCACACCAACAGGGATGGCCATCTGTCCTCTTACAGATATAGCATGGGCTCTGCAAGCACATCAAGACAGGATCTTAAAACATTTGGTCCATTATATCACAGCGCTCTGGTGAATGGATTTTACAAGGGCTTGTCCGTTAGGCAGAACTAATTATGTATAGCTTGTCAGCATGGGGCATGGTATTCAGATCAGTAGGGACCAACAAACTGCTTCCTGTTATATAGTATTTCCAGCAGAGGATACTCTACTATTACAACTAAAAGCCCTGCATTCAGAATCCACTGGAGTTCACAGTGCAAGGCTCAAAGATATATTAAACTATGTTTTTTCAAATTCAATATAAACAAACCAACCCCTAAGGTAAAAACAAACTGGCAAACCAAAGTTAAAAATAAACCTCAAGTACCGCAAGTTCCACTCAAACGGTTACTTTTTTAATGAAAGGTTCACAAATGCTGTTATTTTCTGCTCTGGGATGAAATAGTTGTGTCCGTCCCAAGGCTAAATTTGAGCACTAACGATGCAAATTTGATTTAGGCCACAAAATAAAAATCTTTTAATGAAGAGATCCAAAGAAATATGTTTGTCGGGTTGCACAAATAAAACATACTCTTTGGTATTAAGAGTTGTACAATTAGCTACTGATTCTGAAACTGGGGTTTAAGCCCATTCAAAGGGACATTTATAAAAACGCAGGGTCACAAGATGATAAATGTTGAAATGTAAAAAGTAAAGATAAATGTTCATTTTGGAAACTTTATCATTCATAAATTCCCAGTTCATGTAAATACTAAAACATATGAACTTTTACTTCATATGTTTTATGAAACACATGATATGATAAAATATAACATATAATAAAATATAAACTGACCTCACAGACCCTGTATTATGACGTCTCAGACTCACAGAGGCACCAAAAGACCCCAACAAGCTGTTAGTTTAATGGAATATAGTGCTTAAGAAATTTATGTGACCACTTATAATACAACAAACAAACAAAAGCAAAACACAAATATTTTAGAAATCTGTCAGAAACGTGTTTAAAAGTAAAGATATCGCGTTTTTATATCCAAATTTGAGGCAACGCTGGACTTTAAAAATTAATGAAGCACATTCAACCGTTAAAACTAATTTTTTCTGTTCAGGGAGCCAAATAAAAAACTGTAATTTGGCATCTTAATCAAAAGATAATGAGCGTTTTTCAGCATTTTAGTAAACCAGTAAATTTTAAAATTCATGGACAAAAACAATTATATTCTATCATTAAAAACTTTATTTTGATGAAAGAGTTTGCTCCTACTGGTGGATTAATCATTACAGCAACACTAAAAATTATTTTGGTAATTACCAAAAGTGTTAATTTAACTGTGGTATAAACCTTAGATTCAGTGGTATTCTAATAAATTTGTCTTTATGCGTTTATGTATACATACCTGGTGCATCAATGGTGAAAGTTTGTCTACGACGTTTGGAGTTACTGAGAATAAACCTGTATGCTTTTATTGGGTCTGTATCTAGATTCTTCCCACAGCTCAGCGAGGACAAACAGGAAGGTAAATCATTCTCATCAGTTAAGAGAGACAAACAGGTCAATATTGCCTATCAATAATGAAACAGAGCAGGGATGCATGTTGTTAGATCTCAGATGGAAGGGCAGTGCAGGTGATGTAAGGAGTTATTCTGAGCATTCAGGTCTTGAATTGGTATTTCACTTTCATAAGATATTCCATTTTCATGCCTTCACCTCCACGTGAAAGAAATAATTCTCTGATTTATTTTGCCTCACCAGTAGCAAAGAAATGATTGAGATCACTTGCATCATTTATTAACCACTGGGATGATTATCCATTTCTTAAACTGTTATTAATCGTTATTAATCTTTTTAGTAACATTTACAACTATTTTCCACTCAGGTAAAAGTAATTCAAGCATTCAAGTTAGCTAAGAGTGAAGAATAAACCAAATTGTTTCCAAAAGCTAACACAAGATTTTAAGGTATAAAAAGATTGTTAAAATATTTAGAAATGTGTAGAGACTTTTAAATGTGTGGCATTAATAAATCAACCATTTCAACAGTTAGCAAAACGTATTAAATGTTGAATGAATAAATATTCAAATATATACTAAAAGTTTCAGTAAATTTGATGAAAGTAATGAATTTAGTATGTTAGCTAAAAGTAACAAATAAAATATTTTAGCATGTTAGCTCCAAGTAACAAAATTAGCTCAAAGTGTCAGAGTTGGTAAGCTCTATTAACATATTTAGTATTTTAGCTAAAAGTAAGAAATAAAACATTTTAGTGAAATAAGTAACAAAAATAACTCAAAGTGTCAGAGTTAGTAAGCTCCTTAAAAGTAACAGATTTACTGAGTTAGCTAAAAGTAACTATTTTAGTAACATTACAACTGTTCAATTAGCTAAGAAGAATACATGTGTATAACTGAATCATTTTAATAAAAAATAATTGCTAAAAAGGTTAAATATTTAAATTGAACAGCTAAACAGCTCAAAGAATTAGCTGAGATCACAAGAATAAAGAATCAAATAGTTTGCCAGCTATGTTTTTGTTGGAGGGACAGACCGACAAGGATACAGGAAACAAAGGACACCCAAGTGGAAACAAAGACATGAAATATATTCAAATCCATGCATTTCAGCATACATGTTACTTCAAAATAAGTCTGGATCACTGCTCCAGAAAACACAAATTTATAGTTAAAATGTTTTTACTTTTTGTGTCAGTCTGCTGTTATATTATAGACCTATCAGGAAAGTAAACACTGTAAGTATTACTTATTTAAGAAAACTTGGATGGCCCTGTATCGTTGCCCTGTACCTGTGCATGTGCAATGACAATAAAGTTGAATTCTAATTCTATTCTATTCTATTCTGTTTTTGCACACAGCCTGCTGAAGCTACAACTTTTATTTTAGTGAAAGTAATAGATAATAAGTAATAGATTAACGTCTCAGATAATTAAAATTAATGGATAAGCCATACAAATGCTTTCATAAGAATAATGAAAACTGTTCAAGTAGTAACTTGGGTAAAAGTAATGCCTTGTGATATTTTTATATCTAAGGCTACCAGACAGATGGTTGAAATGTCTGGTTTTTCCCACTCCAAGGTAGTTATACAAACATCTAATGAGAGCAACCAAGCAATGATTAATAAATGGCGTGGTGAATATGCTGGGACAATATCAGTCTAACTGACATATTTGGAAAATAGTGGGTGGTGTTGGTGAGGAGGTAATTTAGCTCAATTGACAGTCTGTTGATACATCAGAAGAAGAGAAAACATTTGGGAGCAAGCGCTGCAGTTGATGGGCAATATAAAGAAAATAGTTTTAAAAATGAGTTACAGGAGGCAGAGAAAGAATGGGGAAGGGAAAGGTAGAAGATGAGTTGAGGAAATCAAGTTTACACATCATTAAACATAAATGTTAGTAGCCTACTTTACCCCCCACAGCATCATCATAACAAGCCCTCCCACACAATGTAATAGTTTATTTGCAAAATCATTTATTTCTGTGCTGTGTAATGCTAATTTATGTTAGAAAAATCACGAGTGTTACACCTTTTTCCAGCGCTCTGTATGAAAACAATGTGAGCATACTGAATTTGACCAATTTTGCGATGGTCAAAAATCTATAAACAAGCACCTGGGCCGCTCACTTGCATCCCGGCTTAATCATTACCTCGCTGCAACAGCGCACATACAAATATAGCTGTAGATACAAGGAAACCGTGGCGTGATAGCTGAAGTCTGGCACCGTATCTCAAAACAAATGTTACGCTTAAAATAAATCCATAACTGTAACAAGCAGAGTGTGAAAAATCAATCAAGATCAATGTGACAGGGGATTTTGTGGGAAGTGCTGCCACGGTGGAGAATACAAAGTGTGCGAAAGCGAGAGAGGGAGACGCAGTGAGGCATCTTCTTCTCTGAAAGCTGCAGATTAAAGTGACCTCTTGACCTGAGCCTCTGATGTTTCCCTAATTACCTTGTCGCACCATCCTGATAAAAAGCAGCGCGGCGGCTTCCTCCTCTCCTCTTTACAGCATCATTTACAGCCTCACAACCTGACACAAGGACAACGCCTGTGGAGCGACTGGCCAACTCTGAGAGTTTTGTGCAGATATTAATAGAGATTTTAGGCATGCTGAGGTCCACTTTATAGAGGATAAGTCTGTATTACAGAGTAGTGGGTGGTGTGTGTTGGCTCAAATGTAATGAATTCTAATCTCATCTCAGGGTCTGTTAGTATCAAGTATCAATAAAGGAGCAGCCTTGGTTTATTCATGTAAATTAAAAATATAACATACTATGTAAGTCTTATTTAAGAAGCAAATTACAGGAATATTTATCAGAACTTTATATTTTATATTGTTGGAGTTTGAAAACCGATGCACTGCTCACTAAAAATATATATTTTTCTGTTGTGTTTGGTTAAACTGTAGCTGTTATTACGCACAATCATGCATTACAAGTTACTGAATGTCAGTTTATTTACATATCTCCAATTCACAGCAACAGGCATCTTAAAGCTCTTTATATTGTAAAGTAAGGAAGAGAGAGAATGCCAACAATCTGATGATCCACTATGAGCCAGCACTTGGGAATGGTGGGGAGGAAGAACTGCTTTTTAACAGGAAGAGAGCGGCTGAAAGGACCAGCAGTAATCTGCCATGACTGGTTGGAATGTGAAAAGAGACAGAAGCAAAGAGAGATCACAGATACTGACAAAAAGGCCAAAACAAACATGAGCCTAATCATATAGTATTTAATTTTGAAGTAAAGTAAAACATTTGAGTATTGCTCAGTTTCAATGAAAGAACAGCATTTTTGTCGAAGACAGGCAATTTGATGATAAAAGCTTGTTTAATATTTAGTTTTTCGCATTCTCACACATCAGTTCCTTTGCAAAATTAATTGAACAAACAAATAATAATAATAATGATATTCTGTAGAGTTACAGTCAGGACCTCCAGCCTTTAGAACATTTAAGTTTACTTACAGCAACTTACACATTCTTCTGCTTGTTGTTGGAGTTTGTAGGATTCATACATTCAGATAGGAAGTTATTCTTCTTTAAGACAAGCACTTATAAATTGGTCATTTTGAACAAAAACATGAGAAAAGTACATTTTTGTCAGGGCACAAGGCTCGGAGGAATTTACACATTGAATACTTTGTAAAAAAGTGACATGAAATTCAGAATTTTCCGGGTCCAAACTTTCTGTGTATTGTATATACACACCAAATGTTTTGTGATAAATTCTTCCTCAAAAAACACACTGTGAAAAAAATGACATCGATGTCAAGCGATGATGATGATGAGCTGGTCCTGATGTTTCTAAACAAGTTGAGGAAGAAATTGAGTTTCTGGGTTCATCCAGTTCTCAGGAGAAGACAGCAGCAGGGAGAATTTCATGGTTTGATCCAGGAGTCGAAGCTGTATCACAGCTGTATTCGTCAGTGGAGCAGTTTGAACTCTCGTTGGCAGAGTTGGGACCACGTCAGAGAAATGCTTTTAAAGAGTCGATTGACCAGGAGCAGCATCTAGCTGTGTTTCTGAGGTGAAAAGGTATTATTTTACTATTGGTATATTGAGCTGCGGTGCACTTGTTACCGAATGCAGTGGTACGATTCGTCGGAACTGAAAAAATGAGCTTGGTTCCAAAAAATAGAATAAAATAATGCCACGTGCTCGGTGTGAATGGCTGCATAAAGAATAGGTGAGCCAGTAAAATATTTTTAACACACAAAATATTCACATAGATTTTACACGTCTGGTGTGTGAAGCCCTCGAGTGTTGGATCCCCTCTGAATCTGAAACTTCTCTGCCTGAAGCTGAAGCATTGTTATCCAGAGGTTAGCGACTGGGTGCCCTTCCTCTCCGCACACGTCTTCTTTGCCCCGCTATCTGTTTAAATCTTCACATCCACGATTTGGATGATAACTTTCAGTGTCAACTCCGTAATTCCCCAAACTTCTGTTTTGTGTTTTACTGTTATGATTGTCATGTTTTGGTCCACCGCATTCATCAGATCTTGCAGATCTGTTTCTTAAGGTGGACTGAGTTTGAGTTCTTCAACAACTCCAAGGTTTGGTAGCTATATACTTCTTATTAGACATTAGAATATTCTCTGCTTTGTAGTTTGCATGTTAATTAGCTTTGCTGTGCCCTTCTTCTCCTCTTAGCTCATGATGGATGTTCTTCTCCATTTATTTTCCAACACAGAAGTGTTTTACTATGTTACTAGATGTGTAACAATGCCCCTCGTCATACAGCAATGAAAACACAGCCTGAGGAAATATCTTTTTTATTGGCAGAAATAATGTTAATAATCATTTGCTTGATTAAATAAGGTTTACATTTGCCTGCACCAGTTTCTGGTACACAATGGTATTACACAAAAGTATCGTATTTTTCAGACCATAAGGCGCATTAAGCGAAACAAAACAGTGAGAAGAGTCAAACTTTACTCAACTCATTCTTCTTGCTTCCTCCACTTCTGTACCATTGATTCATTAATGTTGAAATCTCTGGCAGCTGCTCTATTCCCATGTTGTTGCAGTATATTAATGACTAACCTCGTATTGTGGATGGATTATCTCAGTTGTTCTCCTGACTGAAGTTTGGTCCGTTTACAGCATCCTGCCATGCGATTGCCTTTGTCCCTAACCATCGGGAACCCTCACGTTAACTTTTATTGAGTGAAAAAAAAAGTTTGTGTTCATCCTCCAGTTCATCCACTGTATTTATGTTATGCTAACATAACATGCACACATCATTATATACCAGCTAGCCAACTTCAGTAACCCTACAAACATCACTGCTGTTTAGTTATAGCAGAGCTGTGCATTTTAAATTTTTCCGAAATCTCTCAGTCAGAACATGCTTTATCATGTTTAGGTGAAAACTAGCGAGCTAACTTCCTGCTAACTTCTAACGCCGTTAAATTTAATAAATGGTGTTTTCATGGATGCCTGGATGTTAAACTTAATTGTTACACCTACGTCTTACAAAGTCATACTAAAACAGATTTTTGAGCACCATGTAGCACATAAAAAAATAAGGCGCACTGTTGATTTTTGAGAAAATTAAAGGATTTTAAGTGCACCTTATAGTCTGAAAAATACGGTACAGCCCAGCCCTGTACCGCTAGAAACTCCAACATCATTGTGAAGTTTGCGGATGACACTACAGTGGCGGGTCTTATCACCAACGGTGATGAGACGGCCTACAGGGAGGAGGTCAGCGCCCTGACCCACTGGTGTCAAGACAACCATCTCACCCTCAACGTCGCAAAGACAAAGGAGTTGATAGTGGACTTCCGGAGGTGCAGAGAAGTACACACCACCATCACCATCAACGGCGCCGCTGTGGAGAGAGTGAGCAGCTTCCGCTTCCTTGGTGTACATCTGGCTGAGGATCTCACATGGTCAGTACACATAAACAAGACAGTGAAGAAGGCGCAGCAGCGCCTCTTCTTTCTCAGGAGACTGAAAAGATTCGGCATGAGCCCCCGCATCCTCAGGACCTTCTATCGCTGTGCCATTGAGAGCATCCTCACTGGATGCATCACCACCTGGTATGGCAACAGCACCGCTTACAACCGCAAAGCTCTCCAGAGAGTAGTGCGGTGTGCTGAACGGATAATTGGAGGTGAGCTTCCCTCCCTCCAAGACATCTACAGGAAGCGGTGCCTGAGGAAAGCAGGGAGGATCATCAAGGACTCCAGTCACCCCAGCCACAAACTGTTCAGACTACTTCCATCAGGAAGGAGGTTCTGCAGCATCCGGTCCCGTACCAGCAGACTGAGAGACAGCTTTTTCCACCAGGCCATCAGACTGCTGAACACGTCATAGACACCTCACCTTCACTACTGGAACTTCAACATTATGCACTCCATACTGTACATTAATGCCACTGTTTTGCACATGTCCGACTACCAACCTCTGTATATTTTATATATCTTATTTTATTGTCTACTCTATTTCATTTGTAAAATATGTATATACACACTCACACACACACACACACAGAAAAACATATTTAGTATACACATCCAGTAATGCATATACTCTTATATATTGTATATATATTTATTACTTTCAGATTTAGCCATTCTTATATTTTTGTTTGTTTTACGTTATTGTATTTTTGCACAACTCTGTTGCTTGAGAAGCTCGCACACAAGAATTTCACTCGCATGTACTGTACCAGTGTACCTGCACATGTGACGTGACAATAAAAGTGATTTGATTTGATTTGTTTCTACTGCAGTTGCTATCTCTTCAATAAAATAGAGAGACATAGAGTCAAAGTGGTTATGTCCTTACATTGTGTTCAAAGCATTTGGTGATTGGGGATGTTTTAATCCATTTTTACACACAAGACTTTAAAGTAAGCACCTTTACAAGTGCTTCAAAATAAGTAGCATTAGTGGTGCACTCAGAAAAAGGGATGCAGTTAAAGTCTATTTCTGTCCCTTCATGTACAGTCTACATCTACATGTCCCATTGGTTTAATAATTTGACCTCAAGGTAAATATGTGAAGAGCAGAGTTTAGCTTTTACTGTTTATTTGTGTTGAATAGAAAACATTTGATCCACTTCAACACGTTTCATTTTGTACATGTTTTGTGTATTTGGAGAATTGTGGTTCAGAGGTTAACACCATTGCCTCAAGGCAAAAAATACAATAAGCTGCTTTATTTTCTGAGACTCAATTATTCGTTCTAGTATTGGTGGTAGTTATTTGAAGCCAACTTTTGCTGTGGCCCTCTAAAAATAACCTGCAGCAAAAACACTGAATAAGAAACTGTATTTATAGTGGTTCTGACAAAGCTGGCCCATACCTGGCTTTATTTTTGCTGAGAACCTGTGCTCATCCACCTACCATGTTGGGGTGCCTTTGAGCAAGACCCATAGCGTCAAGCCTTTGAATATACTTTGGAAAAAGGGCAGAAAACGTTCCCAAAAAAGAGTTAGATGAGAAGGCTGATATCACTGTTTATACAGTAGATATGAAGCCACAGCCGGCAGCAGCAGCAGCAGCTATGTTCAGGACTGTTTCTTGGCGAGGGCTTGGCTGGGACTCCCGCCAAGAAATAGTCCTGCTCAAACATAACCCCACATAAAACTGCAAATTCTCTTTTTCACACGTTTTGGTTTTTGTTGAAGTATCAGATTGGCATATTTAATGGCTCATCAGACACACAGTGACTCTGAGTATCGATCTTCATGGGACATTTTGTTTTATGACATCTTTGTGGTAATCTTTTTCACATTTGTGGCCGTTTATTTCTCTCTGTTGACATATTGTGCATTTGTGGACATTTTCCATGTCTTAATTTTAATTTTTATCTGTTTCTGTGGTATTATTCATCCTAATGTCCGTTTGATTGCCACCTTGTTTTGTGTTTGTGTCTCTTTGTGGTCTTTTTGTAGTTTTGTTGTCATTTTCTCTTTTTATAAGTGTTTTTATAGGGTCATTTTATTTAATGTGGCTGCTATAAGCACCTCTTTCATCGTTTGTTATCTAATTATAGTTGCCTTGGTTTCCTGATGAGGGATTTTCGACGTTATCAAATTTATCAGTAGCTTTTTTTTGTAGATCTGTGTGGTCATTTGAAGCCTTTTCATGTTGAGTCTCTTTGCAGTCCTTCGATGTTCTTTTGTTGTTGTTTTCGGTGTCCTTTGTGATGGTTTTCCTCTTTTTAATGTCATTGTGTGTCTCTTTGTAGTTGAAATGTGTGGCAACCGCCTGACTTTGACTCCAAGCTCTTTACAACTCTGTAAAGTTAACAGTGGTAACTTTGTCTTCGTGTTTGTCCACTTTCGTTTTCTAACGATTTAAAGCCATTTTGAGTCTCTTTGTGAGCCTTTCATGTCTTTTCATGGTTGACTTGTTCTCTTTTGTGCTGAATGGCCTCATTTTTCCATCTTGGAAAACGGGGCGACCGTGGCTCAGGGGTTGGGAAGCGTATCTGCAACCGGAAGGTCGCCGGTTCGATCCCTGGGCTCTCTGTCCTGGTCGTTGTGTCCTTGGGCAAGACACTTTACCCTACCGCCTACTGGTGTTGGCCAGAGGGGCCGATGGCGTGATATGGCAGCCTCGCCTCTGTCAGTCTGCCCCAGGGCAGCTGTGGCTACAACAGTAGCTTGCCTCCACCAGTGAGTGAATGAATAGTGGCATTGTAAAGCGCTTTGGGTGCCTTGAAAAGCGCTATATGAAATCCAATCCATTATTATTATTATTGTTGTGGTCCCCTTGTAGCTCGGTTGACAATTTGTGTCTTGTTTTTGTTTTTTGTTTCTTTATGGTCATTTATTGTGCATAACATTTCAAGTCTTTCATTGGTCCTTTTATGTATTTCCACAGTAGTCTTTATCTCTTTGTTTGGTAGTTGCCCTCTTTGTTGTCATATTATTTCTTTCTGTAGATCTTGAACTCTATTCTGTCCATCTTTTTTGGCCATCACATGTCTCGTCACCATTGCAGTGCTCTCTTTATGTGATCACTGATCATCACAGTTGTGTTGGTCCCTTTGTGTCATGCCTGGCCACTATTTGTTGTCATTGTTTGTCTTTTTGTTTGCGTTTCAGTCTCTGTAGCTGTGTTGCATCGTTGTATGGTCATTCTGTGACTCTGGTGATATTTTGAGCCTCCTTTTGGCTCTTTTATCTTTCTTCACTGTTTTTGTAATGTATAACACTTTGCATGTGGTGCCAGTGACTCTTTGACTCTCTGAGCCCTGTGGGCTAATTCAGTAATCCAACCATGACCCTCAAAGAGGCCTTTACAACTCTGTGAGTTAACATAGTGGTCTTCTTTTGTGTTTCTTGTCATTTTGTGACTCTATGAGTCTCTTTTTGGTCCTTTTATGTCTTTTCATGGTTGACTTATTTTCTTGTTGCGATGACTGGCCTCATTTTTTCATCTCTTTGTGGTCTGCTTGTAACTCTGTTTGCTTTTTACATCTTTTTTGGTCATTTGGTTTGTGTGACTTGTGACATTTCAGAGTCTCGTTGTTGTCCTTTCATATCTCTTCATTGTTGTCTTGGTCTTTTTATGTGTTGCCCTGTTTTGTTGTCATTTTGTGTCATTTTTCAGATGTTTTACTGTCTCCAGCTGTTTTGAGTCTCTGCCTGACCACCTTCTTCCTCTTTAATGTCATTTTAAATCTCTGTGTTCCTTCCATGTCTCTTTGTGGTTGTCTTTGTCTGTTTAAGTGACAGATTACCTCTCTTTGTCCTTTTGTTTCTCCTCAGAAACAACTCTGTGGCTGTTTCGCATCTCTAGGTGGTCATTTTGAGTCTCTTTGTGGTTACATGTCTGTCCATCATTGTTGTGATCTACTAAATGTGATCATTAATTTGCTTTTGTTGTCATTTTCTCTATTTTGTTGGTGTTTCTTTGTGATTAGTGCTTGTTGCAGTTTCTGTGGTCCTTTTGCATTTCATCATTGTTATTGTTCTGTTAGTGTAATTGTTTTGTGTTGTCGTTTTGTGTGTCTTTACAAATGTTTCTGTTGTTGCAGCAGTTTTGAGTCCATGTGGTTATTTTGTCTCTTTTTATTTTCCATTATCTCTTTTTCATTGTCACGGTGTCTCTATTTAGATGCTTTAGTCTCACCAGCTGTTTTGCATCTCTACGATGTCAGTTTTTGAGACTTTAATGTCATTTTAAGTCTTCATTTATTGTTGTATTTTCCTCCTTTTTGTGAGGAATGATATATTTTTGTTCTCACTTTATGTTTTTTGTAGATGTTTCAGTCTCTGCACCTGTTTTTTGTCACTGTGTGGTCATTTTAAGTCTCCTTTTGTGTATCTCCACAGTTATCTTGCTCTCTTCCAGTGATGATTGGCCTCTTTTTACTGTCCTTTTGTGTATCTTTGTATATGAAATATCTGACACTTTGCACACACACCCTCTGACTCTTTAGCTCTGTGGACCCTGTTGGCTCGTTCAGTAATCCATGCGTTACTGTCAGACAGGATTTTATAACTCTGGAAACCTTGTGGCACCTGTTTACACTGTGAGGTAGAAGTGCAGCATGTATTTGACAGACCAACACAACATCTTGCCAGATGATCCTGCAGCAAAAGTTTGGTACAACTTTTTTTTTTGCCAACCCTGCACATTGTTGTTGTGCTGAATCTCACTACAGGGCTACAGTGGGTATGAATGTGGCTCAAACTAGTTCTTTTAAGGTTCAATACTCACTCCTGGTTGTGAGAAGGAGGCTTAGAAACTGCATTAAGAGTTTAATTTTGGGAGTGAATAAGTAAAATGTGGTCTCAGTATTGCAGGAATGACCCTCAGGCAGAGTGGTGCTGTCAGGGTTGGAAAAGGTAATGAAAAAATCTGGAAAGGACCCCAGATATGAGGCCGGAGGCAAGAAAAGTGACTGCACTTGAGTACAATTTAGATTACTTGTACTTGATTCAGCAGTTTTGTTAGTAGTTTGATTTAAGCTTTGTTGTATTAAACCAGTTGATTTCAGCATTTTTAAATTACAGCGTTTTACCAAAAAGCAGTGTCTATTTAACTCATAACTCACAAAGAGTTATTAGCTCTTTCCACCCAAGAGATGTTTAACATTTAAGATGACTTAACTATCAAATTACACAATATTTCACCACACTAAATACTGGAGGGTTTGTTTAAAAGAACTGTCACAACCTTTTCCTCTTTGCTCTATTGATTATCTGTACTCTTCAAGTTATACTGATGTATGCTGTCTTCACAGTGCATTTCAGGCAAAGCCAGACAGCCAGTTAACATGTAGATGTTCCAATAAACCGACATGTCCTTGATTTCTTTGCAAGGTTTACTGAACAAATATCAGCGGAATAAAACTGAAAGATCACAGAAATATACAAGCATATTGCTCTATGCAAATGACAGCAGATTCAGCAAAATAAATCAAACTAGTTCGCAGCTTACCGAGAAGGCAGAACACACCATTAATGAGCTAGCTTACTTAAGATGGCACCTTCCAGTTAGCTTCTTCAAATTAATAAGATTTAAAACGTCAGAGGAAATAAGAAACACTATGACAGATCAATCACTATCGAGCTATCAAAAGTAGTAATGGAGCTGATTACAGGCAAATAAACTCCAAGGCACAGCACGGGTGCAGCTGCATTCTCGGTGGCAAGCTAACACTCCAATGACAAGCTACAAAACCGGCCCTGTCATTACAAAGAAGGGCCACTAGGAGGCAGCATAAACAAATCGGGTCACATAATCAATCATTTAAGTCAAAACATTTCTGTTAAAGACAGCACATTGTTGTACGTGCCCAACAGTTTCTGCTTGTTAAACGGTGACATATTGACCCCTTTTCTGGCTTCGGGTGTCTCCTGCGTTAGATGAGGCTGCAGTGATTTTTCTCTCGGTTTTAACAAGACCCGAGCGGCCAAAGCTATTCAGAATTAGTTCTAAATCGTGTTTCATTAGCACCGATAAGCACGTTTGAGCTAAATGCCTTGCCATTTTAATGCCTCATGAAAGAATTGCTAGAGCTTAGATTGTGATTTTTTCACGAGGCATTACAGTGTTTGGGCTCGTCATGCAGATGTAGTTTGGTCTGTTTTCTGTGTCTTCTTCCTCCCATAGGGTGGTGTTTGTGTCCACACACTTTAACCCCCATCCTGCTTTTACTTCATGTGTTTATAACCATGTAGCTCTAACCATTATCACCACACCTCTGCAGCTGTGCCTGTGTGTTGTTTGAGACTGTTTTCATTTGTGCAGCTAACTCATGCTTTAGTTATTAATTTACTACAAACCTTCATCCAAAAAAGGATAGGATTTGGCTAATATTTCTGTCTTTGAAAAAAAAAATTCTTAGACATGAATACAGGACAGATTTTTATGCACCATGTTTATCGGGACTCATTAACACAGTCTTTGGTTGTGTTGTTTGCCTTGGGGCACCTGTGGTTCAGGTGGTAGAGTTGGTTGTGTACCAGTCGGAAGGTCAGTGGAGTGATCCCTGACTCCTCCAGTCCATGTGTCGAAGTATCCTTGGGCAAGATACTAAACTCCGAGTTTGCATCCATCCAAGTGTGTGACTGGCTGAACAAGTGCTGTGAGTGCTCAACTGAGTAGAAAGGTGCTATATAAGTACCAGACGATTTACTTTTTAGGACACTGAGATGGTCTAATCACACCTCAGTGATTATCATGAAAAACTTATTTAGGGTTAGCCAATAGAAGTACTTGATTAGATTTAGAAATATATGCTTCAGCCTGACATTTTTTAAAGGAATGTTCCGGACTGAAGAGTCTGGCCAGAATAGGTGCTGCAGATACCAAAATAGCCTCTGTCTCTGTTCAGATTCCGGGGTTTCAAACTTCTACTCGCTTTCAAGAAAAAAACGGCACAATTTTCATGAAGATGCATGGCTTACTTTTATTTGACTTCTTTGTATTACGTGTAATATTTGTGACAAATGACCACTGAGCAGCAAAGCTAGAGTCACCGCAGGCAGAGACAGGATTTAACACAGCCCACGTTTTCTTATTTTTATTTATCCAAGTTTAAATTTAAAAGCTTAAGGTGACAGCTCTCCACCAACTTCCTCCTTGGTGTTTCCAAGAACCCTTAAGTGTGTCCCAAGGGGTCCGAACACCCCGGAGAAGTCAAAGGAGAAAACAGGTTGCACTAAAAATCAGCACCCACACTAAAACACAGTTACAAGTGTGGCTAATATTGTGTCTTTATCTTACAGCATCTGTCCACGAGTAGCTGCCCAAGTGCCTGAAAGAAGGAATTACACAGATCAATACATAATCAATAAATATTTGAAAGCATGCTTCTTAATGTGCAAATGTTTTCTTAAAAATGCAGAGTGCAAATATGTCCGGAAAAGTGTCCACTGGGGTTAGGGTTACCTAAAACAAAGATACATATTACTCTAAACAAGTAACGAAACACCTTCCTTACATCTTGCACCTCCTTTAAACGGAGTTTTTCTTCCAAGCTGCTTCTTTAAAAAGCTTCATCGGAACTTGTAGGTTAATCTTTGCTAGAGTTTTAGTCGGGTGTCCCCAGCAGAGGGGTCCTGGTGCGGGTTTGTACTTCGCGGGTTCCCGGCGCATGTGGCCGCAGCGCGCACGTCAGCAGAGGGAGATCAGCACCCTGGACAGCGGCGCTCGGTCAATAATAAAGCAGCCAGAGCTCCTTCCCTGCCCAGCCGCTGAGAGCACGGGGAGAGGCGTTTCAACCATCGGGAGACGGACGGATAGCTGGAGGAAAAGCAGCGACGTGTTTACGGGATGACAGTCTTTTATTTTTTTTCTCCTCTCTCCCTGTTCCGGAAGTAGCTGCTGCGTTGGTTCAATCTCCAAGCCGACCATTTCGAGGAGGAAAATCAGCGCCAGCAGTATCATCACCACCATCTATCTGATCCAATAATCAATGCCATTACTGCTGTGTAATTGCTGTCGGAAACGAAGACATCTTCACGCGTCTTCCCCGTCTCTCTCTCTCTAATTAGAAAAATCGCAGGGTGCCTTTATTATTCTGCCTCTCTCTGGCATTTCAGCGTTGCCTCCCGTGTTCTGGGCTTGCAATGAAATGCTGATGGACATCGAGCGAAGATGGGAAGCACGGGGCTTTCGGGTGTTTTTGTGCTGCCGTGTTTCCAGCTAGGCTGCTGAGAGAGAGGGGGGAAGAGAGACGGAAAGAAGAAATGCAAATGCACAGGATTGTGTTTTTGATGCCGACGTGGATTGTTGGGGTGAATGGCACGGATTTTTCGTGGATCAAGCCGGGGCTTTACAAAAAGGAGATGAAATAGAGAGAAAAGGGGGAAAAGGGGGACCATGATCTGACGCTTGGGATGCTACAGTGAGAGGGACAAAAAAAAGACATTATAATCACATTCAGATCAAACTTCCATTTCATCTTCCGCACCCTAATTTTTCTCCTTTTCTATTTTTATTGGATTATGATTCTTGACAAGAGTCTCAGATGTGGCTGTGTGGATGGCATGTCGTTGTATTTTACATCCCATCTTCTATTTCCTGGCTCTGTGTTGCTCTCTCCTCCACTCGTCCACTCTCTCGCGGTCTTCTGCTTCGGGTAGCAAAAAACATGTAGGCTGTTTTTTTTTCTTTCTGTCTTTCGTTCTTTCTTTCTTTGCCGCGAGCCTCAGTGCGTGTGGAAAACAAAACCAAACAAAGCAAAACAACAACAACAATAACAAAAGGTGTATTTGAGAGCGCAGGAAAATGGACCGTGGAAATCAAAAACCGTGCAAGTTGTAATGTTTTCTGGGGTGCGGTGGAAGATAGACGGCGTTTGCTGAGTTGTTTGAGTAATGAATATTGAAAGAGTGTGTCGGCCAGCTGAAAGGGAAAATCTTTCATCCGCATTGGCTTAGACACACATGCCATCAGTGGGGCGAGAGCCTTTATCTCCTCTCTGGATTTTCCAATTAGCAGTTGTGGCATCGTAGAAAATACTACAGTAACCATGAACATATCGGATGTATGAATAATAATAATAATAGTAATAATAATAACAATAACACAGGGAGAGGAGGGGAGACAAAAACACTTAATTTATTTATTTCGGATTCTTTATGTGGCCAAACATGTTCAAGTATCGAATCCGCATGTTTTTTAATGAACTGAAAGTCCTGGTGTTTATGCGATCCGATTCAAGACAGTCCAGCTCAGACACAGATAGACGGTCCAACACCAACACCAACACCACCATGCGAGGTCTGGGGATGGGCGGCTGCGGCTGGCCGCCTTTCGTCGACTGCCATTCCCGGGACGACGAGGAGGAGTACTACGGCAGCGACCCGCGGCCCCGGAGCCTAGCGTTTGAGGAGAAGGAGCCCAAGCTGCAAGTGGGCCTGGACGCCGTGTCCCTGGCCAGCACCGCCAGCAGCCTGCGGACCCCCCAGTGCCGGATCTGCTTCCAAGGCCCAGAGCAGGTAGCAAAAAAAAAAACAACAAAAAAAAAAACAGTGAGGTTCCTGATGCTGATGCCACGTCCTGCGTGGACGGCGGGCGGGCAGGCAGCGTGTTTGTTTCACATTTCACACTGCTTTGAATGAGCCTTTGTGGGGCTGTGGAGAGCCATTTCACCATGCATGACTTGTTCCAGATCAGGAGGGGGTTTAGGAAGTTGCTCCTTTTTTCCCAAGTCTAATCTACCATTTTGATATACAGCGGAATTTTGATATATATATATATATATATATATATATATATATATATATATATATATATAGGTGTATGTATACGGAGTCTCTACTATTACCATCCTGTCCTACATTTGTATCTCTCCCACCCACCTTCCCCTCCAATACATCCTTTGGAAAAAGATAATCTAAGATGAGGCCAAATCATTTTTTTTTAAAGTTTTATTTTTATAGCCTAAAAATCACAAATTCGCCTCAAGACATTTTTACAGTCTGTGCATCCAAGCACACTCTCAGTCCTCCCAGCTTCAAATTAGAGGCGACTATTGTCCTTCTTCTCTCACCCCCCCCCCCCCCCCTTTTTTTGGAAAGATGATTGCTCAGTGATCTGGTTATCTAAATAACACTGTTTTCATAAGTAAGCTAATCAGAAAGGCAGCAGTTCCCACACATCTGAAATCCGGCCAGCATAGCAACAAAGAAAGTTAGCCAATTAGGCCTGCAGGATGACAAACAGAGTGAGAGGCACTGAATATGCATGAGTCACAATCATTTTGTAAATGTAAATCAACTGTCCCCCGTCCGCATGTGTCACAGAACACGATGATCAACTATTGATCTTGTGATGATCACAGTTCCTGGTCAGACAATGGTGTCGGCTGTGATGAATTTGTCACACGTTTTCTATTATTGCTTCTATTTTTCTCCTCCTACTTTCCAGTTCTTGGGCCCAAACAAAACAATAAGTAGTGCGTAGCTTTGGTCTGTGGCCAAATGTTGGTCTCACCAGATGTGTGGAAACCTGTGCCGGCTGGATCAGCAGGTAGCTCCGAAGCCTGAGATAATTAGAAACCCTGTAAATCCTGTAGGAGCACAGATGGATATTATCATTTAGTCACTTCCCTAAGATAGGCGTATAGTGTTATTACAGCCCATGTGCTAATTTATGACATCTGCCTGAGAGTTTGTATTGTGAGAGCCACAGGACTGAGTATAAATCACTTCAGCCTTGTTTTGGATACAAGGCAATTTGATGTTACAGACAGGGATCGACCCCAGGTTGTTGTCTTGCCCACTCAAACATCTTCCTTTAATAAAAGGTTCATGTTTTGGGCTCTGGGCTCTCCGGCAAGGTGACTCATCGTGCAGCATGGCTCTGAGCTGCCTCTTTTAGCTCCAGACAAAGAGCAAGCAAACAAAGCACTGAGGGAAAACCCTGAACTACACTACTACATCAGCTCCTCATGCTCATATTTGCTTTTATTTTGCCTCCACAGCACTCAGCTTTCTACTCAAAGGGAAAGTGCCTCATACCTCCATGGGTGCAAGGTGTGTGTGTGTGGGGGGGGGGAGCTCACGTTTGCCATTTCATTGTTATTTCATTATTCAAGCAGGTCACAACAGGGGCCGGGGATCATGTCGCTGTCAGCGGGCCAATTACCTACAGACATAATCACTTTCCTCTGTGGGTTGCATTGAGCACGAATCCTTATTAACTGTCTGTCAAAGGCGTCAGCGGGCGCCGCGGTACAGTCACTCGGCCACTGATTCCACTTAACGCAGTCTGGATTCACAAAAGTCGTCGCAAAAGGGCTTGCGGGGAATTACTGGCTTGTTGGTGTAAGAGGAGGTGGTGGAGGTGGGTGTTGGTAATCACCCCGGCCTGCCCTTTACTCTGGTAGTGCTCGGCGGCGTGTTTCCACAGGCACACTCAGTCAGGAGCTCGGGGGGGCACTTCCACACCTAAATTTTTTTGTCTAAAGGTTGCAGCTGAGGAGGAAGACCATTTTCTTAGTCATGAAGTGACACACCAAATTAACACCTTCGTGCTCTGTGAAGTGGCCTCGAGGGACAAATGCATGACAGCTCATCCGAGCAGGAGGAGTGTGTATTTGTGTGGGTGTATTTGTGTGTGTAGCAGGCTGCCTTTATGTTTGTTGGCCCTCTTGTTGTTATGAGGGTAAATCTAGCTAAGTATTAGTGTTAACAAATCCCATGAAAACAAAAACAATCAGCTCATCTGAATTAAAATCATTGTCTGTTTGTCTTAAATGTTCTGCACTCTAGAGCGCCGCTGTTGCTCATTAAAATCATAAATCTTCAAAGTTAATGACAAATTAAGTCCAAAAACGCTCTCCAGACACACGTCTAATCTGACGCCTACTTTGGCAGGAGGTAATCTGGCCACGGTTGTGGTTCGGTTACGTTTAGGCACAAAGATGACCTGGTTTTTGGAAGAGAAAGGCTGTGGTTGAGGTTAATATTATGAATTTGTTAAACTTTAACTATCACACATTTCCTTATTTTCCATCAGGCGTATGCTGCTGCATATACTCAGTTCAGACAGTTTGTTTCTACTCATATTGCTAATATGAACCTGAACTTGGGCAGTCAATCAAAAGAAAGCTGGCTTAAAGGGAGAGGACCTTAAAGACATCACAGCCCAGGAAACATGCTTGTGTGGGGTCCACAGTGGGTGAACTGTGGGGTTGTGTGGGCAGAGCCAAACCCACACTTACCCCACACAGGCCCAGAGTGAGTGTACCCACACAGGGCCCACAGCATGGGTTTTCTGTGGCCTGGCCACTGTGGGCTATGAGGGAAGAGGCTGTACTGAGGTCCAGTATGAGATAAATAAGGATTATTCTGAACTGTGAATCATGCAAAGCTACCCTAAATGTAATGCATATGGAGCTATAATTTAACATTATCCACCTTAAAGTCAATGACAGATGTCTTAGTTCTGGATGGATGGATGGATGGATGGATGGATGGATGGATTACCACATTAATCCAAATCTAGGTTGCACTTTTTAGGACAGCTCTTTAAAAGAACAGTTCATGCCCCAAATTAAATGTACACATGTCCCCTCTGGCCTTCAGTGATGTTTATCCATCTCATTTATTTTGGTGTAGGTTGCCCAGTTTTGGAGATATCAGCTGTAGAGATATCTGCCTTAGTCTTTAATATAAATGTACTAAATGGCACTGGCCTGATGCTCAAAGGGCTAAAAAAAAATGCATTTGGAAAACTCTGCTTCTGTGCCTCTTTTAAAAAAACAACCTAGTTAAGTGTAGTTTAGAATATGCTGTATAAAAACAGGGAGGTGTAATATGCTAAAGCTTAAGCTTACACCTCTTTTTGGCAATAATTTGTATTCTTGCCATTTAATTCAGTTCTTTGCTGTCATTTATTTACATTTATGGGCATTTTATTTGTTGTCGCTGCTCATCTGAACTATTTTCTACATACCAGAGGAAGTGGACAGCTGGCTAAGGTGAGGGGGGCCGCCATTAATATTTATATCCTGTCCCGCACATGCACGACCCTCTCGTCGCAGGTAGATGGAAGATTCAGTCTGCTTGGTGGGTGTAGATCTGTAGAAACATACATAAAACTGAACAGAACGAGGTTTGTGGATTTTTGTTTTTTAATACCAGGGACCTTAGAGACATTACAGCTGAGTTTTTCATTTTTATTTTGTAATTTTTTCATTTTCCATGCTTTGAGCAGCACAATGCGAGTGCCATTTAGTTCCATTATATTGAAAAAAGGCAGGCATCTAGTTCAGCAGACGGAAAATAGTAGGTTTGTGGACTGTTTTGAGTAACAGGGTCGTGCTTTCTGGAAAAAGACATTAGTGCTGCGTTTTTCCGTTTTTATTATTATTAGTTGTAGTAGCATTATTAGTAATAGTAGCAGCACTTTGAGCACCACAAGCCAAGAGCCATTAGCTTCATTACAATTAAAAAGAATAGACATCTATACAGCCAGTATCTGCAAAACTGAGCAAGTCCCACCAAAATAAAAGAGATGCACAAACAGCACCAACAGAGGGGAAACATTTAAATGTAAAATTTTGGTGGTAAATGACCTTTTTACCCCTTAAAATGAATTTTTCTTAAACCATTTATTTGTTGGAAGCTGTTCCGCAGCACAAAACGATTCAGCGTGTCCTTTTCTTTTACAGATGACAGAAAATGCAATAAAGTGCCGTTTCATTGGGTGCACATTCTCGCAACAAAATAAGAAGCTATAGCTGCTCTGGTGTCGTCATCTTAAAGCGGTTTAAGCTGTTTGAATCATGAGATACGGCGCTTTTTATATCAGGTATGGACAGGTTGTCAAGTTGGATCCTTTAAAAACACAAATCTGATGATGATGAGCCACACTGTTGTAGTGGGTGACATGTTCCCTTATTACCACGAACACACAGTTTATTCTGAATCAGTGCGACACACACCTCTTGTCCTAAATACTCACTAGAGCACCTAATTTGTATTAATCCGCTGCTGAAATAGTCCCTAAGAAATGGACTATTTCTTACTGCTGACGTAAGGTTTACGTAAAACTACAGCGCCCACGTGTTTGAAATAATACGGAGCTTTGTATTTTTAAAAAGAAACAACATATTTTGGGATCCATTTCTAATTATTTATGTCACGGATTCAGTGCCACAGACAGGTGTTAGTGCTTTGGTTCTTTTGACTATGACAGCACATGGCAGTGCTTGAGAGTCAGCGTCTTTGTGTGCCCAAGCATAGTCTATCACTACATGTTCTGTTTATTTATTTTGGTGTGAGTTCATCCTGCTGGTCCAGATGTGACCTTTTATGTCTCGTTCGGTGTTTTCTACACTGTGTGCTGCCTTCAGGTGTAGGGGGCTGACTCACAAAAGCAAAATATCCTTCAAATAGAAAGCAGGCTTTTCCAAATAAAACAGGGTGTTCAGTACAAAACTATTAATGTAAAAACATATCTCATTAAACAACCTTAACAGCTTATTATTAGTGACATTATCTGTGATGACCTTGGAACCAATTATAGTGATTTTATTTGGATGTTTTTGTTTTTACATGCAGTTGTTTATTCCCCTTAAAATCAGTTATGTGTTCATTCATTATTAGACTTCTGCACGTGACAAACATCCTTTGCAGCCTCACTTTGGTTTCTCCAAACTAAATTCACTCATGTATGTCCTCTGATCCTTGGCAATATTTGCGAACGTCAAGCGAGTTTGAGTGTCGAACCTGATTTTGGGCTGAATTCACGTGACACTTCAGGTGAATGCAAACAACACCAGCCTTTAAGGAGCGTGGAAAGAAAAGCGTCTGGACTTCTTTAGGCTGCTTGAAGATGTTTCACCTCTCATCCAAGAAGCTTCTTCAGTTCTAGGGTCAAATGGTGGAGACTCCCAGATTTAAACTCCGTGGGAGTATCCCCCCAAAGAGGGGGGGACCCCCTGATGATCCTCTACCTAATCACATGAGCCAAGGTGTGAAAACGGGTGTGGGTCACAATCAGCCAGGGTTTCGGGTGAGCTCATTGTGAAACCTAGCCCCACCCTATCATGTGATTTCCTGAGGTCAGATGGCCCAGGGTGTGAGTGGGCGTTAAGGCGTCTGGGAAGTGATCTCAAAACTGGATTATAGATGGCAGACAGTTGGTGTCGTAAACCACCGCCTCTGTTCAAAGATGGTCGCTCACAGTGGACCCTAGAACTGAAGAAGCTTCTCAGATGAGAGGTGACACGTCTTCAAGCAACCTAAAGAAGTCCAGACGCTTTTCTTTCCAAGCTCCTTAGACTACGATGACCTGGATGACTGAGAACCTTCACAGATAACACCAGCCTTTGATTAAAAAGTATGGTTTCTGATTCTTTAGTATTTAAGGGGCCTCATAAAATGAGTCACTTTCTCCTTTAGACAAAAGTTGCGGTCATTACCTGTATCACAGTTTCTGCTAAAACATCCCTGAGGGAAAGGTCTGAAATGATAATCAGAGCTTTTAAAGGTCTTTGTTTTTAGTTTGCTCTAGTTGATCATGACATTAACTTTCTCAGTCCGGCCTCGTAGCGCAGACACACACAGAGACTCAACGACGGCTTTGACATTTTACAAATGTTTGCTTTCATATTGTTTTTCTTTTATTTAGCTCCTCGTATATTTCTGACCTTCTCTGTGTTATCTTTATAATGTCAGCAGCCAAGTTATTTTAAAGTTTATGAGTGGCATGTGGCTCATCTGCCGAACTCAGTCTTTATGCAGCGGGACACTTGAAGTCTTTTATTATAAGTGGGAAGGTCAAACGAGCCAGATGGGGAAACGACAGAGTGCAGACGGACAGAAATAAAAAAAAAATGAAGTGTTATTTGTATAAGCGCAGCTCTCTGGTGCATAAAACCTGTAGTGATGAAACAGGTAGTACTCTGCCAAGTCTGTGAACAGATTCATGTTTCTGAGTCACCGTTTGGAAATGAAAGATTTTTATTAAGTTTGCACACAAAAATGAACCTTTTTTATGGGCAGTACAAAAAAAGAAAGAAAAAATGACTAAATACTACTTTATCAGGTTAGTGAGTGAAATGATTTCAGAAAAATTAATTTTTCCCAGAGAAAAAAAACACAAATTCTGTCATCCAGGTGCCAGAAATTCAAATTCCTCATCAATACCCGACTGTTTTTTGTTTTTTTGTGCTTCCCACCAGTTCCCGTGAACAGTCGTTAACATGAAAGAGCTGAAAATACAGAAATATGTTGCAAGACATCAAATGTTACCACTTTGGTGTCTCATTACAGCTTTGCCTCCAGTTTTAAATCCAAGGATTTTATATCAACATGATCTAACTTCTTTTTTTCAGTTTGTAGGGTTTAAAATTTGAGTTTGATTTTGAGGAAAAAAATCAATCCAGATAAATTTCACTGTCTAAACTTTCAGGCACTGATGCCAAAGAATACCTGGGATGAGAATACATTGAAAAGACATTTGTACTGGGACCTTACTGACCAGTACTTTGCCGCAACACACTCACTGGGCCAAACCTGTTGTAGTTTGTCTGTAAGTGTAAAGCCTGAAGCCAAGAAAGATGGATTCTCACTTAGTTGTGATCTCATAATTCAACATTTTATGAGGCTCTGTTTTGCAGTGTAGCATCTCACTCGTAGTGTTTGTACGTGTGGCTGAAATATTATCTATCTTGTTTGGGAGTCATTGTTAATTGGTCTTTTGTGCTCTCTTGGGTCTCAGGTCATCTTTTCGACCTGTGTTAAGTGTTTGAACCTTCAGCCAAGGACACATTTCAGCTCCAAACTTTTAACTGTAATTACATTTTTTAAATTAAAATATTAATTGATTTCAATTTAACTTGATACAGATACACGATCCTGTCCAAACAACTCATCAAATAAAAAATTAAGAGATAGTTGCACTCAGTAAAATCAGTGATAGCCTACCATGAATGATTAGCTTACTTTAGCTTAGCTTAGTGCAGCACTAACTTGGAAGTAAGAGAAAGCGCCTGTTGCTGTTGAAAAACAGACAAAATTCACATATAAGTAAAAAATGTACTAGTTAACACATTAAATTCCATTTGATATCTCTCACTTTGGTTTTAATAGGAGTTATTATTGTTCCTTAACAAAATGTGGAACCCCACCCGCCCTCTGAATATAGTCGTATTTAATCAGGAGACAAAACTGTTACTTTGAAGGATGCTTATTATATTAATTTCCAGCTCCGTATTAGGCTAAAGTAGCTTGTGCATGACTCACAGTTGAAAATAATCCTTGTTTGTCTTATGTTGGGTTTGGTGACTCAGTTAATCCTCTGTCTGAAACAAGCTGTTTTAGCTCCTCCCTCTTTAGGCCAGCTTTCTTCTGATTGGTTCATTAACAGAAGATTTGAACAGCTTCTGTATAAATAGCCAGAATTTTGACTACAATAAAGATCATTTTTGCAAAAACCCTCTGTAGGATTCAATGCAAACCTTCTCCACAAGGTGGCAGCAATTTACCAGAAAGTTTCAGTATCATTGTTTTGCACCAGACAGCTTTTGTCTTGTCTGAAATTCTGGTGGTTGATGGCTTCTTAGAGTAGTGGTTTATATATTTCCTTGGCAATTTAAAGATTGTTGGTTCAGTTCCTGTGTAAAAGGCCCTATTATACTTCGCAAACGGCACCGTACAACAGTACTGACGGCAAATTGAAGCCACATCCGCTGTTGCAAGCTGCCATTTGTGTTGGTCTTGCATCTCTTGATTTGTGTGACTTCAAGTGTTGTGCTGCTGTTGCCACAGCTGGCTTGAAGGTACAAGTGTGTGATTGTGCTGGTTTTTACTACCATACAGAAGACTTTGTTGAAAAAAACATCTTGTTTTGACTTTTTTGGAAGTGAACCAACACTTTTCCACTTCCCAACTGGGAATACCCACTCTGGCCAGTCTTTTTGATAAGGCCTAAAAGTAGCTACTCTGGTCTTTGGGCTGTGATAATGAGCCAGCTGAGTGCGATGGTAATGTTGGGGTGTCTCATGTTGGACTTGCAACAGATTGGACACTACACAAACTCACTCCACCATCTAGTGGTTCAAGGTGGTATTACGTGAGAGTACAGCCCAGCACTACCTCAGCTTCAGTTAATATCTCTCCATTCTTGGCCAAAATGCCACAGTTGATGTTTCTTCACATGCCGTCAATAGTTTCAGTTGATTTTGAAAGGTCTTAGCGCTTTTTTAGCTAAGGTGTTTTTTGTTGTTTATCTTTAGAAATATCTGCTCTCTGATATTCTGTCATACAGAGCCAAGAGTAGATGAGCCCATGTCTTATATTTCGGTCCATCAATCTGACAGTAGGTGTGTTTGGTGTTTTCCGGCTTTGTTTGTGTTCACTCTGAGGTATAGTTTGTTGTGAGGTTAAACTCAGAGTTTTTGTGGAATGCCGTCAGGCTTCAGTGGCTCCTCTCTCCTTCACCTGGCTGCCCTTGAAGCGTCACCGCTCCCCGCTGCTGTTGCAGAGTGCTAACATGGCCCTTCACCAACTGGGCCCCGGATCAAGCTGTGCCCATTCATTGATTTACTAATGATTCGCACTGATACTCCCCCCTCACCACCTCCATCTCTGCTGCCTTTCCTTCAGTTGAGGCACACGGGCTAGATGAAAACGTGCCATCGAATGCTGAGTCGCCTGACAAAATGGATGTTTGATGATGAACGGTGGTGACAGCCTGAACTCGCTCATCCTTAATGTGGTGAGCATGCCAACAGGCTTCAGGTGCTGCTGCGGTGCTGAAGAGACAGTTGGTCCATAAGCCACTCAAGCCTGCATCTTATGGACACTATGAATATCATTAGGAGGCGAAGGGATGGGCAGAAGAGTGTCAGTTTTATTTTTGCTGACAGGAGAAGAGTGTGACTTTTGGGGGGAATTATTATTATTATTATTTTATTTTATTTCAGCCTTCCAATGGTTTGAAATAAACTGTGGCTTTGGGGGAAGTCTGCTTTCACTCACCAGGAGGCTTTATTTCAAATCCCCCTGCTGAAACACAACATTTAATTTGCATGAAAGGGAAGGAGAGTTTATTAAGGTCCCCTTTTAATTTAGAGGAAAAAGAGAAAAAGCTGAGCGCTCAGTGAATTTCTTGCTTCATAAGTAAGTTGTTTCATTACACGCTGAAATCTTGCTTTTGTGGTGGGCATAAATGAAAATGTGCACAACAGCGAGAAAAGAAATGGTATGGTGTAACTAAGTCCATTTTTAAATCACATATTTGTTTATTTTACACAACGGCTACAAACGCAAACCAAAAATAAAAACACTGGGATGAAAAGAAAAGCAACATATTGCTCCTTATGTTCAACAAACAGCGATACGCATTCTCAAAAGAGAAAAAACGACAAACAGAGACAAACTCAATTCAATAAATGCAACAACAAATAACGCACAGTTTAAAAGAAATAACTGTAAGGACTGACTTCTGGTTAGACAAACATCCCCTACAAATTTTTTTAAAAAGTCCCCAAACATTTTTGATCACCTTGTTTTTCAGGAAGATGTTGCTAACATATTTTTAGGAAATGTGGTAGTGAACAGCACTATTTATCTGTCGAGTTTTGGTTCTTTTACAAATTACATGTATACATTTTGAAAAGCAGAGCACACAAGGGACTTCAAACAGATTCCAGATTTTAAAAAATCAAAAATAATGTGAGTTCTCTTTCAACAATTTTTAAAAAAAATATAATGTTGAGGTTTGGACTGCTAGTTGGACAAAATATCCATCCATAATTGAGGTTAGGGTGGAGCCTATCCTAGGTGTCATAGAGCTAGAGGCGAGGACTGGTCGTCTGTGTGTTTGCTTGGTTGGTTGTTAGCTCCTCCCACAAAACCAGGATTTGGGCATCCAGCTTATGTCCATAAAACTTCAGCTGATTTTGATTTTGACACCATGAGGTTGCCCGGCAACCACCTATCCACAGGCTAAAATGATCTGTTTTTAGCATTTATTCACCTGTAGCACCTTATAAAAGAATTGTATCGGGGGGGGGGGTTCATTACAGTAACGTATATTTTATTTTCAAAAACCTTCAGTTACAGCATACATGATAAATTATGATGCAATCAGCCAGGCAACTGCCTAGCTGCAGGCTAGAATGACCTGTTTTTTGCCTTTATGAACCTACACCCCCTCATGCAACCATGGTAAGATCTTAATTTCACAACCAACTGCACAAATAGGCGTAACAAAGTGTAGCTTGGGCATGTACTAGTTAACCTGACAAATGCCTTTCGACAGTTCATGTGCAGGGTTAATGCTGTGTAGAGGCACATTTATACCTAAATAACACAATTTTTCGTAAATCTAACAAGTACATTTTAGTGCCTAAACCTGAGGCACAGATGCCAGAGAATGCCTGTAATACAAACGTGTTGAAATAACAATTTTAACTGAGACCTTGTGGGCAAGTAGTTCCCCATATGTGGCCTCAAGTGCAAAGCTTGAAGGCTAGAAAGATGTATTCTCTCAAGACTGAGATCTCATCAATGTGTCAGAACTATTTAGAAACTGTGGTAATGCCTCAGGGGTGCTTGATGTCAATCTAGGACATCCTTAAACGTTTTTCTCCCAAAAAGAACCTCACACCGCAGAATTTTCAGCATTAACAAACAAAAGTGTACAAGTTGATATTTTAAATATCAGCTGGTTCACTCCAGAAAATTTCTGTTTGCTTAAAAAGATCACATTTTTTCATTTTAGTTTCACATAATGTTTCTACTGGTTGTTTCACATGCTGCCTACAGCTGAGACCAACACACAGTTTAAGTTTTTTTCAGTGATGCACAACCAAATAATCTACAGTTTCAGAAAATAGCAACTTAATCCTAAGAATGATTATTAACACTCCAGAACTACAGAAGCCAAGGAACTGCCTGCTCCTATTTATAAAAGGGAAACTATTCTGTGCATTTCCAAATTCATATTTGTATTTTTTGAACTCCAGTAAGGGAGCTTTGCATGATTCACTTTTTTTTTCATTTATTTTATATTTACTATATTTAAAAAGAAGAAAGTAAATGACTATACTTTGCTCCTCTTAAACAGACACCTCTAAAAACATTTATGCCTTTTTTTCTTTGCACTGGTGGGGTGGTGGGCATGTAAAACGCTCACAATATGCTATTCTTGCTGTGCACTTCATTTTCTGTATTTTTATTATCATGGTTCATGTATAAAATCGGGCTGTTATTGATGTATGATTCATGCAGGAGGGTGATTCATCACTCATTCACTATAATAAAGATAACAACGTGCACGGTACTCTTTCCAAGTTTGCTTTTCCTACCCACCTTTTTTAAAAGAAATTAATATAGTAAACTGAAGTGAAAAGCACGGCACTCTGGAAGACAAAGGTGCACTTATTTTGAGTCTGGGCTAGAATGGTCTCTTCTGTTCTATCAGCAGTAAAGTTTACTACTATTAACCCTTAGACAAGCAGCCTTTATATTCTCATCGCTCTTCATACCTCTGTGGAGAAAGATGTACAACAGAGGCACCTTTGTCTGTTCTTATTAATATAATTAATGATGACATTTGTTTATCTAAACAGATAACGATGTTTATTTTTTACATCACTGTTGACCAAATTGACAATTAAATGTTGGGTTATGCTGTAAAACATGAGAAATGGTTCTGGTGGAATAATAGCAGTTGCTGATGTGAGTACACGTGTAGACCTTGAACTGGCATCACTGTCGCTTGTGGTGGCTGGTCAGACTTTAGGCAAAGTCATGGTAAAAAAAATAAATAAATAAATTATGTAACCTCAGCTTAAGAGGAGTGAGTTATCCTGACCTGTTTGAAAAGACAATTTATGTGAATTTAATATGATGCACCAATGTCAAAGAGTGCAATTTATTTACTGTTGAATGCACTTTAGTTTAACAATCCCCCTTTTTTTTTAGGAAGAGAACAATGATTACATGATGTGATGTGGTTAGAGACACTGGTTTTATTAATGCTCATTCGCAAACAGTTTCTTATTGATATAGTAGACTTTATGTTCTTGCTCTAAACTAGTAATTGAGCCCATGAAGTCATCAATAAAGTGTTTACTGAGGCCACAGAGATATTAGAGAAGCCAATGTTGCCCCTTGGAATCCATTAAGAAAAATGCAGGCTTAAGGCAATTCTCTGGTTGCGTCACTTTTCAGATCTTCTGTACTGTTTATGTTCTTTGAACTTTCCATTGCAAATGAGTTCCTTACATAGGAAAATCATTCATTCATCCATTTTCTGCTGCTTATACGGTTCTGAGTTGCGGGGGCAGCTATCTGAGCAGAGATGCCCCGACCCCCCCAACCCCTCCACAGCCACCACCTCTAGCTCTTCCAGGAGGACAGCCAGGCATTCCCAAACCAGCCGAGAGATGTAATCTCTCCATCGTGTCCTGGGTCTGCCCTGAGGCACAAAACACCTTGCCTGGGAGGTGCCCAAGAGGCATCCTAATCAGATACCCGAACCATCTCAGCTGGCTCCTTTTGATGTGAAGGAGTAGCAGCTCAACAATGAGTCCCTCCCAAATGGCTGAGATCCTCACTCTGTCTCTAAGGCTTAGCCCAGACACCCTTCAGGGGAAGCTCATTTCCACCACTTGCATCCACAGTCTTGTTCTTGTTGGCTCGTTTGAAGGTGGCGGACCCTCCACCGCACAGATGGTTCGGACTGGACACAATCACTCCAAATCCTTATAAAAACATCACACGACCATGTAACCTCCTCCGACTTGTGCATCGATTGGGACAAATGGTTAATTTGTGTTGAATAGATTAGTTCAGTGAAGTGTTTGCGTGTGGAGGGGGGGTTTCTAGCATGTGGCCTACGTAGCTCTGGGCTATGCACGCCTTCTTTGTTTCCCGACTGTTATTCCTAAAAGCCCACCCTGATATAGAAAGCTAAAACTGTCCTCGGCTTTCATGTGTGACATGAGTCATAAAGACACGTTTTCACTTTATACGGAGATGATTCATGTCACTCTATCAAGATTTTAATTTTCCCTTCAAACAAACCAAAAATTAGCTGATGGGATGAATAATAATCACAAACTGATGGTTTGGTGTTGGTGTTTTTAACTTACACATGAACAGTTTATCCAACCACACACACATAAAACCTTGTTGGCACTTTAAATGTAAAAAAGTGTGCTTTTTAAAAATATATTCATTGAAATGTATTCATTCATTTATAAACACAAAGCTAAAACAGGTAATGTACAAGTTTAGGAGTGACGATCAACAATTCAGAGAAAATGGTACATTTTTTCCTTAATTATACTGTGGACCTATTCAAATACAGTCTGTTAATATAATTTAAATAATTTTCTATTTATAAATATATAAAAACTTCAACTTGAGTTGAAATGTCACTCAGCTTTTCCGAAATCACAGCAAAGCAAGTTTGAAAGAAAAGCAAAATTAGTGTTTCTTTGTTGCCATTTTCTTTGTTTGAACTTTTATATTTAATATTGTTGACAACATACCAATCATCTCTTCTGCACCACAACATATGAGTCAATGTGCGAAATCCTCCTCCGTCCAAACAATAACCACAAACATTAGAATTATAATTTTTTTAAAGTCCAGACTGTTTTGTGTGGGCTCCAGCAATCTGTAGCGCTCGCTGTGTGACTGGAATATTTGAATATTTGATGGAAGGGATGAGTATTTGTTTTCCATTCGATTTTCAGTTTCAGTTCTAACGTGCACGTTTCCAAGATAAAACATAAGAAATACTTTATACAGTTTGTGACATACATGTATTCTAGGGAGCACAGTTAAAATTAATGTGCTTTAATGTTTTAAGTGTAGAAAATTTACATTTATTTATAGTTTATCTGTTGTAGATTAAAAAAAAATATTCAAAGCATATTATCCAACTCGCTGTGAAGGTTTCCAACTTCGAAGTCATGAATTTATGAATTCATAAAAACTGGGCAACCCTGAGATTAAAGTGAGGAAGTTAAAGAAAAAATATTATTATTATTTATTTGATTGTAACTTGTGAATTTTTAAGGAAAAAATTTCCAGGATTAAAGTGAACTCTAATGCTTGTCCTTATTTTCTGTATTATAAGCATATATAGTTTGGATGGTGGATCCTCATATTAAACAGATCAGACGTCAGACTGTTTTTTCTACTCTTGGCTCTCTATGATGTCAAAGAGAGTCATCACAGGCCTGGAAGCCCCGCCCACTTTGTGTTTAAACCTTTTGTTTACCAGGATCAGCCAGTCAGAAGAAAGCTGGCTTAAAGGAGCAGCCAACACAGCTTGTTTTAAACAGAGGTGAACCGAGGGCCTGCACTGAAGTCCAGTATAAGACAAATAAGGATTACTTTGAACAGTGAATCATGCAAAGCTACACTAGTCTAGAATTTAAGTATGGAGCCAGAAAGGAGCAGAATGTTGCAATTTAAGGAGGGAAGTTACGGTTGTTGGAAAAGGAAGTCTCTTCACTTTGCACTTTTGGATAATCTTCATCGCACCAAAGCTGCAGTGCGGTTTGTTTCGTTTGGCTTTAAATGTATTTTTTCTTATTTTTAACTCCTCCCCCAAGCTTCACCCCCATCTCTTTGCTCCATATGATCTCAAATAGCTTTAATAGGTACACAGCTGTGCTGAATAAGATGAGCAAACATTTTGATGTGTTTGTTTCTTTCGTGTCCTGCAGGGCGAGCTGTTGAGCCCCTGCCGCTGTGACGGCTCTGTGCGCTGCACCCATCAGCCCTGCCTCATCCGCTGGATCAGCGAGAGAGGCTCCTGGAGCTGCGAGCTCTGCTACTTCAAGTACCAGGTCCTGGCCATCAGCACCAAGAACCCACTGCAGGTAAACACGAGGGGAGTCTGCAGCACAAACACGCTGAAGTCTGGGAAAAAAACAAAGCCTCACACCCCTTGCTGTGATTATTACTGTTGCACAATTTGATCTAAAAACACTGATAGTGAGTCTGTCCAGATGACTCACACTGACTGCACAAACAAACCAGCACAGCGTGGCTCTGTCCAACGTGCTTTTTGACTAAGATTCAAAGTATTGGATAAACAGCCACATAAACAAGATGATGATGGCGTGTGAATATGGAAATGATGACAAAATGCTCTCTCCTCTCTGAGGTGCTAGCTCCTAAAACACATGAGCGATGGAGGCAGGAAGATTTAATGACGTGGAAAGAGGAGCTGCTGCTGTCAGCTAACCTTTCATAATAAAATATACAAACGCTGCTGCAGCAGACCCAACACTCTTTTGCCTGAACAAATCTCTCAGCCGTCGCTGTGGTGTGAGGACTGTTTGCCATATTGTGCTGACACATTTTCCCTCTGCGTCACTGTCCGTCTGCCCTCCTTTTCAGAGGCAGCCAATCGCTCTAAAACCTATTGAAAAGATGCCATGTGTGTGTTGGTGTGTGTGTTAACTTGTCAAATGTGTGGATTTTTCTCTCTCTGGTGAGATGTAATGTAGAAGATTGGTGCAGTGTGACTAAGTATGCACAACTTGCAGGTACTCTTGCATGTCCATGCTGTGCTGCTTTATTCTGACACTCCAGTGTTAGGAATGTTGCACTTTCAGCTTCACGAGACTTAATAGACTTAAACTGCTTTGTAAACAGATTACAGGGGGAAATCGTGTGATAACACTAAGGCTCTGTGTTTTTTTGTTTTGGTCCCTCTGCTCGTTCTTTTCATGTTCGTGCTTTCTTGGTTTCCCCAGTGTTTCCTTGTTTTTGTCTCCCTCTGATCTTCTTCCCTTGTCTTTATTGTTTCCGCTTCCTGTTTTGTTATGTTTTGGTAATTGCTTTTCCTCGGTTGTCTCCTGTGCATTTACTTCCTGCGTCTGTGGCTTTCCTCTTTTGTGATCGTCTGCCCTGTCTTTATTGTTTCCACTTGTGTCTTGTCATGTGTGTGTGTGTGTGTGTGTGTGGTCCTGGTTTCCCCTCTCTTCCTGTTGAGTTGTCCTCTTTGTTTCTTTGCATCTCAGTTGAGTTTAGTCTCCTGGGTTCTTTCTTCTTCCTCTTTTATTTTTTTTTATATCTTTTTTGTGACCTAATACTTGGTGTCCTCCATTTAGGTCTTATATCCAGCAACCCATTTAACAGATAAGCTTTTAAGCTATAATTCAGTGTCTTTCTTCGCTTTTGAGCCCTTATAACAGCAGTAAGTACTTCTGCAGGAGCCATGGGACATATAATTTCAAAAAGGAGGCAAACTATTATTTTATTAAAAGTGTATAGCCACAGAAGGAATATAAACACACCAACCAAGACTCTAAATTAGTGTGAGGGTGATCTTTATTAAATTTATTAACCTCTACTATCTATTGAATCTGTTAATCTTATTACCTGTGAATTTAATAGTGCACACGAAGAAAAGGACCTAAACGCAGGACACAGGAGGCAAAATTAAAATAGTTAAACTCTTTAATAACTTAGCAGCAGTCACACACGGGCAAATAAGACTGGCAAAGGAAAAGCAAAGGTCGATAAAATGAGCAAAAAGTCATAGGTGAAGACGAACACGATGAACCACAGAAACAGAAAAAGGAGAATTCTGGATTCTAGAAAAAGCCGAACTTGTGAAAAAATGACAGCAAACATGTGAAGTAAAGTTCAGAGGGAGTGAAGACAAAAATAAATGCTTATAAATTCATTGATGACGAACTTAAACGAGTCCTTATAGTTTTTATTCATTTATTTATTTAGTTTTACATCTAATTAAAACCTGTTGACTTAGTTTTTCCTCATTCCTGTATAAATATATATATATTGTTACTATGGTGAATATTAGTTTTTCGGATAATGGGGGTCTGTTGGCATATTTCCATATCCCTTCAACAGTAGGTTCAGGCACACCGTTCTGCTGCGAGCACACACATGACACCCATCTAATGTTCAAACCTTTTGTTTGTGAGGGGCAGCCAATCACAGGCAGGTTTGCTTAAAGAGAAAGGAAGGGAACAAAATATGATTTGGGGAGATTAACAGGGATTATTTTGATCTTTGAATCATGTTAATCTATTCTAGTACAGTCCAAGATATAAATTAAGTTCAATTCAATTTTATTTATAAAGCGCCAAATCAAAACAAGAGTTGCCTCAAGGAACTTCATATAATAATGTAAAGACTCTACAATAATACAAAGAAAACAGAGAAAATCCCAACAATCATATGACCCCCTGTGAGCAAACGCTTTAGCAACAGTGGGAAGGAAAAACTCAGTTTTAACAGGAAGAAACCTCCTGCAGAACCAGGCTCAGGGAGGGGCGGCCATTTAACTTCAGTTAGTCTCTGGACTGGGTTTAGCTTTGGCTAGTTTTAGTTTACTTTCTGTGGGTTTTAATCTGGGTTTTTTTATGTTATCACATCATTTTTGTTCACTCCTAGGTTTGATATTTAGTTGATCATATAGTTATAAAAGCCATAGCCTTTATTCTGAGTGCAGGAGTATGTTTACACTGTTCCTCTGGTACTTTTGTTCCTGTAAATGACCTGATTTTTTTCCCCACCTCTGATTTAAAGTGTTTTCTCCTTCAGTGGCAGGCCATCTCTCTGACCGTCATTGAGAAGGTGCAGATAGCAGCCATTATTCTGGGTTCCCTGTTCCTCATCGCCAGCATCTCCTGGCTCATCTGGTCCTCCCTCAGCCCCTCAGCCAAGTGGCAACGTCAGGACCTGCTCTTCCAAATCTGCTACGGCATGTACGGCTTCATGGATATCGTCTGCATAGGTAAAAAGACAAAGAGACACAAGTCTGACACACAAACATAAGATGATTTCATAAGTGAATGTTTGGGAAGGGATATAGTTGTTTCTCTCATGTAGCACACAGCAAGAAATAGTCCGCTTCAGATGTGTTTGCACTACTGGAAATTATTTAGGTGAAGAAGCTGCAGGAGGCTGCACACATGAGACCAAAGAAATCGGGTCATTACTCAGAAAAGTCATGCATTACACATATTCTTTACTTTTTTAAATGCAATGCATTATTTTACTCGTTATATCAATTTTCGTTACTTCACAGCAGCTGTGTGAGTGTGTGTGCCAGAAAAGAATGAAACACCAGACTTTTAATATGCACACATAACTGCTTGAATCCCTCTTAAAAAGGACATTGTCAAGATTAGAGCATGGGAGGACCCAAATGATGCCTTAGGAAGCAAAAAGTAAAAAAAAAAAAAAAGCAACTAAAACACAAACTAAGAAGTTCGATGCATGAGATAGGAAGCACAGGTGCAGGGAAAAATGGACCTGAGAGGTAAACAGATGATCTCACAAAGAACAAAGACTACATATACTTACACAAAGAGCTGATAGTAGAACAAAACACAGATGGAAACAATTAAGGGGCAGACAAACAAGAAAGAGGAAAGAAAGAAAACCTTCAAAGTACAACAGGAAGTAACCAAAATAAAATGACTAACACTGATCGGTGAACCCAGAATGCAGGATGCAGGAAGTAACATAAGAAAAACAACAAATATTACAATGACCATGACAAACATATAGGAAGTCTTTCTGAGGTTTTCAAACACTCGTTCATTGCTAGCTTTGTGCCAGCATCATAGACTGTGTATAAAAGATGGCAGCATCTTGCTTATGCAAGTGCTTGTAGAGGTTTGATGTGTTCTCAGCAGATTCAGGACATCTTGACAGTCTGATCACAGCTGATCTCAGGATCGATAGATGAGCCAGGAGATGAGGACTCTGCGGTGACCGCAAGGGTCACAGCGAGTGGATGTACCCTGTTAAGTTTAGTTAGGTGAGAAAAAGGGGAATTAGAGCCAAAAGAAAATTGCTACAGGCTAAATGGGCAGCGAAGCAACAAATTGAAAAGAGGGCGTCCACTGACCCTGAGACCCTCTGTGATCCAGGCCCTTCAGGGATTTAGAAAAACTCCTTCTGGACATAAAGCTGTGTGATCTGTCTAAACTATTATATAGAACATGTGAACATCAGTGTCATTTCAGTGTTCGGTGACTTTTGACATGCTCTAATTTTCCCAGCCTCCTATCCCACATGTCATGTCTTTATCACAGAGATTAAATTTATTGAAATTATGGTATATTCATGATACCGATGCTCAAATAATGCTAAACAAAATTAATATTTAAGGTAGTCTTAGATTTAGATCGTGACACTAGTGGATGTAACATTTATTTCGTTGTAGTTTTTCATCCTGTTTTTTTCCTGATCAAAGCGGCATTTAATTTCTTCTTTTAAATTTGTCAGAAGGTTCAATAAACACTCCAGTTTCAAAAGAATTTGAATTTTATGCCAATTATTAAATGGTTCAGGCTTTATGTGGTTAAAAGAGTTTACATGTGTTTTTTAGCACTACAAATATTGTGTCGATTAACGACAAGAGCTCAAAAACACTTAAATTGAATGAATTTAAAAAGTGTCAAATTTCAAACCATCCCTATGTACTTCAAGGGCCTGTAACTCTGAAAATATTTATAGTATGAAGGTGAAATTTTCCATGGCTTGATTAAACATTTCATATTGTTGGTTGATTAAGATTAGGTTGAATGATCCTTATTAAGAGGGAGCATATTCAGTTTGTCCAACTAAGATAAATATATAATATTAAGAGTGTAAGGTCAGACTTAGAGGCTTTCTGATGCACTCTGTCATTATAGTCCATTATTGGTAAGTTGATAAAGGTTACAAACCGGCTAATGTCCAATTCTCACACCCCACCTCCATTTGGTAAATCCTAGAAAAGTTCAAGGCTGGGAATTGACTCCATTTTTGGAGCCAGCCTCAGTGCAGGTGTGAAAATGTCACACAGGAGTCGTCGACTGCAGGAGCTGAAGACATGAAAAGATGTAGATCGAAGGCTTAGGCTGCATTATGCAACATCAAGAAGAGCAAAGAAAAACAGGATGCACTGTGCAATGACAAAAATATTAATAAACATAAGTTGGATTATGCAAGGACAAACTAGCGCGGGGATGAAAGCTTGTATTCGGCTCACATTTTTCTGGCTTTTAAGGTCATGCACAATTACAACACTAAGCAGGCAGATGGTGCATAGGTAGGAGCTAACAACTACACTAAAAGCTAAACAAATTTTTGATGATGTTGCAGACTACAAGAGACTGTTTTTGGGGGGGTTTTGGAGCGACTGGCTTGATTGTTCTTGTGTAACTGCGAGCTGCCCGCCTAAGACAACAGTGAGAACAGATGGCATCAGATATCTGTACTGTGATTACTGCCAACTGTCTATTCTCAACCACAGATGAGATGGAAAGTTTCTACCTGTGGTGCTGATGCAGCTCCAGGCCACCTTTCATTAAATATCTCCTGCCTCCATGCACTGTCCTTCACCCTGCCTCTTCTTCTGCTTTCTTCCCCGCCCAGGCCTAATCATCCACGAGGGATCGTCAGTGTATCGAATCTTCAAGCGATGGCAGGCTGTCAATCAGCAGTGGAAAGTACTGAACTATGAGAAATCGAAGGACTTGGGTGACCCGGTGAGTTCGAGCAGTAAGACAGGCGCTCGAGGCTCTCGGGGTAACCCTCACGGTCTGGCCAGCAGCAGCAGCGGGCGACCGAGCAGGAGGCTAAGAACTATTCTGAACCACCACTGTGGATACACCATCTTGCACATCCTGAGCCAGCTGAGGCCCAACGACCCGCGGATCAGCGCTGCCGCCAACCGGGAGGTGGTGATGAGGGTCACCACCGTATGAGCGGCACAACAGGATGAGACCCCGTCTTTTGTGTCCCGATGTAAATGAGAGGAGGGACTTGATGTTGAATACTAAAGACTAAGTAACAGGAGCCCCGTGAGGAGCTGAGTGATGCCCGGAGCATCAACAGACAGCACACACGAGGGTTTCTCCTCGTTTCATACAACAAAAGAAAGCCAGATGCTCCTTTTCAATAATTAAAGAACTGATGAAAATACAGGATGAAAAAGCATTAAAAGACATCAAACGTGAAACATGTAAACAGGCTTTACAAACCTGATCCAAGATGATGAGACGTTTTTTCCAGTTCAATATCAGGATGCACAGAAGCATTTTTTTTCTTTGTTTTTAATCCTCTTGGTTTGATTTGTAACTCTTCTTCTTCTTCTTGTTTTTTTTTTTTACTCACTTTGATTTTGTACGGATGTATGATTTTAGAGGAAATCATGTAACTCCATACATGCCAAGCATTTCCAGACAGCTATGTATAATGATCTTAAAAAAATTTCTACAAGCTAAACTGATGCTGGTAAACAGACCGAAAACTGAAACTAAACAAACATGTGGGCTCCACAGAGGTGACAACAGGACAATAAGTCATAATGAGTAAAAAAAAAAAAGAAAAATGAAAAAAAAAGAAACAAAAAATATAAAAAAAATAAAGAAATCAGTAAGATTTCAGTTACACTTTTAACCTTTCTGCAATAAAGATACGTATGTACATTTCACAGGGAATTTTGCATGGGTATATAATTTTATTCTTGATCACATTACATAAGCACATGACAAAATTTGCTCTATTTCGAATGGTGCTTGCCAAAATAAACACTTAAACATCCAATTTCATTGCACCAACTTTTTGTCAGCAGGACAAATGGCAGTGTGTTACAGCTCTTTCAGCTAAAATACAGTTTGTTGCTGCTGTGTGCTGATTCAGATTTGATAATAAGTTAAATTATTGGATTAAAAAAACGGGGATCGGATGATCTCTTACTTCTCAGTCTCACTCAGTCTCTTATTTACCCAACCTGTAGCGTAACGCATGGTTTGGTTGAGTGTGTCATTGTTTTTCTGGTGTGGAAATGTAGTGATGTGCTGGAAATAAAGCGGGACATCCTTCATTTAGAAAAGTTTTTTTTTTTTTTAACTTGATTAACCCTATTTAAAGGGGATCAAGTCTGTTTTTTTCTCTCTTTTTCTGTCATATATCTATATACTGTTACTATGGTGAATATTCATATTAAACATGACCAAAGTTTCAAATAATGAGGTCAGCTCATGTGCAAATAATTTCTGTGATTTAAAAGCTCAGGCTTCACACTGATCTAAACTCTCATTTTCAGGATGTTTTTTCCAACTCTTGGCTCTGTATGATGTCAGAGAAAGAGAGCGTCATCTCAGGTCATCTCAGGCCATTTAACAGGTGACCAATCAGAAGAAAGTTGGCTTAATGCAATAATTTTCAGCTTCTTCTCCTAACTTGTCCTTGCCATCAGTGAAGTAAAGGTGTGAAGGAGAATTTATCAGGGGTTAGGAAAAACCCTCTTTATCACACATTCACACTTAGAACCGACTCCTTGTTTCATGAAGGAACCAACAGTGAAAATTTACAAAAGCTAGACATTTTAAAGACAAAGCATCATAGAGCCCATATAATGTAATACATCTTATTTTATTTATCTTGGTTTTTTACCTGCTTTTAGAGATGATGCAGTTTAACTCCTTCACTTTCCTTGGTTCAGTTTAATGCGAAGCTATAAATCTAATTTTGTCTCATGCGTCACTTATCCCAGCTTCCCCAAAGTAAACACTAATTCACGAAAGGCTGCAATGCAGCAACTGATAACTAATGGAAAGTGAACCTTAAATGCATTTTGATCAATGAATGTAGATCATCATGTGGATTTGGAGAATTTATATAAATCATAGTGTCGTGGTCTCCTAACAAGTGATAAATAGACTTATGCAGCACCTTTAGCTGAGCACTCACAGCTAAATCTCATTCACCGATCTTCTGATTGGTAGCCCCACAATGAGCAAATGATCCCCGGTTTGATTCTGGGAGGAGACACAAATCCCCTGGTGGTTGTGTCATGAAGGGCATCTGGTGTAAAAATCTGCCAAATCAAACATGCGGAGCGACCCGCTGCGGTGACCCCTGGTGAATAAAGGAGCAGCCCAAAGTAGCTCGGCTATTTAAATCTGTGAGCTTCGTGCGAGGCGGCTCGTCGATAAGCAGCAGATTTTGTTCCAGCAGTGTAATTTTCAGAGTTCAGCTGCGAGTTTAACAGGCTGCTGTTGACAACATTTCAGCAGATTATGGCATGAAATGAAAAACACACTTATATTAACATTTACATGATATTCGCCTCTTTGCCAGTGTTCCTGATCATCTTCATGAACGGTCAGATGGTCGGTCGCTGTGAATAACAGGACGGCATTTCCTCCTCTCTTTTCATAAAGGATGATTAAATCTATCGTCTGTTGAGGGAGGTGAAACAGGAAGCACTGAAGCTCCTTTCTTCAGTATTGGGAGACTTCAAAAGGCTCTTATTGTGGCCCCCATGCAGATACTTCACTGCCATTTCACTCAGAAACCTTAGTATTCAAACACACCCCCAATATAGGATGAATAAGGACTATGATTCATGCAAAGCTACCCTAAAAGACTAAAAGGATAAAAATAACATGTTGCAAATGTTGGAGTGTAGTGTACTATTGTAGTTTAAGACTGGATTGTAAAGCAGACTATTCAGCAAAAGGTGAGACACAAACTGCATGACTAAGCAACTCCACCAGGAATATAACAGACCATGCAACAAAGGTAAAGAGGAGGGCAGGACTATCAGTGTATATAACAAGTGAATATCAACACAGACAGGAAGTGAAACCCAGTTAAAACTATCAAAGAAAACAGGAAACAACCCTACAGAACACTAATAGAGGAAACAGGGGAGGCAATAATAAAAAACTCAAGACAGGAAGCAAAATGAAATGATGAGTCAGAGCAAAGAATTTCACACCAACAACCAAGATATTTTAAAATAAGAGAAAGAAAAAGAAGTGTAAGACCAACAGTACGTCTCAGATTTTAAGAAATTCTGCTGTAGTAAAGGAAAGTAGTCTGCCAGACTCTTTGGGTATAAATTGTAAAAGATAAATGTGTAAAATGACAAAAAAAGTTTTGTTAGGTGATTATTCAGACTTTCCTGTGACTATAAAAGATATTTTTTGTTAATTCACAGAATATATCCTTATTTTATTTTGTATTTTTTAGCAGTTTTGTAAAAATCAAATTTCCATAGCAGTCGAAAATGTAGTAAAAAAACAGGAACTTTCTGTCATTTAATTGTTTATCTGCTACTTATTATTTATGTTGGTGCAATACAAACGGCTGCAAACATACAGTTAAAAGTCTAAAATCTACGTCCTCCTTTACATTTTCCAAAGCCGCCCAGTGGGCCAGACTGGAGTCTTTGTCTGGCAGATTCTGGCCCCCGGGCCTTATTTTTGACACCCTTGGGCTGGAGGATATGCATACAGTCTGAGAGGGTCTGTAAAGAGGAATGGCACTGCCATGAAATATGGGACTGGCTGACTGAAAGCGGCGAGTCGTAGTTTGTATTCCTTCCTTGTGATGAGTTAGAGCAATGAGAAGAAGAGCCAGAGGGCAGGCTTGGTTCCAGGAGAGACGAAGAGACGGCAACCAGAGAATATGGATTTCAGTGGAGGGTGCAGGGCTGCGAGCATGGATCTCCACGAGGCAAGGCAGGTAAGTCTTACAGGTAGGTAAACAGTTTCCTTAAACAGGACACAGAGCAAGAGACTGGAGTTACACCAGGGGTGGGCACCGAGGGCCGGTGTCCCTGCAGGTTTTACATGTGTCCTTACACCAACACAGCTGATTTAAATGGCTAAATTATCTCCTCAACATGTCCTGATGTTCTCCAGAGGCCTGGTAACGAACTAATCATGTGATTCAGGTGTGTTGACCCAGGGCGATATCTAAAACCTGCAGGGACACCGGCCCTCGGGGCCTGGAATTGCCCACCCCTGAGTTACACGGTGAGAACAGAAGTCAACAATGGAAGCCAAATTACCGCCATAATGACAGAGAGAAACGTTAAACACGAGTCCAAACATAACCAGCCTCAGCGGGCATGACAGCATAAATGTTCCCCTTTACATTTCAGGTAAAGAAAGTCAACCTAAAGCAGCCTCATCCAGCCTCACAGGGAACAATCTACTCAAGACCCAAGAACTAAGACCTCATCCAATGCATAGAATACCAACCCGTTTCACCAGCTTCAATATCACAGCTTTTCCTACTTTTGGTCATTTAATAAGAATTAATAGAGCCTGGTGTTAAAGAAAAGTAGCTGATCTTTAATTTTGCCCTTGCCCAAGGATGACAACTCAACAGCTGTGCAGGAAGTTTGATAAAGAACCAGCAGAACAAAAGTTTAACTGAAACCTTCTGCCATGCAGCTGGTGGTGCATGAAAATTAAGCCTCCGTTCTCTGTCTTTGAGTCCATAATTTTTGTTAATATTTACATTCAAACATCAAAGTGATGAAGCTATTTATTTTACAACAGAAATAGTCTTGTGGCAAATCAACACACAGTCTTTACACTCGGTAAGGATAAAGGCTGCTCAGTCTTCGGCTACCAGTGAAACTGACTTCCTTTAGCTTCAGATTTCCTTTTTGTAGCCGTTCTGTGTCAGCTAGTCCACAGTTACAGGTGCTGTGGAGCTGCACCTGTGTGTTTAGTTCTAGCTATAAATGGATGAGGCAAAATTTTACACTGACACGAGAGCCAGTTTTAAAACTGCAAAGGACCAGATATGGCACAGTGTTAGAAGATTAAGGATCTTTTTTGAACTTTGAGTCATGCAAAGCTGAATTCTGTCTGGTATGATCATTATTTCTGATACAGCACTTTTCGCTGAGCTGAAACTGAGATTTTGTTAGAACAGCTTCAATAATATCAGTGTTTAATAACTCAGGGGTTTAAGGCTTTTATTTAGCCTCTAATTCCTTTTTGATTAGACGGATGTTTAAAAAAAAAGTCAATTTTGCAGGAGTTTTTCAAATCTCGCTCACAGATTTGTTGTATTAATAACTGTGTCTGATTCACAGAGCCCAGGGTTGTTCAGCTTGGCCTCACAGCTGTTACTGACTAAATCTGACTCTATCTATATGCTTTTTTACTTAAAAAAAAATATCCTTACACTTAAGAAATGACTAAAAGTCTTTCTGTAAGAGCCAAGAAGATCACAGTTAATGTCATAGTTGGTTAAAAAGCTTATTCCTCAAAGAGCAGCGTTCCAAGGTCCTTGAAGCTACAACTAGCTTCCTTCTGCATTAAATTCAACAATAATAATAATCATCATCATCATCATCATCATATTGGTCACAGTTTTCTAAGTACGCCATTAATCTTAAATCATAACCTTGGAAAGGCTGGGCATCTTATTACTTTCTATAAGACTATAAAAGAAACATTACCAGCATTGTGGTGACGGTGCTGGAAGCTCTTTGCCTGAGGTTAAAGTATCAACAGGCCAAACACAGACAAAAACAGCAAAAAGTATATTTTCACGAGTATTTATGCAGCATTATCTGCACAGACGTGTCCGGTGAAGGCTTCATCAGATGTTCTTTTCTGCCCTGAAGTATGATGCAATACTAGGTTTTACTTAAGAGTTTAAACATCCTTAAACTAAAACATCAAACCAGAGCACAACAGTCCCAGCAGACGTCATCCTGAATCAGCTGACAGCCCAGCTGATTCTAAGCATCTATTCAATGAATCGCATACATGCCCTGCTACGTCACTCTGCTGCTGCACACATGCAAGCCGTTTTGCAAACCACTTCCATGAGCTCACAACACATATTTCAACATAAACACGTGACCCAGTCATAAAACAAGTCGAGAAATTTGTACCAAAGCCTCCTCATGTGTGCTGACAAATGTCGTCAGCTGATCACTAAACATCTCCTGCAGTTATTTTAATTTTGTAAGTGAATTGACTAAAACTAAACTAGACTAACTAAAATATCAACACTTTTTTTTTTTTTTTTTTTTTATTTATATATTTCTTTGCATTTAACAAACTATAATAGCCTCGACAGGGGCAAATAACAATAATAAAATAAATAATAGGTTCTCTGTGCCAGCGTTGATGTTATTAGTACTTCTTTTTTCCCAGCTCTAGTCACTCAGTTTGCCTGTTGTTAAAAAGAACGATGAATCCGGAGTTTCAGAAGGTAAACCAGCAGATGAAGCTGATGTTTGATGTTCAAGAGTGGAGAGCACCGTGTAACTGAGGCGTCAGTAAAATAAAAGCTCAGCACGGTGAAACATCAGTGCAGTGAGCTCTCAGCAGAGTGGCGCTTCCGGAGTGTAAATCAGTCAGCATTTGTCGCCACCTAGTGGCTGCTCTTATTGTTGCAACTCACTCCAGAGCATGGCTCAAGTCTTTCTTGGACATAAAAACAAATCACAGCTCTTGCTGCTGCTAGAGGGCGTACAGACACCTGCAGCAGGAGGTGACTGCACTCTTTAAAGGTATCCTTGCAGCAAGATATCTGATAAGTACAATAATTATGGCTTTGGATTAAATATGTTCATTTTACAAAGCAAACATCTTGATTTTTAATTTTTTTGCATGAAAGCAGTCCTGTTAAATTCACATTACAATGTAAATACTGCAACTGCAATATACCATAATTAAAGGGTTTAGAGCATGGCATCTTTTGTATTTTTTTGTTAATAATGTCAGCATTTTAAAAATTAAAATACAAAACAAACACACATCTTGACTCCAGCTTCCAGTATGTTTGGACTCTTAGTGTTTTAGAAACCTTATTCAGATCTTCTCACCTGTCTACCTGTCTGAGTAGTTTTATTTCTCAGCTTCTTCGCTCATATTCTTTTTTTTCACATGTCCTCTCTTTTTTATGTGTTTAGGATATTATACCACGGATTTATAGTGTCACATAACCTTTTAGTGTTTAATGGGATTTGTTGTTTCCTGTTGTATAAAGCTACATAATCACAGGAACTTGTTGTCATGTGCAAGGAAGGATAATTATAGCCCCTAACTGTCCTCATTAAACTGCACTGTTGATGCAAGCTGCAATTAAATCGTTGTTTGGTCAACAAGACACCAATCTGCAACAGGATTAACAAGGATTTAGAAACATTCTTCTCTTCCACATCCATTTCTTTGTCTTGTCTAATTTTAAATCGAATAATTTTGCACCACAGTGGGTTTAATTAACTGTAAAGCATACAAAAGACATGTTTTATTGTATTGTGTGATTTTAAAAATGAAACAAACTCTTTGATCAGTATTCTTGTGGTTAATTTACACTATTTAAAGTTAAAACAAGAGCAAAACACACACAACTTTGGTATCTTAGCCCTGGCTCACAGTGTTTTTAGATTCATTGTCTCACTTTTAACAAGCCACTACATGTAGCACATTGTTGCTCCTAATAACGACTTCATTATTGATTGATTTGCTAGTTAAACAGCAGTGATAAGTGGCTTGTTTTGTCAAAACAAAAAAATCACAAAGATATTTTATGTACAGATAAAATAAGAAGCTGTACTTAATTATCAATAACTAACTCAGTTCAGCAGGAATCTGACACCCTGGTTTCTGGACGGTTTCCGGGTTATAAATTAAGTTTAAAATAAACTATTAGTGCTGCCCAATTTAGGGACCTGACTCACAATCAGTGTCGTGAAAGATGATTACAGGTTAGTATTAAATGACTAAAAAGCTAAATTCTTTAGAGAAATGCATCTAAAGCTGCAATTTTACCTGATTACAAGTAAAAGTAAGTTTCTCATGGACACAGACGTGCAGTTCGGTATGGAGGTTGTGGGAACGGCTGCATTAGATTCCTCTAATTAATGTTTTCATGGTCTTCTGTCAGTGTCTGTATTGCTAATCCACGCAGTATGTTAATGTGTTGATGTGTTGTATATTTGTATAGCTGTCAGTACTGATTAACCATACTCACTTACTTTACAAAGCCAATGTCGAGACTCTGAAAGAAACCAATAATGTGACATCTTTGTGTACTATAAATTTTACATTTTGGAACATTTAACCAAATGTTAGTGAGTTTGTATGCATAGATTTGAGCCTGTATGTATGATTTTTACCCTGTGTGGGTTAGAGATAATCCAAACTAATTCAGAGTTGTGCACACGATTCTTGTTTTTTTGTTTTTTTGTTTCTTAAGTACCCTGGGAGGAAAGGAAATCAAAGAAATCATTAAAAGCCCAATAACATTCATGCTCATGATAAGTGGATGTAAACTTCTGATTAAATGGCCTCTGTTTGTATAGCGCTTTACTTCGTCCCTATGGGCCCCAAAGCGCTTTACATTCAGTCATCCACCCATTCACACACTGGTGATGGCAAGCTACATTGTAGCCACAGCTGCCCTGGGGCGCACTGACAGAGGCGAGGCTGCCGGACACTGGCGCCGCCGAGCCCTCTGACCACCACAAGTAGGCAACGGGTGAAGTGTCTTGCCCAAGGAAACAACAACCGAGACTGTCGTAGCCGGGAGTCGAACCAGCAACTTTCCGATTACAAGACGAACTGCCAACTCTTGAGCCACGAGTTGTATTAAGGTACAACTGTAGCTTAATATAGTATGATATAAATTGCTCTTATTTTTTTATTCAGGTTTTTAATTGTTAACGTTATACTTAAGTTGTCAAAGAGGTTTTACAAAACCAGCTATGTAAGTCAGGATATAAAGATACATCTATTTTTGAATACAAAATAGGTTTTCGTGTAAATTTCGCAGATAAAAAGTTAATAATTGCGTTTAATGTCCAAAGTTTGAAGCGGTAAAGTGAATAATTTCACTTCCCTGTAATTTGAGAGCACTCTAGTCTGTTTCTGTACCTGTCACTACCTCATGTGGACTTTAGTTTGAAAATTGCAGCTCGGAACGTTTGATGTGACTTTTATTTTGAATGGAAACCAGTACAAAAAAGAAAAAAAAGAAAAAAAAAGCTGACGCGTGAATTTCAGCTTCACTCCAACCTGGACGAGTGTAAAAATCGTTTCATTAAAACATTAACCAGGTCGTTCGCTTTATTTTGAAATCTCCTGCACGAGAGATCATTTCCTGCTGTTCTGCTCAGGTTGTTCGGGCAAACCTGGTCACGTGGTAGAAAGTGGCAAGAGGACTGGATCATTTATCAAAGTTTAAGGTTATATGTGTGACTTTGTCCTCAGGGAGATTCCCTTTCCTCCTCCTCCTTCTCTTTACCTGCACGATAAGTCAACACCTTCACTCGGAGGGAGGATGTCCAACCTGCCGGATATTCCTGCTCCGCGTAAATTCCACTGGATCCAAGAAGGAAGCGAGAACACGTTTACCAGCTTGGAGTTCAGAAGTTTAGTTCTGGTTTCGTCCGATGAGAAGATTTCAAAGTGTTAAAGACACAAAGAAGAAGCATGTTTTCCTTCCTGCGCTCAGGTGAGTTTTCCCTTTGGATCGTTTCCTCGTGCAGCACAGGTGATGCTGGCTGTCTGGAGATCTACACAGACGCATATTATAGGATATTATAGCACAGATTTATCGTGTCACAAAGTTCATATTAACCTTGTCGTGTTTATTGGGTTTATCGTTTCCTGTTGTATAAAGTTACACTATCACAAGAACTTGTTGTCACGAGCAGGGCAGGTAATTATACCCCCTCAACTGCCCTCATTAAATTTACAGTATTGATGCAAGCTGCAGTTAAATCAGTAAAGTAACTCGTGTGTTATATTATAAAATTCTAAATGACTTTATAATAAAAGTAATTCTCCATCTGTGGAAGTTTAATTGTACCCATATTATTTAGAAATGTGTGATGAGCGCTGTAAACAAAATATGTGTATGTAAAATACTGATACTTATAAATGTGTGATTACAGGTGGGCTTCTTTTCTGATGTTATTTCAAATAAAATGTTTATTCATTTAAAAGAAACAAATGCTGTTATGAATAAAAACTGTAAATACTGAGATGAATGAGCGACAAAAACAATGTAACATTATCTTTGGGGGGCTCAGGCTTTTATTAGAGGTACACGGTGGGCGTCTACATCTGTAAGCCTGTAAGACTGGAAAGTGTCTGATTGAGAGAAGCTTCATTTATCAGCATGACAGTGATCCCAAACACACTGTCAGTGCAGTAAAGTCATACCTGCACAGAAAAGTATACAGTGGAAGTCTATCAGTCATGGATTGGCCTCCCCAGAGCGTGTACCCCGACATTATGGAAGCATTATAGGGACATCTGGACAGAGGACAGAAGAAAAAATGAGCAAACATCCAAAGAAGAGCTTCGAAAGTCCCCCAAGAAGCCTGGAGAACTAACCCCGAAGACTGGTCACACCAAATATCAACTTTCAAGCTCGTTAGAATTGTACAAACTCTGTTTTTATCTCATATTGCACATGTTTCAATAAATCTTTGCACCTTTTTCACATTTTGCAAGCAAAATTTAAAAAATGAGGCGTGACTCAAGACTTTTGCACAGCACCGCACATGTCTTTGGAAGTATTAGAATACATAATACATACGCATATCAGAGAACTGAGTGGAGGCCCGACTACACATTTGTACATAGTTTCTCATAGTTTTCTGTGTGTGAAGGATTTGATTCTCTGTATGTAATCTGATTACATAAATCACTTTAATCCCAGTATAATTACCTGTTTGCTTCCAGGCAGAAACCCCGCTCCTGAGCAGATCCACATTTCCTCGCTACCTCCCAGTATTCCCACAGATCAGGAGCCAGAGCAAGCTGAAGGACAAGGTGAGGATGTTTATCCTGTACACAGCATTTTTTTAAGGACTCATCACATTTTTATGAAATACATGAAACCTTTCAGCCAGACTTACTCAGCAACGTTGAGCGCTACAGGAAGCCGTTACAGCGTCGTGACAGCAAAACACAAATCTGCTCTGTGTCGGGGGAAGTGAAGCATCAGCTCCTCTTTTCCCCTAAAAGCAGAACAAACTGTTGACTTTTATCGTATTATTAATTCATATCTGTTCAACCAAGACTCGATCATCTCTTTGCTTTCACTTTCCAGGCATTAACAGCGTGGCTCCAAATAGATTTCTCAACAAATTTGTGTACAAGAGAATTAATTTGAGTCCCCTAATTTTTTTTTTATTTGGCATCTTTTTTCAATTAAAATATGGAGACCATTAAATTACTAGCTTACAGTATTTCTGTCTCCTTTTGGAGACTCATTTCACAGCTGACCAGGGGTAAGGTGGTGCATCTATCAAAGACATGCATCTTAGGTTACCTGATTCCAAATGTACGTAGGTGTAAATGATGGTTGTCTCTTTGTGCTGTGAAACCTCTTCTAGATATACCTTCCCTCTTCTGCATGACATCTGGGATAGGCTTAAACACTCCTGAATAAGCTTAGGAAAAAGGGATGGATGCCTGTATTAGACCAGTGATTCCCATAGACTGTATATAAAGATGGACATAGCCACTGTGACAGTGGTTCCTGTTATGAAGCACGGAGCTTAACATGTCTGCTGTCTGTCGTATTTTGAAAAAGGCGTAACAAACGAGGGCGGGGTGGATCTGACTGCGACTGACGGCCTGACAGATTTATCCTCCTTCCTGAATTGAAGAGTGGCCACATATTTTCTAAATACCTTTCAAACAAATGACTGAACACATAAAGTCACCAGTAAAGTATTTACTGAGGCCTGTTTTCCCCACAGGCATCTATACAACTTAAAGGCTTGTTGAACCCTGCTGGACATTAAAAAGAATACATGTTTAAGGAGCCATCAGATTAGCTTCCCTTGTTTTGAACTTTATCTTCGATACTTTGCACGCACTCAGCCCCCAGTCCTTCGTGCTGCACCCAGATGGTGGGAATTATGAGACTGACAAATCAACAACCCCGAATGACAGCAGGAAGGAAATATGATCACTTTTTTCCTGTGGCACAGACCACAACTAAACACCGGTGCAGACGACCGTCCACCTAAAGAAGAGACAGAGTCGGTACAGACCAAAGTGACAGCTCCCTGTCTTCTGGCTCCAGCTGGACTGAGGATGTCAACAGTCTTCAGCTCAAGTGTGTCACCCGTCTGGAAAAGCTGGTTAAAGTTAGCACGATCCCAGGCTAAAGAGACAAACTGCAAACCAAATGTCTGTTCTGAGAGACACCTGGTCTGCTCAGTGTCTCGTGAGGCCGTGAAAGCAAGACGTACACCGGTTGAATGGGGGCACTTGTCAGATGTCAGGCTAGCTCTATCAGCTCAGAGGCGTGCGCACTTTAAAGACGTGAATTAAAACAGTGCTGAATTATGCTAAATATATACTAGACACAGCAGACAATAACCGGTCCTTGTTTTAAAAACAAGATTTTTTGTAAGGAAAAAGTTAAAAACTTCTGTTTCTTATATTTACCGTTGGAGAAAATTTGTTACAGTTTATAACTAAAAGTTTGTTTGCAAACTCAAGTGGAACGTCCACAGTTGAAGTAGACTTAAATCATATATAATGGTCTATGGACCAGTTCTGGCCCTGGGGCAGTTTTTCGCCCATGATCTTCATGTTAAAAGAAGAAGACCGTGAACTGAGGATATATCAGCAGACGTACGTTGTTTGTTTGTTTTTGTAAAGGTGTGCCTTGAAATTTTGGCTTGCCCGTTGGTGTGCCCTGGGCAAGAACATTTTGAGAAAACTGCTGGATTGGAAGTCTTTAAAAAGTACAAAAAAAGAAAGAAGACGTTGTGATGTGATCAAAAGCTCCTGAGTGGTGATTGTTGGTTCACCTGCTGATTGAAGGTAAAGAGAGAAAAACCTGAACCTGAGTGTTTCTTCTGCTTGACTCAAAGAAGTTCCTCAGGCCGTGAAACGCTGCACTGCATTCGTAGTTACTGCACTTCTCAAAAGGCATTTACACTCATAAACATATATTGGCTGTTGCTTATTTTGGACTGGACAGTATTGCTTAAAATGCCACCAGGATACACGTCTAAATATCATTCAATATAAATATTTACAATGATAAATGTCAGCATGTTGTTGATTTTTTCCTGGCAGTTTCCTGCCGAGGATTAGGCTGATGCTGGTCGACTCGTCGGGATCTGTAATGTTCCACTCGCTGCTGTTATAGGATGTGACAAAGTCTCAGTTTATGTTGTTCTGATGTTTGTCACATTGGAAAGAGCTCCGAAAAAGCTCTTATGAAGTAATGACAAGTTCTTATGAATTATAAGCTCAAAATTGATCAGCTCTTTGCTGAATATTTGAGGGTTTTTTTCTTATTTTATTTATTTTAAATTATGATAATTACTTTATACTTTTCTCTCGGATGTCTGAGCTTCACTGTCCATAAGGATTCAGGCAGAAAACTCAGGATCTTCTGCCGAAAGCTTTTCTGAGCTCAAACAAAATTTAACTTTAAGCTGTAAAGCTGTGAGCAGGATTTATGTCACGGCTGGTCTTGGAAGTCACTCCTGGTCCAACGGGCAACTTAAACTGTGTTAATGTGTTTTAGAAGCATTAAGGCACTTTAACTTTACACGGCGTTCTTGATATGAAGAAGAACAAGTTCTGAATGTCGTGTTCTAACTTAAAGTATTCGTGTTCAGTCATAATTGCAGCTCGTCTGCTCAGATAAGACTGACGCAGCTCGTGTTCCTGATAGCAGAGACATTGCTGGCTCAGATTAAGAGACTAAACCAGGAGAAACCTGCTGTAAACAAAAGCCTTCACATGACCTGGAGCCCTGAAGGCTTCAGATAACAGGAGGAGCAGGGAGGAGGCATAACCCATCACGTCAGGAAGGCGTCCTTTTATGTTCTGGCTGAAAAGTGAAAAGCCAGAAAGTCATTTTGCTAGAAAGTTGAAAATAGTTCTACAAAAAAAAGCAGCAGACTAAGAAGTAAATGTCAGAACAGATTATTTTAGAACGAGTTTTATCATTTTTATTGCTTAATTGATGAAAGGATGTTATTAAACAAACTAGAAAGCCCAGGATGGATATCCAGCAGACGGTGACGTGTCCAACATCAGTTAAATTTGGATTTTCAACCAAGACCAGACATTTAGAAAAGACAGTCAGTTATCCACATTTTTTTAATATTAAAAACTTCTTTACACCATTGCTTTCTCTCTACACGTGAAGCATTGTCTCATAGAGTGTTGCATGATGAGCTTATTTGTTTAAGCCTCTAAATTTACTGTTTCCACCTGCTAAGTCAACACAGTGATGCGCTGTAACTCCGACACCTCTGAGCAAGAGATGCCGTCTTTAAAGTTTGCAGAAGTGTGGAGGAGAAGAATTGGCACTTTCAAAGCAGATTTGGACACACGTAATTTATTCTTTGTCTTTTCGTTGACCTTAAAACCTTTTAACCATAACTCGATGTTGTCTAATAAAATATTCTTCAACAAGTTTTCGCTGTTTGGGATGAGCTGTGTGGAGATCTGCACGTGGACAGTGGGAACGTAGACCTGAGCCTAAACTAAAGACTCTAATGTTGACTTTCCAGCTCATAAAGTCATGTTTTTAAAGGATTTTAAATAAGTGTTTGCTGGGTGTGAAATTACTGTTTAAAGCAGAGTATTTTTTTATTGTATCTTCAGTTATGTGTGTGGGGTCCTGTAATCCCAGCAGACACATGGTTATAGTTAATAGATGTTTGGATGGACGATAGACTTTATCTGTTTAACTCGACCTGTTTACGTTTATTCAGAGGGATTTACAGAAAACGCAGAGGAAACAGAAGAAAAATAAGGAGACAAGCACACAGTTCATCTGACTGAACGTGGTGGCATTATTACCTGCAGCTCTGACAGCAGTTAAACTTTGGTTTCTATGAAAGTTTATAATGAAGCAAAACTGCATTCTCAACAAGCTAAAAGATAAACATTGAACGCATTATGTTATTATACTTTAAGCTTCACATTATTATGTAAATATCAGTTGTTTTCCTACTCATCTGCCTGCCTAACATGCTGTTTGTGTGTTGTTGACCTGTGTAAAGTTCACTTTTCTACTTTCTTACGATGCTTTTGTCATTTTGTTGGTTTTAAATTTCAGCGGATGACGTGGTTGAAGAGAAAGGGGTGATCCAGACCACATACACTCACAGAGTACACTCCACACCCTCGGTCTTCCTCCAGAATCACAGTGATGAGCCTGTTTCCAGCACTTACTTTGACGAGAAAGTCCCTGTCCCTGAGGAGGATGACGAGGTAAATCAACCCTGGATTACATATGCAAACCTGTGTTGATATCCCCTATAAATCAAGATTTGATGTTATTAGAGGTGCAACTTTTGTTTCCCCCTGCCATAGAGGTGGATCAGTCTCCGTAAGCTCTGGGCCTTCACCGGCCCGGGGTTTCTGATGAGCATAGCCTACCTGGATCCAGGTAACATCGAGTCTGACCTGCAGTCAGGTGCCAAAGCTGGCTTCAAGGTAACTGAGATCATGCTTGGTTTGTGTTTTGGTTGATTAAGAGTTAGCTTATCTCAGAGAAGGTCAGACTGAGATCATTTTTATTAGCAATTATGGTAATTATTTGGTAATTAACTATTTTTCAACTATACTTCACAAATTATTTTGTACAAGCAGCAGTTTAATGTCCCAAAATATCTAAGTTATAACAACACCGGACCAAGAAAGGCAACAAATTCAAAAAACACTGATTACTTGGGTACTAAAATTAAATCCTAATTTTCTGAAAGTTGGAGCATTTTGTCAGATATAAAAGAAATGCAGCCTTAGTTAAAAAACAAAGTTAAACATATCTAATATTTACAGTGGGAACCTTTTGTTTTAAAATATCTGCTCATTTTAATTTTTTTGCCAGCAGCAAATTTCAATAAAGTTGAGACAGGGGCTGCTTCACCTCTTCTTCACACTCTGTTAGTGTTATTGAAAGGATGAGTTTCTATTATTTTGAAATCAAAAATATCTTCCTATTCTTGCTCGAGGTAAAATTTGATTTGCTCAACAGTTTCTGGCCTTGTTTATTGTTTAGTCTTTTACTGTCCTCCAAATGTTTTCAGTGGGTGACAGGTCTGAGTGAGTGTACTGCAAATACAGACTGATGGGTCGCACGTTTTGCTTTTTTAACCTGGCTATATCACCATGGTAACCTATGCTGAACACATCAACTGGTCCAGAGCAGGTTATGTTTGGATTTCAGTTTAAAATTGTCTGGAAGTGCCACATGTTCGCTCATTCGTTTCTCTAAATATCTTTTTAACACTTAATCTGTTGAGAAGTACCTCACAAAGTTAGACCAGCGCCAACCGTGCGTCACACGTATGGATGAGGAATGTGCATAAATATGATTTTCAGCTTGGTCCTAATCAGATGCCCAGTGTTGGAGTTGTAGCAAACACAACATGCATTAGATTAAAAAAGAATCACTGTGTTTGTAGGCTGTTTATCACCAAGGCGATTCAGTCAATAAACTTCATTCCACACTCATCCGACAACTAAACCAAAGTGGTTTTCACATCTGCATCATCGCGCTTTGGGCCAAGTCAAATTTAAAGTTTCTAACTTTGCAGCTGTCGTGTTAGAAATAAACAGCAGCACTGCAGTGAAAGCTTGAGTATTCACAATATTAGTTTCAGATTTATTTGCAGCGCCATTAGCATGTTTAATCTTTCATATTATTTATAAATTTCTATCTCTTCTTCTGGTGTAGGCAGCAATGAAATAGGTAGCACTCAATGACAACATTTTATGCAGAAGAAGACTTTAATGACGTGCCATGTTTCCACTTTTCTGTGAGCGTGCACAGTGACACTGTCTTTGTCTTTCCCAGCTAACAAAAAGAAAGTCTGGCTATGTTGAACTTCCTTTCAAGAGTGTTAGCAAGCCCATTTAGCGCTCAGACTCGGATTATGGAGCACTGCTGCTGGAAAATGTGCAGAACAGACAAAGCCTTTACCTAAATCATCATGTGTTGCTCTGCAACCAGTAGATACCTTTCAGCATTAATGGTTCTTCCAGTTATGTCATTTGTTCTTTTGCATTTCAGCAATATTTCTTGAAAGACAAGTCTAACTCACTGCGCCTGAAACTGGCTGTAAATTCACGAGTCCCACAGCACTGCAGGTCAAAGTTTAACAAAGGTGTCCTTTGCCCTTAAACAGGTGGAAACATTCCTGAACTCGGGAGTCGCATCATTTAAACTGAGTGAATGTTTACTGAGACTGGTGTAAGAGTGACCGGGCCCTAAGCCTTAATCCTGACCGTCAGTCCGGAGGTATGCAGGGCTTTTCAAGGTTTTGAGCTGCAGCCAATCACAGCGACAAGGCTGCAGCACAGTCACAGAAAAGAAATGCTCAGAAGTCTTGTAGCGGCTCAGTAATGTGAGGCTTAATTATCGTTAATTAAGACAAAGATAATGTGTTCAACACTTTTCAACAACAATAAAATTCACATTGCTTCTCATAAAATAACATAAACAAGCTTTGAATAAAACTTGTAAATGCAACATAAGACTGTGTAAAAGCACATTAGAAAGAAATTGGTTCAAGAATTATTTGGTTTTAATGAAAGGCAGTGGCAAACAAAAAGTCTTCAGTCTTAGTTTACCAGAACACGGAGTTACTCCTGGTCTCTGTGAGGTTGTTCCAGACATGTGGAGCAAAAACCTGAAAGCTGCTGCTTCTATGTTTAGTTTTATCTCTGAGGACAGAAAGCAGACCTGCACTGGGAGACCTGAGGGGTCAATACACAGCAGATCAGACATGTAAAACATGCTGGCTTATAAACCGTTCGGTGCTTTATAAACCAGCAGCAGCAGTCTTTTCAATCAAACATTGAACACATGTGCTGACAAGAAGTGTTAATTGATTTAATTCAGATAAAGCAATCAAAATATGTTTGTTTGACAGAAAAAAAGAAAGAAAAACACAAACAGATTATATTCAGAGTTCTAAAACGAAATAAGAATATAGATGAAGAGTAAAGCATCATCTCCGTCATGGGGGAGGCAGAGGGAGTGCGAGACACAAGAATAGCACTGCATTTCCTTTATCGTTTTTAGGTTTTCCACCAAAGACAGAAGTATGTCGCAACAGGGGAAGTAGGAGCAGATGGTAAAACAGGGGTACGGGACTCGTGAAAGTTCGCGTCAGGTTAATGTGGCCACAAAACAACAGTCTCTTTTCACAGAAAACCCGCTCACACTGACTGAAAAGCAGAGGCGCTTCATAAAATGCAAAGGTTTCAGTTTTTTATATGTGCAAATATGTTTCTGTCAGAGGGCCACAACTTAAGATAATAAAAGAAGTCAAGCTGGGCTTAGACGTACTTTATTTATCCCAAAGGTTGATAACTTCCTTTGTTACAGCAGATAAAACACTGACACAACCAGTAACAACATATAAAAATAACAGACAGTAGTGCCAAAAAAATAGAATTACTTTTAAGTAAAATAAAGTTGACTATAATCTAAAAGAAATATATATAAGCTGCATCACTCCAAAAATTAAGTGGGCCCTTGATCATCGGTGTAACACAAAATCAGTTACACTTCAGGGCTATTAGTTTGTCCAGTCAGGAACATAAACCGCTGTGAATCAGTTTCACCTGCAGGTACAGTGGAGAGGCAGGACAACCCACCATTCACCAATCCAAACCATTCCCTTTATGGGGGCTGATACACGGTGGTTTATGCTTCCTAACTGAAGTTTAACCGACTTGGTGCTGAACTGTGATGATCGAGCGTTCCCTTCGATTTTTTTGAGCAGTGTAAAATGGCTCAATAAAATATAATAAAAGTGTGAAATGGCTCAATAAAACAAAAATAAAGCAGAAATTCTAAAAATAGAATACTAAAGGTAGTAGAAAGAAAGGTGTAAGGTTTAGTTTTACAGATAGAGTTGAGTAAGCGTAATAGTTAAAAACAGAGTCAAGAGTCTTGGAAATAAATTAATGTCAGTGCTGTCGCAAAGACAGCCAAACACACGTGGTTTTATATGTGTCTGTGTGCAGGGCGTGCATAGCAAAGCAGAACTTTCAGAGCGTGTTCACACCTATAGTTCGTTTAATCTGGTCTGAATCAGTCGATGAGTTTGTAAACTTGTTGCTTTTCCTTGTGGTTTGGTTTGTTTTCACACAGAGAAAAATCCAAATGAACTCCAAGCGAACCGAAATGAGTCACGAACAAACCACATAAGAATATTCGGTCCGCTTATTGGCCAGATGTGTCTGGGGCGGGAACAACAAAAGTAAATACAGGAAGCAGGTGCTGTGTCCTGGACTATCAGAGAACACGGAGAATTTATGTTTGTTCCACAGCTAGCTGCTAGCCCGTACAGGTCCTTGCACGTCTACCTTGCTGCATCTCTGGATACAAGGCATACGTGTCTACGGGAAGTTTTTTTGCACAAACTTGCAACATACCCCTGGTAGTTGGTTTGGATCAAGGTCGCATCACGTTCACAGGATAAACAAACCGTTCTGAAGTTCGTGTGGAACCGTACCAAGACCCGAGGCGATCTCAGTACGGTTGTTTTGGTGTGCGATTGTTGTGTTCACATCTGCACAAACGAACCGCACCAAGAGGGAAAACAAACCAGTTTGATTTAAACTGATGAAACACGGCAGCTGTGAAAACAGCCTTAGACTAAAGATGAGAACCACTCATTCAAACAACCTCAAACTACACGTACTCGAGCAACAACTCGCTGGGTTTCAAGTTGATCGAAGGAACAGTTACCAAGAAGGGCAAATAACAGACAGAACGACATACAGAGATTTCATTATTTACTGGTGGTGTTTTAAGCCACTTCCTGGCTTCAGTTTCTTTTCAGATCTTAGGGCAACTTCACAATCATGTTACCTATCAACTCACAAGCTCCGATTAACTGTTCGGTTCTCTGCCCTCGTCCTTTCAGCTGCTCTGGGTGCTGCTGGGTGCCACCATCGTCGGCCTGCTGCTGCAGAGGCTGGCGGCTCGGCTGGGCGTGGTCACCGGGATGCACCTGGCTGAAGTCTGCAACCGCCAGTACCACACTGTGAGATACGTTTGCCGTTATTGTTCTATTTTCTGTTGTTGTTGTTGTTGTTGCTGCTTCTGCTCTCTCTGTTCTCATCACAGTTCTAAAACACGAGCAGGATGAAGTCTGACAGAGAGGCTGTGAGCAGAAGCAGTCTTAGTTTACTGAAACTGCCTCCTTGCATTACAAGCACTGCTGTTACAGTAGCTGTAATCCTTGGATTATGCGTCTCAAAACATTAAATCAAACCAGCGTGAGCCGGTGACACTTACAAAACAGTGACTGCATGAATTATTCATGTGGATATATTTTTAAATCCAGCTTATAAGAAATATTTGCATCTGTAAAACATGAAGAGAGAAAATAACTGTTACAAATGTGCCTCTGTTTGCTCTCTTTCTGTCCTCTCAGGCTACACTGCCCACTGTTGGAAACATTTTTTAAGCTTCAGTAGGGAAACGTATGCAGAGAGCTGCATGGATGAATTGACTTCTTATCTTTGAATCTGTTAACTTTTCTGTTTCATGAGTTTAGAGGACTAGCGACACAGTTGAAAATGCAAATGCTTTGACTGCCGGCTTGGTTTATTAATTGATTTATTGAATGATGAAAAGCTGAAAAGAAGTCATAGGCACAAATTAATTTGTGCCTATAAGTCAAAGGTAAATTAAGGCTGTGTCCTCAAGCAGAAATGCATGAACACTTTCTGCCATCGTAAATTCACTTTATATGTTCTTGAAAAGGTTTAAGGCACAACCTGTCCCGGATGGGATGGGAGAAGAGCGGACAGAGGAGGCTTCTGTCCTGCTTCAAAGTCCTTTAATCGTGGTGTGACGTATGATTGTTGCACCTCCACGTCGACATGCCTTAAACCAATAATTCTCATTGTGCAGCTTCAGCTTTTCTGTCCTCTGTTCCTCACACCTCGCTCACGTTTTTGCAGAGAGGAGCTTAGACATAAAAGTAGGCCTTCATTTTTTCACGTGAACAGCGTGACGGCAATGACCAGCTGAAGCAGCAGAGGGCGAAATGTCCTGACTTTTATTGTCAGGAGATTGCTGGATCCTAACTCAATAAAAGTCCAGTAAATATGGCTCCATTCATGCTGTTTAGTGCTTTACAGGTGACGGACAAGTTGATAAAACAGCTGAATTCCCAAACAGTGTGCGACCAACACACACAAGAAATAAAAAGTAGTTATGGTATAGAGTAAAAATCTCCAACAATAAAAGGTTTCCTCACATGCCGGATGTGTTGCAAACTGAATTTTATGTCAGCTCAGACCTTTGTAAACACTGCCTGACTCTGACAGGTGCCTCGTATCATCCTGTGGTTGATGGTGGAGCTGGCGATCATCGGCTCAGACATGCAGGAGGTCATCGGCTGCGCCATCGCTTTCAACCTCCTCTCCTCTGGCAGGTGGTGCAAACACACTCAGCATCAGTTTAATGGCCACTGGGACTCAGTCGCAGTTTGATGATTGCCATAAAATGAGTCGATTACTTGGCGATGATCATTTCCGTTGTTTGTGTTTATCCACAGGATCCCCTTATGGGGGGGTGTCCTCATCACCATCACTGACACGTTTGTCTTCCTCTTCTTGGACAAGTACGGTAGGTTGGAATAATCACTTTCAAACTGTTCGTCGGCTTATCAGCAAAAATGAAGCACGCTTATTTTTTCCTCTGCAGGTCTGAGAAAGCTGGAAGCCTTTTTTGGATTCCTCATTACAATCATGGGGATCACATTTGGATATGAGGTATAAACACTTACACACGATTATCTGGAAATGAGTTGGGGGGGGGGGTTCTCTCAATCAGCTTGTTTTAACAGCTTAAACTTGGCCATCTTCAGCGGATCACATGCATGTCAGTGGGGAAAAAGTAAGCAAAATATTTTTAATACTACCTGGAAGTCCCTGGATCCGAAAGGATGTCTGGATCTCAACCGGATATTTTTTTTAAGAATATCAAGAAAATTAACACATTAACTTGAAATGAAACAGAGAAAGCGGTGACCGTGTTGTAAGAGAGAACTCTGCACAGTTAAGACAAAAGAAGCAAGAGAAGGTCCCACAGAAGACACGGAAACAGTGTCTGAGGAGGAAACTGGAAAAGATGTCGCCCTCCGAATTGTTTCCACTCAAGTGGCAGTGGAAACAAAAAAATGTAATAAAGCAAGGCTACGGCCGAAATAATGAAGGTTAATGTAAGAAAAAGAAAACCGGTAGAAGACATGGAGCAGCTCAGAAGAAGAAAAGAAACTCATGGCAGGTTTGAAGTACATGCATATTCTCCAGCGTCTGTGTCACGGTGCCAGAAATTAAAATAATAAGTGATGCGATCCAAGGACGGGTGTCATTTTAAAGATGAGAGGAGATAAGATATCGCGTACAACAATATGTGTTTTAAAAAGGTTCAGATCTACACAGCCGTAGAAATAACTTGTGCACATTTTGCAAGACAGCTGGTATTCATCATGTGTGGTATGAATTAAATCACAGATTTGTGTGTGACATGTTCATGTCTACACAGATTTGTGAACGAGGCCCGAGCTGTTCATGTTTGTAAAAATGTGAAATGTCTGATTTTTTTTTTTTCCAGAATCCTTCTGAAAAATTTCTTCAGATTGATTCCAAAAGTTAGCTGAAGTTAGAGTAAAATTTTAGGTCCTGGATTTTTGGTGTTTGGTGGTGAGATGGCACATTTGAACCTATTCTGTCAGCGGCAATTTGGGCTTTGAAGTCAACTAAATTTAAATTTACCCACACTTCTGATTACAAGCTCTGGGTAGTGACTGAGAGAATGAGATTGCGGATACAAATGGTGGAAATGAGCTTTCTCCAAAGGGTGGTGGAAAGAGGGAAATTCAGTCAGACTCAGAGTAGAGCCACTGCTGCCAACATTGAAAGGAGCCAGCTGAGGTGTTCCACACGTCCTTCTAGTAGGAGGTAGGAGGGAAAGTCTCCAAACACGCGAGAGCGATTATGTCTCTTAGCTGGCCTGGGAATGCCTCACTGTTCCCCTGGATGAGCTGGAGGAGGTCTGGGCTTCTCTACCCAGTGGCAGAAGATGAATTGATGGATGGACTTTTGGCTTCCATCGATTATTAAAACAAGAAAACAGAGATATTTATCAAAATGGTCATGATTATGATTTTTTGGCATAATCAGTAGTCATAGTGGGAAACATTGTTTGGGTCAAATGTCACAACATCCCTGACACCTCGACAAGATGACAGACTCCAGGAAATACAAGAGAAAGGCAGTAATCCCGTAGACAAGACAGAGGAACAGAAAGACAGGGAAACACTGGGAATACTATGAACAGAAGAATGTGGGAAACTCAACAAAAGAGGAACCAAAGTTACACAAATACAAAAAAAACTGGGACCACAACACATGAGCTTCAGGTTGTTAAGACTTCACTGAAAACCACAAATGTTGCATTGAAATCTTTTGATCACCGTGTTAAGATTTTTCCTCTAAACATCACATGAATGTTTGTACCAAGCTTGTAATCTGAGCACCCAACACTCACTCTGAACTCTGAGCAGGTGGTGCAAAATCACCAAGTGTCTCTGGTCTCTTCAGGTTCGTCCTAATTTAGATCTTCTAAATGTTTTGCTTTTGAAATCACTCCTTGCTTCCTTTTCAGTATGTGACAGTGGGTCCAGACCAAGGCCAGCTGCTGAAAGGGATGTTTGTGCCATACTGCGAGGGCTGCGGACCCGTCCAGCTGGGTCAGGCTGTTGGCATCGTGGGCGCCGTCATCATGCCTCACAACATTTACCTCCACTCTGCTCTCGTCAAGGTCAGACAGTAATGAAATCCCTGCTTAATCATCTGTGTGAAACTTGCATCGGCATCATCAGTGAGTTTTTAAATCTTCTCTCTCAGTCTCGAGAAGTGGATCAGTCAAACAAAAAAGAGGTAAAAGAGGCCAACAAATACTTCTTCATCGAGTCGACCATCGCGCTGTTTGTCTCTTTCCTCATCAATGTGTTTGTGGTGGCCGTCTTTGCTGAGGCTTTCTATCAGCGCACAAATGAAGAGGTGGTAAGTATCTCTGCGGCTGCTTTATGATCTAATAAAAATTCAGAGTCGTGATGGAAATTCAGCAGCCTGTTTTGCTTTTCTCCCTCCCCCCGTTTTCTTTTTTCAGTTCAATGTCTGTAATCAAACAGGCAGTCCACATTTAGACCTGTTCCCTCTGAATAATGAAACTCTCAAGGTGGACATCTACAAAGGGGTGAGCTTTTATGCTTTTTACTGAAAACATGATAAGAAAAGTCCGTGACCATTTAAATGTATAACAAAACAAATATGATTCAGTTATTCAGATCGACTCTTATTGGTGTTTACAGATAAACAGGTAACGATACTGTTGAATGCACGCCTGTCAGCATATTTGCTCATACCACATGTTTAAATGGAGTGCAATTATAAAGTAATAAGACTCAAGCTACAATGGTCCCTCCCTCGTTTATCGCGGTAGTTACGTTCTAAAAATAACCTGTGATAGGTGAAATCCGCAAAGTAGCCAACTTAATTTTTTTACAATTATTATAGATGTTTTATGGCTGTAAAACCCCTCACTACACACTTTATACACTTTTCTCTATGGTTTAAACACTCTAAAAGTTAAGACCTTCGTAGAAAAATAAGTCCAGTATTATAGAATAAACCTTTGGTGCAAAACGTTTCGTTTCATCGAAATTTTTGTGTTTGTTGGAGAAAACTTACAAACATACAGTTCAGCACTTCAGAGTCACATTGCTAGCGATGGAAGATTTAGGTCAATTTGACAAGCTGGACGCATTCTGTACTCTACAGGAGACACGGCACAAGATTGAATGACAATGGTCTACAGCCAATCAGAATACAGAACACAATGCGCTGGAAAAAAAAAAAAAAGCATGCAAAATTGCACAAAAAAGATCCGCAATGAAATGCTTTTTTTTTTTATGCTTCCTGGAATTCCCGTTCAGATCAGTGATGAACAACAGTTAAATACAAAGTCTGTGCAAAGATGTGAATTGATGCAAATTCAGACCAGGAGACACATTTAGAGGCAAACACATGTCTGCAAGCTTTGATCCACACAAAATGAGAACTTTGTTTTTTCCTTCAGAGCTGGCATCAATTCAAAAAGGTGCTGGGAACACTCCTTTTAAGATTTTGGACCATATTCACATGATAGTGTTACACAGTTGATGCAAATTGTCCGTTTAACCACATCTATTCAATTGACATCTACCATCCGAATGTTGCAGCAGAAATAAAGAACACTTTTCTTCTATTGCCCAGTTTTGCTGAGCCTCTGTGAACTGGAGCCTGTCGCCTGTTCTTAGTAGACAGGAGTGGCACTGGTGTGGTCTTTTGCATTCAGAGATGCTCTTCTGCATGCTTTGGTTGTAACTTGAGTTGCTTTAGCAGGCATTTTCCCCCAGAGAACAGCTGCTTCCTAGATATTTTTCTCTTTTTCAGGCCACTTTCTGTAAACACTAGAGATGATTGTTAATTATTTATATCACAACGTGTTTAGCACCAAGTTGTCTTTACCGTTCCTGAATGTATTGATCTGCTAACATTTAATTCACTCGTTAGAGCTTTGCCTTAATAAGCAGTTGAACTGGTGTATCTAATGAAGTGACCGTATGTAGTGGAATTACAAGAAAAGGAGTGAGTGAACTTAAGGGAAAATATTTGTGGCTTTTTTCAGAAACTGTGTGGACACGTTTGGTCTGAACATACTTATACTTGCATATGCATGTGTGATTTCACCACAGAGCTTTAAATTGCACAAAGAGCTATCATCAGCTCCTGTGTCAAATTAACTCAGAGCGCTTGCTGGGGATCATCACTGATCTCCAGCTACCGCCCAGAAACAAATAGAAAAGCTCGGGGTCATTTCTTCTTTTTAAATTTAAAGGCTCATTCATGCATGTGTTGCTACATCAGGTTATCTATCCAAGCAATCACTCGTTTTATTTGCTGATTATCCAGCTAAGGTCGGTCCATCACATTCTATTACCATATATTATGTCGTTTTCCACACTGTTATGAAATATTCCTGTAATAAATCAAAGACACCCATCAGCACAGCTCATTGGGCTTACACTGTAGGGAATAAAGGATTCCTATCCCGTAATTAAAAACAGAAGTTATCCGTGAATTCACAGAAATTGTTTTTTTTCACTATTTAAAAAAAAGTGGTGTGTTTGACGCCCCTGCTTGCAAACAGAACTCCGGGTGTTTGTAGCCTCCGTGTACTTTATACAGTTAACTTAAAAGCACACAAACAGGTCAAATTTGGAGCACATAATGACAGGCTTGTATTTTATATAATATTTCTGAGATCATCTGGATTCAAGCCCTGCAGGAAACGGTGACAATGACATTAACATGCATTTATTCTTAACTCCCTCTCTGGTTTTAGTGGCAGCAAAGTGGGCCTGCGCTGGTTTTGCAGAGCATGTTTTCTGTTTTTTATCCACTGTCATCTGTGTTTGCGTGTCTGTAACAGGGAGTGGTGCTCGGCTGTTTCTTTGGCCCAGCTGCTCTCTACATATGGGCCGTGGGGATCCTTGCAGCTGGTCAGAGCTCCACCATGACTGGAACATACTCCGGCCAGTTTGTCATGGAGGTCAGTGAGAAAGGAAGAACCAGATGTGAACAAAAACCACATGTAAAGCTCAAACAGTGGAAATGTCAGCGCTAACTCTTTCCCTTTAACGCAAATATGTTCTCCCATTCTTTCTTTACTTGAGCCCTTTATTTGGCCTGTTCAAAAGCTCCTGCATGTAATTTACTTATTTACTTATAATCACGTACAGCTGCAGTCGGTTTGCTTCACTAAATCTTTTGTAAACAAGCCCCGTTTTCTTGTAAATGTCACCGACTGATTTGTTCTCCTTCCCTCAGGGCTTCTTAAACTTGCGCTGGTCACGTTTCGCTCGGGTGTTGCTGACCCGCTCGCTTGCCATCACGCCCACCCTGCTCGTGGCCATCTTCCAGGACGTGCAGCACCTGACGGGCATGAATGACTTCCTGAATGTGCTGCAGAGCATGCAGGTCAGAAAGAGGTTAAAACCAGTTCAGCTTCATTCAACCATCCGCCAACAGCACCACTTTTCTTTTAGGCTTATTTATCTTTGTACTGCTGTTCTTATTAAGTGCATTAAGGTCATTAACATAACTTAAATGCACAAGCAAGCAGCACTGGTTTTCAGGTTTTGGATCAAGTTCTAGGTTGGTAAAATCAAAACAGGCTGTACTCTTATCGTTAAATGATAAGATAAGACTACCTAAGTGGCAATAAGAATGCCTCGTTGGAAAAAAGAAACAGGGTTGACCCAGTTGCTTCAGATGTAATCCTGCAGTATGAAAGAATTTATTGTCTGTACTGAATAAAATGTTGCCAGACTGGGTCCAGTTGCTTCAGAAATATTGAATACATAGCACAAATGAGTTGCAAAACATCCTTGTTACTTAATTTGTCTGTAATTAATGTTCGTGCATACTTAATATACACTGATTCACAGTCCCCAAGGAAAGCAGGCAAACTTTAGGTCCAGGCATTCATGTGGATATTACTTTGATACATAATAACTACTTTATTTTCTTTAAAGGAACCCATTCTGTTCTATTTCAGCTCTGTATATTTATCCCCAGAGTCTACTACAGTAGCTTTAAGTAGCTTTAGCATCTCTCCCTTTAAGCTGGCTAACTTCTGATTGGCTGCACCACACAAACAAAAGGTTTGAGCGGTAGATGGACGAGTTTCTGTATTCCTGAGATGACCATGTTAGGGATATTCCCTCCCAGTGATGTCATACTGATCCAACTGTCTGAAACAGTTTATGCCTAATTCTATGGACAATCTTTGTAGAGCCTAGGATGTAACTTATGTAAGGGCCCAGTGTCATTGCCCACATGTATGCTTCTCTGGTGTGGTGCATACGTGTTAATTACAGTGCCTGTCCCAAACATTCATATGCGGTGCCAGCCGATAGAAAAATTAAAAAGCTGAGATTTTTTCCCCCCTCATGGGTCTCTGCTCTTTGTGGTGGTCACTCTTTTTTCAGGGGCAAACATATTTGTCCCTGTAGATTTTGCACTTCTTTCTACAAAGAAGTGTACAGTTTCATCAATCTTCCTCCAGGAATTTGCTGGCATTTGTGAGTCCTTATATTTTATATTGATGCTATGATTATTATTGCTTATACTGAGGCAGTGATTGTTATTCTCTCACTGATAAATTCAAAAACAGCAGTGAAAACATTGCAGGTGTTAATCGCCATAATAAGTCGGGTTTAGTCATCGTGGTTTGTGCTGCTCAGTGTGTGAAAACAGTTAAATATAAATAATGATCATTAATCTTTATTGCTTAAAAACAGCAATATATCATCTGGACGTTTTCAGTGGGAGAAACATTTCATCACTCCCACTGAAATTGCTCCATCCAGATGGATCGGCTTTCTGGGATTTCCTTACCTGGACGAGTGAGCGTGCATTAGGACAGATGCATGCTCAGATAAGCTAAGCAAGACAAAAATTACAGGGAAAAAATTCAGCTGTACCACTGTCTGCATAGTGGGATAGGTCATGTGTAGAACTACATCTTAAAACTGATAAATGAACATTAAAGAGCATCACTGCAGATTCATTTATACATGAGGTTTCTTGAAAGTGTTGACTGCAGCAGCTACAAACACTGCAGCTGTGCATCATTATAAACCTATCATTATAACAGCAAGTCTCCTGCAAACAGGTGTAAAGAAGAATTTTCACTCTTTCCATAACTAGGAAGGGAAAATGTTTGCTTGTGCATACATCGTATGACATTGTGTATAAATACGTTCATCGTGTCTCATTTGATCTGTAATAACATGTCTACGAATATGTCTTTGGGGGAGGTTTTCAAATTGTAAGGAACAAAAACCTGAAGACTTCCTCAGGGTTTTTTCTCAGGGCGAGGTGTTAGCTGAAAACCAGAGTTACAGAGTGGTGTTATGGATTATAAAGGCAGTGGGCATGGAGGTTTTAATGGAAAAACATGAGCTGCATTCTGGGAAATGTGGGATCAATCCTTTTTTGGGGGGTTTAATTTACTCCTCCATTCTCTCAACTTTACAAGCGCCTTGAATCAAATGAACACCACATCCCTTTGAAAAGATAAGTTTGGACACTTATTCCTTCAAGACATCAATTCTGAATGCATCAAAACCATGGAATAGTTATTGATAAGGAAAGATTTGTTGGCTGTCAAACAAACTGTCTCAGCTGGGTTTTGGTCAGATGGCTGCAGAGGTCAGGTCACTCCATCACTCTGTTTCTTGGTCAAGCAGCTCTTACGGTGCTGCTGGAAAAACAAATTATAGCCCCACTGAGCATGAACCACATGGGATGGCGTGCCGCTGTGGGATGTTGTGGTAGCCATGCTTTTCGAGTGTTGCCTTGAATTCTCAATAAATCACCAACCGTGTCTCGAGCTTCACAGTGGGAACCACACATGCAGATAAGATCCATTCACCTTGACTGTGCCTCACAAAGACACAGAGCTCACATCTGGATTCATCCAGATGTCTAATATTTGTTCCTCCCAGTTTTCTTCTTCTTCTTGGTCTTCCTCAGTCTTGGTTTCTTTGCAGCATTTCTGTCATAAAGGAATCATGATGTGAGCTCTAATCTGAATTATTGATTTCCAGTGCTCAAACTTCCAAACTTAGCATGACAAAATGTCGAGTTTTTTTTTAAGCAATGACCATTGCTTAAAAAAACTGTTGTTTGTTTTTAACCAAAAACATTTACTACCTCATGAAGCTGTTTAAGAATTTAATGATACTGTGTAAAGTTAAATAAATCCAGTTGTGCCATTTAAGACCACTAAAACCTTCAGTTTTGCTCTACATTGCACAAAATAATGAAAAACCTTTAAATAAGTAGGGTTTAAAAAAAATTTAACAGTAATACTTTACATTCAGTATGATTAATTATGCTAAAATTGATGATTAATACAGCTTTAGTTAGTTATTTGCTGTTAACTAATAAATAGTTGATAACTAGTAATATCTCCAGAATTTATGTAAAACTTTCCACACTAGGGGGCAGCAGTTTAGCAGGAAATGTGTTTCACTCCTCTTTGAAGTCACTCATATAAAGCCAGGGACTCCTCCACCTTGCTGTTCCTCCTGTGCATGCGAAGCGTTGTAAGAGAGTCACCCCTGTGTAAACCACACCTGCTTAAAACCACAAGTTCCTTTCCTAAAGCTAACATAACTGTCTCCGTGGAAGCGGCCTCACTGTGTGGAGTTTACTTGCTTTCTCCAGGTATTACAGCGTCCTCACACAGTCCAAAGACATGCATGGGGTTGAGTCAATTGATATAATTCTAAATGTAGTTGTATATCTCTGTGTGTCAGCCCTGCAGCAGAAATAAATAAATAAGAAGATCTTTATAAAATCTCAAAATACACAATTATTTAAAAAGTAAATCAAGATTACATTCATTTGCAGCACCATCTTGTGATACAGACTGGTATTACATCAAAGACCAGCTCTAGTTCACCTTCAGTAGATATCACTTCAATACAATACATTTGAGATGTGTTTGTTTTTTCACATGCACCAGTGTTTGGTGCTTGGTAATGTGTAGTGTAAAGCCTAAAATAACCAGGCCAAAGCCAATCAACTAAATAACACGGTGCTATGTGAATGGACAGAGTGCAAAGACTGAGACTTAAATGCTGCCAATTTTAATAGATTAGCTCTGCCAACAAGGAGCCTGCAAGACAAGACAGAGGGACAAACAAAGGAAAACATCTGCCATTGAACTCCAACATTTCAAGTGCCCATAAAAACAGGAAAGCAGCTAAATAAGTATCAGAATAGTCAAATGTATCTTTTTTTCACTGATTTGAACTTCCGTTTCATTACCTGAGTATTCTACCTAAAATCTACTACAGTACAAGCAGACATAGAGGTAGCTAAAAGGGGAAAACTTTACAAAATCACTCCAGATGTGCCAAAAGACGTCCCTCTGCACCTCCCAGTGGACACAGAGGTTAACAGTTGGTGTGAAAGCGAAGGGGAATCAATTAGTGTAACACATCATCTTCTTCTTCTTCTCTCCCAGCTGCCATTTGCCCTCATTCCCATCCTCACGTTTACCAGTTTGCCATCTCTCATGAACGAGTTTGCCAATGGACTGTAAGTAAATCAAATCAAACCTGCTTGTTTTTATTATAACCCTGTTCTTTAAACAAAGCAAAATACAAATCATTTATAGCTCATATTTAAATGAGAAGTGATGACACTGAGAAATTGTGGGGGGATTTTGTTTTGTTTTTTTAAATATAAGCTTCTTTTCAATTTGATACCAGCAACACGCTTGAATGGGAGCTACAAAAGACTGGAAAAAATGAGTAAAAAATAAAAAGAGATGAATCATCTGTGAACAAATGCAGTTAATTAGTAACATAAGTATAAAATTACACAGAGAGTACCCCAGAGAGGACGAGACTTTAGAAGCAAAAATGAGAAGGGGTTCAACACTGTGAGAGATTACAAGGGCAATTTGTTTAATAATTTGGAAATAATTTTCTTCAACATCAAATTGAAAAGAAATAGAGGAATTCATCATCTCAGAGAAATCTCTGTATACAAGGGAAAAGTTTTAAAAGAGACGCGATGCTGCAGTTAAAATCTCTGCATGGGCTCAGGAACACTTGGGAAACTCTCAGTGGTGCATCCACAAATATAAAGTTAAATATCCACCATGCAGGCAAACAGACAGAGCTAAACAGCTCAAAGTTGATATCTGTGAAGGGAAAATGGGGGCAATAGGGCACAGAGCATGGAAAATTTGCATATCTTTAAAGGCATCATCAGTGCTTAATGATGTGCGTGGGTTTTGGAGCAACATAAGCTGCCCTGCAGACTTTAGCAAGTCTATGCCAAACCATGTTCTGCACGTTTCCAGACATGCCAAGCACGAGAACATAAAAAATATGACAAAGGAAGTGCTGAGCAGCTGAAATTTTATACCAGGCAAGAATCTGAAAATATTTTGTTTTCAAATATAAAGCAGAAAGTCTCCTTAGTTTCCAAACTGAGATGAAACAAGAGTAAAACCTTACCTTACCGACTTTTTTTTTTTTTTCCAACTGGGGCATCGGTTTTTCAAAAATCCATAACATCTATTATTTTCATCAGCTGATATGTTGTTTGTGTGCCTTTTTAGCGTTAATACATCATCTGAACTTTTATTGGAGCGGGCCTGCCTTTAAACTTCACCCATTCTTATCTTTCTGCAGGGTATTTAAGATAGGAGGCGGAGTGGTGATCTTGATCGTGTGTGCCATCAACATATACTTCGTCGTAGTCTACGTGAGCACGCTGGGCAGCGTGTGGCTGTACGTGCTGTCGGCTTTCCTGTCCATAGCATACCTGGTGTTTGTGGGATACTTGGTAGGTAATAGCAGGTTGCATGGGAGCTGTTCTTGGCAGGGTTTAACTTTGTTTTACTGAGTGAATATTAACTTCTTGGGCATTTAACAGTCAGAGCGTGTTTTCACAAATCTTCAGAAAATTATCTCTGTGAGCTCCTAACTTAGCCTAAAATTATTAAAAAGGAATTCCAGCTTCAGAGTGATTTTGGAGCAACTCTGAACAAAAAAGGGACCAAAACGTTTACCTCAGTGAGGAGGTGTGGCTGTGGGTATAATGGACCTTTTACTTTTTACATGCCAGACCCCATCAATGACACAAATATAAAGGCACAATGCAATTTCTGCAGTTAAGCATTGTTATTACAGTGGCATGTTTAAATTGAGTTAAATTAGTTAACTAACCAGCCAATCAAAATGTTGATCTACATGAGAATTGCTCTTTGGGTCCATCTTTCACTTTTTTCCATCAGCAACTGTACAAAATATAGGAAAAGAAACACTCAAAGGCCGCTAAGATAACTTTTAATTTGTAATGTCTTCTTGTATAAATGAATACTATGTATCAATCACCACATCTTAACCCTGTAACACTGTGTCGTATTTTTTATTTTTGTGTCAATAAATTGCACAAAAATGGCAGATATTGTCACATCTGTTGTCACATTTGCCAGTTTGGGTCTGTTCTGGGACCTCTTGCATACACGGTGGGGATAGCAGCACAGAACAGAGCAGGCATCAGTGACAACAGATTTGAGATCGTTTAAGTCAGAAAAGTCAAATCAAAGAATTGGAGAGGAAGTGGGTTGTAAAGTGGTGTCCAGATACAGGCCAAAGCTATAGCATGACCAGGTGGATGCATGATTTCAGCTGATGAGATTTGGAGTTTTGGGCGGAAATGCCTCAAATTCACTGCTTCTAGCCTCGTGGCCGTCAGTGTTCGCTGTTTTTTGTTTTTTTTTTTAACACAAAAAATGATTTTTAGATGTCAGTTTGCTAAATAATATATGCTATACCATATTAAGCTTTTTAGACCATTAAAAAGTGATTGTCTGACTAAGTTGTCAGTGTATATCGCACTTTGAGAAGTATTCAGGCCCCTTCACTTTATTAACACTTCTTTTGTTTCAAGCTTTAAAGCTTATAATGACAAAATAAAAATATTTTATTTTTTTAAATGTTAGAAAGTCTCCGCTCCACTGAGAAGTACATAAACAGCACTGTTTAGCCAGGACTTTGCAGAAGCAGCTGCAGCTTTAAATCTTTTTGCGAGAGTGTCTGCAGGATTTGGACACCTGGATTTGGGCAGTTTTCTTTCCAGCAGATCCTCTTGAACTTTTCAAGGCTGGATGGGAAAGCATCTCTGGACTGCCGTCTTCATCTCCGCAGATGTTCTGTGAGGTTTAAATCTGGTCTTTGGCTAGTCCACTCAAGGACAGTCTTAGACATGTCCTGAAGGCTCTCCAGCGGGTCTGAATGCTTTCTCAAGTGATGCATAACTTGAACAAATTCATTCTGTAAACCTTTTTTTTTTTTTTTTTGCCTGTGTGTGTGCGCGCTTTTTTTTTTAATCTGTCGTTTTTTTGTGCTGCAGGTGTGGTTATGTCTGATCGCTCTGGGGGTGTCCTGGCTCGATCCGAGCACCAGGAGAGGGAACGACACGACCATCCTGATCCAGCGGCAGCCTGAGTTTGACTCATGACATTCGCGTCAAAGGTGCATCTGTGGACAACCTGACTGACTGTGTTTAGCTTCAGATGAAGTCTTCTATAGTCCCAATTTATTTATACGAGACGTTTGTTGACTTTCAGATGAACTTTGACGATTGGTTGGTGCTGTACAGATTTTTTTTTAGTAATGAAGAAACAAATTTATTTGTCACTGTAACTTTATTAAAAGGTAACATACTGATTGTGAAAAGCTTAGGTGAGTTTTAAAGATTGACAGGTTTACAGATGTCCGATGTTTCTAATCATTTTTTGAAGGACTTAATATAACAGAAAACATGTCAAGACTTTTTTAAGAAACCAAACAGACTGAATCTGAGGTGCACAGAGTCCCTGTGAAGAAGATTTATAAATGATACCCAGGCTTTTAAAATCAGTGGTTTCATGTTCAGGAGGGAGTTTTAAAGTTTTAAACACAAATTCACGTCTTCAAAAATGCCTTTCAACAACAAGGCAGTGACGTGCTGGATTTCAGCAGATATATCATTTTATTTTTACAGCTCACTATCACACATTTGCTCAAGAAGCTTCAGAATCTCAGCAGCATACAGTATCTTCTGACATGTAGCAGAAATAAGGAGAAACTTCCCCAAATGCAGGAAGTCGCTAGAAAAAAAAAAGAGGTCAGGAAGAGCCGCTGAGGAAGGATCCAGGATGTTATGCTCAGAAAAGCAACAGTGCAGATTTCCAATGTGAACAACTGAGATGACAAAATTAGACCTTAAGCGTCTGAAGAAACTGAATTTATCGGAGAGGAGTTAAGACGTGATGAAAAAGAGAAATATAAAAATAAATGCTAAAATTGCATTAATATAATTAAACAGGAGAATAACATGTAAGTTAGTAAACAGACTCAATTTTTTTTCTTAAACAGCACTAGAAGTGTGCAAAAACAAAAGTTTTCTGGAAGTTCATTTACAAACACTAAAGATTGCTTCAACCCAAGAAATACAGTAAACAAACAGAGGATCTGAGATTAAATCTCCCAACAATATGTGTTTTACAGGCCATCAGTAGTATTTTGAAACAGGACCATTTAAAACCCTCTGAGACATTTTTGGGTTGTTTTTTTTTTTTTTTTACATTTTTTTGTATTTTGACCTAATTGAATTCAAACTGCAGTTTCTCTTTCAGCCACAGGGAGGTGTTGCAGGCTTCAGGAGACACTTCTCATTTACAGTAAACATTTCACTACCACAGCTTACAGCATAACACATTAAAGGACATGCAGCCTTACATCATGCCCATGTGCAGTCACCAAAAGCAGCGTTACTGTGTGAGACAAAACGAATGCTGTGCGCTGAGACTCACTGCTGCTGCACATGCCTGTGGTGGTATGTCAGAAGAGTTGCAACTTATTGTGCAACTGTGAGCCAAACGCTGCTTGTTTCACAGTGCTGAAGTGCTTCGGCTTTGCAAGCTGAGCTGAGGCGGATGAACAGGTTTTTCTTTGCATTGTGGCGGGGAACTTTTTTTTCCCCCTCTCTCTCTCTCCCTCTCTCCCTGTCATGGAGGCAGACTTATGTAAGAGGGGAGAGTCTTCCCACCGCCCCTCTCTGTTTTTGTTTTTCTCAATGAGCCAATGTCTCCCTGCCTAGGCCTCACAGCCTGTCCAGTAGGCCCCTTTCCTGGAAACATAGCCTAGCAGAGGCCACTCAGGGGCAGGCCTGTGAGGTGGGAGGGTGGGTGGGGCGGGGGGGGCTCTTCCAGCAAATCACATGATTTGACCCTACAGTCATAGCTCTACATGAGGCTCAGATGCTGCAAGCACATTTCAGCAGCCAGTTTGTCATCAGCATGATTGGATGCGGCTTTAATGCATGGCAGAGTGCATGAGGCTGTAAGTAGACTCCGTGCATCCCCAGGTGTGACATTTTTGAAGTAGAACCACAACATCTAAAGGACAGTGTGTTTGTGTGTGTTCTTTAAAGACAATTATGTCATTTATTTTCGTGTTGTTGGCCTTAATGCCAAAAAAACTTGATGAACAGTTTTGCAGAGATTAAAAAATATATATTTTAGTATTTGATTATGCTCACCATGATATTTAAAAATGTAATATTGATAGAGTGTCAATAATGCACATGTGATAATAACTGGTTTTTTGTGTGCCATTTCCACAGCGATGGTTACAGACTCTCCTTTTGAGGTCTTTGCACTTATTTTAAGTTGAAGTTATTTGCCATAGTTATTAACATAGTAGCTATTTTTCTCTATATATATTGCAATAATATTGATTCAGTCTGACAATAATTGTTAATTGAAAATCCAATATTGTGACAGCCCTACTTGATGGAAATTCAGTGATGTGTTTCCAATTTAAAACTGATGTATCGAGCTTCTTTATTGTGTGATTGTCTTGTATATTTCCAGTTATGTTGCTGTTAGAGCAGTGGTTCTCATTCTCAAAGTGGGGTCTGGGTTCGTAGCCATGAAGCAGTCTTTGCCTTCCCAGTAGATACATCTCTGGTGTTAAACCAAAATCATTAAGTTCTAATGCTGAAAACCTGCATGTAAAAAAAAACAACAACAAAAAAACAAAAAAACAAAACAAAACAAAAAAAACAACCTTACACAAAACTTCACAGTTTCATCAATTTATCTCGACTGTTTTGGCCAATATTAGAACACAGTTGATGTTACTAAAATAATAATTTCCTTTGAATTAGTTAATTGACCTTCATTATATAATAAAGAACAGAAAGATGTGAACATTTACACCATCCAGACAGATATCTTGTGCCCTTTACTCCCACTCATGTTAAATATGAGCCAGCAGAAGCTCTGATATGTTGTGACACATTATGCCACGTGTCTGACGTAGATAGGATAAAAATAATTCCCATGTAGTAATTTAAATACTAGGAGGATTAAAAGGGGGTTCTGGGAAATGTTTCCAAGAACCCCCTGGTCCCAGGCCCCCAAAGTTTAAGAACCAGTGTGTTAGAGGTTAAAAAGTCACTGATTGATTTTTTTTGGTTTTGGACAAATCTTTTGAATACCCTTGTTACGGTAGAAAGCGCCGTAGTGTTTTTATCACTGTGGCTCACCAGAACTTGCTGTTTTAATGAGTTTCAAGTATAAAAATCATTAACTGTGTTATTGAATTGTAAACAAAAAGCTCCACACTGGGGGGGAAGAAAATGCAATAAACACTAACATGGCTTCACATGTTGGTTTTAAAAGAACTTTTGTTTTGCGATGTAACTTTGATGCGCGGGTGCACTTATTGCTCTTAAGTGGTTGTGCTTTGGTCCTGTTAGAGCACTGGAAGATGGGCGGAGGGTTACGCCTGCAGCACCCCCTGAACCCTCAGCCCTTTTAACAGCTGCTGACCCCTCTGCTCTTTTGCTGTCTTGGAGAGGAATACCAGAAGATGAGGGCAGCAGAACGCAGGCACTGATAATGAATTTCAAGTTGATTTAGTAAACAGTGGCATCAGCTTTAAACCGCATGACATTTTCCAGCTGTGCGGCCCGTACTTGTTTTGTATATATTTTTACACCGAGCTGTCAGTGCTGCCTTAAAATGTCCCACACCAGGAATGCAAACAGCGGGGCCATTCTTGTTTATGTCTTGCATTGTGGCCGCTGTGGGCACTGGCTGAGCTCGCGGTATAATGGGCCCACATGTGTTTGGAATGGACCGTCTCAGCTGTGTAGTTATTCCTTTTATTAACAAGCTGCTTCTCCGTTTCTTCCTACAGGTTTACGGTCTGTGCCGCGTTCAGTGTGCTTTACATGTGTGTTTCGTGCGGTTAAATATAGCAGATATGTGCTGTTGCTTAATTTCACACCATATTTGCTTACTGTATGCTGCAGGGGAGAGGATCACTTTGATTTACTCAGAGGTCTTTGAGCTTTCAGAGGATGAGGAGGAGGCACTCTGCAGAACCTCCATGCTGTAAATATAAATATCTGGGGACCCGATGGTTGACCACATTGCCTAACATCATGTCAAACCCACTTCTGTTTATTTGAGCAAGGTCAAACAAATGTGTTTTAGTTCCAGCTGCTCAGAAAATCGCTATACTCTGTGTAGTGAAAATGATTATATAACACACAGGATTTGTCTGCATTTCAGTGCAACTTATTCAAATGAAAAACAACTACAACCACAACTGTTTGTGATTTTTTTCCCCCCCTCCCTCCCGGATGAATAAGTGGATGTAAAGACAGATAGCTTTATTAAATGCCACGCTGCACAACTTTATTCCTATATGATGCAACCATCCTGCAATGTTTATGAGCAGCAGCCTCATGCTAAAGTACAGTAACTGCAGCACAGTCTGGGTGCATTATTGCGCAAATGTTCAGTGATTGCCATAACACAGTGGCTCCCAGGGCTGGAGCCGCACCCCCCCCCGCCCCTCCCTCCACCCCTCCACCCAAGCAGTTTTAGGCAAAAAAACAAGTTTCATTTTAGTAGGAAGTGAAATGAAAGAGAAAAATGAAAGGAGCTTGGGTCATTGGTTTCACTCTGCCCTCTCTTACCTCCGTACATGAAGCTCTCCCATGTACTCCCGCATGGGGTTATATCTCTACCAGCAAAGCCTTTCACGTCTCCATAAAGGAAAAGGTGAAAAGCTCTTCCTGTCACATGGATTAAAGGTGATTATTTCAACTTTTAAAGGAATCTTGTACAATTGTGAAATGCTTTGTTTTTGAAAAGAGACACTTGAATCTTCTTACAGCCAGGGTTCTTTAAAAACTCTTATGTGCTCACGTTTTACTACTGCTACAAACACAAACTCCCTGTGTATTTGTTTATTGTTTATCACTTTTATGTCCTTCAGTGAGCCCGGTGGTGAGCTCTTACTACTCTTTTTCTTCTAATTAGAGGTTATGACATTGGAAAAACCAGGAAGTTAGGGAGGTAAAGTAAAAGTTAAACCAGAGGAAAATGCCAATTAGAGGCAGAAATCCAAGTATTAAAAACACTAAAAATAATGATAAAGCAGTATTTGCTGGAGGTGCTGGTGGGAGTGTTTATTATTCTGGGCTATAATTTAAAAAAAGGTAGCTGGTCATCTGGTTTAGAGGAATCATTATCTTAAAATTCACGGTAAGAGCCTGATGAGAAGCCTGGAAGTTAAGTTAGCTCATGCTCGTTTCTCAGGCAGAAACCTATCTTTTGGCAGCAGATTGAAGGTTGTGCACCAGTCCCTGACTCTGCAGATGCCAGCACTCTTAAGCCCTTTGATGTCATCCATCATTGTACCCTCTACAAGAACCATTCAAATAGAAAAATACTTTCTTTTTCTCCCCCCATTTATAAAGTCATTCTTGTATATATTATCACTTTTAAGGTTTTAAAGTCTGGGTTAGAGTGCACAGCAATGCATTACCTTAGATATCTCACTTGTGAATAAAAACTGCATTTTCTTGTGACTATTATTATTATGCGGTCTTGGGCGAGACAATAGAAGAATAGAATAGAATAATCCTTTAATTGTCCCACAAGGGGAAATTTGGTTGTAACAGCAGCCAAAAAGACACATATACAAACAAACAGTACACAGGACACAGAACAGAAACATACACAATTTTTCTTACATATTTACATTAAGGACAATGGTTACTATATATGAGACAAGTATGTCATTGTATGTTTAAGCTTATGTTCTGTGATGCTTTATAAAAATGAATGCTCCTGCTTTTCCTTTTGTGTCACCTTGTTCTTGATTCTTATAATTATTTTATATCTTACATATATGTGTGTTTGAATGTAGAAATATATTTCTGCATATATTCACAGACGTATCTTCACAGACTGCCAGTATCAGAACTGTGCAAAGCCATTTTTAAACACTGATCTGCTCTTTTTTTAAAAAAAAAAAAAAAGAAAGAAAAATATATATTTGTATAACCTTTATTCGGCATTTCTTTAATAATGTACATTTTATCTCTGTGTCCTTTTCTTGGTTGTATTTCTATCCCTGAGAGATGCCAAACAACATTTCACAGTACCTGAGCATAGTTACACTAGATGATTTATATTTTATGTAATTTACATTGATTTCCCCCTGACTAAATAAAGGTTTCTATAATTACTTGGACATAATCACTATTTCAGCCACCTCTGATTCAGTTTTAATTAGAAGAATGCATGTGAACAAACAACAAAATAAACATTTGTAAGAAAATCAAAATAAATAAATAGCGTCCCTAGTGTTTAGTTTAATAATGAATGTATTTTTTTTTTATTCCTCGTACACTCGCATGTTTCTTGATTAAGTTGTGTTCATCAGCGTTCGTTTATTTATTTGTTAATAATTCACAAACAACGTGATCTCATTTGTTGTAAGAGCAGCGCTGGAATGTGTTCGCTGCGGCGCGTGCTGGCCGGGGAGGAATGCCTTGACCACGCCTCCCCTCCTCCTTGGCGTCCAATCAGGGCGCGGGGACCGTTTCAAGGCGCCCGCGGAGTCCCAACCGTAGAAAAACAAAACCCGGGATAACAACAAAACTCTCGTTTTACACCCAACTACGAACCAGAATCCGTTTTTCCGCGCTAGATTTTCCGTACGCGATCGATCCTCGCTGTTTTCCGTCGCTCCTAGTGGCCTCTCGGGCGATGTTGTTTATCTGTAGTAACGGGGGGCTTGAAACCGCCCTCCCTTGCCCCATTTCCTCGGTTGTTTTCCTTCTCTCGCCTGGATTCTCCATGTTGTTGCTGCAAAAGTGAGGACTCTCAAAAGAGAGGGGGGCTTCTCGGCGATATTACCAGCAATACAATCGGCACATCCGAGAAGACGGGGCGCACGGAGTCTCAAATAGCGTCCGAAGAACATATCCAAGTGCCTTGCCCCCTCCCCAGGCGGACCCTCCGAGGGAAGAAGAAGAAGAAGAAGAGGCGGCGGACGGGAGAATAATAAAGAAAGCCAGGAACAAGATAAATCCTACTCCCATCGAGGATCGTAACTGAGGCGGATGACAAGTTAACTCGGCGAATAATAACGTCAGCTTGTCAATAAAACCCAATGAGGGATGCCCATCAGTACTCGGGGACAGGATTTGAGGATTTTGAGGGCTCCGTGATTGTCAGATGGAAAGTTCTGTTATCACCCAAGTGCAAAAAGAAGACGTCCAAGTGTCACCGAAAACAGGTGAGATTGGGTGTTGTTTACATCCCAAATATTCCCAGTACTCTCTTTTATGTGTACTATTTTCTTATAAGTGATTAGTGCGGTAAGAAATCGCGTAGTGCGCCCATTTATTTGACAGTTGCGCGCTGCGGACGCGCGGTACGAGAGGCGCATTGCCCTTTTTTGACATCCACCACCGAGCAGAGCTCTGTAATCTTTACATCTTATCGCTGGAAAACACAAAGAGATCGTGCCGAAAGCTACCTTAATGTGTTTATTCTGTTTTGCCACAAACCTGTTGTTTTCCTCCACCAATCGGCTGCTGTTGAATTTGGAAATAAAACCTGTGTTTGTTTTTGTATCGGGGGCCAGATCACCGTGTAGTTCAATCTCCGTCACTATAGCTGAATTAATGCATCGGACGTAGGCTCAGGTACAAGTTCACAGTCTCCATTACGCACCGAGCTTAGTAGCTATTGTTGATCCAGTTTTTGCCTCTCTTTTTCTTTGGCAGTGCGTGTGCTCTTGTTGTGCAAACCCATCTTTCTGGTGTATTTTTTACCCCCCAAGTAGTTCTCGGTGTTGTTGCCATGCCCAGCTTTTCCAAAATAAAAAAACGAGCTGCTGTATTTATATCTATCGGGTTCCAGCTCGTTTGGCAACATCCCATATCCTTCTACTACTACCACCAACACCAGGTCGAGAGAACACGGGGAGCCCTGCCTGACTGTCACCACAGGCAGCACTTACAGCTCGGTGTTTTTCAATCTTCACAAACTACTCTTCACGTTTTTGTTGATTGATTATGGTGGTCACATATCCGTGCGCCGTCGGTGGCTTCACGAAATAACGCTGCGCTGCTCTTTTATTTATTTATTTATTTTTAATTTTATCGTTTCATTTGACAAAACAGCCCGAGTGGGATTTGTATTACACCATGCTGTATATTACAGGCCAAGAGGTCTATAAGGGCTGCTGATTATACAGCAGGGTTGTATAGAAATACCCGGTGCCGCGGTATTGACAGCGGAATGCACAAACACACCCCTCTGCACACGCCCGTTGTAGCGCCGTTTCAAAGATTTCGTTGTTTGCACACTTTCCTTGCGCTTGAAAGAGGCTTTGCTCGTTGATTCAGCCTCTTGGTTGTAGTTATTACAGGTCTGTGGTGCTCCAGGTCATGTGTTGGTTTTACAAAATAATTCTTCAGCATTATTCTTATTATTATTGTCATTTTGCATGGCGTGTTTTGTGAGATTAAAGGATGTTTTGGATCCGTGTGTGTGTGTGTGCGCCACTCATAAAGCTCTAAAAGATTAATCTCCTTCTTCTCATCTCTCCATCCTTTTACATGCAGAGGAGATCTAATGTATGCTGTTATGTCACTCATGGCCAATAATGTCTTCCTGTGGAAATCAATAGGCTGATTTGCATGGCAGGATGCACATTCGTGGGCTATAAATAATGGAGGTTGTAATTTTTCCCAGTGAAAATGCTGTGTGCAGAATTACCAAATCAAGATCCAGTGTCCTTTGTCTCCTAAACATGGAGTTGTGTAACATGCTTGTTGTTGCCTGCATTATGTCTTCAGAGTGTAGAAGTAATAAATGTGTAAATCTCTGAGTATGCAGTTGTTTGTCACTCTTTTCCACACTTCCTCTTTCTAGCAGGGACTAGAGAGTGTTTATGAACTATTTTGATGGGTAAAAATTCTGCAAGTCCTCACATGAAATGCACTAGAGGGGAATTGCAGGGATGTTTTTCCTCCTTTTTCTTACACTGGTGGTGGCACAAGTCTTGTTTGAGGCTGGGACGCTGGTGGTCACAGTGGCTGATCAAAGACCTGCACAGAGCACTGAGGTGTGACTGCCTGTCCGGCTCGCTGGCTGCCTGACTGCCCGACCAGCTGCCTGTCTGGCTGTTCTGGCTCGCTTCAGGCAGCCCCGAAAGGTCCCGAGTTTAAAATGGTTGGAATGTTTTCTGTCTGTCGAAAGGTACTGCTGAAAAGTGTGGGTTTTCCCGCCCTCTGTGATTATATAACATGTACCAGCCATTTCCAGCAGCAGCAGCAACAGCAGCAGCGGCAGAGGCATTAAAAACAGATTTCATGTGGAGGCTGTGCCATCCCTGTGGACAGATGGATGGTACCTTCAGGAATTAGAGAAACTCAATCTGTGTGTCATAAGCAGCTCCTGCCTAATTATCTTTTATGGATGGAGAGGAAAAAACAAACAAAAAAACATTTCAATGTGTTTGCATCAAGATTTTATTTTGGTATAAGAAAAAAGATTAGATAACATGTAGCTGACCCAAGTTGTGGGCTGTAATTCAGGCCTCCACTTACCATGTTTCCTATGTTGACGACACACAGTTTCAGTGTCTGACATTACTTTTTTTTACCAGTAGAGATGAAAATTTTACTAGCCCAACCCAAAAAAAGCTAAATTAGTTATTGCTAGTTTTTAATCTAAATTTGCAAAATAGTTAATAAATAAAACTTTAAAATAAATGTTAAAATAAAAGGGCACTCCCCTCTTTAAACACACTCACAGGGATGCTTTTTGTCATCTTTTAAGTTTACAAGAAATCTTTGCAAACGCACAGGCAGCCTTCATTTTATCTTCCTCTGGATGTAGTTGTGCCATCGCTGCGGAAAACACATCATGTTAAAACTGGAAATTTTAATGTAAAAACACAGACTGGAAGAAAAAAAGTCCCCCTAGTGAGGATTCATTTTAGCCAATTTGCTTCACAGGTGAACTCAATTTGTGGAAATGCAGTAGCTGGCCAATCAGCTTGCTCGACATATCTTTTTATTGGTCCACAATTGGGAGCACTGGTTCTGTTGAGTGCTGCTGTTTCCTCATGAAGCGTGTTTGTGTCTCTGTTCCCGGCAGGCCAGGTGAGCCGGTCTGCCCTGAAACAGCCGCGGAGTTGCAACATCTTCAAAGCGCTCTTCTGTTGCCTCCAAGCTCAGGATGGCCCCAAATCACCAGCACTGCCGCCGCCGCCACCGCCGCCATCACCCTCCCAGCAGGGATTGCTGGAGTCACAGGAAAATGGGATGGTTGTCAAGGTAACAGTATTCGCATTTCAGAGATATTTCCGCACAGCTGAAATCAATTTGAAGACCTCAGCTTCAGCCCCTGCCTTTATTTTTGTTTAAGATCTTACTTCCTTGTTGCACCCACACACACACACACACTGCTTGCCATAAAAGAGGTGTGTGAATAGTTTAGCCATCTGTACGGATAAACTTAACATGCTGTTGTAAAACTGCACTTATTGTTGTCGTCTTTTTACAACTAAAACCACCGCTGCACCTGCTCTGAACGTCTTGAAAGCTAACCGCAACTGTCTGTGGATATGGAATCACTTTGATGTTCTCGCTTTATTCCCCCCCCCCCCCCAAAGGAAGATAAGAAATGAGAAAGTGACTATCAGTCCTTTAGGCAGGCATGAGCAGGCAGAGAATCGGTGTATTGTGTTCCTCATAATTGCTGAGGTGGAGGAAAAAAAAATAAAGCTCAGAGCGCTTGCTGCACACTGCTGGCCACGCTGGTGAGTGCTGTCAGCCTGATTAGGGCTTCACCACCATGTTAGGGGTATTTTAATGAGATGCCATGTTTGTTCATGTTGAGGAGTGTCCTCCAGCATCAGGAGCAAACAGGAAGCAGCATCTGTAGGACCCTGGTTATTGTCTGGCAGGCTCCTACTGATATGAAACCGAATTAAACATTTGGCACCGCTAGCTTTGTTTCATTTGGTTTCTTGTGTTTAGTTGAACGAAATTGCTTTAGCAGTCACCCACCACCCCCTCCCCAGCACAGTCTTTCCTCGATCTTAATTTGCCATCCGTAATAGATAAGCCATTTCTGTTATGTAATATATTAATAATTAATTTCACTTCGCCTCTACTCATAAAGAGGCTGGAATGAAACAAAACTAACAGAGCGAGGGGGGAAATGGCTATCTGAAAATGAGTTTGAATCAAGGTTATTGTTTTACCCTGCAGGTGAATTCCTGTTGAGTTTGACAAGGTGCACTGGAGAAATATTGCAGAAAGACACACATGCTAATCATAACGCTATACCACACAGAGGCTGTTACAGTAAATTCTTAAACTTCCACACATGCATGCCTTAACAAAAAGCAGTCTAATCTAATTTCCCAGAGTTAAAAATCCAAACCAAGCTTTGAGGTTTTCCATATAACTCATTGCCCTGTTGGCTACTTTGTGTTTCTCAAGTGTAATGATGAATATGACAGTCTACATGCATTTCTTTAGCTATCTGAACCAAACCTGCTGCCTGAGGTGACAGCCCAGGACCAAGGGAAGATATGCGTGGTCATAGACCTGGATGAGACCCTGGTGCACAGCTCATTCAAGGTACCGCTAACATCGCCCCAACATCTTTATTTCAGCATGTTTACCCATGTCAGTTGGTAATTTGATGTTTCAGCTTTTCCTTCCTGCAGAAATGACAGTCGTATTTGGGTAACATTGATTAAACGACCGCCTGTTTATTGGGCGTGTTTCTGCTGCGATTCTTTGTTTCTCTTACAAAAGTCGTTGCATGTGTTTGAGGCACATCAAAGCGAGTCATATTCTATTTGTGTAGGCTATGTGCTGTGATTTATGGCAGCGATGAAGAGTCTGGTTCTTGCTGTTCAGCTGTTATGTAATGCCATGTGAATGTACACAGCGTGGCTCATGTGAATGAGCATGCCAACCAACTCGCTCTGTGTTCTCCCTCCAGCCTATTAGTAATGCAGACTTCATCGTGCCTGTGGAGATAGAGGGGACCACACACCAGGTAAACTACTCTGTACAGTGCGTTTTCTGTAAGGGGGGGTGTATGTATGTTGATGTGTTTGCAGTGGTTGCTGAGCTGAAAAGGGATGGGTCAGTTGGGTTTTTTAAAGATGGTTGCACAGAGCCCTCTAGTGGCTAGATATTTAACAAGACTGCACAAGTCAAAGTGGATGCATCAGCAGGAAAATTAGTCATTTCAGCTAAAATGTCATTAATAATTGATACCGTGCCTTGGCAAGGAAGATTTTGAAATGAATGTACAAGTGTAGCGTTGCGTTGAACTTCGGGTTTCAGGGTCTTAAAGTTGGACGTGTGGAAATATAATTTACTGAGAAATGTGATTCGAGCGACCCCATGTGATAGTAAGGAATCCTGTGGGCCTCTGCCTGGTTCAAGTAATCCAGGATAGGCTGGTTAACACTGCACGGCCTATTCTTGATTACTTGTTTCAGGAACTGGCCATTAGCAGCTGACGGATGGAAACGAATCGTGCAGATGAACAAAAACATGGAAATCCCTATCAAACCTTCACACTTTAGACTAGTTGATCTTGCAACTGCACTGATAATGGACATGGCACAAAATCTCTTTCAAAAGTGAGAGATGCACTTTCTTTTTTCCTTTTTATTGAAGTTGTATGTTGTGTACTTTTATTTCCACTTGAACACTTACAAGATCCCAAAGTAAGGCACCAGTTTAAGAAGTTAGTGCTGCACTAATCTTAGCACTTATCTGTAGTGTCTGGAAGACTAATAACTACCTTCTCTTTAAAGTGTTCTCATGTATTGGATATCTTTAGGATTGGCATATTTCTCCTTCATCTTGTGCAAGTCTGCATTTGTTTCAGCTTCCTGTCTTGATAGTGTATTGTTTAAAGGTGACAGCTTCCTTATCCTGTTTCCCAGTTTCTTTTAAAAACTTGTGTGAAATCAAGTTGGTAAACGAATATAAAGCTGAGGCGTAATTATTTTTAGAAGACTTAACATATTCTAAGCTCTACTTTAAAAAAAGCCTTGTCCTAGACCTCTTGAGCACTAAAAAATTTTTTATATACTTTAATCTTCATTGGCAATATTTGGTTGCTGTTGTTGGTGTGACTGAATTAAAATGACAGTCGTGTTTGTTGAGCTGTTCACAAACTGCTTGCTTCCCTTTCAGGTGTATGTGCTGAAGAGGCCGTATGTGGACGAGTTCCTGCAGAGAATGGGCGAATTGTTTGAATGTGTGCTGTTTACAGCCAGTCTCGCTAAGGTACTTCACATCAGATACCAACAGTGATCCTGAAATTAGATGCCTGAATAAAACCTGAAGATCTCTGTTTAGCTGATGTCTGATCTATCAGATCTGCTTTCTCTCACCTTTTTAGATCCCTCTCTTACTCTAACGTGCTGGTAGACACCTTAGTGAACACCCGCACCCTCCATGCTTAAAGGAATAGATGGGTGTCAGTTTATACACAACTCAGTTTAAATTTTAAGTTGGTCTTGGTCCCAGCTTAATATTCTGTAGCAGCTTGGGACAGCTTAGCCCAGCCTTGTACATCCCTGCTCTTCCCTCACCTGCTACCCAATCCTCCCACCAGTACGCAGACCCGGTGACGGACCTGCTGGACCAGGGCGGAGTATTCCGGACCCGGTTGTTTCGGGAATCTTGTGTATTTCACCAGGGCTGCTATGTCAAGGATTTAAGCCGCCTAGGCAGAGACCTCCACAAAACCCTCATCCTGGACAACTCTCCTGCCTCCTACATCTTTCACCCAAATAATGCTGTGAGTCTCTGTAAATCTGGTGCACACTGCCTTTCATAAAGGACTTGGTTGGTTGTATGTGTCAAATTAAGCTGAGGGCCTGAGAACTTGAGCCACAGAAGTGAATTTGCCTTTTTTGATAAAATCAAGCCAGGAACATAACCAAATTATGAATTTGTCTGTACTAGGAAAAACATGTGTTCCTGACAATACGAAAATGGGAAAACTGCCAAACTAAACACTTGTCTTTAGATTTCTCTTTTTGCTGAAATGAAAGGTAAAAATTACTTTAACAGTAACTTATGATAACTCAAGGTTGTCTTGGCTTCGTGTTAACTAGGTGCACGCTTAGCTAGCCTAAATGCACCTTATATAATAGTGTTTCTTCCCCCAGATTCCGGTGGTGTCGTGGTTTGACGACGTGGATGATGCTGAGCTGCTAAACCTTCTTCCTGTGTTTGAAGATCTTAGCCAAGCTGATAACGTTTACACCCGGCTTGACCAGCTTCGTGGACTTTAGCTTTCAACAGACCTGCTCGCCTCCAACAGGAGCTCCAGCTCTAAAGTTGACTAAAATAGCCACGTGTATTCAGAACATAGACATAAGTTTCCAGACTGTTCTCTTTGCCTGCGCACAAAATCCTTCTGTTTAGAAAACTGCATTAGTATGAGGTCAAGGAAATTCTAAGCCTGGGGAAAGATTTTTGGCTCAACTGAAAGTGTATGTCACAAAGTGAGGCCTTTCCGCCGATCCACAATGCTGACAATAATCACAAATCACTACTCTTAAGCACCACGAGAGAGCTGCAAAAAAACAAAACAAAAAACACACCAACCGAAGCACTCCCATCACAATCACTCCAGTTGGTATGAATTTTAAAGGGGTTCTTTTGCCAAAGCAGAAGCCTGCCTGTCCTGACTTGACTTTTGGACATTGTTTTTGTTAATTGTGCCTTTTATGGAACAACAAAAACACCTTTTTTAATTAAAAAAAAAAAAAAGATTTTATACTTCATTTTAATAGGCTGTTTTATAAGGAAATCTATTTTTAAATGGTCAACACAGTTCCTCTATGCAACCCAGTTCTGTGCTCACATGGACAGTACCTCTTGTTGCCAGTCAAGCAGACATTACTGTAGCCTTTAACTATAAATGGGTGTCAAAACAAGTGTATTTTAGTCATTTGTATCATAAAAGTGGTTTCTACATAACATGCAATATAAATCCTAAGTGGTCAAATTGACATTTGATACTATTGGTTATAAAGTTGGGTAAATGGGGTGAAATCTAGTCTTTGGTCCTTCTGAAAACAGACACTGGAATTTTTTTTTTTTTTTTTTTTTTTTTTTTTATTTTGGCACATAGGACACGTGTTTATTTTTAAATGCCACAGTTTTAAGTCATGGTTTAATAATAGTTCGTTTGTTACTATATTCTTCTTCTATTGCTCAGTGGCAAACAACTTGCACTTCTTTTATGTTGACAGTGCTGTAAGTAAAAGCTGTGCCTTTTGAAATTAGGACAGAGAATGGTGTTTTGCCTGAACAGAGATTTGTAGGCCTACACACTCTGATGTGTCATGCTGAGCGTGAGAAAACACTGTCAGGAGCAAGTGTAATGCCAGGGGCTGCGGTACTTGCAGTGCAACACTTGAAAATATCAAATTTGATATATTTGGGGGGTTTTTTGTTTTTTTAACGTGTCTTTTTCTATATTTATTGGCCAAAAACTTGTGTCCAGTACTTCATAATGCTCAACCTTGTGTATTGTAATCCGTTTGCCTGTTTTGAGGCTGGCCTTGTGTTTAACTGTTTTATTTGTGCCTAAATAATGCACGTTTTGCTGTCAGAATTAACAATACAAAACCTTACAGTTAAATCGGCAATCGGATGTAAACCGGAGATTCAGTCATTCAAGCAAACATACATTTGAAATCCAGTACAACGGAGATTTTGCGAGGTTAAGTTTTTTGGGGGGGTTGAATGGTTTTGTTTTTCTATGTTTTGTCTGCATGTCAACTAGTGAAACATGACAATGAGAATTGAAACCGGTTGTGATGACCAAAAGTATTTGTTTAAAGTCACAATTTGTCTTTGTATGAGAATAAATCCAGAACTTAATTTTTTTTTTTCTACCTGGTCTGACCAAAACTCTAAAAGACCAGGTGTTACCAATTTTTATTTTCAAATAAGTTTTATTTTCAAATAAAAATTGGTTCTATTTTACTACCTTTGTGTATGTGTGTTTTATGCCATGTTACAAAGAAAATCACTATAGTGTATTAAATATCTTTAAATATTTGATTAAGTTTTTAAATCTAATGAAAGAAAAATTACATGTTTGTACAGTATATAGTACTTTTATGACCAACTTTACTAAGGTGCTGTTTTCAGGAAACATTTGGGAACCAAATTACTCTTTTTGTCTTTTTTTTTTTTAAACTTCATTTCAGAGCAGACAATTATTTTATTTTTTTACTCAGTTCTAACAAACTACCATCGTACAATTCGTATTTAAAAAGAAATAACATGATATAGGCTTTTGTGGACTATTTAATTTATGATTTTTCTTAAATGGATAGCGCCTCCAGAAAGAATTTAAAGCTTAATCGGAAACTAATTTACACGTCAAAACATTTCATTGACCAAAAATGATATTTAGTGGAAGCTACTTCAAGTATTAAATTTAATAAATATTTAAGATGTAACCATCAAGAAACACGTTTTTTGCACATTTTTCTTTTCTTTTGCAGAGTTTAACAATTAAGTAAATTATACAGTACAAAGTGTTATATTTTTGTCATTATAAACTATCATTGTATAGGCTACTTTTGGTATAATGACTAAAACATAAGTGAAAATATTTCACATGTTGCATGCAGTTGCACCATTCGTCATGACTGATATCTCGGTCATATCATCGAATTTAAGTTTACACTCTTATATCCTGCTTTTACTTCGGTTTGATTAGAAACCGTTGAGACGGTTAAGTGGTTTCTTTACAGTGTTTATTTTGTGATCAAACGTTGTTTTTATAGCAGTAAAGACGCTTTGCTGATGATATCAGTTACATTTTTGTGTCGGCCATTTTAGGTGCACCGGTGACATTCTTCGATGACACACCAGGAAGTGCAGCATAATATAAATGTTATTCGAAAGTGAAGAGAAAATAACTTGTAACGTGTAATGTTTTTAAATATTTTTTTCATAATTACAAACAGCTAGTTGGCTCATTAAATCGCATTAGATAGCCGGTGGTATGTCGTACTTTCGACCTCGCTGCACGTGACTGGACTTCAATCTTCTGGGCGTTTCCATGGTGACATCAGCAGGCTGCCGTGAGCTGACACGTACGGTTTTGTTTAAGAAAAAAAACTTAACTGTAAAGCCGAGAAAAGGAAACAGCTCGTAACAGAGAGGTAAGTAATATGCAGGTACAAATGCAACCGTTTTGTGCTTATACCGGTGTGTCGTGTTAACTGGGGCTGAAAATAACCGAAGAAAGAAGGAGACGTCGAACTGTGTCGTTAGCTCGCCAGGCTTCTTGTTATTTGACGCGTACTGGCTAGCAGCGTTAGCTATTAATACATTCCCAGGCGTCTGCTTTTTGGCTGTCTGGTGCTCAACTATCGTGCCGAATGGCTTATTCTCATATTTATGTAAGAACAAGTAGTTCAAGCAGTCACCATGCTTCCCGAATCGGAGACATGGCGACTACTAAACAGCTTGTTAGCATGTTTGTGTGCTAGTTATGGCACAAAGCTTGACATTTAAAGCTAACCTGTTGTGTAACTTCATCAAAGTAGACTACGCACTTCTAATCTACTGCGTGGATATCCTTAACGTGATTCTTACTTTCATTATTATTTTCATAGCTTAGACTCCCAGTTGCTAAATTAAAGGTTTAGATTTGCTGGAAAATAAAGACTATGGGGTTCGTAGAAAGGCCCTTGTCATTGTTCTAATGTTACAATTCATGTTATAGTGATAACGAAATCGTCCTATGTATGAAATTTTAGTGTGAAAAGCTTGTATAGCTGTTGAAATTGCTGCGATGTAAAAGTACATACCTCACTCTGAGTTGCTCAGTCACTTTCATTGAAACTTTGAGTTGTTTCTCTACAACTTTAGACACCGACAACAGCTTCACGATACACAGCTCTTTTCAAAAGCCAATTACTTTTGTGAAACTGAAAAAAATATGCTTTTGCACCAATGCATTACATGTAAGCAACCATTTAAATAGAGATATTAAGTTTTACAATTAATAAGCGGGCAATACTTAAAAATGCTAATTTGTTGGGTCAAAAAGTTAGGGTAAGCTTAATTTAAGAATGTTGTGCTGTGTTATCTTATACTGATTGTGCATCGCTAAAGAGAGAGAAAACACATGAACTTAAGGGTATGAGAATGTAAACATAAAGGAATATTCTGAAGTACTTTTTAATTTTAAAGGATCTTAAAACTACTAAAACTACTAGAAGAAAATATAAATATGGATATCTGAAGTGTTTTGTTTTTTTAAGAAAGGTAAGAGAAATTGTACACAGCATATATCTCTCACTTTGTTTTGAGACTGATCAGGTTTTTGTCATGGGTCCTATACACTGCACAGTTTGACAGATTTAACATTTTTAAATTTAATTTTACTTGATAGGTGTGATGCACTTTAACACAGTTCCTACACAGAGCATGAAACTGATGTGCTGCAGTTTAACTATCTCAGCTTTTTCAGCATATCTGTGCCCCATACACCACAGTTACAGTTAGACTAATTGCACCATTCATGTAGGTTACTGCAAAATAACATTTACAGTAGCCTGTAAATGCAGTAAGAGTACATCAAGTGAAACTTGGGAAATGCATGAAATAATGATGCAGTGAAATAAGGTATGGATGGATAAAATGGATTAAAATCTGAGACTAAAATGTACTTTATCCAATAAACTGATCATAATTATGAATAAAAAATGCAACACAGTATCACAACTGAAATAATAATGGATAAATTAACAAATGTGATTCACATTCTTTAGACATATTAAAATTATGTAGTCATTTAAACAAGAGTGCACAATTGTTGCCATTCTTGTGCTTTTATGGTGTAGTGGTAGTTTTGTGTATGAAGGCCCAAGACGATTGCATTAAAGTTTTTAATTAAAAGAAGAACAAAATGTTGTATTCTGCGCATAAAAATGCATTTAAAACTGATCTCAGTACATGCATTCTAAATTTCCTCAAAAAACAAAAGTGCACCTACACAATTGAGCTAAATCTCCCAATCCTTATAGGTTTGGGAATAACACATCGCATGCTGTGTTGCCTTGTTGTAGGCAGCGTGAAAAGTACTGGGGTGCTGTGTCTGAGTGTGAAGAAGTAAGTTGTGTTATAAAATTAGAAACTTGAGTGTAAAGAGGAAAAGGGTTTGGCACACTTGGTGAATATTTTGGCTGCAAGTGTTAGTGGCTTCAGTAATCACCGTTACTGTTTAAATGTTCAGAGAAAACTGCAAAGATATACCCAGTTTCTTTCCACTAATCATTAACAAATGGTTGCACTTGTACTACCTGCTCCAGGCTTACAGTCATCATGATAGAGGAGTTTTTACTCTTACTGTTTTAAGTGGAGCAGAGGTTTAATTTACATTCATATCTGTTAAGAGGAGACAGCGTTTCATCAGAAGTCTCATCAGATCTCAGTCCCTGATTTCATCATGAACGTGTTTGACCGCAGCATCAACATTGATGCCCTCTTCAAGTTCTCCCAAATGTACGTAAGCATTTTATGTGATAATAAAACGGTCGTCATGGTCTGCTTTTTAACTTGCCTTTTCATCACTCTTGCCTCGTTCATGTATTATCCCTCTTCCTGCAGATCTCATTCCACCCAGGTGCACTTGAAGAATGTGTACTCAAGCTTGGCAGTTTGTATGTTTGTGGCCGCTGCCGGCTCCTACGTCCATGTCGTCACACGCCTCTTTCAGGTAAGCATAATGAGATGCAGCTTGGCCTAGCTGTACATGTACCTGTAGATGGTCTCCTACAGCAAAGGTTGTTTTATCCTCCTATCCTAATATAATTTTACTAACATAAATTTTACCTATCTAGGAGCTGAAACTATCAATCTCAGATATTCAGTATATCACTATGCAATATCTGTTACATGTCAGATTAATAAAAAAATATATTTGGTTACAGCTAAATAGAAGGGTACTCTCTCTTTATGTAAAACAAAGGAAAAAAGTAGTCCTAGTTTACAGTACTGATAGCACTTTTATTTTTCTAAATATTTTTTTATAAATGTTGCCTTATAAAGATCTGCAGCGCTTCATTATATGGATGCTAATCTCCACAGTGACCCTAAATCACAGTCACACAGCTAAGGTGGGAAGTTAGTCCAACAAAGACCAGCTAAACTTTCATTACTGATATTTATTTATTTCATGTGTTCATTATTATTATTATTATTGATGACAAGCTCACAGTTTGTTGCACAAATTTCTCTGGGGATGTTCTGCTGTTCTTCAGGCACATTTTAAGCTGTCTTTTTTTGTTTTGTTTTTTTGTTCTCTGCTTCTCTTCAAAACACCCCAAAGGTGTTTGCTACTGGTTTTGAGTGAGGTAACATACGTCAGGCCATTCTGCTACAGTTTACTTCCTCTGTTAGTTGTCTGCAGCCAGGCAGTCAACTTGTCACCCAGTATTTTTGGTATTTCTAACAGGCATACCTTTTACCATCTATAAATTCAGACTTTTCCAATACTCCTCAGGCTTCTTTTTATATTCATTGCATTTTTAAATTCTTGGATGTCATCTAAAGGAGCGGTCCCCAATCTTTTTTGCGCCATGGACCAGTTTATGTCCGACAATATTTTCACGCACAGGCCTTCAAAGTGTCGTGGATAAATACAACAAAATAAAACCAGTATCGGTACCAAAAGACGGGTTGGGGACCGCTGATCTAAAGAGATTAACATTATGCAGTCACTTTCATGCTCTGTCATAGAAAGTTGTTTTTTTTTCCCCTCTGATAATCCTCCTGCCAAGCCTGAAGCACAAGGGTTAGATTGTGCAAGCACTCGGTCAGTGACATTGTGGTAGTAGGAAAGACATCACAGCTCTTGATTAGTGGCCTGTTCTGTACCTTGTGATTACTGCTTCAACTATGTTCTGACTAATTTCTAGTTGTTAACAGAACTTCGTGTCCCCTTTTCCTCTTTTATGAAGAGCTTGCAATCAAGTTTCAATTCCTCTTAAGTTCTTTCACATGTGGAGCTGTGATGCAGACAGCCCATGTGTCCAAACCTAGAAAGTCCTGGAACAACCTATTTCATACCCATATTTATTCATTAAGGCTGATTGAGCCCATGATTTTCAGTCAGTTTTGTTTCAATAGTCAAGAATTTTCTAACTTGTGTGAAATAATCATAGGTGTAGCCTATTTTGAAGCCTGTATTTCCAGTGTAGCGTGTCTCTCCCTTCACCCTGGATCATGGAGTTGTGTTGGATGACTTTGTGTGATGAGTCTTTTCTTCATCAAAAACAAGCGACCATGAAAGGGTACTGATGTGGGCGTAACAGAAAGCTACAAATATTTATGTTCTGGCATCAAACTGGTTTAAATGCAGTGAAGATGTTTCAATAGTCCATCAGAGAGGAAATTCAGTTCCCTCGACTGAGTTAGTAACTCCTTTTATAGAACTATAAAAGAAGTATTTAGAAGTATATAAATCTGTATTTTAGTTTTTGCGTTACTGCTTGGTTCACAAACCTAAATCTGTCAAAACAATCATCAGTCAGTAAAAAAAAAAAATGGACGTGGCAGTCTCATGAAAACGAGTAAAATCTCAGGTACGACTCAGGCCAAGTTTGTCATTTATATCAGGCACGTCTTCAGAAGGTCTCATACCCAATAGGAATGTCTCAACCATCCACACTCACACAGGAAGTGGCTTCAAGCAGCCACAGGCAAAATAACCACTGACAATGCAAAGCAGCCGGGTCCCAGGTGAGGTGAGGAATTGAAGCCACTGCTAATAAGCACAGGATAGTAGTGATCCCCCCCCCCCAAATTTCCATTCACTTATTTTGTGAATTCTTGTTGCAAAACAAATTTCCACAAGGAAAGTAAATGTGACCAAAAGGCCTGCGTTTGCATTGTTTTTGCCAGACCTGAGGGAAAGTTATGGAAATCCAGCCTGCTCGGATACTATGGAGCCCAAAAAGCCAGCTGATTGGGTGGTTTGAGAGGAGAGGAAGAGGAAGCACAGTTCAACACAAAGAGGACGTTTGGGGGGAAAAAACATCAGACATAAAGTAAATAAGTGGGCCAATTTAAAAAGAAAAACAGTGGCTGCAGTGGACAGTTTTCATTGTTTAAACACTTGGTTTCACTTCGCGAAAAAGTTCTTTCGCTATTATGTCTTCTGTCCACAGCACGGCCAAGAATAGCCCACATTACTGGTTGTTCCACATATTTTTACGCCCTCCAAGTCACAGTACACAACTACAATATGTACAATATGTTCAACCAACACACTGACATACCAGACATCTTAAGCATGACATCTTTGTTTTTGATTATTCATTTAACTTTACTTAACTTCAAGTTTTGATGCAGTTTCAACCAGTCTGTCATTTAACTGATTATTGCACAGAGATGTACTCACTTGTGTAGTGTTTTACTGGACAGAATAACACCAAATACTGACAGCTTTTCTTCAGCAAGTCTGCTGCTGAGGTGGCTTGTTTGAGATGTAGTTTTCTACTAATAAGATTTTTGTTCTGCTTTCTTTGTTTTGATTTGGTTTGTTTTTTGTTTTTTTTCCATTACATGTGAAATTCAGGTAGTTTCCAGAGTAAGTTTGACAGTTTCAGTTTTGTTTTTAATGTTTGAAAAGTTTTACTTTCGATTGTGTTTGTCAAGGGGAAGATTTTATAGCTTTAGAATGAATAAAACAGGACAAACAGATCACATTTTCAAAGTCTCAATAGGCAGACAAGGCTTCTCAAAGTGACAAATACTAAGACTAAATAAATTTCTTTTATATTTATGTTTTATTAAGTAAGTAAGAATACAATAGTCTTTGTTTGTTTGTTTGTTTTTAATCAGGTTTTTATTCCAGTTCAGTTACCTAAAATACTTCTTAAAGCTTGATTTAACTATAATAACCTTGATCCTGACCTTATTCTCATGGTAGCAGATTATGGTTGTTTGCACCATCATGCGCTGCTGTAGATGATGGTGTAAACAACAGGTGGTATTTACTGTCTAACAGATCCTTTTCTCCCCTTAAGGTTTAAATACTGTGAGAAACCTTGGGGGGGTTTTGTGTTTTTTTTTTTTTTGTTGTGTTTTTTTCCTCTTTGTGAAGTATAGAAGGTCATCGCTGGTCATTTACAGTGAGCATTATCACCACTAAGCCACTCAGCACATACTTTGAAGCTTAGTCACCTCTATCCCATGTTTGATGTGATAACAACAACAGCTTTTAGAAGAAAATGGGGGGGAAAAAGTCTCACCATTCATCAGCCATCTTAGATTAAGTCTGAGCAGTGCTTTTAAGCCACTATTTAAGTTTATTGGGACAGCCAATTTTAATTTCAGTTATTACTGGGAGTCACAAGTCAAATCCAATTTAAAGAGGTAAGTGTCACTGTAGTTATTTGGTAGCAAGACTTGCGACGTAAAGACTGAAAGACGTAGGTGACAAATTAATTTGGAAGGAGAACAGACATTTAAAACCATTGGCAATAACCATGAAAGAAAATCATGTACACATGAAGAGAAACCAAAGAGCAAATGTCCATAACAGAAGTATTTATTGCGCATCACAACTCTGCAGGTGCATTTCAGATAATGCTCATACAATGGGTCAAAGTACATGTCTGTAATTTGAATCTGAATTTTTATATATTTAGTTTATTAACACCTTGTAGCTGCTTTTTTTTTTTTTTATTTATTAAATGTGAGTATTAACTTGGCCACAGTACTGGTGCCCTGTGTTTACCCTGTACCCCTGTTTTTAGGGTGGTGTGCTGTCTGTGCTTGGATCCCTGGGGTTGATGTTCTGGCTTGCCATGACCCCCCACAACCCTGAGACAGAGAAGAAGAGACTGGCTATCCTCGCAGGATTTGCCTTCCTCACAGGTAAGTTCACAATGTGTTACTGTTTGTGTGATCAGAGGTGAACGGTCTGTAATCATGCAAAAGCCTAACACAGTGTTTACTCACCAGGTGTTGGCCTTGGACCCACACTGGACTTTGTCATCTCTGTCAATCCGAGGTAAGTGACAGATTGAACTTTAATGTCTGCTAACAGCTCAGTGAGTGAAAGTTAGTCACATCAATCTGCACCTCTTTATGCAGCTCTAAGCAAACCAAAGAGTCAATAAAGAACATATTATTTATTTGTCCTGGTATTCTTCTCCTCAGTATCATTGTGACCGCCTTCATGGGAACCTCTGTGATTTTCATCTGCTTCACTCTCAGCGCCCTCTACGCCAAACGCAGGAGCTACCTGTTCCTTGGAGGTAATTGTGCATCCTGCCACCCATAACTAAGACAGTTTACATCAGTTTTTGTCCATAAGACAAATTATAATTATTGTAAACTCCTTTGTACAAGATCTCCAGTTTATTCTCTCCCCATCCTCCACCCCCCACAGAACATCATTTGCATTATTTTATAATACACCAAATTGTTAAAGTGACAAAACTAATGGACTGACCAGTCAGGGAAATAAAAGCAATCAGCACAGCCTAAATTTATTACAGTTTTAAGCTACGTCTAGACTAGCCCAGATAAATTGGAAAATGTCGTATACGTCTGAAAACACTCCACGTCCACACTATTGTTTTCATTCGTTTTCACAGAGTTGTGCGTCCACATTGAAACGGCCGAAAACGCTTACGTTCCAGTACTGCGCATGCATGAAACGCAAGACGATTCGACCTGCCTCATTTCTGTCTGCCGTTTATTTACTTTCCGGCTCTTTGAAGCATTGAAGCAAAATGTTCAGGAAAAGCACCGAGTTTTTTAAATGGACTAACAATGAGGTGGAGTTGTTGCTGCGAGTAACACAAAGGTACAAAGTTACAAAAGCGAGTGAGAAGCTATCTGGAGCATGTACAAACTGATATTAATCTTCAATAGGGCTGTCAAAATTGAGAGCAAACAAAACAACTGCTGTGTAATGCCCTCCACTATTTTTGTTTAATTGGTCACATGACTGCATCACATGACTAAAATGTGTCATCGTTTTCGAAAAGGCTTCGGGTTCGCTGTCAACACTGCGACGCAAAAACAGCATTTTCAAATGTATCCGATTTGGAGAGCGTTTTCAAACGCTTCGTTTCCTTGACCGAAAACGCCGTCTCAGTGTGGACGTGAGGCCAAAACGGAGAGAAAAAGATGTTTTCAAACTAAAACGTATTAGTGTGGACATGGCCGTAATCTCAGTTCAGTTTTGGCTTCCAGTGATTGTGAAAATCAAATCTTCAGGAAAAAACTGAAAGCAGTGAACTTTCCCTAAGAGCACAAATTCACTCACTCGTCAGTGCAGCTGAAACCAAAGTGAGTAAAAGTGCAATAAGAAAGTCTGTCTAGAGCTCATAAAACTTACAGGTTCACTTACAGAAACCTTCTAGGTGTGTTTCTCTCTAGATTTCTAACCTGGGCCACTTTCAGCTATCCACCCTTTTCAAACTGTTGGAGCATTTACCTTTATAATTCAGAAATCTCTGAGCCCCCTGTACATCTGTATTGTTAGCAGTAAAGACTGACATGATTGTACAACAGTGACAACAGTGAGCATAAGCTAGGTTTTAGACAGGCCCAAAACACCCTAATCTGGGTTTAAAACTCTACCAGATGAGGCTGTCGCCCCCTCGCCTGATTTTTGTTTTTGTTTTTTGTTCATTTGCTTTTCCTTTTAAATTCTATCTAAAGCTTAACAGAATACTAAAAGGGTCTGTTTAAATTCAGGAACTGTGTGATGTTTAAGTTACTTAATCATATTAAATAACCTAATTAATTAATTAATAATAAATAAAAATTTTCACAAATCTTATATATTCATAAATCCCTGACATTAGCGGTGACAAAAAATTGGCAGCATTATCACTTATGCAAGTGATGCTCAGCTAACCACTTTGTCTCCTCAGGCACACTCATGTCCGGCCTTTCCATCCTGTTCCTGATGTCTCTGATGAACATGTTTTTTGGATCTATGATTCTGTTTAAGGTAAGTGAACCAAACAGTGCCGCCACCCCCCCCCGCTAGAAGTTTGATCAGCTGTAAGTGAAAATGTGCCGTTTAACATCTTTATCTTCTCTGACAGGCACACATGTACCTGGGGCTGCTCATCATGTGCGGTTTTGTCCTGTTTGACACTCAGCTCATCATCGAGAAAGCAGAGAACGGGGACAAGGACTACGTCTGGTGAGGACATGTGCTCACTGCTAGCAAAGTCCCCATGGGCCCTTTATCTGCTGGCCTACATTTTCTTATAACCAAATGCTGTGCAAATGCATCATCCCACAGTGAGGCATACAACTGAGCATCAGTTCTCATAAGAATAATTTGATGCAAACACATTGTATTATCAGACTGAGCTGGCAGCTCGTTTTACTTGATGATGTTCTTCACTCGGTCTGACTTTATCTCGACTGACTGATTTCTGTAGCAGAGTTAGTAGACAACAGTATATTTGACGATGACCCTGAGACCACGACCAGTTCTGATAAAAGACAGCATAATGCTTATTTGAAGGGTAACTGGTGTGTTGAACAACCTGTTATATTTAGTGACAAGAGTTGTGCCTGTGGTGGCTGATTAACTGTGACCACTGCCCTCTCTGAGAGGGTGGAGTTTGTTTATTGGCTGTGCTGATGGAGCTGTTTTGAAGAAACATCATTCGAGGTACTCAATCTTCAGGAGTTTAGGCTGGACTGTTGGATTGGTGATGGATCAGATGTGTGATGTGAAGAGCTGAGCCGGAAGTCAAAACTTTGGCTTTATTGATCCATGTTGTTAAATCACCTGGCTCACATTTAGACCAGTTCGACTCATTGCAAAGACTTTGGGTGTAATCACGCTGCCGAAAATGCTGCTTTGTGTTCGCTCTGCGTTCACTTTCCAAAAGATTGATGGAGTTTCCTCAGCTTGATAATGCCGATAATGCCCCCCCCCCCCAAGCTGTTCTCCTGCAGTGCATCAGAGCGATTTCTTTTTTTAACCAAGAAACCGCCGTATCATGTTATGATTGATCGCCCATTATGTTTTTACAGTTCAAAAACCAACTCTGTATATCTGTTTTATTTTTCAGGCACTGTGTGGACTTGTTTCTTGATTTCATCACCATCTTCAGGAAACTGATGGTCATCCTTGCCATGAACGATAAGGTACTGATATTATATGACTGCAAAATACTGTCTTTGAACATTTCCAGGAATGTCTAGCGATGGTTTGTTGTAATAACAAAAGTTGTTTGTGTACATTTTAACAGTTAAAAATACATAAGGGAGTTTCCCTGCCGGTCTAGTCTATTGCTCTAAAGCTATAAAGAACTACAAAAGCACTTTAGTTGTTTTGACTCAGTCCCAAATATACCATCTTGCTGCTGTACAAAGTCCCTTAGAGCAACAAATGTGTAGTCTTCATTGATGTAAATGGTTTCCATCTTGACTAAAATTATCACTGCTCAGCTGGTTTCACGAACTTATTTATAAGACCATTTTTGTGAGCTGTTACTACAGAACTTAAACATAAACTGACTTCAGGTTGAAATCCAGTGAAGTATAAAAAGGCTTATTGTTGTTTTTGGCCTTTTCATGCTTAACAGTGACAGAAATATAAAATATGTTTCATCAAAAAAAAATGCTGATGTTCTAAAAGCCAGTTCACTAAAGTCACACAAAGAGCACATTTTCTCATTTGGCCCTCATGAATTTGAGCTATGCAAATATTTGTGGTTTCATTTGCTGAGGTTTTGAGATATCTGAGAAAGCACCACAGTACAATGAGAGGAAATTTTATTAGTGGTCCACAAAAACAGTGAAAACTGAAACTTAGCATTGTGGATTCTCACAAACGGGGTCACAGAGATCTAAACCTTTGTAGTGTTAATGTTTTAATATCGGGAAAAGTTTGTTTTAAAGCTTTGGGGGGGTTTTTTGGGGTTTTTTTTTTAGTATTCTTAATTTTAACTTCAGACAGAAGGTACTTGGTACTTTTAATTTCAGTTAAGTACATCCTTGGACAGTTTTCATTTCACTTTATACTCCAGACACCTGTCTAATAAACTCTAGAACAATATTTTTCTGCATATAGATTTAAGCACACACTCACGAAGAAAATCATGTAATGAAGAAATAAATGCCATACTTGTAGCTGTAACTGTAATTTAAAACTGAGACGTCTGAATTTATCTGAGTGATGACGATACTCGGAGACAGGTAACTGAAAATGTTCGGCATCTTCCGTGTGATCAGCGTGGCTCGATATCCTGAGGCTGAAGTGAGACTCTGTTTCATAATACATAACTACAGCACTCACAACAACAGCTTGACCAAACTAACTGTCCCTGTTTGTGTTTTTGTTTTCAGGACAAGAAGAAGGAGAAGAAGTAAAGAGTCTTTGAGTAGCAGGAAATTAAAAACAATCAGAAAAGGCACAATTTGCAACGCACTTGGTGCTTTTCACTTTCTGTCTTCATTTTGAAATTTAACTCCTATGTGGTCTTACATTGTTGAAAATTCTTTGATTTATCATATACTTTTTTCTAAACTTACAACAAGGGTTGAATGTAAGTTTATGGTACAGTAGTAAACATCCCATCCTGGCTGTGAATGAATACTTTAACGCTGCAGTGATAACGCTTGGCCTGTAGAGGGGAGCGTTGCTCTATGATGGCTCCCAGAAGCTGAGCGGCACCTAATGAGGATTTTTTCATATTTACTTGTTCTTTAGTGCCATAAATTAACATGATAGGCTCCTTTTTATAGTGGGTCACGTGAGCTTCTGAAACTGATTATTGTAAAATTTTATGTAATTTCATTATTTATAGTTTTCCTTGGATCTCTTAAGTGAAATGTTGCCACATATGGTCCCATGGTTTTTGACAGCAGCTCCTCCTTTTCAGAAATTTTCCTCTGATTTGTTTTGTTCCCACGTTTTTTGGTTTTGGGTAAGAGTGAAGAGTGCTGATTAAAACCCCAGAAGCCTGTCAGACTTGTTATGATCTACACTGAACTCATTCAGAGGGACTTTCAGCCACTTGCTGGTTTGGATTTTGGATTTTGGCCTCATTGAGGAGGAAGAATTGCTGCCATCTGTCCTTTTTTTCTTTTTTTCTTTCATTTTGTTCCTTCAACTTGGATTGACAGGCGAATGATTCAGACCGCTCCCCTTGTAAATCTGTTGTCTAGAAAATAGTTTGCCAGATGATGATGTTAACCTGAAAATTTGGCATCTGTATAATTCCTTTTTTTCCCTCTTTTTTTCCCTTTTTTCTTTTCAAAGTGTATACTGTGAAAAATTTATTTTATTGATGTAAAACTGAAACTAATAATTTGATACATTTGCTCAAATAAATGTGTTGAACGTACTGAGACAAAGTGAGCGTGTCTTTATTACAGGCCTCTGTGGTTGTACTCTAATCTATGTAATCTGTATCCAATGTGTTATGGATGTGAGGGCATCTGTGGCTCAGGTGGTAGAGCGGGCCGTCTACTAATCAGACTGGTTCGATACCTGTGTCGAAGTATTCTTGGGCAAAATATTGAACCTCAAGTTACCCCTGATGCATCCGCCAGAGTGTGTGTGTTTATGGGAATGCTGGGGAAAGCACTGAAAGCATAGAAAACAGCAGTTTAGCTTTTAGAAAATGTAAGATTTGGCTTTGAAAATTGTTATTCCAAAGCTTTGAATCCCCCCTCCCAAAAGGGCTTTTCTACTCAGAACAAACACTTTATACAGCCTACCTCTTTCTACCATCCACACTCTGGTGGGCACATCAGAGGGGAACTTGGGGTTAGTTTTTTGTTCAAGGGTGTTTGGCACACAGACTGGAATCAAACCAGCAACCCTCCAATCAGTAGGTGACCTGCTCTACCATCTGCGCTACAGCCAATCTGTGAAGCAGAAAGGTTTTGGTGCCCTGAATCTCTCAGTAATAGCACAAGAAACAGCTTTTTGTCACTCATAATAATACTTGAGCTTTTGTATCTTACATGATGTGGGACTGATTATTTATTAATGTTTTTTTTATTGTGTTATGCATTTGCAAATGTGCATATGAGAATAATGATAATGGAGGGCTGACTTACAGCAGAACAAATGTACTGACAGGTGCACATAAACTGAACTGCACAGTATGGATATTTTAAAATTGATTTAACATGGTTTATGAATTTTAGAGGTTGTCGTTTTTCTGTTTGTTTGTTTTTAAAGGCGTCTTCTTAATGTAAACCAAATTCTTCAGCTAAATAAAAAGTGTCAACTCCCCAGAGGTTTTATTACAATAAAAAATCTCTCTTTTTAAAAGCTCAGTAGTTTTGAAGCTGAAAGGTTTTTATAATTAATGCTTCAAATATTCAAATATATGTCATTTTTCAAATAAAAATTTCAAATTCGAATTTTTTATTATATTTGCATAAAATATTCAGAAATAAATAATTGCCTTGATGGGAACTATAACATTTGTCCTCAAGCCTGTATAGTTTAAGATGTTAGTGAGATGTTAGGCCCTTTATTCTCAGTAAGATTATATCTCACCCTAAGGGGACAGTTTAATTCAAAGAATGTAATTTACATATTTTTCCTCTGCCCTGAGTGCTGTTTAGCTGTTTATCCATCTAGATTGCTTTGGTGTGACTTACCCAGTTTTGGAGATTTCTGCCTTTTCTTGAGTAGAATTTAAATAAATGGTGTTTTCTTTGTGGGGTTCACAGTGTTAAAAAATACATTTGAAAGTCAGTAAAAATGTCCAAAATTATTACCCACTTACTGAAAGGAATCTACAAACATTGTTGTGAGCCATATCGTGGAAAAAATTTAGTGTTAGCTGTATGGTTCACTAACATGGGAGGATGTACACAATAGAAAAATAAACCCGTCACTTTATCCGTGAGACATAAACATAGTTAAAACATGCTTGTGACAGTCGCATGGCTGCAAGCATAATGTACTTTTTTGTATCATTGTTGAGTTTTTGGTCAGTGTTGCAATTACAAAAGGTTCAGGCTTCAGGTTGCTGTAAACACTCTGCTGAGACAGTTTTTTATACTTTTGGCTCTGTATGATGTCAGCAAGAGTGGGAATTCCTAGTAAGGCCATCTGATGCCCAGAAACCCCACCAACCTGCTGTCAAATACATCTTCATTGGTGTGATTTTGAGGCCTTAAAATTAGTGTTTTCGCCGTTACCGTCTTTGTGTTTGGAAACTGGATGCGGTGAATAAGAGGTTGATCTGACCAACTCATAGGTGAACAATTTGTCAATCACAAGTTGTTGATTCAGTTCATTGTCCTGTTGTATGACCCCGTTTGGGCCACAGTTTATTTGTCAGACAGAGAAGAGCATGGCTGACTCAATGACCGCAAGGTGCTCCGGTTCTGTGTCTGCAAAACAGACCATAGTCATCACCTTCCTACCACCGTGCAACAGTTAGTATGAGCTGTTTGCGCTACTGTGCTGTGCATCATTGCCAAACATCTCCACTCTAAAGTATTGTGATTTACTCAAATGCAGCTTTTCAAACCTAAAGCGCGCTGCCATGCTCTTTTTAGGCTGACGGGGCTTTCTCCTAGCAATACTTCCAAACAAGTCATACTTGTTCGGTCTTTTTCTAATTGTCTTGTCATAAACTTTAAAATGAACACGTTAATTGTGGCCTGTAGGGTCTGAGAAGCAGCTCTTCAGTTTTTTGCAGTTTTGTGTAAATATGGCACTTGGAGTGCGTTTGCTGTGACGTCCACTTCTGGCACGATTGTGGCAACATGTCAACACAAACCTGAATGCTACAGATGAGAAAAACTGCTAGAACTTCTGCTTTCATAGAAGTGCTCACACTCACTGATGATCAGTGAATTTGAAGAGCAGAACCTGGCTTGTAATTGCCCTCTATAGAATCAGTGAGGGGGTAATTAGTTTTTTACAGGACTCCACCGAGTCCTATAAAACCTCTTTTTCACAACTGTGCAAATAACACTGCAGATGCACTTTCAATCCAAGTCTGTGAGCTACTACAATCTGATATAATTACTAAAAAAATTCTCAGACAGAACTAAATCAAAACATTTTAATTAGAAAGTTGAAAAACGGCAGTAGGTACATAGGACCTCTATTTTTGCTAGGGAACAAACGGCAATAGAGATGATGAAACACAAAGTATGAAGATAACCTACTAAGCGAGGAAACTGCAGTTTTCACAGAAAGATTACAAAAAAAGATGACTGCAAATGATGAACATTTAAAATAAATAAATAATAGAAATACATATTCATTGAATAGTGTAGCCATTTCTCTTATCTATGTTATTATTGCTGGTATATATTACCTTTAAATGTATTATGATTTCAAAACAAACATACTCTGACAACCTTCCTTGGCCGCAAAACAATATCAACATGATCAATAAAATCGTTTATACATTTAAAATCGTGATGCATGAGTTTAGCAATTAAGAGTCACAGACATGAACATTCATTTTTTTTAAAGGCGCTCCATGTTTTTTGTGGGGGGTTTTCTATTTTTTAATACATTATGCGGTGAAATGATGCCAAGAATAGAATGGATGTATTGATACAGTACAGTACGCCATCTGTTGAACCCCTCGTTGATTTTTTCTGACGTACGGGACGAAGCTCCATCTACGAGGATGAGAGAAACGAAAGAGAGGTCACCGAACGACAACTGGGAGTGACAACTTTTTGTGCTGCTCATTAGCTTGGCCATGCGTTTTGTTGTCCTGTACACATGATTTAAAGAGAAGTGTCCACAGTCGAGTCTGATCGTGAAAAAGTGAACAACCTATACGATTTGGGTGGCTTTTGGCTTCACGTTTATTGGAAATCCTGAGGAGATCAATCCATCTTTCCAGTTACAACAGCTGATGAGACGTCGCCATTTTTTTCTTTGTGGATGTCGACAGGGAGCAGTCGTCTTTTCCTCAGCAGCATCTCAGCGCAGCCATCGACCAGGAGACGCGTCCTCCCCGTCGTCGTCCTCCTCCTCCCTTTCCTCCTCCCGTCCTTGGCTGCTTCATCCTTGGCTGCCGCAGGATGACAGACTGTCGTACAGAGAATCGCTCAGAGACTCGGGAGTCTCCAGGACCTGAGGGCGACTTGGGGATAGGGCTTCCTCCGGCCGCTCCCTGAGCAGCTCCAGCCCGGCCTCCCGGCTCATCTCGGGGACGCTGGGTGTGCGCGTCTTTCCCCGGCGGCTCATGCCCGACTGGGCGGGGACCGGCAGGCTGCCTGGATCAACCACCCGGCTGGAGGAGGGGCCGCTGGCCTTCGTGCTCTGAAAGGAAGCAGAAGGGTGGGAAACATTTAAGGTCATGCGCTGTCGTCTTATGTAACGCCTTCAGGTGACACCAAAAGTGGGTTACAGGATTCATCCAACTGTAAATTTTTAATATTCAGCTGATGAATAATTTGTAAAGGGAGAATGTGGCTCTGTGTTTTTTACATTATGTAAGATGTGAGTGCAGATTTAAAAATGTATCCCTTCTTTTACTGCCTGCAAAGGATTTCAGCCTGTAAGTGACCCAGATAAGTCTTTTTCTCATGCTCTTGCTAAGCACTTTTCATTAAGTACAGAATAATATTCTCATTAAACACTCATTAACGAAAGCATAATAACCTTCAAAGCTTTCTCTGGTTGTTCTTCCTAAGGACTAGTCTCTAGTCTCTGCATTCTTATTCTTCAGTTTCTTAATCAAAGCTGGGATTGGTAGTCTGAGTTTCACTGCAGATGAAAAATTGATCTTCTTTGAGTCGTCTTGATGAGCGGAGGATAAGAGCTTGTGTCCACAGGAAGTTTTTTTTGCACAATTTTCTATAAAAAGCTCAGCGTCAGTGACACATGGAGTCCTCAGCTTTTATCTTTCCCCAGTTTATGCCATCAGTGAAATAGTTTTGGAACGGTGCTACACTTGTTAACGTCACTTCTCTTTCACCAGCTGATCGAAATCAAGGCAGGCTGGGACTTGAAACACCGTCAACTAAGGTTGTCACGATATTCAGGTTGTCATGTTACAAATATGCACTTGACAATACGGTAAAGAATCCAGTGGCAGGACAGTTACAGTTAGACTGCTGTTTATAGCAGGTATTTTAACAGCAAAAGCATTTCTATAAAATGCAAACAGAAATCAGTTTCTCCACAACGCCCTCCCAAAAAAAACAACCCTCAGTATATTAGACTGTTAGTCATACAGGCGCAGTTAAACAGTCATTACTTTGCTGAGTTGTTGTCTCCTCTTGTTGCTCCTCACCTTTTGTGTGCATTCCAAACATTTGGGTAAACAGTAGCTCCTCTGTGAAACTGCTACTGAGCCCTGCACCTTGACTCACAGGAGCCTATTGAGGTTTGTGGATGGTCTGATTGAGTCACTGCAGTTTAGTGCACTGTTTTTTTTTAGCTCCATGAAATGTATGTGTACAAACTATGGATCGTATACATCTTAAATAGTTATAGCTCAACCAACTCTTTTTTTAACTTATTATTTGCTTTAAGCCACAGTCATGTAGGCTTAGAGACCAGTTATTAGGGGGGAAATGTGTGTGGTGAATAGTTGTGGAGAATTGCAACTATGATAGCAGAAACAATTCATAGTATCGATAATAATGCTTAATAATATCAGTATATCAATGTAACCTTGTCAGGTCAGTTACCTCTGAGAAACTCCTGGTCACTAGGAAAAAATTACTATTCCCCAACTGGTTGACAAGGGGTTACTGGCTGTCATGTATTGTACTGCCACAGTCATTTGTAGTGTGTATGGAAGACCCCAACTTCTCTGCAAACACTTCTAATTTCTCACTAGGTGGTTGTGAGACTGTGTGACACAAACCAGAAACTTAGTCAAAGCAAAAGCGGCGTCTTTGGTTTCATCCATAAGGTACAGCTTTTAATTTGAAGGCGAACAGTCTCCCTTTCTTGCTTGCATTGCAGTGATTAGTTAAATACGGTTTGCAGACAAGTCGATGTCTTTCATGAGGATGGGTAACCGCAGCAATCTGCTAGCAACCAAAGCAATCACAAGGTTTTTGTGCAGCACTTCTTTGTGACATTTTTCCCCAGAAAGGGGATCGCCTGTGACTGCGATTGGGGCCTTGTCCGGGATGATAATAAAGTAATAAAGTTATATGAATAAAATAAAGCTCATAATGATGTTTACTGACAGGAAATAAAAGAACAAAAAACTGCTAATGACATATCACATTATTATTGATAATGTGATTTGTTTTTTGCTACAATAATTGTAATGAAATTAGTGAAATTAATTAAATTAATTTCCAAAGCACTTCCAGACCTAAAGGTCAATCGTGATAGAGGATCATGGTCGTTACTGACGAGCCAGTTATTTATGATTTACGAACAGAAGCGTTTTCTTCACATGTTGCTTGAATTGAATGTTGCTTCTAACCCTGCAGAGGTGTTCCAAAAACTGGAACTGATAAAACTGGCAAAAGACTGAAATTTCTTCACCACAGTAAAAACAGGAAGCGATTTCAAACTCCTTTCACGTGCACAGCTGCTCTTAAGGCACTGCAGGTAGAAGCGAGAGCAAAAAGTGTTGATTAATTTGATGGCAGAAGAGATTTCTGCGTCGCCAACCAACCAACAGTATAACCTCTTGATTGATCAGCCAAACAGCAGAAGTGCCGTGCCTAACCTTTCCCGTAAAGTGAAATGTCGTTGTGTTTTCTCCTTTGTTGTTGTCTATGCCCCTCAGGGCCACTGTAGTTCTGTAACCTAGCAACAACAAGTGCTCTGAAAATGAGGTCATGGATGCTTCCACTGCAAAAAAAAAAAAAAAATGTCGCTGTGGACTCAGAACCAGACTCTTGTGCAGATGTGATGTGCGCACCAAAACAGAAAAATTAGCTCATCGGTCAGGAGTTTTTCTGACTCAGGAAGGGCTTTTTGTTGGTTTCTGTGGATGGTGTTAAACATACAGTAAAGGCGGTGATTCCCCATGACCTTAGCTCTCAGAAATCTTTGCATTCTTCTGTTATTTCTCACCATTAGTTAATGAAATACGTCCATTATGCCTGAGTACATCAGCAGCTCTTTCTGTGCCACAAAAGAGTCCTCACCTCAACTTCGTTTGAAGACGATAAAAGGTGCATTTGAATAACAGTAAAACCACAGTATGCCTACCCCTCTGAATGGTGATCCAAAGGATACCGCCTCCTCCTCTTCCTCCTCCACTGCCAGGTACACCTCCGCAGGTCCTGCTGGAGTTTTCAGGTTGGGGAAAGTCCAAGTCTTGGAGCGAGGCGAAAACATGTTCCCTCCATGTGCCTCTTTGTCTGCAGATGGAACAAATAAAGATGAGTTTGTGTTTCTTGTGCCGAGGATTTTCTCCTGTGGGTTATTACCGAAGTGAATTTAAAAGCACAAGTACTTGTCGAAATTCCCAACATGAGGAAGGTTAAAACTGTTTAAGTGTTAGGCTAAAATGGTTACTACAAAAGGGAATAAATGTGTTTTGTAACCATGCTACTGGAGCTTCATGGCTTTGCAGAGAAAAGGTTTGACCCAAAATGAACCAGCTCAACATTTAAGAGAGATATTGGTGGTTTCTGGAGGATATAAGTCGTTCTATTCTTTAATACTGTTTCCTTTATAATTCTATATTCTTAGTGTCCTCTTTATGCTTTTATTTACACTCATACCATCTTAAAATACATGAACTTAGGACTGGGAATGGGCGTAACAGCATTTAAGTAACACTGTCCAACAACCTGACCTCTTCCATCTGTTATTGTTATGTCTAAGTGGGACGGAGTGTTGACACCTTCGCGGATGACGCCGGCTGAGCCTCTTCCCTCTAACACGGACCCATACTGAATGGTGGGAATCAGCTGCTTGTGTGGAGCGTAGCAGTCTTCCTGTGATGTCAGCTCTCTGTCCAGGGTGCGAGCTCGCCGTTCGGCTCTCCCTGGGGAGCCACCGGCGGAGTGGTGCTCGGCTCCGCCCTTCGTCTTAGACAGGCCCCGTGCAGCTGCACCGCTGCTGCAGTCGGGCAGAGGGAACGTACCGATGCCGCTGTCCAGGGTGTACGTGGAAGCACCGGAGCCTGCGGAGGAAAAACACGGGGGAGGGAGATTCAGCAAATCTGAATTAATGAACTGCTCGCATAATTTAAGAATTTAGAAGAAAAAAAAGAAAAAACTTCACAAAGCAAATGTGTAAATTGTGGCGTTCTCATTTATTTGATCTTTTACTGCAGCCTCAGAATGAGCTCCCCTTAGGGGTGTGCCCTGTTTGTTCATCTTTGATATGCTAACAAAGGTGTGAGGTAGTTTATTTCCCCTCACTGTTTCAGTCACACCCTCATGGAGCATTGCTGATTCTCAGTGCCTGAACGTGTGATCATTTACGCAAATAATACCGCAGAAATACTTCAAGTCCTTAAGGAAAAGTGTGTAATTATCATCTACAAAAAACATGCTAAAATTATAAAAAATAAAAGTACTCAGTGAAAAGTACAGATATTAAATGATGGCAGATTAATAAATTATCTGCTGTGGTTTAGAGAGGTACCTATGCTGCAGGGGTATTGAAGTTGATCGTAAAATGATATTTCTAATCGCCATATTTCCTTTTTTATTACTCAAGTTTTCAATGCAATCATCAGCTGCCCTATCCTGTCCTTATATTTCCATATTCCATATCATAAAAGCAACATTTTAATATTGCATCCTGTTGGTGTGAAGCTAAGCTAGGCCACTATACACAAAGAAAGTATATGGTTTTAAAGTAAATGGCAACTTTCTCTGGATATTGAAAGTGCAATATTTTCTCTCTAAAATGTATCAGGGTAGATATATGAAAGATTAAGTAGCAGAAATACTCAAAAAAGTTTCACTTTTCATCTGAATATACACATAGTTTATATTTTATCACTTTTCTTTCTTTTTTGCATTTAATTTACCTACTTCCCTTCCTCTCTGTGAATTTCTTATTAACCTTACTTCCCTGTGACTTCCACATAAGTCTATTTTGATCCTCCACAAAGCCTGCAAACCTTTTTAGACTCCCGGCAGACTTATCTTACCTGCAAAGTGTTGAGAGTGAACTGAATCTGCGAGGTTTTCATCTGATGTGATCTTGCCGATTCTTTCTGATCCCTGCATGAAAGAACAACAGAGGTGCAGAAAGAGCCGTGACTTTGCGGAAATCTTCAAATCTCAATGCAGGAAACAAGTCTAACAAATTAGATGCCAGGTTTAGACTTGAAAGTCGGTTCAGTGTAAACAGATTCGACTTGATGAAAGAGAGCTCTGTTTTTAATGTCCTCCCTCAGGTTTCTTTTAAACTGTGTTAGTCTCTGAACTGCAGATTAATAAGTGAAGAAATACCTTCTCCATGTCGTCGTGACTGGTGGTGTGACTGATGATGTCGCTCTGCTGGGTGAACACCGGCTTCGACGTCTTACAGTCGAACGACAGCCGTCGCTGGGGCACGCTGATCATCTCCTTTCCGTCCACTCTACATTTGGAGTCAGAATCGGCTTTATTGGCCAAGTGTTTGCACACATACAAGGAAGTGGGCTCTAGCTGTACATGGTTTACACAGCTTGAATCGCAAGGATTTGTTTTTTTTAAACCACACACAGGCTGATTAAAAAAAATAACGAAGATATCTTTGATTCCTTTATTTAGACATTGAAGATGTTTTACATAAAAAGCGGCATGCATGTGATATTTGGTGTAGGAGAGGAAGAGCTGTCACTGCTGGAAAACAGTGGGAAAGATTCATGATATAACTCAGTGGAAAGTTTCCTGTTTTCTTCCTGTATTAATTATGGATTTTAAAACTTATTTAATTAATGACCGTCATCAGCATGCAGGAGGACACTTGCACTGTCTGTTCTAATAAATCGATTACTTGTGAATTTCATCATTTATTAGGCAGAAGACTGGGCTACTTTTCTTTCATTATTCAAGGTATGTGGTATTAATGAAAGTTAATAAATAAAAGGGACAAGGGGAGCTGGTCAGATTATTACTGATCATCTTTTTTTTGAAAGACTAACATTAAATAAAATCTCCCAGCACTCAGTGCAAGTTGTCGTATTTCAGCAGTTTCTTTTTTAAAGGATGTTTACAGTGATCTTAATCCCTGGATATATATACATATGCAAAAAGCTGCTCCAGGCTGGTGCTTGTGATAAGTATCCAAATGCTACTTGGCTTCTACAGAAAATTAATTCTTGAGTTGAGACCAACATCTATAATTGATTTTGCATGTACTAAAAGTGGCTTACATCTCTGCCAGGAAGAATGAAGAAGTGTACTTTCTTAAAATATTACATCTCTGATGTCCTTTCTTGAGTCCTCACCTGTTTAGCAGCTGTTGCATGAAGTTGTCAGAGCGCGCTCCCCTGTACATGACCGCCAGCTGTCCCTGAGCTTGATCCATCACCACCTCACACGAGTGACCCCTGCCTGATCTCTCCACATAGGCCCGCTCCTCCTCCAGGGCTCTCCTCAGCCCCTCAGCCTTCTCCATCAGAGTCGAGATGTTCAGACCTTCCACGCCTTCTTTACACCTGGAGGCCATTTTCACAGAGTCTCTGCCGACTGAGGGAATGTTTATCTTCCACTCCTTCTTCTCCTCCTTTGCTTTAGTGCCGTCGGTCTTGCGGCTCAGCGCGGGGAGCTTACTCTTCTTCAGGCCGAACCAGCTCGCGATGCCGTTGGAGGCCTTCTGCTTGACCTCTCCGCCCTGCCCTCCTCTGTCCTGCTCCTGAAGCTTCAGCACGTTCTCCTCGATGCCCTTCATCACCTTCTGCTCAATGGCGGATTGTGGGGTGGGGACCGGCAGCGACGGCTTCTCCACCTCAGACGCCGGAGGTCTCGGAGGAGGAGGCGGGAGGCTGTCTCCGTACATTGGATTCTTTTTCCCTTTCCCACTGATCTTGGTCCTCTCCTCTGACTTGGACGAGTAACGCGGGGCCTCTGTGGACTTGCCCCCTCTGTGGACGGACGGGCCTTGGCAAGGTTTGGACGGTGACTTTGGAGGGATTTTGTTAGGGCTGTTGCTACTGTGAGGAGCGATGCTGGCTTTAACGTTATAGGCCAGATTCAGGGAGCCAGGACACTTGATGTTGTTGCGTAGTACCTGGGGAGCATCTGTGTTGGGTGACGGCAGGCCCATTTTACTCTTCGGTCCCTCTGGCTTGGTCACACAGAGTTCTTGTTTAACCACTGCGGGACCAGAAGATTTTACTGGCTGCTCATAGAGCTGAGATGACCCCGGATACTTCAAACCACCACTGCTACCTTTAGGCTTACCATCCGAAGAGTCTGTGAACTTCGAATGTCTCTGTTCCTCTTTGTGGATCTCTGCCGTCTTGCCTCTTTCTTCTCCGTAGGTACCTTCATTCACCGCATCGGTGGGCCTGAGGCCGCCTTGTAAATCCTCCGAGCTCCTCAGCTTGCCGAGTGCAGCCAGTCTGTCTTTGAAAGCGTGGTGACTCGAGTCGGCCTGAGATCTCGCCGCCCCAGCCGTAGGCCTCTTGGGAATGGACGAGGAGTCACTCCTCCTGGTTGGAGGTGCAGGCGGACCCTGAGTGACCTCAGAGCTCGCTATGTTCACTTCCCTTGTGTGCCCATCCTGCTTCTCTCTGGTTTGTGAGTAGTTAGTTTTGCTCTGAGCTTTGCTGAGGGCAGAGGAGTTGGGTAGGCTGTGATGATTAACCCACACAGGGCTGTCTGAATCCTCTTCATCATCTGATGTAGACTCTGATGTCGATGAGGACGACTGCTTTCGCTGAGGCACGGGATTCAGGACGCTTTCTGGTAGCGATTTAACGAGCTTCCTCTCACCAGCGTTTGCCTTAGTTTGAGATGGAAGAGTGGTTCTTTTCTCGTGACCCTGGGTTGGTTCCTCCTCTTTAGAGCCGATAGACATGTCACAGACATTTTCATAATGAGGAACCCTCTGAGAAACTTTGGGTGAGGAGGAGGGAGCGCCGATCTTTGAGCCCGCAGTGGGTTTAGGTGCAGACAGGCTGCTATAGCTTATTTCCTTAGCGGGTGGGGAGCAGGTGTCTTCGGGCTGTGGAGGGGAGGTTGGTGCCGAGTGTGTGGCGGGGTACGACTCGGACCGGGCAGGTGGAGGAGGGGGCTGCCTGCACCTCTCAGTGGTGGTGGCTCTGCGTGTGGGAACAGGCGAGTGGTAAACCTCGTAGTTATTGGTGCGGCAGGGGATCCTGGAGTTGCGAGTGAGCTGAGGGCTCAGGCGGACAGAAGAAGTGGGAGCCTGCGATTTCTCCCCCATCGAGGGAATCTTTAAGAACTTGAGCAGTTTGGATGGGGAGTTGATGGCGGCGGCTTTAACATCACTGAGGCAGGAGGGACTGGGGCTGACGGATGCACTGGCTCTTACGCAGGAAGCCTCCGGATCTGTGCCGTCTTTCTCAGGGACAGCTGAGGGTTCATCACCAAATGAGAGCGCCAAACCATTGGGAACGCCATCACTTGTATCCAAGTCACAGTGGGCCTCCTGCGCAGAACTAGGCAGATGGGAGGTGGCACAGAAACCAGTGAGCTCTTCAGAGGCACTAGCGTTTAGCTCAGAGTTATCCTGCTCTCCTTCCAGATTCTGACTGGCTGCTTCTGCGATGGATGAGTGGGCGGCGGCACCCGCTGGTTGCTGGTTGGCTTCATTCTTGGTGCTCTGTTTAGACTCTCCCACTCTGGTCTTACTGTGACATTCGCTCATAGCAGCTGCAGGAACTATATGGCTCTGGGTGGCTTTTGAAGGACTACAGACATGGTTGCATGGCTTTGGAGGGCTCTCTGGGCTCCTCTTGCAGTGTAAACAGCAGGTGTTCCCTCCCTCACACTTCACTGCTCCGTCACCATTCACATGCTGGTGTGTGTCTGTGTCCGAGCAGGAGCAGTGGCAGTGTGTGTGGTGGGATTTGCACTGCAGCGGGAGGGGGTCCGCAGAAGCCAAAACAGCCTCTGTGGACATGAGCACCTGGCTGTAGTCGCAGAAAGACAAGCTCGTCGTGGATGGGTGGAACTTCAGGGGGTCCGTCTCCTCCATCTTGCGGAGGACCTCCAGGATGTGTGCTTTCTTCTTGAAGAAGGGAGACAGGGCCTCCATGTTGGCGGCGGGGCCTCGAGGGCCCGGCGAGGCATGTTGTGTGCGGTAGCCGTTTCCCTGTGGACAGACACAGATTACCATCAGTATACAGTTCACCGAGAGAGCCAAACAGATTAATTCATCGGGACCTTTGAGTGCATGCGTACAGGAAAGAGTGTGAGGGAGATTAGAAGTGAAGTCTTTTTTTAAAGCACAATAGTTGAAAGCAAAGCAAATGTCAGAGCGGTTCAAACATCACACGCAGATGGGGATTTTTGTCTGATTCAGAGGCTCTTATGGTTTGTAACAGTCACCTTGGCTTGTGCTTCAGTCTGTGCCGGCTCCACCTGTTTGGCCGAGTCATTGTGCAGCTGTGCATTGTAGTCTGGGAGCGGTCCCGCCTGAACCTGTAACAGGAGATTCATGAGGCAATTATGATGAGACTGTATACGCTACAGGCTATTATATACACAGACGACTAAGAGCTACATTGTCCTGGCATCGGCAGAAACAATTTAGAGCACAGGTGAAAAGAGCCAGCTCCGTACTGGCTCACTGGCGTTTGAAAAAAAATGAAAAATCAGCAGCTTCAGCGCTGCACTACCACACTCTTAACATATACTGAGACATTATTGGATACCTTGCATTAAAAAACCCCAATAAAATATAATCAGTTATTAAATTCCGTTATTAAGCAGTTAAAGTAGTTCAAACGAGCGCCGCCGTGACAGTTTGCAGGCAAACTGCAAACTGACTGAGTCTGCAGTCCTGCCTGTTAAGGCTGGTAGATAAAAGAAAGAAAAGAAATCAAAGTAAAGATATAATTTAAGGACCACACTGAGGAAAGAAGAAAGTGCAGGCAAAGACAAGACGTGTTAGAATGACGAGTGAAAAATTCTAACTTTATTTATTATGGATTTGCAATGTGAGAAGCACTGAGAGGGCGGCAAGTGGGGGATAAATATGGAATAAATGCAAAGACGTGTGCCTTTTCTTGACGATAATGGAGCTAAAAAGCACTCGGCGTGTGGTGTTCAGAGCACTAAAAATATACTCCGCAGCAGTGTCTTTCCAGAAATAATGACCTGGGCTTATAAAAAATAAACTAAACAATACAAAACTCACTGGGTCTAGTTTTCTAAAGGAACTATTTTCCTTCTACCAAAATAACATCTGCCAACTCTATCGCTGAAGGAAGCGCACTGCTGCTCATTCACCAGCAACAGTGCAACAGGATGTAGGTATCGAGTGCATTTCCCTCAGCTGAGCTGTAATATTAGCTACATGGGTGCTTGTTTCGGTTGGCAAATAGAGATAATAGAAAGAAAAATGAAAGTGTTCACAACAAGGTCTTTTTTGATAAATCAGATCATCATAACAAAAAGCATGCATGCATTTTAAATAAATATATTTTTGTGCTTTGCTAAACCATCAGCAAAGTGCCATTTAGTTCCATTATATTCAAAAGAAAGCAGAAATTAAATCTCCACAACTGGCAAACTCAGAAAAACTTACTGGATAAAATCCAGTCCAACTGATAGCCAATTGGGTTGTTTGCTTTGTGATTTTACTTCACACACCATCAATAGTGACACGAACACAGAACCATAACCTTTTCTACGGTTACACGAGGGACATTTGCTTCACTGCAATCTTCTTTTAAGGTGGACCTTTAATGTTTTCCAGGTCTATATTATTATTATTGGACTCTTACACTTCAAGATAATCCTCATTTATCTCATACTGAGCCTTTGGTGCACCTGCTCAATTCATCCTCTGTCTGAAACGAGCCATTTTACCTCCTCTCCCTTTAAGCCAACATTCTCAAACACAAGTTTGAACAATAGATGGATGTTTAGCCAGAGCTCTGTGCCCGAGATGACCATATCAGGGATAGTATTTCTCACTGACATCATACAGAAAAGAGGAGAAAAAAATGTTTACTTGTTGGAATTACTTGTAGATATAATGACCTCATAATTTTCATGTATAAACAGAATATATGAAATGTATACATGACAGAAAATTAGGAACAGTGATGCATTTTAATACTGCGTGTCCTGACAAATACGTAACAGAGGAAGTATGTATATAGAAACAATGGAGGGTTTCTGTTACAGTGTTTGGTAAAAATGTCTTTTGTTTTCCAACTGATGCAACAATCTGTGCCGCCTGGAAATCCTGCGGCTGTAAAGGTGACTTTAGAGATGGTCCTGCTCCTGTTTACCAGCAGCTCCAAACACAGCAGGCTATGAGTATAGGAGTGGCTGAAGAAAAAAAGATTTTCTTTAGTGTTCTGCAAGTTCTGTACTGACTGGGAATCTGACGCTTTCATACTAGTGGACTGCAGAGATGGCTCTGCACACAGACTCGTGCCTCTAGCTCATTTAATTTGCAATATGCACACCAGCAGAAACAGAACCATCAGTGCACTTACAGCCTGCCGGCTAAGCTTTGTGCAGCCTGCAGCAGAAATAAAGTGCAGCAACAGAGATCTCATAAACTCGGTTATTTCTAGTTACATATTCTTTATTTTTTTGTCCAAAACTGAGTTAGTTACCTGGTAGTGAGCGGTGGGGTGGTTGGGTAGTTTCTGCTGAAAAAGCTCACACAGCGCTCGGTTCTGTCTCTCCAGGTCAAACACCAACATCTTCAGCTTGATGCACTCCTCCCTCAGATCCTGTTCACAGACACACAGAGCAGTTAGACATGATGGACGGAGCTGAGTCTATAATCCAAGATAAATACAACTTAAACACAGATTTAAGTTACCTTTTGATTCAGCAGAGCTTGGACCACATGGTTGGCAACCTGATAGCGTGAGAAAGCATTTACATGAGTTTACGTTTCGTGAGTGACTTTGCAGATTTTATAACTTTCATTGTGGACTCACCTCATCCAAGCATCTCTCGTAAGCTTCTCTCTGACTCTCATTGGCCAGCACGAGAGCTGAATTCTCTGCCTGCGAAGCAAATGATGAATAAAACATGTAAACATGAAAAAAACATTCAAAGGTGGTCCCAGTATATGCTTAGTACTCAGCAGACACCAAAACTACCACTTCAGTCCAGTGCAGTAATTTCCCACATATAACATTACAATGCAAAAAACAGCTGCTGTAACATAAAACACAATTTAGATGTTTTCATTATCATCCAACCAGAAAAACCTGTTAGAAGCAAAGCCTTTAGGAGCCATTTGACATTTGGTGTAATGAGCTTATTACCAAGACTCAAACAGAAGAGGCCTGAGGAAGTTACTGATTCCAGTCAAGAAACAGTATGCAAGATTAGGCACAGTAAAATGTCAATTGGCTGTTTTCACACCGTTTTTTGTGGCTTAAAGTCCCAAAGAAAATATATATCTTCAAGTTTTAAACGTGTGTGTCTGCGTCCATTCTGCTAATAATGCTCCAGAAACCGAGCTGGGAATTATTAACAAATCACATTAAGCAGCAGAGGCTAAAAAACACTGATCCCAAAGAGCAGCTGTAAAACTGTGAATACCTTTTTCTTATTATTACAAAACACATAAATTACCCTTTTTGAAATATTAGATTTAAATCATTTTGGTCAGACATAGATTCTTTTATTTGGAGAAAACGGGAAGTAAAGCCACTGGTTTGTCCGCTGGCTTAACTGAGCAGGATAATAATGAGCATGCTCTACAGTGCGTTAGCTGATGGGTGGCTCCCAGATGCTTTATCACAGGAAGCACGATTTCATCTGGCAAAGGAAAGAACCAAAAACAAACAAACCTGTCTGCACTAACACAGGTGCTTTAGCCACATATTACCTTCCCACCAAGCCATTTACATCTCAACAATTTATTTTAAACTCCACCCACGTATTCAATTTTCATGTCACATCGATAAACATATCGAGGCAAGCTTCCTTGAACCAGCCTGCTAATCCCCAACAGTAAGATTTTGTTAGCTTTAAGGAGAGCTAGGTGGTGAGTAGTTTCTGCAATTCCAGTCAAAGCTAACCAGCTGCTACCTGTAGAGTTATACTGGAGTGTGCAATGTGCTCATCTATCAGCAAGACAGTGAATAACTGTAACTTTTTCCTTTAGAACATTAGCAAAGAAGCATAAACTTTAATCAGTATCAATACATCACTGCAGTCTTTGTGAGCCGTTTCTTTCCTTTGATATCACCACCTACAGATTTATTTTTACATTTTAAATTTAAATTTGAAGCCTTCACAAAGTCAAAATTCAGCATCTGGGTTCCAGTGGGCAGAGCTGTGCACCCAAAACAATCACCTTGAATTGTCTCTTATGGAAGGCCCAGATTGTGTAGTCTAAAATAATACCAACATCAATGATAATTTATTGCCTGCAGTTGCTTTTGTATGTAAGAAATCTCCGCAGAACTAATGGGAAACTGCAGACAAACGTGTGTCACTGCCACTGGTGAAGGTGGTTTGAGTTGTCAATGATCCAATGGCAGTAAATAAAGTAACAACAGGTCTTTCAGAAAGAGGACGGCGCGCTCAGCTGTATTTAAAAGCACATCTTTCGTTTCCTCACCTCCAGCTCTCTCAGTCGGTCCATGAGCTCGCTGCTGTTGTCCTCCAGGTAAGACTCCACGTCTCCCTCCTCGCCCTCCTCGTCCGAACCGAAATCCTCGTCGCACATTTTCTGTTCTGTCTCATCAGACATTGTTTTCATCTGCAAGAAAAGGTTGTTACCACATTACGATTAATCTGAAGGCATGAGACCAAAAACGTCAGTCGCTCTGTGGGTCGTCTGCATACGGTTCATCTTATTTGTGGAGAAATCACACAGTGTAGACCAAAATAAGTCATAATGAGGCACCAGCTAAGATTGATCCCATCCTTCTGTGCTTTCAGAAATGGAAATGTTGGCAGCTCTGAGTTGTCAAAAAATACACAAAAAAATAAATAAAATGACAAACTGACAGTTGTGATGTTAACTGGCAATCTCTCAGGTGATGATGTGGAGCAATTTGAAAGCAATTAAAAAGAGAGTGTTCGATTTATATATATTTTTTTTTTAAACTAAAGAGTCGTGAAGTAACTGAAGCACTTCTTTCAACTAACAACCCGAACACAGACCACCTCAACAACTTCTGCCCAGCAATAAATACTAAAAATAACCCTTATCATCTGATTTGTTGTATGTACGGTGAATAAAAAGAAAACAAAAAAAGAAACCATGAAATCGTCACGTCTGACACACTGCTGTTAATCAATCAGTCATTTCGTATTGTCTCAGTTCCTGCTGACTGCGTCTTATTTGTGCTGTTGCTGTAAACTCCACCCGTCTGGCTCTCCAAGCAAACCAAAACAAACACCGGGGATACCAGTAAACTGCACCGAGGCCTGTTTCACATCAGACCCTGTTTTCATCTCCAGGAGTGACGTTAACGTTATTACCACCATTAAACTCTGTCTGTACTCTGACAGCAGCAGCGTCTCGTTTCAACACCACTTCAGAGTGAAGCCCTCTACACTCCACGCGTGAGCAGCCTGTTACTGCCTCCGCATCGCAGTACCTACTACATATCGAGGATCGCTCCGCAAATACATTAATCCATGGATCCTGCGTTGTTTCAGACACTCTGGACAGAGATAAGCCTTTGTGTCCATATTGCACTGCTTCAGTAAATCCACAGATCGACGTGCAGCTCCACGCTGAGCGCACCGGCTGCCCGAGTCTGCGAGCATGGCACACTGCAGGGCATATGGCTGAGCACCAGTCCATCAGGCACGGCTCCAGGTGTGTCTCAGAGTCACAGAGAGAGAGAGACACAGGAAGTAGGTGTGACAAAGTGGACCCAGATCCAAAAGCCACATCTTAAAGAGTCATTAGAGCGGATGAAACAAGGCTGATTCTGTGGCTGGAGGCCAATCAGGACCTGGCACACTTTCCTGTCTTCCTGACATGGACAGGTGACACACAAACAAACCGCCGTGTGCACTTAATGCATGCAGAGAGGCTCTAATATTCAGGGCACGGTGTCCAACCTCAGTTCTGTTTCCTGAAACATATTTTGAGCCTGAAAACTTGAAGTTGGCATGTAAGGTCGTATTATTTGAATTCTTTCTTTATTATTTAACCAAAACAGCTCAGTTAATTTTCACTGCACTGTCCATCTGCACTCGAAAAACTATCAAAACCACATCCTCCTCACTGTTATACAGGGTGACGGCTTTGCTCTCTACCATCAGCCCTATATACACCCTCCTGCTGCCATAAATACTCACCAGAGAAACAAATCTGGATTAATCCAAGGCTGAAAATAGTCCCAAAGAAACACACGATTTACTCCCGGTGACTATGGTTAGGTAAAAGATATGTCCTTCCACTGCTTTATTAGTGTTTTTAACACATAAAGTTACACCTGGCCTGATTCTTCCTTTTAAATCAGTTCTCAATATATATATATACATATATATATACTAACTTATTGGAAGTTACATTTCTACTTTTTAATGCACGGGTACAATACACAATCTATAATTTTCTAATTATTCTAAATATTCTTGACTATTTAAACATCTTTCAGTATCCTGCTCTGTTTGCACACTACAACCTGGGTTTTGCCACTTTAATTGTGATAACTCTGCAGTACTCTGTTTTGGTAACTATTGTCCGTGATGTAAATATGTAAAAATTGTGTGTGTTTCTGTTCTATGTCCTGTGTCCTGTTCTGTTTGTATATGTGTTTTTTTGCTGCTGTTACAACCAAATTTCCCCTTGTGGGACAATTAAAGGACTATTCTATTCTATTCTATTCTATTCTATTCTGGGTTTGGTAGTCTGGTTTTTCACCTGCTAAATGCAGCAGAGTATCACCAACTAGCTGAAAAAAGTGACAACTGCCAGTTTTTGAAAAGAAAAAAAAAACATCTATTAAATCTAAACTGCAACGTTGAGGGCTGAGAAATGAAGCCAGTGCAAGAGTGGGAACAAATGCAGTTCCTCTCATGGCCACTTGAGTGGACCTCAGACTTGAGTCCCAGTCCTCAGACTTCCACCGTAGCCTCCATCCTCTATCCAGACCTCTGCAGACTAACACGGCAGTGGCCAAAATCTAGAGTTTGAGACTAGGATTCACCATCTATGGCCTGCTGAGGTAATACAATGATAATGATTAGCCTAAGCTAATGATGAAATTACTGCAAAGCTTAGAAATTTTAAGGATTAACAACTAGTGTTGGTGGCGACGTTCCCAGAAAAGCCATCATCGATGCAAACAGAACATTTTCTTCTGCTGCTGTCGAAACCCGAGTTGATGCTCATTATAAAGTAGCCACAGGAAATGCGAGGTGTTCGTCAGCAGTGAGCTTACAGCCATCAGTGAATCAGTTTGAGATTTTTGCACTAGTAACAGTCAGAGAAGGAGCCACGGTGAGCTGTTAGATGAAGAGCTGCAGGCGACTGCTGCACACCTCCAGCTTCGCAGCACTGCGCCCTCCTGTTGACAGACTCATGCCGAGTGCAGCATCGTCAAAAAGTGACAGAAAGAGAAAAATTATTACCAAACTTCTTTGTTAAAGTGAAAATAATTTAACTTTAGACACCTGCAGCATGAAACTGGGTTTGCTGTTCCCACCAGTGACTGAGAAGAAGTATTTCCTCGTTTGTGACGAGTAAAAAAAAGCATGTGGATGGGGTGTAACTTTTTAATTTTAAACTTAAAGAGAGGGTATCCCTTTCAATATTCTATAAAATGTGTGTTTGTCACTACAATATTAACAAGAGAAAAATGGGGGACTTTTATTTTGGAAGAAAATGCTATAAAGCTCCAGTTGGTTGCTATAAAGCTGGATTGGTTATCAGTGACAAACAGTGCTGTGGTTGGCAGCTGAGAAGTTCATGCAACATGAAGGAAGCACCAAAGGGTCAGCAGTTTAGAGACATTTTAAGCTGCTATATCAACAACTTCTATTTGTATAATTGCAAAAGTTTTTCACTTAACCACAAACTGAGGTCGAGTGAGTTAATGTGGCTGAAAAGATACAAAAACGACTGTTTGTCTCTCTCTCACTTCTTCTTTCATTATATTTGGTTTGACACTTGTCGGGAAGCTTTTACTACACTTACACTAACACATCGTTATGTTGTCAACTCAGTTATTTTTATTATTGCACTTCACCCGTCTCTTGTCAGCTTCACGTCACACACACAGTGTGTGTGAGGAGCAGCAAAAGGAGGTGCACTCAGACGGAGAGCCGGTAAACGGCAGCAACATGCAATAGTGACCTACACTGAGTTTGAAGGAGACTAGTGTGAAGAATTTAAAGTGAATAACATGAACCTCTAAATACCATCCATCCAGCCCATAAGCAGAGAAGCCCAGTCACCTCCTCCAGTTCCTGTAGCCTCCGCCCAGTAGAACATGCCTGCAACACCTCACCCAGGCCAGGAGGTGCCCAGGAGATGCTTGAACCACCTCAGATTGCTGGTTTCTATATGAAGGAGTAGTGGCTCCACTCCTTACCAAATGACTTAACTCCTCACCTCATCTCTAAGGATGAAGCCCACCGACCTTCAGAGAAAGCTAAAATTCGCCGTTTGTATCAGTGATCTCGTTCTTTTCAGTCACCACTCGGAGCTCAAGGCCATAGGTGAGGTTAGAGAGGTAGAGCTTTACTTTCACACACACCTCTCTGGACAAGCAGGCTGGTATAGCCATCCTCTCTTCCTCCCTCACTCATGAAAAAGATACTTACACTCCTCCATGTGGTGCAGCAAAGCATCCCTGACCCGGAGTAGCCACTCCACCCTTTCCCAGCGGAGAACAATGGCCTTAGACTTGAAGGTGGTAGTGGGAAAAAGCTGTATCGCTGCATTATAAAATAAACGATGAGAAGCCGAAGTTATTTAAAAAAACAACAACAAACAAACACGCTGAGAATCTGTGAGCTATTTCACAAACGTGTCATCAAGTTACTGATGGATTAGAGCCGCATATTAATCGTGTGCCGCATACATTGCAGAGATGTTTGTGGACACCAACTCCAATATCAAGTGCCAAAAAATGCATCATTTTAATGTCACGTTATTGGCATGAGTATTGAAGTAAAACAAGCCGTAAATATGAACTCAACAAATGCACAGAGAATTAAAAGCACTGATTGGAAATGTTCAGTAGCTTCTAATAGTTTAAAAACATAAAAAATAAAAACTCAGCAGTGACCCACCAGGCCTCGTGTAACAGGAGCTGTTTGCAAAGCGTTTACAGGAAGATTATTGAACATCGCTGGGCTGTGAACGCCGACTGACAAACCTGAGCAGCACCATCCAAAGTGTAGGCTGCTTATTGAGCCGCGATCGACTCCACGCGGCCGAATCTACACGTATAATGGAGGGATGATCAATGAACCCCATCTAAGAACGGAAGCAGATATTAGTATCGTTCCTGCATCCAAGGTCAAACGGATGGCTGAGTGGTTATAAATACCAGATCTTCTCTTCACTAATGCACATCAAAGCTCCGGGCAGCAGGATGGAGAAGCATGCACACACATCCCTCTGTGTGTGTGTGTGTGTTTGCGAACATTCACATGGAAATTACAGCGTGCATCAAAAGACAACAAAAGTGATTCTAAATATAACACGAAAATGTGGTTTTGCCTTGGCTGCTGTGGTTTTTCTTTTGAAGTGCACAGATAACGTCACAAGCCTCTCTGGGAAAAAAAAGAAAAAAAAAAGCCACCAGCAAAGAAGCATCTGTTAGAACGAGTTACGCTCCATTTTTATCCATTTCTGAATCACTCATGAGATTCTCACACTATTTGCACTGGCTTTTCATCATTATATTATAGCTGGTGTATAAAAAAAAGGCAAAAAGGCTCGGAAATTTTCGATAATCTGCCCATTATGTCAATCCTAATCCCTCAGCAGCAGTTTTCAGAAAAAACTTAAGGTATTCAGCTTCTTGGGACATAAAACAGCAAATCTTCACATCGACAAGCAGCCAGGCTGAGGTTCGATGACCGAATAATTGATCAATAATCAATTTTTTTCCTCAGCAAATATATTGTGTGTTTATTGGCTAATTGGCTATGGACTGTACAGAGAGATTATTTACCATAAAGCTAAACACAGAAGCAGCTTTTCCCTAACTGCTGTGAAAAAGTCTCGACCCACCTTCAATTTCATCACATTTTCCTAAGATAATGGGAAACAGGTGCAGCGACTTATTGAAATATTTGCAAACATACATGGAACTACAGTATTTAAGGTTTGTACAGTTCTAACAAGCCTAAAAGTCAATATTCAGCACAGCCTGACCTCTTTTAGGCAGTTTTCTTATACTTTAAATAGTCTTCAGAAATAGTTTCCAGGCTTTTTAAAAGACATTCAAAGCTTTTCTTTGGTTTTTTGCCTGCTTTTGTTCAGTGCTCTGTCAGGATGATCCCACACTGCTTTAGTAATGTTGAGGTCCGGGCTCTGGGGAGGCCAATCCACGACTGACAGTCATCTACTGTGCACTCTTCTATACAGGTTGTTGCCAATCAGACACTTTTTCAAATGTTATTGCACGGTGTAACAAAATCTGAGGGAGCTTTTACTTTTCTCTGTTCATAAATTAGAAAAACAACAACAAGTAGAACAATGGTGTTGGGGATTTAGACAGAATCTCTAACACCTCTGGCTGGCATGCATTCTCATGGCTGTAGACGCTGTTGTAGCTCTGTGACTGTAACCTGGATCCACTGTTACACTGGTAGATTCTCATATCAGACATGAAGAAACTTGAATTCTGCTCTAACGTTAATGCTGGTTCAAAATACACGATATCAGCCCATCTAATCTGGACCACATAGGGCGTCTGAGACGGGAACAAAAAGTTTATCATCTCATCTTGCACACAGTGTCATAATGGACAAAAAAAATGATGCTGCAACTGATACGCCTCATAAAGTGTGACAAAACAAAAATACCACAAAGTCTTTCCACAACAGCTCACTCACTGTTGTGACGCTGACCGGTTGATCTGTGCACGACTGCAAACATCACAAAAGCAGAACTTTAACTCTTTTTTTCCCCATAAAGACGAAATCTGACAACCTTCTTTGTGTCCTTATTGACAAATTTTGACATCTCAGTATATTCCATAAACATGCGGTCTGATGACCTTTAGAATAAATTCTGAGATTTATCAGTTTAGCCCCAGTAAACGGCAGAGATAACCCTCTCTAATAATCGCAGTCATTTTGTTCTGGAAGCAGGCCTGAAATCTGACAAACTATTCAGCTCAGAAAAGAGAAACAACTTTTTACCCCTGGCAGGCATCCAAGGTAGAAAATAGTTAAACTATCAGCCATCATTTAATGACAATTTGGCTTCTATTTTTTTTAATTTCGGCATTTTTAACCAATGACCAGCAGATAAACAAAGTCCCAGTATTTTAGCTAATGTGTTCACGTCATTTAAAAAGAAGTATTCTTACTAACCGACCTCTTTTAATGCAGTTTTTGAACACACTCAAAAATCTCTGGACTACAAAGCGGGATCATATTTCTCCCACATTAGCTTCCCTTCCTTGGCTCCCTGTTAAGAATTGAATTTAAAATCCTTCTTCTCACATACAAAGTCCTGAAGGATCAAACCTCCATCACATCTTAAAAACCTTTTAGTATCATGTTATCCCAGCAGAGTGCTTCGCTCACAGACTGCAGGCTTACTTGCGGTTCTTAGAGTTTCTAAAAGTAGAATGGGAGGCAGAGCCTGCAGCTTTCAGGCTCCTCTCCTGTGGAACCAGTTTGGGAGACAGAAACACTCTCTGCTTTAAAGATCAGATTTAAAACTTCCCTTTTTGATAAAACTTATAGTTAGACCAGGATCAGAAACATTTCTTAGTTATGGTGCTATAGCTGCTGGGGGGTTGGGGGGGTTCCCATGATGCCCATTTTCTCTCCACTCCCCTTTCTTTTCACTATTAATGTCTTTAAACACCATCCCTCCATGTTGCTAACTTTTGGCTTTTTGTTTGTGTTTTCTCCCTTTCTCTCTGTGCTCTACATTTTTCTTCCTTCTTGCCAAGCGCAAGTTTTCTTTCTCATATTGTAGGCGATTACTGTGCAATTGTAAGGGGGTTTCTGCAGGACTACACAAAAACTACTAAAGCCAAAAGGTGGGCAAAGGAAGAATTAGTTACATTTTGAACCAGATCTGCTGCACTGACCTTGGCAGATGATGCACTCACCGACTGCTTTTCTGTTTCATTCATCTGCAGATAAATTGTTTCATCTGCAAAGTGTCTCAAAACTGTGGAATATTTCTGCTGTAGCTGCCTCATTTTGTCCAACTAACAATCCATAAGATTGTTAGTTGGACAAAGAAATGCAGTTAGCAGATCACCAATGAAAAGGAAAAGCATCAAAAGCTTCGCTGCTATTCATTTTTGGTCTCGGTGTTGATTTATATCTAAAGTAAGCCACATTCATTGCCCTGTTGTTGGTACTACAGAGATAAACTTGCTGTAACATCTTTGGGAAACACAGAGAGGGGGAGATGAACTAACAGACAGGGAGTGAGGGAGGGAGGGTGCTTCTGGCTGCTTTCTGAACTGCGGTATTGTCACGATGGGGGTGGTATAAGAGGCTGTGACTGGCCTGAAAGTGCACACAGAGGCTCATTGACAGGGCGGAGGAGAGGAGGCTCGGTGGGTCCCGGCGGGGCTGCAGCAGTGCCAGCAAGCTCCTTCCACAGACTCACAGCCGCTGGTGCTGTCAGAGAGAAACCACGAGGGGAATGCAAACAGAGTCGATGCTGCTGCTCTGCTCAGCTCTTTTTTTTTTTAATCCACCTACTACTGAGCGAGGCAATATTCTGAGCACATTTTTATTCATCACTGAGAGCAATTGACGATAAAAACAAATGTCCTTGCGACGGCATATTCTGATAGGATACTGATGCCACAAGGTCGATGTGGGATGTTCATTTATTCACATCTGAACAGCCTGATCGCTGAATTTATTCTCAGGTGCAAGAAAAAGACTTAAAGGGATATTCCACTGATTTAAACATGTATTTAACCGTCACAGTGGGGAAACTACACAGGCTGAGAAATTTTAAAATAATGGAGTTATATCAGCTTCAGGTTGAGATTTTAATTTAGCCATTAGCCCTGTAAGGTGGGGATCATACTCTGCTGCGGACACCGTGGATGAGAAGTCAAGCCTGCTGTAGTCGACTGCAGTGCAGCATTTCTGTGGATGACTCTGTGGAGTCACACATGTCAGCACAGAGCCTCAGTCCTACCCTTCACCAAGACCCGAGCATACTTGTGCACCAGAAACTCTAAAACACTTTTATGGTCTAATTATTCTTGCATCCCTTCACCGGCTTCCAGTGAAATTCAGGATCAACTTTTAAATTCTGTTACCAACATATAAAGCTCTACATGGACAGGCCTTTACCAGAACAGCCGGCCTCGCCAATCCTCTGATGTGTGCATGTGTGCATGTCGGGAAGAATGTCTGACTGTATGGTCGATTGTGCCTAAATTTTCAGAAGCACTTTGTAACTCTATGTTCTGAAAAGTGCTACACAAACAAAGTTGTTATTATTATTATTATTGTGTGCAATAAAAATTTGCTTCTTTGCTTTTTGAAAATTGCCACGTCCTTGTAATCAGGCGATAAACTTAAATTAATAATTAAACTCCCTGATACAAAACAGTTTACAAAAAAAAAAATCTTTCGCCAAAACACAGAATTACAGTTATGATTGGTTCTCAGCATCCTTCAGCTGGAGGTGTGCCATTTATCAAGAGGGGGCATCCACACTTTCGCTAAGTGTGTGTATCTTAATGGAGGATCCACCACATGAAAGGTGCTTTTAAATGAAGTAGACTTATGTGGAAAAGTCCCCCCAACACCAAGTCTGCACCAGTGTGAACTCATAAAGCATCTCGCCCACTATCCAAACCTTCTGTTTACCAGGGCCAGCCAATCAAAAGGACGGGCCCTAAGAGATAATGAACTGAGAGGCTACACCAGTATAACATAGATAAGGAATTGAACTGGGAATCCCAACAAGCTTATCAGGCATCAGAAACAGATACAGTTTTGAAATAATCGGTCAAAGTATCAGCAGGTTAACCAATAACAAAAATAACTGTTAGGAAAAGGATGTGATGAGTTGCAGTGAATGTAATATTCACTCGTTCCTTTATGCATGAGCAGTAACAAACATCACAGTCACTGTGCACAGTATTTGCATTGAGTGGGCAATAAAATCCATTCCTGTGGAACCAGTTTGGACTCGTGGGACAGAAACTCTCTCTTCGACTCTCATGTTCAGCTTCAAACTTTCGTTTTGGTAAAGCTCACGAACAGGACTGGATCAGGTGACCTTGAACCACTCCTTAGTTACCCTGCAACATGCTCAGGCTGCTGCAGGACTTCCACGATGCACTGAGAAGCTTTCTATGCATCTGTTATTTCCGATTTTATAATCTTTGCATCTTCATGCTCCCTGCACCTTTCAACTCTGGAGCTATATGTTTCTGATCTACTCCAACCGATAAGACTAGTGCTGTGCAATTCACCATGACCTCCAACCAGGCCTGTCACTGTATCCTACATGATAACCGGACAAATATGTCCAATACCAATAATATCACAATAACTCAAAAGTCTGTTAAAATCATCCCTAAATTTATTTTTATTTATTATTTAAATAGTACTGGCAACTTTAACTTGTATGAAGACATTTTCCTGCAGAACTCAGATCAGAGAGCTCCAAATCACAGGGCACTGTAACACCATCTCAGAGGAACCGATGTTAGCCCGAACGCTCGGTAAGCAGAGGAGCAGCAGCAAGAGGAGACAACAAACTGGTAATTAAATTAAGAATAAAATCTTCAACAGTCTCCAGAGCGTCACTCAACAACATAACAGCAGCCTGACTGCACCTGCACGAGTGACTCGGTCTAACTGAGCAGAAGTGTTGTGGGAAAGTGAATCTCTCCAACTGCGAGATAGGATCCAGCCAAAAGAGAAGAGAGCCAATATAAACCACAAAATGTGGCCTAAACTGTGCTGCTGCTGCTGCTGCTGCACGAATTCAAACCACAGTTATCATCAATACCTTTATATACTTCTGTACTTCCAACCAGATTATCAAGATAATCAAGTTAAAACAATCATCTGTCATTTTGCTCTTTTTCTTCTTTTTATCTGAAGTCAGGTCACGGTGGCAGCAGCTAAACTGGGTATTCCACACATGCTTTCTCCTAGCTACATTTTCCAGTTTCTCCTGTGGGATCCCGGGTTTCTCCCAGGCCAGATGAGGGACATGATCTCTCCAGTGGGTTCTGGATCTACTCTGGAGTCTCCTCCTAGTTTGGCATGCCTGAAAAACCTCCAGGTAGACATCCAGGAATCCTTTGGACACGAAGGAACTGCGACTCTACTCGGAGCTCCCCCTAGGTGTCTGAGCCCAGGCACCCTGCAGGGGAAACCCATTTGACCTCGTTCTTTTGGTCAGCGCACAGCTCACAGGGCTGGCTGGGGCAGATTTGCCTTAGCGTGAACCAAGACGATTGAAAAAGACTTTGGTGATCAAGAAAATTAAACCCTGCTGGGCAACGCTTTAGCTTCAAGGAGTCTGGAGAGGAAGTTCAACAAATGCACGAGGTTGCAAAAGCTGAGGTAGGATGATGAGGATTTTTGAAATAAAGGAGCAGCCCCAGAAGGTTGTCTTCACTGGCTCTGTCTGAGGTTTCTTCCTGTTAACAGGTTTTCTCCCCATTGCCACGACAGATGCCTTGGTTTCATTCTACACTACTTTAAGGTTTTGGCCTTGCTGTGTAAATTCCTAAAATAAACTCGGCCGAATAGTCTTGGTTGTTTTTTATGTCTATAGAAATAAGGAAGCAAACAAGAGGACACGACCAAGGATGCACACATAAAGAAGGGAGAAAAAAAAGAGCAAACAGATAAGAGTGAAGGTCAAAGTGAGCACAAAGTGTTTTGTTTTTGTAAATGCACCCTTCTGGAAAACACAGCCACTCAATCAGACATTGCTAAGTGTAAACAAAGGGCAGCGAGGCGCCGCGTTCGCAGCTAAAAGCTCCAATCAGTGAAGAAAACAGGCAGGATCATGTGTTAGCCTCTGAGCCAAGCGGGCATGTGGTGCTTTTGTTCCTCCTAAAATGACTCAAGCGGATACCTGTGTACGAAAAATGTGAGCTGCGGGGACACTGCTGCACATTCATCAGCAAACAAATAAAGTGCAACTTGACACCAGAGGAATACTAACATGTCTTCTACTGGAAATAAATAGCTGTGGTGTGCTTTAAACAAATCAGCCAGCAGCGACTGCTGCAAAGGTCGGATTAACTTTTCATGGGTGTAAAGCATTGACACAGAAACTACCAACAAGCCTGATGACTAACAAGCAGGGAGACGGAGGAAATGAAACAGAGAAGTAGCACCGAAACCGAGTCAGAGATACACTTTTTTAAAGCTCAGACAATAAAAGAACTGAAGCAAAGGACAGAAAGGAAAGTTAATCTGCAGATACATTCATGATCGCCTATTTTTTAATTGAAGATGCAGAACTTTCTTTGTGTTCCTTCTTAAATGTGAGCATGTGCTATAAAATCTATTCAGGGTTATATAATTAATATTTACATGTAGAGTATACACATATAGGTTTGAGACTTAGTGATTAGTAACATTTTCATATCAATAGGATGTGGACTTTTGGTTAAACACTGCAAAAAACCTCATTTCCTCACTTATCTGGTTAATGAGGCACACTGATGGTTACAGCTCCTTAAACATGAGGATGTGGTCCTATTCTCCTTATATTAGATTTACAGTTACTGTATGTGGAATAGTTTGTGGTTTGGTTTTGAGATTTTGTGCACGAAACACCAAAACAATAAATCAAGAACTCAACGGGTTACAAATTAATACCGAGCAGAAAATTTTCAGCTCATTTAAAAACAAATATGAACATAACAGTTTAGATTGGCTTTCATTGCATGACATCTAAATAAACAAAATTAATGCCAGCTGGGTTTTCATTTAAATTTGTTATATGACTATTGTGCATCTTTATTCCGATACTTCCTGCCACGTTGCTAGCCGATTTAAATACACGCTTCGACACAATCGTAGGATTGGACATGTGCCAAGGAGTTGGAGGGAAACATTAACAGTGAGTCACATTTTCCCTTTTCCCCCCTTTTTCTTTCACAGTAACATCTTCACAATAATGTGCTGTGTGTCTGAGAAAATTGCTAAACTAGCCCAGTCTAATCTGAGTGCTCTAACACAGGGTTAACCCAGCTGTGTACTCTGGGATTTTGAGTGAGTATGAGATTTAAATTTACTGGTACACATCAAAGGGTCTGATTAATAGTGAGGAAGTAAAACAGATGGCTTTCTTGTGTGGAGGAAACTGTAATCAACTAAACTGTGGGTGTCACGCTGCAAGTGTGCATTCAAAAGTGCCTTTATTTGACATTGTATAACTAAAAGAATAACTGGCGACATTTAAGACGACATCTGGGCTATTTTCTGCAAATATGAATGAGAGTGCGCCTTGGAATTTCTCATTTTATGTGTGACGTTGTATCAGCTCAACAATGAATCAATTTGTCCACAAAATAGTGAATAATAATTATTAACCTTCAGGAAAAGAAAAAAAATCATAACATTATGAATCATGTACTCACCTGCGGGGTCAGCTCTTGTAATGATCCTTGAAGAGGAGTCAGTCTCCCGTCAGGCACCTCTGTCTCCCAACAACAAAACCACGGAGCTGAGGGCGAGAAAACCGGGACATGTTTTAAAACACAACAGCACCAAGGCTGAAAATCTCCTCGGCACAATGCATGAGCGGACTCCCACGAGGACACGCAGAAGGATGTCTGAATCTTGGACTAGATCGCGGTATTTTATGGAGAACATCAAGTCTCTGCATTTCTCTCATTTCATAATTTGATACACATTTGTGAAGATATGAAAAGAAAGGTGCAGTTTTAACCCCCCATCAAACAATGGGGAAGAATCCTGGATTCAGATCGAGCCTTTTTTGGAATAATCCTGCTAACAAAGACAAACCAACCAATCACAGAGGCTCCTCGGTGGAGGTAATAAACCCCCGGCCTCATCTTTCCCCCTCCCATCCTCCTCCTCCTCCTCTCTGCATTTTAAATCATAAGAAGAAACTGCAAAATCTGCCCGTGTGTAACCAGATCTCAAAAAGTTTGATAGCTAGAGTTTAAGATGGGGTTTGAGGCCAATGTCACCTCTGCGATGGGCCGCGGGGAAAGGCCGCAGCCTTCCTCGGCTCCACAAGCGAACAGGAAACCGAGAGGAGAGGAAGATGCTCCATTTGCCCTCGGGAGACACCGGCATTTGGCAGACGCCAGCCATGCAAAGACCACAAGCCCCCGCTCCTCTATCTCGCCCTCTTTCCTCAATCTCGTCTTTCCTTTCATCTCTGAGTCATTGTAAAGTGTAATGAAAGAAAGATGGATGAATAATTCAGTAGACAGCATTTAAGAACTCCCCTTTTATGTCTTTCGGAGAATGCAGGACAGTGCCACACAAAGATTTCCTTTAAAGTTTCAGCCTAATGTGGGATTCCCCCATTAATCGAGTTCCCCGTTAATTATGCTCGCTTTCTACAAAGGTTTACAGCATAAGTGGGGCGCCACGTCTGCAGTAGGGTCTCCTCAGCCAGCGTTTTTTGTCTCGTCAACACAGATATGTTTGGGCGCCGAACTGCAGTATTAACTCTTCATTTCCAAACGTGCTCTATAAGGTAACGGGGCCTGATCCTGTTAGATCTTGTCAAACTGAAATGGGATTAGAGGTGTTGAGCATCTGCCCACTCAATCTGGGGTTTTAATAGAGCAAGAGCAGATCCGCTGTTCTGGCCTGGGAAACGGAGAACACAAAGCGGCCAGCAGATCGGGAAAAAGCCCAAAACAAGACTTACTTTCAAATCCATTTTTTTTTAAGGTGGGATGATAAAATTTGAAATATTCAAAGAGGCAAATTTAGGTTTTCCAAGTGGTTTGGTGGGATGCTGGGGATGAGGATGAGGAGATTCATGGAATGAGGGTAGGGATAGGGGGAAAACTCAAAGGCGACTCAGCCAAAGCAGAGCGAAGAAATGCACAAAAGCTTCTTAAATCATGTCAGTCTCACTCTTGGGGATTTGGCATAGGCAAGGCCATCTGAGGATACGTCAAACACCACCCTTTCCATCTGCCAATCTGTAAAGGCAAAGACTGAAGTTCTCGCTGTCTACGCAAAGTGTGTAGGCGGGATATGTAAACAATGTGACAAAAACCTCAATCCTCACACGCTGGAATTAAGCAAGACTCGGGAATGGCTGAATCTCCCTCAAAAAATGTAGGCCAGAGTCTTTTTTTCCCCTCATTTTCTGCAGACGCACAGTGGTCGGTATCATTAATACAGATGCAGATAAATATCAAAGTGGAATTGAGATGTGCGTGAGACAGAATCAGGCTGGCGGGTTCCCTCGGCACTGCTTCCTGTCTGATGTTTGGCTACATGAACCGAGACGAATCGCACACAAGCAATATTTGGGATGAGGAGCGAGAGGAGGTGGGGGAAGGGATGGATGAGGAGAAGGAGGAGGAGGAGGAGAAGGAGGAGGGGAGCTCCCTTCCCAAAAGAGGTCTGAGAGATTGGAAGTGAGCCATGCAGGTCTGAGAGCAATCACACAAAACGCAGGGATCCTTCTTAAATCTGTGCCAGCCAACCTCCACACCCATGGAGGAAGCACATCAAGGCTCCCTTCATCCTCCTGATATCACACATTCAGGCAGCATTCAGGCAGCACACCATCCACCACCTCCACCCACCCTCGTGCACGTTTGGCAGATTTATGGCACTTTGTTAGCGGGAACCAAAACAGGATTTGGAGCTGGTTCAGCCAAACATTTAAATAAAAAGGACACAGAGTGTTAACAGTGCTCGGCCTGCTGCTGTCATAAAATGTAAGCTAACCCACGGATATTAATGCTAACCTAAACAACTCACACACACATATGCACACAGGGAAATCAGCCCTCCTTTAGCAGTCATCTCGTGCCTCTTCATGTCAAGTCAACACCACAAAACACGAGTCCCCTCGCTGTCATTTCAGGGAGAAAAATCTGCTTCACTTGGACACAGAAACAACATCCCAACAGGCAGACAGAGCGCCGGGCGCTGAAGACCATGTCAGCTGTAAAAACTGCATCACCAATACAAATTTACCCTCTAAACCCCCTCCTCCCAAAGTACACATTTTGGGTCATCTCACCTTTCTTGTTCTGCCTTTTCTGTCATCCAGTCATCTGAGAGCTCCTCACACCAGAATGAAACGTAAGGCACGAGAAGCAAAGAGGGAAAAAAAGATATGAAAAGAGGCCACAACCTTACATTTCTGCTTTCCGGCCGCCGAGGAGATTACGTCCCCCCCCTCCCGCACCACCTCCTGTTAAAAGTGCCGTCACTTTGCGAGCGTGGCGAGGAAGCCGGTTTCCTCTATGCTACAGCTAGAAAAGGCCTGTCCTTGGGCATGAGCATTGTGTATGTGTCTGTGCTGTCTGCAGAGGCTGCCATGTCTCCCATTGTTCCAGGGCGAGTGAGGCAGGCTTCCTACCCCAACAGACCCTGCCTACTACAACAGCTGTGGACCAGCCCCCACCTCCCAGTTGCTCTCCTTCTCCCCTCCTCCTCCACCTCCTACAACTCCTGCCTGTGCTGCTGCTGCTGCTGCTGCTGCTGCTGCTGCTGAACATTAACCCCACAGCTGCCGGCTTGGGTCATAAAGAGGAGGAGAAGAGGGGGTTGGTTTCACAGGAGACCCTACCTTGTACGGACAAAGGGACGTAACAGGGAGAGGATATCCGACATCCCGGCCGGACTGACAGCAGCTCTGCACAGAGCCATTAAGTGCCCTAGAAAGAAAACAGGCTCTGCACTAAGAGGATTGTCCTTCTCTTTCACATTGGCAGTACGTGTTGAACAGAGTCCTGTGCGATGGCACAGAGGGAAAGAAAAGTCACTAGAAATCAGAAGGAAACAGGAGGCTCCAGCTTATGATTACTTTCATTAGAAATTATAGTCTCAATTATTCTCCACTGTGGCTTAGAGAAAATGGAGCAAACACAGCAATACAGAGTTATCAGAGCACAAATTATGTGCCGAGATGAGGTGACGGGAGATTTTTTATTTCTACATCTAAAAGATGGACTTCTTCTGCTACTCGAATGCAGCTCGTTTCTCGACTTCAAATTCTCAAGCCTTTAAAGTTAGAGCAGCAAGAAATAACCGCAGTTAGTTGAAAGGATGTGTACTATGTTACCAGTTAATCCTATCAAGCTTGTTTAAACATACAGGTGCAACAATCAGACACATCTGCAAAGTCAGTGCTCAGTAAGACACCAATACGCAGGTAGGATTTCACTCACAGGAAGTGAAGCACAAACTACTTGGATACAGAAAGAGCTACAAACACAGTGGAGAGGTCCAATTCAGGGACTTCAGTTCATGGAGGTGAGACCTAGCAGGCAGCGGGTTCAGTTCAATTAAATTTTATTTATATAGCACCAAATCACAACAACAGTCATCTCAAGGTGCTTTATAGTTTAAGCTAAAGACCCTATAACAATACAGAACCCCCACCCAACTCCGATTACCCTCGGTGACAGTGGGAAAGACGTCACACTCGAACTAACCATGTTCCACTGTTTACACACACTCCTGCCTTCTTGGATTATGACATCACGGTTAGTGTGCCTAAGTTATAAGTCAAACTTGTGGAGTTCCAGCCAAAAATTCCAACTTTGGGATTTCCTACTTCCCAGTTCATATGGAATCCACCATAACCTTTGACAGCACCCAAAAGGATGGGTTATTGAATAAACACAAATGAAAAAAGCTCAGCGAGTTAAAGAGATAACGCATGTGGCACAAGGCTGTCACCCTGGGTTTGATTCTGCCCTCGCTCATTTGCTGCACGTCTTCCTCCTCTTCTCTCGCCCACCTTTCCTGTCTACTCTCAAACTGTCTTTTCATAATAAAGTCTAAAAAGCACTAAAATATATATGTGAAAAAATAATAATGATAAAAGAGGGGGAAACGATCCACAAATGGCAAAACTGCTTTTTAAAACTGTGAATTTGGATATCTTAACATGGTGAGTCTATAGGGATCGACCGGCCATTAGAGCCAACCAAGTGGCTGTTAGAGGAACTGCAGGTCCTCTAACAGAAAGTGTTGCCTTGACATTTCAGTCTCTGAGCCATTTTTTTCATTACACGCACAATATTTGAAGTGTGGGAGGAAACCTGAGCATCAGCAGGAAGAAAATGCACTACATTCAGGTGTTAGAACACACTCTGTGTCATCAATATTTCCTCATTTGACAGCTCTAATCTGCCCCACTCAGCAGATTTATAAACATACACACACACACACACACACACTCTCTCTCTCTGTCTCTCTGTTTCCATGCTTGCTTGTTTGTTGTTCATCAGTCCTGGAAGTTGCCACTTGTGACCAAAAGAAGAAAGGTTGCACTGATGTTGGTATAGCCGCAAATAACAGGGAATCTATCGATTTTAGTAGCTGATGTTTATGTGTTGTGTAACATCCATTTTGTGTTGGCTCGGAGTCACTGGGGTGAACCCATGATTTATTAACGGCATCCAGAATTTCACAATCTGTGGATCCCCAAAAAGAGGGCCCGCTAGCATTACAGCTCATCTGATGTGGATGGCATCAGTGTTTGCATCCGGTCACACTGTCACAAGCCTCTCGTATGGGTGGATGAACAAATCCTTTTTCTTTTTTGAGTAACCGGGTTATGATTTTTGGGGCGAGACACCTTGCTGAGTACTTCACATAAATTTGTGTTAGCACCTCAAAGTAAGAAAGTAGAGTTTATGTTACGTGAAGATATTTGTTACACGTGCACCCGAGGGGACCGTAGCAGACTCATGGATGTGGATATATAATCCCGGGTTTAATGACTAGCCTGGATGATTTACTGCTCCAAGTTCAGCCTGACCCTAGCTCAAAACCAGTCATAGTGGTTGTTTCTTTATCTTCTGTTGATAGCTTTAGTTAACTTCTAGAAGATTTGAACCTTTTTTTCCTTTTTTTTTTTTTTTTTTTAAACACAGGAAGAATTAAAGTTCCCTGAAAAAGTCTCTCTTTTCTCCAACCCACCATGTAAGAGTCAAATTAAAAATTCTACAAGTAAACAAAACTGCAAAATTTCATAAGCGAGTCTTTTTCCTGAAAGCCACTGATAATTACTCATTAATAAAATATGCTGCTTTATTTTCTCAATACAACAGTCCCAAACCCAAATGGGTGAGACATTTCAGAAGTATGGGTGAGAAAATGTTTGGGGGGTTTTTTGGTTTTAAATAACTGAAACAGTTATTAGTTCCAGATTAATCGCATCAATCGATTAATGAGTTAACAGTGTGGCTGTTGTGCAGCGATTTTTGTGAGTGAGGGTCACGGCTTCCACAATCAGCGTTTTGTCTGAACCGGTCAGCGGCACGGCAGGTTTCTCGGCACAGCGTCTCGGTGTGGTTTCTCTCCCCAGGTTTTCACCCGGTGTGACTCAGCTGCTGTCCTTATTAACGAGGCCACATCATCCTCACATACCAGACACAATAAACCAAGTCTGATGACAAAATGACTGGGAGCCACGGCAACAGCGAGAGGAAGAAAACACGGGTTTCATGAGCAGAATGTGGGCGGATAATATAATAAAGCAATAATGGATGGCAACACATCCCTGCAGCATCCCTGTCTCTGTAAACAACTCTTTAAATCGCAGATGTGTAGGTTCTGATTTAAAGTAATAATATGACCCTAATTAACCAGACAAAAAAAGACACCTAACCCGAATTGACTTTCCCCCACACCAGACATCCTATAGTGGAAATCAAATGCCCCGGGGCACTTACAATTTCATTCAGATCTCAACAAAACACCCGAGCCCGTTTGGCAAGTATAGAACTGCCCCAGATTCAGTTCCTGGGAAATGAGACAGTTTGTTTTTCCAAGATTAATGCTGACACTCATGAATCCCATATGGAAAAATCACGGGAACCCCCAAAGACAAAAATGCTGCTTTATCAACTGAAATGAGCTGTTTGTCTGCGGAAAACTGCACAGGTCATCATCGAGAATCAACCACAACAAAGAAAAAAAACACACGACAGACGCCGAGACTCACATCAAAAATCACCCAGATCAAAAGAGCTTGTGTCCACTGAGGATTTATCCTCTTATTGCTGACACATATGGCCGTCCTGCCCAGTCTGTACTCACCGCCAAGCCTCTAATCTGTGTCCGCCTAGTGGCTGAAAACTTTAAAGAAGCCGTCTTAATCATCCCACCACCACGTGAACAATTAAACCGTTTCTGCTAAACTCCCAGGGTTCTTGAAGGGCATTACATTCATTCACAATTCACATTACACTGCGGTACAGACAAAAATAGCATTTCTGTTCACTTTCAGCTCTTCTGGAGAGACTAAACTCTTAGCACAAAAAAATGCACTTAGGGTACAGAAACGCCACCTCACTAATGGTTAAAAAGCTGTAAACCAGCACCAAAATGACAGTCACAAACCAAAAGCCACCACTCTCTTAACCAATAAAAACTGTTTGATGTGTGTATTCTTCATGTGTGGCCTTCAATCCGGCACTCAGTCATCAAAGCCTTGAAAACCCATGCTATAATCATTGAAGAGCTGCAATAAAAACATGTAATCTGCATTTATTTTGATCAATTCTTAACTTTTTAACTCTAGTTTTGAAAGCAACAACCAGAATATCTTTATATTGTTGTTTGGAGAAAGCAAGATGTTTGAGGAAGACCTTGTATGTTTTTGTACCATTTAAAAATTACATTAATCTACTAAATAATCAGAAGAGCGAAGAAGTAAACGGTTTGTAGTGTCACTTTGTGATTGCCTAATGTCCTTCAAAAGGATGAGATAAGAGCCATCTGAGTCCATCTAATCAAGCTGGTTTGTTCCTCTTTGTGTTAAAGGGACAGTTCACCCCAAAATCTCTTTTTGCTTTGCCAAACTACACCCGCCAATCACAGCACTTTGCAGAAGGAAGCATTCATCCTGTGATGAGACTGCGAGCCACAGCATGACAGGATGTAAGCTCGCTGCACGCTTCTTTTTGTTGGCGAATGCAGACAGAAAAAAATAGTCCCTACGTGTTACTGCTCATGAGGTTTGTGGATTTTGTGAGTAAGTGGATCATAATTTTAATAAAGAGAAATTGATGCTGAGCAGTATTTAGTTGCATTACGTTAAAACGACTAAACTAGGCAATGCACCCAGCACAGATCAATAAACAGCAGTAGAGCTGGCAGGAAAAAAACATCAGAATTTTATTTTCGGGTGAGCTGTCTCTTTAAAACCTTTTACTGATGCTCGGTGAGGAATCTGCTATTTTTAAATCTTCCATTAGTTTCAAATTTACATTTAAAGAGCTGAGTAGAAGTGCTACGAGTAGGGAAAAGTAAAAGTATGGAAAAACATTTTTAAACTCAGTGGAAAACTTGGTGAAGTAAAGCAAATAGTAAAAATGTGCAATAGAAAGAAACCTGTTAAATGAATCATGAAAAACCAAAGGAGAGAAGTGCAGCTCTGTGCGGGACATAACAACACTCAAAGCTTCATCAAATTCAGATGATTTTTCTTATTTTTTCATCATAAAAGGTGATTAATTACACCATCTCAATCTTTTCTTCTCCTTTCAAACTGCATCCAGTGGGAATAACAAAACAATTCCTCCAAAATGCCTCCAACAGTAGGGAATCCATTTCTTTCATCTTCTTTTGCCCATTTTTAGAAGATTTGTGAGAAAACCAGATAAAAATTGAAAAAAAAAAAAATCATGGACACACAAAGGGAGACTTAACTTTAAAAGGCACTAACCCAATGCTCTGCTTTGTAGCCTCAGCAGGTGGAGAACTTGCGTGGTGTTGTGGTTAGCCAGAAGTGTGGAACTAAACCTTGAAGATCATCTAAGGAGCAGAACAGTCCTGTCACTAGAGTTTGAGTATGTCCAGCCACAGGAAGACAAACAGCAGCCCCACCAGTGAGTCAGCTGGTATACTTGACAGGAAGGCTGCATCTAGTTGGCTAGAAACAACTAGACTTTCAAAATAAAAGCAAGGCATGAACGGATAAATGTGCAGGTAAATTTGGCACATGCCCACCACCACGGAGCAACTTAAGCCTTAAGATATTTTTAATGTGTAGAGATACTTATCGTCAGCAGCTGTGAGAGTGCTGCAGTCATGCTACCTGTAGAGGCCTGACAGAGCAGTGTTAGCACCACCGTATCGAGCTCAGAGGGAAGTCGGGTGCCCTCTTTGATATCTTCAGTGGAGAAAAAAGGTGCGTGATAGGAAATCACAGTTAAATTTTTCCAAACATGCAGTTACGACTACTTGATGCTTCATGTTGCCGACTAAACGACCGTTTTTGCAAATGTCTGAGAAGGCAACTTTAAATGAAGGCAACACAGAGACACCTCAACAGGCACTCAAATATAACTGAACATAAGATATACAGATGTTTTTTTAAACATACTAATGTTAGTAAACCCTGCACATTCGTTCAGATTATAGCAAGAAGATTCTTGAGCGATTCAGATGCTTCCCCTTTCACACTATGTGTTTCAGGGTTTCTGTATCAGCACTGTTTTATTAATATACTTGATAAAAATTACACAAGTCTATGGTTAACTGCCACATGCAGCTCACACAGGACATAATGCGTCTTTGTGGCACCTGAGCACAAAAAAACTAAGCTTGTCAACCCGCAGCGCAGCGCATCAGCAGTTAACATGTCACTTGAAAAAGCTGAATGAAGGGCTGTCAGGGGTTTGTCATAACGCTGCTGTGTCAGGCATTAACACACACACAGAGATCTGTATGGGATGAATGGGACATTGAGGGAGTAGCTTCCCTTCTAAGAGGGTCAAAGACTGAGAGCGCCGACATGACCTGAATGAGGGCTGGTCACATGTTACCCCGAAGCTAACACAAGGCAATGAGGATAACTCACAACATAAAAGGCCTATTGTCACCCCCCTCCGCCATCCACTCTACCCCTCGAGTGAGGATCTTCAGCAGCGGCTCAGAGAAACTCAATGGTACCAAAAACAGAGCCAAAGGGTGATAGAAATGCATCTTAATGGAAGGAAACTCGAGGGGAAGAACATCTCCTGGAGGCATGCCGGCAACGGTCATGTGACTGACTTCAAATGCAATGCAAACAACACGTGAAACGTGACCTGTGACAGTGTCACGGCGCCGTCTGACACCTCTGTCTCAAACACGCTTTTCGCACACTTGCAGCTCTTCATGTGCTGATTACATAAGATAACACAGGAAACCCCCCCAACCCCCAAAACAAAGGACAGCAGCAAACAAACCATCCAGACAGGAAGTGAAACAAACAGTCGACTAATCAATGATCCACAGAAACATTTAGGGCATCAGCTAATGATTATTGCTTTAATCGCTTAATCTGACAGTTACTCTCTACACGTTTATAGTTTGAGCTTAAAACTGTTGAAATGGAAAGACTGAGAGAATTCATTGCAAGAACAAAGAAGAGCAGCTGATGAGATCGTTTGGTTTTTATTTGCTCACAAAATTACAATTTTGTGCCACCAGCACAGTTAATCATTACATTTGAATATTAACCACACTATTTTCCAGCAAAAAGACTCCTTTGAGTTTGGAGTGATAACTGAACAAAAGTTGTCTGTTAAAAGGAAACCTTTTTTTTTCAAAGCAGAAACATGAAACACTTCCTCATTTTAAGTTGTAACTTGAGAGGATTTGCTGCATGTTTCTACAAAGCAAATATAAAGTATTCAGAGTGTTTGGGTTTTGGACTGTTGGTGGGGAAAAACGAGTGATTTAAACCTTCTTTTCCATAACACCAGAATGTTTCTTTAAAGTTTCATCTGAACAAATAATTTTTTCATGCCTTTATACCCTCGTTTTCAGCCCAGTTCAATATCTGTCTTTCCATGTTCTGTGCAATATTTTTGGCTCAAGTGCAATTATTTTGGTCCCAGTCTGTTTCAATGTTTCCTACACATACACCATGTATATAGTTCCACTCACACATGTATATATATACACTGCTTTTTATTTTATTCTATTTATTTATTTATTTATTTTCCACCTTCGATGTATATTGGTTTCTCTTTTTCTTACTTTAGCACCTTTGTGGTCCAGCTACCCAATTTCGCTGTGCAAGAAACTGCACAATGACAATAAAAAGCTCTAAGTCTCTAAGTCTCTCTCTCAGTTACAGCCTGAGCTTTTATGTCGGTGCTGATGGCCCTCTCAGAACAGTACAGTCCCTTTCTTTTTGGTCGCCAGGCCACAAATGACGCTAACAACCTCTGGTGACTTATCATAACTCTTTGAGTTTGGCGGAGCTCTCTAATAACTGTCAGTTGCTAACAAAAAACGTACACATTGGAACCAGAATCCGAGCCAGAAGACGGAGATACTTATGCAGAAGTATCTACAGTGAGATCTGGTGACCGACGAGGCCATTTTGAGTATAATGAACTCATTCTGCCTTCAAGAAATCAGTTTGTGATGATCCTGCTGGAAGCAGCCATCAGGAGATGGGCACACTGGTGAGAAAGGGAATATTCAGGTAGGCTGTGGCATGTAAATAAAGCTCATTCTGTATTAAGGATGGGACTGATCCATGTTTCCATGCTGTTTCTTACGGTGGCCCTGAGAGGCCAAACGGACTGCAACTTAAGAAAACACCAGCAAGAAGAAAAACGCTGCAAAAGCACACAAAACACAACAGAAATAGGAAAAAACAAAACAGAAATAGGAAAAACGACAATGGAAGTGTTTCTGGGGAGACAATAACCCGATGGACCAGTTGCAGGAACCCAAAACATGGTAGGCGTGTTTTATCATGATTCATATAATACTCATGACAGATTTTTAGGCTAATAGTTAGGCTAACACACTTACCTCTCATCTTTTCTTTCCTCACAAAACCGATAGATCCTCCACTTCTTTTAAGTGTCTCCCAGCGCAATTCTTAGCATATTTTGGTTCCTGCAACTGGTCTCAACTGGCACAGGGGAAGGGAACCCGTCAGGTTATTGTCTCCCCAGAAACACTTCCCTTGTGCTTTTGGAAATCTGTTTTTTCCCCATTTCTGTTTTCTTTTTTCCTATTTCCGTTGTGCTTTGTGTGCTTTTGCAGCGTTTTTCTTATTGCCGGTGTTTTCTTAAGCTGCAGTCCGTTTGGCCTCTCAGGGCCACCGTAGTTTCTGCCATATTCTGACCCAAAGATCAAAATGTTGCAGCAGGAACAAGAGACTCATCAGACCAGGAAACATTTTCCTGATCTTCTATTGGTGTGCATTGTAAACTGTGGCCTCAGTTTCCTGTTCTTAGCTGATAAGAGTGGCCTCGTGTGAGATCCTCTGCTGCTGTAGTCCATCTGCTTCAAGGTTCAACATATGGTTCCTTCATAGATGCTCTTCTGCATACTGTGGTTGTAACAAGTGGTTTTATGGATTACCAGTAACTGTTGCCTTCCTATCAGCTCCAAGCAGTCTGACCATTATCCTCTGACATCAACATGGCATTTTTTTCAAGGAAAATCAGCAGGTTCTGAAATATTCAGACCAACAACTATGGCACACTCAAAGTCACTGAAATCACTTTGATGCCCAGTTTGAACTTCAGTGGGTCGTCTCGACCACATCAACATCCCTAATGCACTAAATGCTGCCATGTGATTTAAAGACTGTGTTAACAAGCAGTTGAATGAGTCTGTCTGAGCCACAACAAGCTCATTTAATGAGTGGATAATACTTATTTAATCAAGAGCCTCATTAAATTGTACAGACCACAATTTACTTGTGTACTCTTTGAAAACACAACCAAAAATGCTCGTTTATTTTAATAATAATTACACACTTTGCCCTTTTTCAAGCACAGAGTTACCAAGTGTTTCACAGTTTGGATATTTAAACATTTAAACTGTGTGGCTTTCCAAATGTACCGCTATAGCTCAAAAGTAGGGAGTGGGAATTCTTCACATGGGAAGCGTGTCTTCCTATCAGTAACGGAAGGTTTGGTGTACTTTATCGTAGTCGAGATCTTTGAGAGTAAGCAGTGCCTACTGTTGTGACATCACAATGTTATTGAATTCCTGACTGCTGAAATATGAGGCGTACATTTGTTCCATTGAATGAGTGTTTTAAAAGTTTCACTGTGCTTATAAAGCCACCAGATCTTTTTATAATAAAACAAATCCACGGAAATCTCCCTTCCTGTAAAATCAGACCTTTAAATATTTTACCTGTGAAGTTTAAAGAAAAAGTGGTTGAGACTGTTCTCCATTTTGTGATTTACTAGTCCAAAAACAGCTAGTTAAAAACATCTTTGCTAAAAAAGCAAAGATGGCATAATTTGTTGGTTCTAACTTTTTTGTTAAGATGACATTTGGTTGTGTAACTGATACCACGGTTCCTGCAGAGAGACTTTTCTTCCCTTATTCAGATTTCTCAGATTTTAAACCAACTGATTGTTTTTGGACTGTTGGTTAAAAGAAGCAGTTTCAAGACATCGCCGTGGGCTCTGCTAAATCGTGATTTTCCTTCATGTTCTATTAGATTCATTGAGAAAACATCTGGCGCATTTTTTTAGCAGATGGTCCATCGCTGCCATTTGTGGTCAGGCAAAAAGAAGCAACTGTCTGAATAAGAGCTGTAAATCAGAGCCGTGGGGCACAAACGCCCATTGAGAGGCAGACAGTTTAATGTAATGTGTGCAGCCCCAAGTGAGGATGGAGTGCTAATCCACCGACATGAAATGTGACACCGGGATGTGCGGGGTCTACAGCTGGGGCTATAAAAAAAACCTTAGTGTTAATTTGCATGAAGCCTCGGCTTAGTCGGACCTCATTAGGAAGTCAGGAGTTGTAACCGGCGAGCCATCATCACCGGCTGGCTCTGGTCTGCCTGGCTGATGGTGCTCAGCTGTGCAGCAGAAATGGCTTACACAGAGCACAGAGTCAGCAGCATCAATCAGTCAGCAACTCTTTATGGAAACAGCTTCAGTCATTTTAAGATCAAACAAAGTAAAATATTCTCTATTTAAGCTTCTCATATGCAAAAATGTGATGCTTTTCTTCATTAACTAAAAATCCTGCTTTTGAGACAAAATCTAGAAAGCAAGCTGTAAAAGACGCATTTTCTACATGTAATAAAAGAAAGAAATAATTATGCGTATTTAAGGGATGCATTACACCAAGCTGCTGCCAATCAGTGAAACCAGGCAACAGGCCCTAGACCAGACTATCTTTGCATAATTCAAACTTTAAAATAATCCCCATTCATTTTAAACTGGGCCTTGTTAGAGCTACTCACTTCATCTTCTGCCTGAAACAAGGCGTTTTAGCTCCTCTCGCTCCTCTCTTTAGGACAACTTTTTTCTGATTGGCTGCCCCTTATTGGAAACTTTCACCATGTTTAATATCTTCATCCAACACTGAAACAATATAGGAGGTGAGAGTGCTCCTCACAAAGTAAAAACTGGAAAAAAATTTGGCTGCTCCATCGACATTTGGAAGGAGTGTTGGGAAAATCCTTTTTTCTCAGTGCATCAAGCTCCATTAGCACTGGGCACAGGACCACCCTCAGTGTGTCAAATGGTAAGCCTTCAAATCGATTTTAACATTTGGGAAGTGGATGAAGGTGCAGGTAGCCAAATATGATGTGATGGTGGTCCAGGTATACATTTCAGGTCTACAGGGAAATCGTACAGCTTACAGCGTAGCGCTGGGTTTATACTCAGCTGCAGACACCACAAGGGAGTTCTTCATTCCTGTTATAGATATTTGAAATCCGACTAAGGGTGCTTACGTAGTTCGTGCATTGTAGTTTTGTGTGTCTGCAGAAATGTCTGAGTGGTTATAAAACATTAAAAAAAAATCTGATCCATCTGATGATGAAATGCACATCATCCAGACCCAGGCAGGTTCGTGGACACGGAAATGATAGCACACTTTTAAGCGTTCAGAAGTTCCAGGGAGCAAACTAAAAATAGCATCAAGTCGAGAAGCTGCCTTAACATGTCCAACAACAGAACTGTAAACATGAGATTATCCAAATTTTAATCAGAGAAGGTTTGTTGCATTTATTTTTTGATCACTCCTCATATATAAGACAGAAAATAAAGAAAAGGACACAAGAATCTCCTAAATATTCTCTTAAATATGCCTCCACCAAGGCAATGTGCAGGTTTTTGTTATTTGCACTGTTGAAAATCATTTTAATATACATAATCTTTAAGAAACATAATTGGGGCTACAATTATTTTTACTTATGCAAATTCATTCTTTTTCTCTTGATGAAACCCTTTGAAGTAGTGCTGTCAGCGTTAATCTCTTTAAAATGACGTTAACGCCATAACCGCATTAACGCAGCAAATCTCCGTTAGCGAGTTAACGCGGATCGGCCCGTGCTTCGGGCTCCACGGCGCTAACGCGTTAACAAGCTAACCGCGCTAATGCGTTGACGCCGTGCAGCCACACGTTGAATGAAACAATGAAACATTGTAACATCTGCCTTTGCAAGAACAGCTCTATATAGCATTATTGACCTTCAGATCAATCTACTGACAAAACTAAGCAGACAAAAGCCTTTTTTATCAGTATTAAAAGCCCGTCAGTAGTAATGTGTTTCAGCTTCTCCAATGCCTTCTCACTTTTAAGGAGATCAATGATTACCTTTGCATTTTTAACTTGTTCTTTAAGCAACCATAATTGTAACAATTTGCTTTTTTTAAAGCTTTTAAAGACCAAATCATGAATATATAACCATCAGAATAATCAATTAAATGAAAATGTTCTGGTGCAGCCTCGTTTCCCTGTGTAAACTTTAAAGCAGCTTAGTCTCATTCCAGACGGTGACCTTAATAAAATGCTCACATGTGAAAAGATTCAAAGTATGCTCCGCAGTCCATTTCTGCGATCATAAAAACCCGGTAATGAAAACCATTTGTTGTGGCCCCTGTAAAGGCAGGTTTCGTACGGCTGTAAATACTCCGCAGAGAGGTGCCGTCCTCTGCCAACGAGACAACGAGCTCTGCAGCCAGAGGAACGGCTGCACTTCGTCCACCGCTGCACCACATTTCCATGTGTGTCAGCAAACGCCTTTACTACAGGTCTTTGGTGACTCATTTTCACATCAAACTGCTGAACCCTGACATGCCTGGAAAAAATGTGAAGCTAGAACAAGACATGCTGCTGACGCCAGACGAGCCGATCCAGGACAAAGGCTGCTACAGTGTCCAGTTTAGAGAGCTGCAACGAGGCCACTCTAAAACAGGTGAAACCAGCTCTGGCACGAAGATTAGCGACTTATCCAGCTAAATTTGGGCTTAACTCAGGATTTATCAAGTCACCTATGTGTGCCATTCCACCACAGGAGCTTTTACGTAAAAGCTTAGAGAAATATCCACGTCTACACTCAGCCTGCTTTTTGTATTGGCGTCCATATTACAAGGCCAAAAACAGGTAACTCCTCTTACTGAGTCAAAGACCAAATATACACCAAGGTAGTTACATTAGTAAAGGTTGTTTCCCCTCAGTTTTTAACCTCAGTTTTTTTTTTTCTCTTTCCTAAAAACAGCCAAACCTTCTTACTGATTTTCCAGCAAACAAACCACAGATCAAAATGTTTTACCCCCAAAAGCTTCAGGAACTTTAGCACTCTGGTGTTTTCCACTTTAGAAGATTTTCAGCTTGTAGTTTTGGCCAAGAAGGAGAATATTCAGAGGTAACTTGGATAATCTTTATACTGATTTTGCTATTTTTAGATTAGATTTGCTTTTTCATTGTATTTTATAAAAGGAACTCTGTACTGTCATTACATATGTATTACATGTGAAAAAGGAAAACGCTGAATGGAGCTCAAAACAGATTCTCACCACAATTTCTGGACATAATCTGTGAAAACAAGAAATTTCCACAGATTGGTGGAAGTCTGACCAATGAATGATGAATTCCCATCGCATTATTCTAAATACTGAATATCTTTTACCTCTTTCTAATGAAAAATACAACACTTTGGTCAGAGCCACTGAATTTGTCTTAAGGCAGGCTCCTGACCGTGTTAAAAATGCACATAAAAGCTCTATAAAATGCAGTAATCATGTTTTATCAGCTATTTACAACATATTAGTCTGTTCCTGTTGTTTGGGTTCATCTTACATATTTCACGTCGCTCTAAGTAAGGTTTTCCTGCTGCAGTATCTATATATCCTCATGGGGATCATCATTTCAACCCCTACCATATTAAATACTCTATCTGATGCTGCAGTTGGGGATTAGCTTGTAATTAACTACTCCGCCTCATTTCAAACGGAGATAGCACTCATCCAGACGTTTGGCTCGGTGAAGGCTGATAACCCAAAGAAGAGCCGGAGTGCGAAAAAACCAAACAGCAACACCAGAGAAAAGATGGAGCGCAAGATGGACATTTTCTGCAAATTTGGCCACATCTGCTTGCCAGCCGCAGCAGCTCAAACTCAACCAGGATTCAGCCTTAGTAATCATCATCATCATCATCATCATCCACATCCTTTTCCCAAGTTCGGGCCAAGAAGAAGACCTATTTATGGTACAGACTATATGGAGGGTTACATATGGAGGGAGAGCTTTGTTTGAGCTCCAAAGGGGGAAAAAAAAGTGCTCTATATCTCTCTGACAAACAAGCTCGATGGGAAGATGTTTTTAAAGCTGTACGACTGGAGCTGATGGGCGAGGTTTTTGAAACAGGAAGCTCATGAGATTCTGAAAACACTGAAGCTGCAGAAGCGGCTCGCTAAGCACCTTGTGGGAGGCGAGCGGAGGGAAGGGGGAGAGGGATTGAAGGAGTAAGGTGGGGGTGCATAAATCTCCTCAATAACAACTTATTTTAAGACAAATGAAAATAAACTGCAGCAGTGCACAAAGACACACTGTTCAAGGCAGGCTGAATTAAAAAGAAAATCTCCCTCTGTCGCTATTCTTTAACCACAGAGTCATCACGGGTCACGACTCCAAGCGTAAATCTGAGAGAGGAATCTTACAAGATTGTTCCTCCGTCCAAAACTAAACAAAATGTGGCCATTTAATCCTCTTTTTTTTGGCAAGGCAGGACGTGGTGGGGACCCGGTTAGCTCGCGAACTGATTAAAACTTCATTCCAAGCCATATTTTCTCTGGCCGGACGGATGAATCGAATGTTTGTTACAGCTGCGGCGGCTAAAGTGGTGTTTTGCCAGCTTCGATGTTTGCACGACCGCAGATTCCTCTGTAGGGTGGCCTCTGCATTTGGTGGGAGCTCTATTAGCATTCCTCGAGCACGTTCAATCATGCATATTTTAGAGGCCACATTTGACACAGCAGGCTCCGGTGCAGTTTGCGCGAAGATGGAGAACACGAGGTCAGGGCCTCAGGCTGGCTGCTTGTGACTCATTTGGCTGATATTCCCTGTGATGTGCACACAAATAATCAGAATAAGCTTTGTGTTGGGGTGGCGGGGGTTCAGGGGGGAGTAAACAAAGGGCTGTGGGGGAAACAATGCAGGCGGAGATAACTCCTTTGATGTGAGTATTTGCGCTGTGAGCGTGGAAACAGTTGGGATGAGGATGATGATGCCTTGCAGAGCTCCCCGTCAGTCCCGCCTCCTGCTGTGAGCTCCGTCTTACTGCGCCGACTCTGTGGGGCAGCTGATGAATATTTGCTATGCTAATGCAGGAGTGCCTTTGGTGTATAACCATGGTAACCACACTACCTGCATGCATCAGACAGTGGGGTGATAAATGGCTGAACTGATAGCTGATAAGGAGCAAGGCCCAGCCCCAGCCCAGCCTGTCTTCAAAGCACGAAGAGGAGGTGGGGGGGGATACCGAGGAGATAGGACGACTGCGGGAGGCTCTGACCTGTCTGCAAACCCCTACCAGACTTCAAATCGATTAAATTATTGTCCCGTTGCTCTTTCCTCCCACTTAAAGCTGCGAACAACCACCTAATAAACTGATATTTCACAGCCTGACTGACCTTGAATGTCTGAAAGGTCTGTTGAACCACATGTTATCTACCAAAGTCATGTCAGCTCTGAGGCGCTGAAAGGATTAGTTTGTTAACGCTCAAGCAACCGAGATATTTTAGTGACTTTTAGAAGAAAAAAAAAAAATCACAGTATGGTCACTTATGACAATTTAATGGCTGCACTGCTGTTCATCATGTTATTCCATTTCCACTACCCGTGGCAGATATTCAGAATTATAGTTATTAATGGTTTTAAATCTTTTTTTAATGCAAAATCTTCATCATTTGAGTTGTTTTCATTATCGGTTTGGTCATTAAGTAACTGCCTCAAGGCTTTTGAGGCAGTAAATCTCGCTGCTCTAGTTCTGTTAGCTATAAAACATGATAATGCAGTGATCCACACGTTTCTGTGTCACACCTTCTTGCATCTGTTTCTCAGATTTATAGGACACATATTATTTAATAATGCAATTTGCCCCAATCTCTTCCACAATCTAAGTCTAACTTTTCAGTCTTCTTTAACAAAACCTCATTTTTATTTACTTTGTTTTACAATCAGTGTAAGTCTCACAGTATAAGACCGTCACTATGCACCCGGGATGCTTTTACTTTAACCGTGTTGTTTATTTATTGCGGGCTGTTTTTTTTTCATGCTTTATCCCACTGCTGTAACGCAACATTGATCTCACAAGCGAAATTAAAGAGTCTATCTATTAGAAAAGTAGAATAAAATGCACAACTCAATCTGTAAGGATGCAGAATCTCATACACACACACACACACACACCTTCATACACCAAGTGACTTTTTGCACAATACTCAGTCTTTTGCACATTTCTATTGCACTGTTGTGTCTGCACTGTATTGTGCCTGTATCGTTCTGTTCTGTCTTTGTGTTGTTTTTTTGCCATTTTTGCACATTGCACTTTATGTAGTCCTGTGTTGATCGTCTGTTATATGTCATATGTAGCATAGGTCTTGCAGGAACGTTGTCTCGTTTCACTGTGTTCTGCACCACTGCACATGGCTGGAATGACAATAAAGCCACTTGACTTGATTGGCAGAAACTGTGCATTTTTCTGCCCCCTTGATCAACAAAAATATTTTATATACTTAAGTAAATGGGATCCCAACTAGAAATAGTATTTTAAAGAATGACTTCATTAAGATTCTCGTGATTTTCCAGCAGTTGGCTCTAAATATAATCACACTAGCATGTATAAATACACAGCTGGGGTCACTCAGTCACTTGAAGGTTTGTACTGCAGATTAGCCAATCAGGAACTGTGTTGCTGTATCCTGTATCAGACACAGGAAATCTTTTATACTTCGTGCAATCATTTTGTACGACACGACACATCTGTCGAGCAGAGGATCTGCTGTAAACTCAGCCCGGCTCTGTTTAGCACACGTTGTGTCTAACATTGAATCCATTTTTAGTTGCATTTTCTCTCGTTTCACTTGTTTAACTTTATAGATTAGTAGTGATCGCCAAATTCGGACAGTCCTGACAAACAACGATCAAAATATTTTCTGCGACCCAACAAACTTTAATACTATCTCCGATTATCGCACAAGCTGAAGATTTCCGATGACTCATTCACTGATTTAGCTGATATTTCTTCTCCATTAACAGCTTTACTTCCTCTACCCGATGGCCACTCACTACATTTGTAAGACAACCTCTGAATAACAAATAAGTCAGAAGATGAAGAATTATGTCTAACTGTTCTCTGTCTTTTAAAAAGAGCTTATTTTTCTTTGTTTATTGTAAACTACTCCTAAAGCTGACCTGCAGTTCCTCCTTGCCTCACCAAGTTAGATCCTATTATAGTTTTTTGTATTATTAGTTATGTTATTCAGCCAAAATGTATACAAAAACAAACAAACAGTCTGGTTCGAGTGTCCCACATTTCTTTGTTTGTGGTTTACTCGCGTTTGGTGATGTCACTTTTAACCTTGAAAATCGGAAGGAACATTTTTCCTCAACTTTTTTCTCCAACATTTTAAACACCAGAAAAAAAGCATTACCTTCTCAGGATCCAGTACTGTCATTTTGTCAGTAGCTGAGGTGACCAGGAGGAATGTTCAACCAGGAGGAGACTCTGAGGCAGACCCAGGACACCCCGGGGACTTAATTTCTCCATCTCAGCTAGTTTGGGAATGTCTCTGTATCCTCTGGGGGGCTACAGGGGGTGGCTGGGGAAAGTGAGGTCTCGGCTGCTGCGACCCAGATAAGGCACAAAAGAAAATAAATGGATGGGGGCCTTTTGGAGTGAGTCCCTTGATACCAAGATATATCGGTCCTCTTTTAAAGAGCATCAAAGTTTGCATTCTGTGGTCGAAGGCTGGATGGGTGGTGGTGGTGGTGGAGTCAATTTGTTAGCCTGCAGATGACAGTTTTTATCCCAGCAGGGACTTTGTTGTGGTTTGTTTTCACTCACTTCCTCCTTTTACTTTCACTCGCTGCTTTGTCAAGACAAACACAGATTGTGTTTTGGGTTCAAATAGACACTTTCACAACATTAATGTTACATATAGGAATGAGTCATGTCCAGTGATTTTAAATGTAACGCCAAGCGGTCCTTTACAAGCTATGTGCTGAGTAGGAAGTGACATCTGATGCTTGTTTTATGATTGAGCAGGGTTAGCGTGAAAGCAGTCTGTGGGCAGTCAGGGACTGGCCGTCTACCTGCAGACAGCGGCTATTGTTAGATTGGGACAGAGTCACAAATATGCGGTACCACCGGTCTGTGGGCTACTCCCGCTTGTAGCCCACAGACCGGTTGTGTCACATGTTGGTCTGTCAGTCAGCCGTGGAGAAGAGCAAAGTTATCAGATACAAAGATCTGAAGTGAAACAGGGTGTTAAAAACAATTTAGTGTCGGCAGACGCTGTCTGTTCTTTTCATGCTTAATGTTTTTGTCACACTTGTCCCATTCCTGGTGAACGCGGCTGTCACACCCTTCCCTGTTTTGGTCCACTCGTCAACCGGTCGGCATTCGAGGGGCGTATACTTAATCCATGTCCAGCGACATGCCGTTGGGATTTTGGAGGACTGCATGGAAACTCATTTGCGGTGGGTGAAAATCCCTCTCAGTTTGCTGTGCAGACGGACACATTTGTGGGGCGATAAATTACGCTTAAGCCGTGCCATAACCCCGAACACCAAAGGACACCGTGTGTGTGCATCTGCAAGACTCCATTAGTTTTGACAAAACAGCAGTATTTGACATTGGCTAAAAATAAAAAGGTCATATAATTAATCATTCTTGGTGGCTTTACTGCTTGTGCTGAACTTTGAAATCATGAGTAATATTTCTCTTTATAAATGATCCTTTAATCTCTTGACTACTTTTTGAATTATGAATTGGTAACAGTTTCCCTGGTCTGCTGTGTTTTTACAGGGATTTTTAACCGTAGCTCAGTTGCCATAAGGCAGTGGCCTGCCATCAGAAACACACTGGCTTGCAGCGACCTGCCCAAAGAACACTTTAGAGCAACGGTCCCCAACCTTTTTTGCCTCACGGACCGGTTTATGCCCGACAATATTTTCACGGACCGGCCTTTAAGGTGTCGCGGATAAATACAACAAAATAAAACTAGTACCCGTACCGAAAAAAAGAAGATTTATTCATAACACACGTGAAAAGACCCAGGAAAACCGAGTTAACGATAAAAAAGATAACAAAATAATGCTGAAAACCGATAAAAACCCTGAAAACCATACATTTCACACCTGAGCCTCAACTCTCGCGGCCCGGTACCAAACGTCTCACGGACCGGTACCGGTCCGAGCCCCGGGGGTTGGGGACCGCTGCTTTAGAGGACAACCTGCTGCCACCAGAGCCACAAACTCCTTCAAGAGGACGTCTTCAAATGTTTGTCTGACAAATATTTAATTTAGCCTTAATTGAAAATACAAAAAAGCACCAGGTCTTCACACCAATGAAACCACTTAAAGCTATTAATAAACAACAAGAAATCCAGACACAGTTACCATTGTCAAACCAGAAAGTTCAGTTCCCTCCAAAAATCACAGTGCCCAGTCTCAAATGATAAACTTTGTTCTTCAAACTAAATCTGTAGTTTTCTGGTTTCTGTTCCTATTTTTTTTTTTACAATATGAAATCTTTTGATGAATCATATCTGAGCAGGTTTTAGTTGCGAGACGGTAAAAAGTCCATGTGGAGAGCGAAGGAGGGTCTGAATGTGACAAAAGTGCAGTTTGAAACAATCTAATGTCTGACAGGCTTCTTTAATTTATCTGCTTCAGTAAACAATGACTAGAGGATGGAAGGCCTAAAAAAATAAGGCAGTCAGTTACAGTTAGATTAACGTGTCACCCTTAACTGCAGCATCAGCTAAAAACTTTGGCACTCTTTTGGATTCAGAAACGCATCAGGCAGTGGCTCAAATGTAGAATTCAGAGACAAATGGGTGCCAACATGGTGGTTGCCTCCATTTTTATATGCTCTTACCCCCAGAGGCTAAGCTGATGGGTTGCCAGATTATCAAAGTAGCTGCTGATGAATTTTCTGCAATAATTAACATTTTATTAGTCACTTACAGTTTGCAGTAAAAAAAAAAAAATCCACATTTTACTCCCTTTCTTGTTGCTTTACTCATTTATCAAAATTGTTGCCGATTAATTTTCTGTCCATAAACGAACAGTTTGGGTCGCCTAATCGTTTCATCTCAGCTCTGTTTCCCAGCGGATTGCGACCGCTAATAAAGTTTTTAATAACTGAAACCAGTTACTAGAACCAGCAGCCAAATTAAACACTTACTCCATGCCACGTTTCCCCCTCTGCAATAAAGCCTGAACAACGTATGTGGCGTCTGCGCGAGGCCGGCTGCAACAAGCTGTGGCACACAAAGGCGTGCAGAACATCTGTGGACAATTAGAGGCGAACAGAGCGGGCGAGCACTTATACTGCCCATTACACTTGAATAAGTCACTGGCTTGGCTTCTCATGATGTAATGCGGCTATCTCAAAGTTGCATCGGGATGGAGCGCTCGCAAAACTTCAATCGAGCTCAAACACAGGCACACAAACCGTAAATGTGATCTTGCGAGCGCAGAGTGGAACCACATTTCTCCGCACAGCAGCCCCATAATACTCTCATGCTCTGAGGTCATTTTATCAGGAAGAACCGCTCGGTGCGCTGCATGTCCCTCACCAAATATTGTTCCAAATGTGACACATTCAGGTCTTGTTCTGAAATCCTCCCAGCCTCGTGTTTAAATTCTTCCAGTTACGTGACTCAAGCAAACACATGCCAGTAATTCCACCCAGTTAGCAAAGGTAGACTTCACATTTACGGCTCTGCACGCTTCGCTGCTGTGGTGTGATATAAATCCATCTTCCACACAAACAGAGAGGTGGTTTGCTCACTGTTGTGCAGATGTTTTCCCAAACATCTGCTGAAGTTTCTCTGAGCTCACTTTAAATCTGTACTTAAGATCCTGTGATCCTGCAAGTAGGCCTTTTTGGCATCGCCAGGCAATTATGGTGCAATCTTCAAATTAAAGCAGCAAGAATAGACTTTGCTTGAAAGCAGGAGGCATGATGTATCCTGCAGTTACATTTTTATGATAAATATGTGTATATTTATTGATTTTTAAAGATTTACTTACTATAATGAGACTTATGTTTAGCACCTAAGCTAAACAAATGGAAAATCCATACTGGGAGTTCTCTAAGGGTGCTTCAGATGACACAGTGATGACCTGAAACTACAGAAATCTAATACTGTGTTGTAGGGATGGTCGTGATTTTTCAAATATTTGACTATTTATTAAATAATAATAATAACAAAAAGAAAACAATTGGTTACTGACTGTTGCTTTCTGTTGTAATTAACAGAGTCTGTAAGTAGCTAATGGGCTTGTACAGTCAGTGGGGGCAGTAATGGACCTCGATGTCAAACCATTAAACATTTGAAGGTGCAGAGAGATTAGATGCTACTCTACAAATCTGTAAAGTCAAAGACGACCGCTGTCAGAAAGTTCTGAAAAACAAACATAAATGTGATCCAGTGTAAAGTTCACCAGGTAAAACCTGCAAACAAACATTATTCCCGTAGTCAAACCTACAAAAAAACGCTCCTTAGACATCCAGATGTTCATGCTGTTCTCATGTACAGTAGAGGTCCAATCAGAACGCCAACCTCAACCATGAAATGCTGATCTGATTATTCCAGTGAATTAATAAAATGCATGTAACAACATCTCACTGACAACTAATTGTGTTAATAAATGGTGGTGAACTCTTTTCCACATACAGCATTACCAAAGCTTTTATTTTGGAAATATTTTTCAAACAAGACTAGACGTCAATCACAGCTATGTGCTGTCATACGAGAGGGACTCTATTGAAATGTACCGAATATGAAAAAATGTCTTTGCTTGTAATGCCTTCGGTCCATTGAGGGACCGGGGACCTCTGGGAGTCTTCTCTGGTGCCTGGCATGGCGACGCTGGCAGAGGACTCTTTGCATCATGGTTTGGGCTTGTCTCATCCTGCAGATACTTGATTCGATTGTTATCTAGAGAATTTGGAGGCTTCGGGTTCTTTGTTGTGTTCCTTGAGGCGTTTCTGTCTTTTCTGTTGGTCTTGGCAAGCTTCTGCAGGTGTGGTTGGTTTGCCAAAGCTTACAGTACATGGCTAGTAGACGTTGATAGATTGTACATGAAAGATGGATGTTTTAAATCCGTATTCCTCGTGATGACCTGCAGGGGGCCACTGTTCTGGTTGCAAAAACATGTCTATGAGAAAATGAGCCCTTCTGCTGCCTTCTATGACCTCAGTAAACACTTTCCTGATGAATTTCATGAAGTCTGTTCCACATTAGAGTCAGAAAGGACTCGAATGTGATGTTATATGTTATGACATGATAATACTTATAAGCACGCGGAGTTCCACTCCACCCTTTGCTTGTCACTTTCGATTTCAAAATATCGATACGGTGACAGTCAAAATGCTCAAGTCAAGGTTTCAAGATGGAGCTTCACTAAGCAATGGTTGACGTCACCGTGGCAACATACAGTTTATGTACAAGTCAAAGTAACCTTTCAATTAATGAAAGATTTCCCAGCACCGCACTGCAGATGTTCTAAAGTTCACAAAGAGCTCTTAGAAATACATCTTTAAAGTATCAAAAGGTTTAACTGAGTGACCTCAAATCCTTGTCTCAAACAATTTTTCTGGGAACTAATCAGTCACTGTGTTTAAAATATGATGTAATGGTTTCTAGGTCCTTTGTGCCATGCGGTCAGAGCGGATTTCTTACATGATATATGGTGTTTGTCTGCAACTGCCAAAAACAACAAACTACATCATTACAAAAGCAGACAATCTGGACGAGGAACCGAGCGTACGTCATTTCTTCTCAAAGCAAAAATCAGGTAAAAGCAGCCTGCAAACACTAAAAGATTCATCGAGCGTTTCATTGCAGATCTTCAGTGAAACTTTAATATTTTACAGCCTGAATTCCAGCCATCTTTGCAAGCCTATAATTCAGCAGGGTTCAAACAATGCTTGCGTCCTCATTTCTTCTGACCTAAAGCTTGGTCCTTCTTCAGAAAACGATGAGACAAAGGAAACAGCATGAGTGTATATCTGGCCTTGAACCAACAGGCACAGATCATTAAAATGGATGTTTTTCCTCCAACAATGAGGACTCTTTAATAGCTACACAGCAATTTCTAAGATGTTTTAACTCTCGTGTAATCGCAGAACGGCCCTACAACTTGTTAAGATTGCTGGCACATGTTTTATAACCTATAAAATTCCCCACAAGGTGAAAACAAACAAGAAACAATCCACCCCATTCAGAAAATGTGGAAGGTATCACAGTTAGTAAAACGCAGCTTTGTTAACATGAACCAGCAGATGGTGATAAGTTGTTGTTGTGCTGGGTGACATGGATGCATGCAATCTGTTGCTTTCACTGACGAGTTGAACTATCAGAACTTAAACAAGAGAAAAACATTATGAAAACATATTTTAATAACCAGCAGAGAAAAGGTCCAAAATTCTCCAGTTTGTGCTTTACTTTGTCTTTTGTGATTGCAACTGAAAATCTGATGTGAATAATTCAATGACATCACATCAGGCTTTAGGAAATCTTAATAAGAATCACAAAAATAAATCAAGAAATCACTGCATGTCTGTTTGTTTTCCACGAATCTCAATAATAAAGACTTTTCTGGTCTTAGTCGCTAGTTTCTAGTCTTAAGGAACAACATGATGTTCATATTGTAAATTATGGTTCGCATTATAGCCAAAAAAAAACTAAAAGTAGCCCCGATGTAAGTATCACGTCTAGTTCCATAAAGCTAAAACAGTGACAGCCAAAACTCGAAGCTTCACCGATACATCCGATAAAGTCCAGGTGTCCCACTGGGGCATCATCCACTGATTTCATATTAGCTGCATTCACATATCTGCCAACTATTGATAAAATACCAGAATTTCACTCACCTAAACCAAATCACAAACTTCTTGGATGTTTTGCATCACAATGAGCTCCAATGACTGTGAGCACAAACCTAGCAGACACCAGTCATCTCCCAGCAGCCACGCCCCAGACTCCAGTATCCATACAGGTAAGTTAAAAAACACTTCACCCCATAGTGTTGCTATGAAGTGCGAAAAACTGTCCAGAGAGACTAACTTTATTTCTTCTATAAGGTTTTAACATGAGAGCATTTTTGGGAGGCAGCTTCAAATGGTGATTTCAGGAACTGCAGTCATTGGCACTCCACAAGTTGCCGTTAGAGTGGCAACAACCTTGTGAAGAGGGAGGAAGTTGTACTGACCAGCTGGTTGCACAGAGGCCACCTGGTGGCTTTGTAGACAACATTTCGACAGATGGAGACACTTGTGATTTTTGCTGATTTGTCACAGTTAATTGATGTACTATCACTAAAAGACTGCATGCAATTGAAACTTGTCCCCATTCTATCCAAAAAATGAGCTTTATTGATGATGGCGACTGACTGCGAGGGGTCGCAGACCTGGTCCCCATCTTTGGAGCAACCATTTCAAAGGCAGCAAGATCGTGCCGCGGTCTCTAACCACTGTTATCCCTACTGTAACTGTAGTATAGATTACACGGAAGCTACGTCCAGCTTTAACAGTCTGAGTTAATAAATGAGCCTTGAGTGACAGTGACAGCTACTGTTGCTAGTTATACGTCATTTTCTAATATTTTCTAAATAAAACTGCTGTAATGAAAATAAACCCTGCACTGGTTTAATGCCATGTTGATGAAAATCAGTTTGTTGACAGTTGGATTATGAAAGCCAACAAGGGCACTGATATTTTCCAGATGACTAGATTAGGTTTCTTTTTAAAAGTTGTAAACAAACAAAGAAACAAAGACAAAAAGCGTCACCGTTCTATGGCCTGACAAGGCCTGACCAGCCGTCCTACAAAATTATCAAAACAAAGTTTTCACCAAATCTGCAAAATCAAATGCAGATTCATGAAGGTTCCCTTCAACGTCTGCTTTGTGAATGTCATGTATAATTCAGAAAGCAGCAGGCAAACATCAAACGTCAGAAGATCTGATGAAAATATGGCATTTCTGTTTGTTTCATGTGTTAATTAGAGAAAGGTTATCCACCCCTGCCTGACTTTTCATATCTTCATCAGTTTATGACCTGCTTGGTTGCATTTTCTTTTTATCAGCACAACTACCAACTATTGCAATGTTTAGCCTGTTTTAAATGCACTTATTGTGAAAATGATCACTTTTAATTCCTCAAAACATTTTCAGACTTCTCCTAGACAAGCAGATCTGCGAGGATTAGTTGACTGATCACAATCACTGAAATGTGGGGATTGTCTTTTTTCCCCCTGGTGTAAAATGAATGATTTAATTATTTTTTAATTAGACACAGCGAGTCCTGAACTTTGGGTGAGTGTTTAAAATGATAAAATGATCCGTAGAACACAAAAATATCTCCCTATTAAAGACTGACTGCTTGGCATTGCGCATCCTGTTGTTAAGCTGGACTCTGGTGGTTTTCCAAACTCATCATATTCATACATGCACACATATCAATTCAGACTGGAGGTCAGCGCAGACCAGCTAAAGTTAAATTCCTCTAGTCTGCACGGTGAAAGTCACATTTTTAGAGGAACTGGAGCTCAATTCGGCTGGTAAAATAATCAAACCAACACCTCTCCTCCTTAAAAATGATCTGAACTTCACATGATATAAAACAGGGTGGCTCATCCCTCCTCGCATCCACGCTGCAGACACATTAATTCATTCACGAACATCGCTGTGAGGCTGTTTTATTCTTGATTTAAACCCTCTGGTTTGTGCAGCGTCAGTCTCCACTCAGCCTGGATCTCTGACAAAGCCCGCACTAATGAAGCGCAGTTTATTCCCATCATAAACTGCCTTTTCTCTGCATCGCTGCGAGATGACAAATGAAAAACGAGCCGCACTTACAGGACTCGGATGACAGTTCCTTTTCCATGTTCCCTTTTCAGGTTTTCGAGGCTCAAACGGCGACAGGGTGTATTTCAGCTCCCGCGTAACGCAGCTGAACCAAACCGGATCTGAGCTTGGAAAAGCCTCCTGGTTTTTCCTTCTTTTTTTGGCCCCTTTTCTTGGGGACAGGCCCTCCAAACCCAAACCCTGCGCCGAAATGGGTCCCCTCCGCCACGGGTAAGCGCGCTGTTACGCCCTTGCGTTTCTCCCACAAACGGAGAAAACGCAGGAAAAACGCCGCAGCGTTTAAGGCTGAAGCAGCCCGCAGCAGCAAATCAACATTTTCAGCTGTGAATCGGCGCAGCCTTTACATTCCCGGTGATGTTAAAACAATGAAGCGCATGCAAACGGATCAGTGTCGGTATTCCTGCGAATCCATCGGCAGCCGAGCATTTCAGCACATGAAACGGCGTTTTTCCGTTTTTTAAAAACTCACCTCATTTGGATGGAAACTGCCGCTGTGTTGCCATGTCCGGTAAAGATAAAAATATACTATTTTTTCTTCTTTTCTTTAAAATCTCTACCTTGTGCTCATTTTTGCGGCGGTGTCCTGCTCCCCCCGCAGCGGCCGCTCTCCTCCTCTGCCTCGCCGTTTAAGTGTTTGGGTTGGAGGAAAAGTGATGTCATTGTATGAAATTTCATTACCCGCCCCACTTTTTTTTTTTTTTTCTTTCGGAGGCTGTCCCACGTTGCCAAACATAACTTCACCATATACTTAAAAAAATCTGCCCCGTATGTGTGGTTTGCTGTGCCTTAAAATACTCCTGCAGGCACCACCAATATGGACACGACCAAGAAATCCATCAGAAAATAATTTATTTGTGGTTGAAAGGGTGACATTTTTAAAGTTAACACACAAACAGCTGAAAACCTGATACAGCACTCAGGCTTTAAGGCATTTAACCCTAACAACTAGAAATAATACAACCGCATGACAAACAGAGGTAGGATGAGTGTATGGAGCTAAAACTGGACTAGAGGCCTCAAACAGCTATTTTTCTGAAGGTGACCTCAGGCTTAAGTGCAAATCTGGACTCGTCTATGTGGAACTGAAACGTGCTCGAACACTTTACAATACAGCCTGCGTTTACTGGTGTTTGAATGGAGGTACAGAGGAAAAGAACAGCTGGAGAATAAACAAACACGGGTGTGAAATGAAGACTCCAGCTCCAAATTTTCCTCATGTACACTTGACAAACATGCACTAAACTGCACCGAATCTTTAGTACTAACAGAGGGAGTAAATCACAAAATCCTTCCAAAGGTTCCTGTTATCCAAAGCCAGATGAAGGTTTCTTAACAATGTGTGAAAGCACAAACTACATCTGTTAAAGGTTTGTTGTTGATCATAAGCATAAAACAAGTTTTATAACCATATATTGTCTTTATTGATTTAAGGTTCCCTTTTCTCCCGCAGTAACAGCTGAAGCTATAAACTGCTTTACTGCAGGAATCATTTTTAAATTTCAGCAGTGAAGCATTTGCAGATCAGCACACGTGTCTTGTACTTTTTATTTATTTGTAACTACAACCAATGAAAATGTGGGAGATAAATGTGGGTGATGAAAAGGTTTGCTGTCCCACATAAAATGAGACGACTGGTCGTCCCCGAACTCGCTCAAACCAACTGAAACGCAAAACCACCTTAGCAGACATAATAAAAATTACATCAAGTATTTCTGTAAATACTGGCTACTAGGGCATATGCAACAACAGAATGTGTTAAAGTGTAATAATGGGAGAAAGTTTCCAGTTGCTTTAAAGTTTTATGGAAATGTGTTTTCTGCTGCAGTGGTGGAAAACATGCCGATCAGAAACAAAGTTACCTAAAACCCCATTTCTTTCCTCATCTTTATTTCAAACCAGGCAGTAAGAGCAGAAACAGTGAGGCACATCACAATGATGTTTATAACTGAAACTGCACAGTGTAACATTTTACCCTAAACTTCAGTTTTCTCCCTGCATTCCTCTAACATGTCCAGCTGACATTTATGATCCAAACGCTTCCCTCTCAGCTGACCTTTCCCTGCACCTTCACACGACTCACCTGAAACGGCCTCACACTGGGCGACGTCTCATCTCATGCTGGATTTTCTATAGTATGAAACCAGGAGTCTAGTTCCCCACATGAAGTACAATATGCTGAAAGGTTATTATGGAATTTCTGCCCATTGATCCCAAAAACATGTCGCCTACTCCAGCTTTCAGCCTCAGTAGGAGCCTCTGAGTACTTTAGTACCTAATTGTGGGCTGTATTATAAACGAGTAGCAGTGACAGTTCTTTGAAATGCTGGTTCATCTGGGAGCGTCGGCTGCAGCAGAGTCGATGTCTTGGAGCAAATTGTCGGTCGTGTCTTCCTCACCTCCGACTGCCTCTGACACCACCTGAGTGGAAGAACAAAGATAAAGCACATTTACTGCTAGTTCAGATCATGTGTTTGTGTAAAGGCCGACAACACAGTACAAAAGCTTCTTTTCAAAGGGTTCAGTGATTCTCTTAATCCCACTGAACATCTCACTTCATATTTTCTTTACACCACAGCTCTCAAAGTTTTGAGGACAGAGTGCAAAATCTAGAGCAACAGAGAGCACAGAGAAGAAATACAACATCAAATAAAAAAACCAAAAACTAATAATTAATTAAAACTGAAATTAAAATTTAAGTGTTAGAAAAAAGGTTTTAGTTAAGAGGATTTAATTTAGTCCAGCTGAAAGTGCATTTGTGTTGATGGAAAATCTCATTGCCTCCACCGTATGCAGATAAGTTGAGCTTAGGCACGTAGTGACTGCACAAAGGCTTATTTTGTAGCAGGAGAAACCCAGCTGCAGGTAAAGCCTGTAATGAGTCTGTTCCAAGGACTGGAATTGTTTTGCCTCTATATAGTTTATTCTTTAGTGAGATGGCAGCTGTAATTCTTGAATACATTTGCTCTCGGGAAACGTTAGAGGGTACTACTGAAACTGGAAAATTTGCTATTGGTGTTGTCCTGGACTGCTGCATCTTAGTATGTATAGTAAATGTTATGGTCTGTGGGCCACGTTGTGAACCACAGCTTTACAGACTGAATGTGACCAGCAGAGGTCTAATGGTCCCTGCAGACCAACATGTACATGTTGTGGCAGTCTATAGCCACTTGGGGGCAGTCACAAATATGTTTGTTTACTGCATGTTTGTTTATACGAAGTTTATTTTTTGTGGTGAATGCCCCCCCCTTTTCTTAACTGAGGCAAGATTTTAAGGATATATTTTTATTTTTTTAAGACTTTCTCTCTCTCTCTCTCTCTCTTTTGAAGAGAATGCAGCTATGACACAACACATGCCCAAGAATACACCTGTAATCATGATTATTTGTTATTTGTATCCTTTGTATTTGTTCAAAGGTGTTCATAAATTAAGTCAAATCATGTCAATTAATAAAAATCTTAGCACAAGAACAGCGTTTTCCTTCAACACTGTTCACTCATATAAAGACGATGGACATAAAACAGGTTATTTTAATAAAGGAGACTGCATCCTCAATAAAAGCTCCTAAAGGTACGTCTGAGATAGAGAACAAATAAATAAATTAATTAATAACATAAAATCAACCCTAACCTTTTTGAGTTTCATTCTTTTTTCCTGTGATCAACCTGAAAATGTTTTCAACACAGTACAGTTTGAATTGAGTGCATCAATGTTACCTGCCACAATAAGATATTCACGACGACAAAACCCCTGATTGAGAGTTAACCTGGTTGTTCATGATGGCGTCCACATCTCTCTCTGAGAGTTCCTGCCCTGAGGTGTCAAGGTCCTGGTCTGGGTCCTCGCCAGTCAGGATGTCCATCGGGGCCTCAGCTATGGCTCTGATGGTTTGGTCCTCCAGGGCCAGGGCTGTGTCAAACTGCAGAGGGGACGGAGGACCCTGCATACCGTCCCCTTCCACATCCAGGTCCTGCAAAACAGAGATGCCCAAAATCTTAACACCAACATTGCTATTGGACCCATCTTTGATGGTATATTTATAGAAATCCCTCCCTCCTTGTTTTTTTTTTTTTTTAAGCTTGGCTTCATAGCCATTTGTTTCATTTGACTCAACCTGAGATCAATCTTAATGGATCTGAAAACAGAAGGATAACATAGAAGCTTATATGTCCCATTATATGCAGACAAACAGTGCCTATGTTGGTAGTAACCCACAAACGGCCCATTCTAAGTGAGGAAAAAGCCTGATTGGGCAAACCGTACCAACATTTGGTCCGTAAGGCTGCATTTAAGATGCTGCTTTACTGAATCATTGTAACCTGCTGCACATGCAACAGTCTGTCCACTTGCAGCCTCTGCCCCACTTGAGCCAGACTCCCTCTCCTTTAAAATCCAGAATATATAATTAAATATAATTAATATTTGAAATGTATATTTCAGGCTGAAGTAGTTTTATAAGAGTCATTAAAGTGGAAGAAATATTCCTATGTAATATTTTTACAGTATTTTTTTGGAGGGGTGATTTTTTTTGTCATTAGGGTAAAATGTGTCAGGATTTTTAAGGATCTACCATAAAGCAACTTACTTCTCAGCTTTAAAAAAATTTTTTTTTAAATTATTAAACAGATATTGTCCCATTGATAATTTGTGGGCTAGCAAGGTGACACAGTGGTTAGCACTTTGTCCTGAGTTAAATTCCAATATCAGGCCAGGGAGGTGTCTGTGTGGAGTTTGCATGTTCTCCCCGTGTTTGCGCGTGTTCCCTTTGGATTCCTCCCACAGCTCAAAGACATGCAGTTAGTGGGGTGATTCTTAATTGCCCATAGATACAGACAACCATTTGCTTATGTGGTAGCCCTGCAACAGACAGGTGACCTGTCCAGGATGTACCCTGCCTCTTGCCAAAATTTTAATTTTTTTGAGTGATCACACTTGTCAATTTGCACGTCATCAGTGACATTGTCACACAATTACATCCTTTTACGCTTGCCATTACGGGGTTACCAAACCCTGCAACATTCCCCAGAAAGATCAGTCGGCACTCAGAGAAGAGTACAGGTGTCATCACACAGACATGATAAAGAAAACATAATTGGGTAACTTCAATTGTTAAAATAACTCGCTCAAGTAAAAGCCTTTCGTCTGCTGCAATTTGTAACTTTCTGTAGCTTTTGTTGTTTGTACTTTTCTGCTCAGTAACGCATTTAAAATAATTGTGAAGACCACCAACCTCAGGAAACAGGAAACCGAAAAATACTCTACTCCAGGACACATAGTACAAAAAACGGAGGCCATGGTCAGCCATACTACAGCACCATGACTCGGCACACTATCCCCTGCTGTGGTGGAAACTTTACTACAGCTTGTGGAAAAACTCATTCAGACTGATACTCAGCTTTCACAAGAGGAATTATGTGGAACATGATATGTGTACTAGAGAGAAGAGGTTGGTAGGTGACTGTCATTTCTACGTACATCACTGAACTCGAGAGGGAGGTTCTCTGTGGGCTGAAGCTCTGCCGCACTCAGGTACATGTCTTTGCTCATAGGGGTGAACTCCTCCTGTGGCGGAGCCTCCTGCTCGGGCTGGTACATGGGCGGAGGCAGGGTGAGGTGCAGCGGGCAGCGGGGGTCGTCTGACTGACCCATGTGCACAGTACGATCACATGGAACATCTTTTAACCCTGGACACATTTTAAAAAGGACCTGGTTGCTGTCCTGGTAGATATCTGAGCATGTGGCTGTCAAGGTAAATTAGATGATCAAAAGGAGAAAAAAAAAAAAAAGATAAGAAAAGAGAGAGAATACCAAAAAACTAATTAAAGGGGAAGAGTTGCAGAGAATTAATGCCAAGCTGCACTGATGCTTTTCTGGAGGCCCTCTGTTGTTCAACACTTGCACCCATTTCTAATTGGCTTTCAAATGTCACCCATCAGCATCCAGCATCTACAGTCGGCCCATTTTCATTCTCTGACACCATTTCATTGAAAGTATATGGCAGTGAGACAACTGCCTTCAAAAATCACTGTTTGTATTCATCAGAATATTCCAAATCTTGTGCCTGACTAAAAAAAAAAATATATATATCTTAGAAATATTTAGAAAGCTTGATAAACCTCCTTGTTGCATTAAAGTGATGCCTTCATGGTTTTGTAGAGCATGTTAATGATAAAATTCTGATGTCTGGGCTCAGCTTAATCAAACTAAACTGGCTACTGGAAGAACGAAAATTCCTAATATTCAATAAAGGAAATATATTATTCTCACACAGCGAGAACTACAATGCAAGACTGAAAAACATGAAAAGTTACGCTAGTCAAAGTAGGTTAAGAAAGATTTTTGTTCCTTCCAACTGAATTGATTAGCTCCTTTGTAATTCTGGGAAACAAATCAACAGACCACAGGAAGGTGTTTATCTAGGCTCCCGTTGAAACGAACAGCTACTACAAGCTGCTGGTCTTGATTGGGGCCAAGGGGAGGAGGGTGGAAATGAGAAACGTAACTGAAGAGTGTAGAAATCAGCAGAGAGCCAGAGCAGATCAGTCTACATCTGGCTCATTCATTCAACAGAACAGAGCTTTAAAACACACTCCATTTAAACTTAGTCAAAGCTAACACCTGTTAGCTTTGACTAACAGCTTGCCTTTGTCTCATCAAACCTTTCCTGATGCATTATGAGGAGCCGAATGAGATCAACCTAGTGTTAATGTCTAGCACAGAAGCAATACGAGCAGAAATTAAGCAAAGAAAGTCTCATTTCATGACACGTCTTCAAACACAGCTCCTCTTTTCACTGTGGAGCATCTCTGCACTCAACTCTTTATCTCTGGTAACCGTTCTTGAATGAAGCCACAAAGCCGCTCCAAGCTGTTAAGAGAATATTACACTAGCTAGCATTACCCAATACACCCTTTGGCATTAAATTTTGTATCGGAGTAGTTACTAGTATAACAACAATAGCAACAGCTTATTTCACAAATCATACAAAATTGTGTGTCACAATGTTTGCCCTGTTAAATTTGGCTGTGCATCATTTAACATGATCTTATATTAATGTATACTGTTCATTTGATTAATTGTGAGTAGGAAATGTGTACAGTTGGTACAGTCCCCCTCTCAATACACTATATATTTTACATTTAAACCCACCAATTGGCAATAGAGGGCAGTCTGTTCACCATGCTTAAACTGGTTTTGAAAAATTCATATCATACGTGATACTATGATGAGTATTCCACCCATCATCTTTCATTCAGTGATTATTTAGTCACACTATTAAAGCCATCAGAGGATACGTGAGACACAGTGTCGGGCCATAGGCAGGCAGGGATTGGTACATCGGGTTCCCTCCATGAAGGAGATGCATTTTTCACTCACTGTTCTTGTGTGTGGCTACAACAGAAATAACAAACAAACATTAGATAATTAAGTGAAACGTAATCATAAACAGTTGACGGTTTTTAATTATCCCTCTATGACACCACTACCAGAGAATATAAGTAAAGAAAATGTACAGATTTCTTTAAACTCAGTATTAATTCAAGTTAGCACCTGAGGGCCTCCTTCTGTCACAGCCTGCCTCCTTTCCCTCAGCTGCCGGTGCAGCAGGGCCTCCACCCCGTACCGGCGGCGGTATCGACGCAGAGCTTTAAGCTTCTTCAGGTTCTCCCTCTCCTTCATGGAAAGACCTTCAGGCCCTGTCAGGAGGCTGGTACCTGTCATCAACATTAAAAGGTTTGTGTCACTCAGAATTAAGAGGAGTGAGCAGTAAAAGCATAAATTTGTCCTATGATTACCTATAGCTTCATGCTCCATTTTGCGGTTGTGCAGGTATCTGCGCTTCTTCTCTTTCAGCAGGTGCTGCAGGCGTTTGAACTGATCGATATAGAGGGACTGGAGTCTGATAAGTTTTTCTCGAGTGATTAGCGCCACTTCTTCTGCAGTGTACACTCCTGCGTGTCTGCCAACACATAGCATTGAAAATCTAACTTCCATTGAGTTTCAAAACATTAAAACTACTCAGTGTGTAACAAAGAAGAAAAGAAGAACAAAAAAAGCAAAAGCAAATCAAACTCTGTTCAGAATTTTTATGTTATATCAATGATAACCAACTAATTTAATCATCATTTATATAGGGTTGTCAAATATTTGGCCGGGGGGGCAGAACTTGCCCCTTACTAGGTGTGTGAAAATTGTAGAAAATTCAAAATTTTCAACAAATAACACTTTGAACCCACGAGACATTTATTCATTTCGATTCGACAGGGATGACTTATTTAATTGTAATTATGATTCAAAAACAAAGCATGAAATTGATGTGCTGCACAATAATTGTTGCCAGTTACCAACCCTTGTCCATAGTTGTGCTTTGAAGTAAACAAAAATGAGCTTGACGCCCCAGTTTAAAAGATACCAATTCAAGGCTTTCGATCATTACAAAATGGGATGTATATCTATGCCGTGTATACTTTACTTCACTTCATATTGCCTGAAGTGAAATCTTAAACTCGTGCTTTACTTCAAGCTGCCACGACCTGTTCTTACGCATGTCCAATACCAGAAGCCTGGGAAACATCTTTAAAATAAAAGGCTACAAAGCACTCCATATTTTCTTAAAGGGATTGAACTTTTAACTCTGTAGCTCACATTCCAGTGAAACTGCTTTTTAATTCAGATAAGAGCTAAGGCTACGTATACACTAATCCCCATAAATTGAAAAACGCGTTTTCATCTAAAAATGCTGTGCGTCCACACCGTCGTTTTCATCCACACTGAAAACGCTACGTTCCTATACTGCACATGCGTGAAAAGTAAGACGATTGAGGTGCGTCATTTCCGTCTGCCATTTATTTATTTTCTGACTCTTTGAAAAGTCGCAGCAAAATGTCGAGGAAAGGTGTCGAGTTTTATCTGGTGCTATCTGAAGCATGTAGAGACTGATATTAATCTTTAATAGGGCTGTCAAAATTGAGAGCTAACAAAACAACTGCTGCACAATGTCGTCCGCCATCTTAGTTGAACTGGTCACGTGACTGCATCAGATGACTAAAATGAGTCACTGTTTTCGAAATCCTCCATTTTCGCTGTCCACACTGCAACGCGAATACGGTGTTTTCAAATTTATCCACTTTGGAGAGTGTTTTCAAACCAAAAATGCCGTCTCAGTGTGGACGGAAGGCCAAAACGGAGAGAAAAAGACGCATTTTCAAGCAAAAACGTATAAGTGTGGACATGGCCTAAGCCTTCTATCTTGAACTACAGATTCTTATTCAAACTACATAACTACACAATGTGAGTTGAGAAGAAAATCTTAAGAGCTTACTTCAGAGGATCCTCGTGATCACTATCGATGCTGTCAGCCTCGCTGTCTGGGTCTCCTCTCCACGTCTGGTCCAATACCAACGGCCCCTGCTCTTCCTCACTCAGACTGTCCTCATCTAGCAAGAGGGAGGAATTAGTGGTATTTTTATCTGACACTTTAGGTCATGTTTAACATCACCCACACAAACGTGTGCGTTTAAGAGTCCTCTGACACTCTTAACATCATTGATGCTAGTTATTTCTCTTGCTACAATTTAAATACAACTTGTCTGGTAATAGGCACTGCTAAAAATGATACATTTTCATAGATAATGTTCATTACTTTTTCTTGACATTTAGCTATGACGGGAATTAAATGACAAGGAAAAAAAATCTAACAAAACAAAATAACTCTTTCACTGTGACCATTACAGACGTTTGCAAAGAGATGGATGTCCTTAGTTTGAACTTAGTGTATTCGTACAACAGGAAATAAATCAGCATTTTACAACATTTAAAGAACAACTAATGAGCTATAAACTTTTTTAATCTTTCCACAAGTGTACCAAATAACCCAACCAATAAAACTAATAAAACAACAAACAGTCTGTACAACTACATCAGCTTAACCCACATGCACCCAAATTACTATTTCCAAGTCAAAAAGTGGCCATTACCTAGAATGCGGCTGGCTTCAGAGCGTCCTCCATCAAGGCTGTGTGACTCTGCTCGGCTGTACCCACTAAGTTGAGACAGCAGGGCCTCTGGTGACGGACCAGAAGACGCCTTTCTCATTTGAGCTCGAAGAGCCATGGCATTCCTGCGAGCGTGCTCTGCACAGAAGGTCACTCTACAGAACAGACATTCAAATTGAAATTAGGAGGCTGCGTGGTACTGATGAGTTTATTTACATTCCCCCTTCTCTTGGGACTAAGTTCCCATTAATGAGATTCACAGCAGATAATGATGAGATTTAATTTCTTCTTAACGATTGTTAATGGCTGATTTGGACCTTCCACCCACCCGTCTTTCCTCTCTGCCTTTGGTGCGGCATTGGGACACCGCTTCCCGTTCTTGGCAGAGACGTAGCTGCACTGTTTGTAAGGCGCATTTTTGTCCTCCAAGATGTGTTTGATGCAGAAGTCCAAGCCTTCAAGTCGTGGCTGAGAGCAGGGCCGCTGGGTGAAGGAGCAAGCCTGTGGCTCCTGAGGTCGGGGTGTCTGGGTCACCCGGTTCCGACTTGAGGGCAAAACGTGGATTCGTATCCTGTTCATTTCAAGCCTGCGTGTAAATTTAATAACAAAAATAAATACATTTTTCCTGTTCACACCAAATGTTTGTATGGCTGCATGCATGAATAACTGCAAGAATACCTATAAAAACATTTGTTTGAATGTTGGAATAATGTTGGTATGTATTTTTATTCAAACTACTATTTTTGGTGACCAACAGGCTGGTATTTCAGAAACTGCTGATCAAAGATGGATCACACAGATCCAACTCTAGGGTTTATAGAGAACAGTATGAAAAAGAGAAAATGTCCAGTGAGCAGCAACATGTCAATAGAAAGAAATTAGAAGAGGATGGCTAGACTGCACTGAGCCGATAGGAACTCAACAGAAACTCAGATAACCACTTGTTTAATCAAGGTATGCAGAAGACCACAGCATGTCAAATCTTAAACCAGATGGGCTACAGCAGCAGAAGACTGGATGATGATACTCCTGTAAGCTAAAGCAAGCAGGAGGGGATTGGAAAAGCAATGTCTGGTCAATTTAATATATATTGAAAGGCCAGGATCTGATGTAAACAACATGAAGCTCCATCCTATGGTGTATCACCAGTTCAGGCTGGTGGTGGCGGTGTAATGGTCGTTCTACGCACACTTTGTTAAAATCCCACAGCATACCCGATTCTGACAATGTTCAACCCTTTATGACCAGAACACTCATGATGGCGGCTTCCAGCAGGATAACATACCGTGTCAGAAAGCTTTAAACTGGTTTTCTGAACAATTACACTGTACTTAAATGGCCAGGATAGATACTCGTGGTTTTTCGCCTTTTGATCCCAAATTTAACCAAAATAGAAAAAAAATATATAGAAAATATGCACATAAGGTGTCATAGACCGAATCACTATGAGTACTTAAATTTAAATGAAGCTGTATAAAAATAAAACAATGTTTTCATGTTATTGGTTTACTGACGTTTAATTGGGCGATGTCAGTTGGTCGTTATTAACTTGAGTAAAAGCTTATAAATATTACGCATACGACCTAAAGGCAATTGTAATAAGTAATACAGAGTAATAAAGGCCGCATTAATGTAAGAGAGAACGGCTTTTTCTTTTAATTCAGATATAAATCGCGGAGACAAACTCCTCTCTGCGTTAATGGATAAACTCTAACCGGGCGCCACACCGAGCTTCAGCCCGCCTCTCCTTACTGCGTCACTTTAACAGTTAAGACGGCAGTCGCCATCTTTGATCAATCGCTGCTAACGGCAGCTAAATGCTAATTTTCTCATTTTGCAGCGAGGATAGCAGGTCGGTGCCAAAAAACTGCCGTATTCCTCCATAACGCCAACGTGATTGTATGCCAGAACATGAACATATCGCTAATTTCTATTTGCGGCCGCCTACCTTTGTCTCGGACATCCGAGCTAGCGTGGTCTCCCGAAGAACACTGTTACGTCGATTTTCCTGCATTCCCTGTTAACTGCCACAGCCGCCGCTTACAATAAGTAACCCCGCCCACCTAAAGATCCGATTAGCCAGTGCGCCGGAGTGAGGTAGCCCATTGGCCTATCCAGTTGCCATTCAAAGTGTCATCCACCCAATCCATTTACACTTTTATCATAGAGCAGGGTCTCGAACTCTTTAGAGCAGCGGTCCCCAACCTTTTTTGCGCCACGGACCGGTTTATGCCCGACAATATTTTCACGGACCGGCCTTTAAGGTGTCACGGATAAATACAACAAAATAAAACTAGTACCGGTACCGAAAAAAAGAAGATTTATTCATAACATACGTGAAAAGACCCAGGAAAACCGAGTTAACGATAAAAACGATAACAAAATAACGCTGAAAACCGATAAAAACCCTGAAAACAATACATTTCACACCCGAGCCTCAACTCTCGTGGCCCGGTACCAAACGACTCACGGACCGGTACCGGTCCGAGGCCCGGGGGTTGGGGACCGCTGCTTTAGAGCACAACTTGACCTCAAGAGGGCTACACTTGTAATACCACTGGATAATATCCCATATCTTTTAAAAATAGAAGAAAAGAAAAGTATATTTCGAAAACATTCAAATGTAAAACTTTAACACACCATGCATTTACAAAATGATGATATATCAAGTAGAGTAAGTGCAATTTCATCAGTTGCTCTACAATGCCTGTATTACCCCTCAAACATAATTTTTTGCGAAATATAATGGGTAAAACTGGATTTTCTTTCAGGGCAGATCAAGCTCCTAGACCACATTTGACATCACTGGCATAGATTAACATTAACAATATTTTTGCAGAGTTTGATGTTCACCTATAAAATGCAATGTTATTGATGAGCCAAAAAGAAGCACTTTCTTAAAATATTTTTATTGACTTTGAGAATAAAGCAACCACATTATATCAAAAAAGAACAGTGTTCACATATTTTAAACTGGAAAAAAAAATCTCAAAACTTTTTCTTTTTCAGACCTGAGTGTCACTGAAAACACCAAGACATGAAAACACATGAAATTTATTGTAGCTATATGATTTTTGCATTGTTAGGTTGCATGAGTGTCGTCCGTTTTTTCTTACATATGGGTTTTAATATGAAATGTGTCCTTTTTGTGGCTTGTTCACAACAAAATGGTAATACTTAAAATGGAAGCTTTGCCCAGATTAAACAAAATGTTTCAAAAACAGTGGCAATTTCACACCAGAAAATCTATTAGTCTAACCATTATACACGTAACACTTTGTCAATTGCATTGTAGGCAAACCTACTGAGATAAATATTCAGTGCATTTACTGTTTCCCTGTTACAACCAAAAATAATAAAACCTCTGCTGCATGAGCAAGAAGCTTCTCTTTTCAAGCACATTTTCAAATATATGAAGGGGGTAAAATATACAGCTGGACGGCTGATTTGCTGTGCTACATTACTGTAAAATAAGAGCACTAATCCTAAACAATTAAAAGTTTTATGAATAGGCAATAACCTGCTTATCTTGCCAACAAAATCTGGGTATTGGCCTTCATGCTCAAGAAGTGGAGGTATATAAATAACCTGCTGGTCACATATGATTCTGTACAACCACAGAAAACATGCAAACATGTTTTTATGATGAATGATGGCATGTGGGCAGATAATAAAACAAACCAACGTTAAATATCCACCAATTTAGTTTAGAGGAATGCAATCGAAAGACAAGTTTAACATGATTAAATCAGACCAGAGTGAAGTGACAGCTACACTAGGGTTTACACTTTTAAAACATCCCCACAATTAGATATAAACAGATGAGCTATGAACTTTTATACGATGTTAAAACTCTGTATACTGTGCTTAGTAGGGTCTAGCAAATCTGGGAAAAAGTTTTTCCTGACATAATTTCTTGTCTTCTGAAAATTATACATTTCCATATATGATGCTTATTTCTTTGTCTTTGCATTTACCTGTGATCACCCTAAAAAAATGAACTCCTGAGGAAACACAATAAGGAAAGAGAAATAGTCTAGACAGATGCTCTTTTTGTTGGCATTTCCTTCATTGTGACCAAAGCGCACAGATGTTTCAACCGTTTGTGAACAGATGAATGTTCTTGCTATGAACTTAGTGTATCCATTCAAGAACCAAATATGAATATTTTACAACCATTTAAAACAATGACTGCAAGACATAAAAACTTAAAGTGAAAAGTATAAGCTTTTCCTAATTTACATCCTTTTTTTTTTTTTGCAAATTTGCAAATATAAAGGTTCCAATGTTTGTTTTAAACATTTTTTTTACATTTTTTTTTCCTCAAATCACCAAATAGCACAGCAAATATAACATATACATAAGGGATGAAGCCATTTTTATGGCTCACAAAAAAAAATAAAAAAGGAAAAAATAAAATAAAGTAAAAAATATATCGAAAAGATGGCTTTGGAGACATGCACTCTAACTAGGCTGTACAGTCTTAAAGAAATGACCATCTGTTCCAAAAGAACAGAGGTTTAACCCTACAAAAAGGTAGAAAAAGGGGACCTTTTTTCTTTTTTAAAATCATTTGATCAATAAATAACACCCTATAAAAACATTATAAAAAGAATCATTTAGAAGACCAACCAGGTATGTCATGGAAATTTTTCCAAACACATTGACATCCTCTAATTCCCGTCTTCTTGTCACATATCATTTGAATTTTTCAAAAAGAAAAAACAAAACACTATCTACACTTTCCCATAATTCTTTTTGTCTCACATTTTGCAAGTCCCATTATTGCCCCACGAGTACGCCATAAAATCCTTTGTTACCCCCAGTACATTTCTCTGCTGTCACACTGAAGACTATAAAATGTTGGGTGGCTGGAAAATATCATACAACACTTTATGTAACAAGATGATCAAGATGTCAAGTAAAATGTACATAATGTGGTTTCCTGATTAGAAACTTATTTGGGCAAAGGCGGCAGTGGGGGAGGCGGCTCCGTGGGCAGGGGAGGGGGCCTAGGGTTGTTTCCTCTGGAGCTGCTCGAGTACCGATAATCACCATACTGAGATCTGTAGTCAAACATAGACTGCTGGGACGGCTGCACACCCTGTGCACTCAGCAGTGAGTTTAGCATCTCAAAAGTGTCCTGGTACTCGTTGGACTGGGCTCCGCCAGCTGCACTGTGACCATTAGTGTCAGTTTTGTCGCTTTTGGAATGCGAATAGCTTCCTTGGTGGTGGGGGAGGCCCAGAGATGGAAGAATGTCAGAACCATGCCCCAAAATTTGTCCGGAGGAGGAAGACAGGGGAGGTAACTGGTAGGGATTCCTAGACTTGCTCACTTTGGAGGGTGGGTGAGATCCCGCTGAAGGATCCTGGGAGTGTGTCCTCTTGCGTGAGGCAGATGAGGATGAGGACGAGGATGAGGAGCTTGTTCTAGAGGAGTCACTTGGTACTTTTTTGCTGCTTCCCAGCGTGCCGCTGGAACTTGATGAATGTTTGTGTGAAGAAGAAAGTGAGGCACTACTGGAAGAGGAATGGTGGTGGTGAGAGTGATGATAATGGTGGTGGTGGTTAGAACGCTCCCTGTGCTTGTCCCTGCTTTTGCCATCCTCTCCTGAAGTCCCCCTCTGCTTGTCAGGCACTCGGATTTTGACTTTGATGTCTGGATCCTGGCCTCGACCACTGCTGCTATGTCCACTGCTTCCTCCTGATCCTCCAGCAACTGGGAAGCGCATTTTTAGAGAATCATGCCTCTCCTTCTCCAAGGGGATTTTAAGAATAATGGGTGATGGGTTGGACATGTCAGAGGAAGCGCTGGGTGGATGATGGTGATGCTGCTGCTTCTCCTTCCTCTGTTGCTGGCCAATGAGGGCCTGAGCTGCATTGGCATAATCTCTCTTTACGCTGGCCTCCATGTTCTCCAACTTTCTCTTTTGGGCAGCCAGGACGTCAGCATTCTTGGCACGGTACTCACTCAGCGACACCTTAGCTGGGGCGTGGACCTCATGGTTAGGCTGCTGCTGTGGTTGCTGTGACTGCTGCTCAGATCCACCTTGACCTTTTCCACTCCAAGTCTGAGCACTGCCAGAAGCATTCGTGTCCTTGTCGCCCACTGATGAGGAAGAGGAGGCAGAAGGTGGAGCAGAGAGGCTCATCAGGCCTGCCACAGTACTCTCTGATGAAGCCATGGAAATCATGCTGATCATGGTGTCCCTCTGGTCACCCTCCTCCTGGACTTTTGGCTTGGCTTTTGGTGTCTGTCCGCCAGCCTGGAAGAAGAAAAAAGTCAGTCAATGTCCACATTGAATCGGGAATTTTTAATAACAAAAAGGAGCAGGTAAATTTGTGTTGTACCTTCCAGTTGCGAATTCGCTTCAGTCGGCTGGGTGTTTTCTCCAGGATTTGCAGGAACTCGTGTGTAAGTTCTGGAAGTGGGGGAAAAAAAAAAAAAGTCAAATCAGCCCTTTAATTATCTAAACATTTTTTTCTTAAAGAGCATTTATTGCACATACCGTCCAGCAGCTCAAGGGTAACTGTAGGGTCGACATACTCCCACCAGTGTTTGCCATCTGTAGACACGGGGATCTCCCAGTTGGACCATTTGCAGGCAAGGTGGATGCACACACAGGCTACAACAGGTGGACTATACTGCAGGCAGAACGTTGTCAAGTGCAGGCTATATGGCATGATACGTCCAAGAAAAAAAGCAAACAGGGAAAGAGAAAACAGAAAATCAGTGTGTTGAGCTTTAACAAACCACACACAAACTTTGGTGAAAACCTAGCATTCACATAAGAAAGACTAAACCCTGTGTGTGTGTGTGTGTGCGTGTGTGTGTGTGCGTGTGTGTGCGCGTGCGTGTGTAAGAGAGACAGAGAGAGAGAACTATGGGTGAACTCTGAGCATACCTGTTGGTGGCCATAAAGTATGATGTTTGGGCCAAATCCTTGCTTGCTGGAACAACAGCAGAACAAAGAGAGAAAAAATTTATAGACACAGCAAAAACCTGAAGATAAAATTGAGCAAAACCAAAAAAATGATGCTCACCCCTGACAAGCTGAGTGCATTTGACAACATGTGTATGAGGATGATCGATGGTGATTTCAAAAGCTGTAATAGAAAGAGAAGAAAATGTAGGTAGACATTAATAAAAGAAATGCAAAATCAATTTATACTTATAATCCATATGGAATACAAATCCACTTCCCACTGGCAAAGATAACATTAACAAAGGCGCTGAAAACCAGAAAATTAGCATCGTGTTAAAAATCAAGTGGTGGGGAGTCAGAGTTGAGTGGAGTGTCACTTTTCATGGGAAAACATCCTGGACAACATGAAAATGTCAACACCTGAATATGAAAAAAAAAATTAATGGCATGTAAGAAGGGGAAAAAAGTTGTTTTGAGGCTCCCTTTTAAATGTCTTAAAAATACACAGGTGAAAAAGGTAAAATGTCAAAAGTTAGGGCTGACAAAAATGAAAAGGCTGAAACAGGAAATGTAAAAGTGGGTGCTTCGGTTGTGAAGCATAAATATCACTTCCAGTGCTGCTTACTGCAAACTGTGAATTGAAGTAAAACATGTTAACTATTCTTGTTCTCTGGGGGGGGAATTCAAGGGACCCAGTTCTTCCTTCCAAACTTACCCAAGGTCTGGAGAATTATGCTCTCAAGAATGACCAGGTCTTGGGCTTGTTGCAGGTAGGCCTGAGGTTGAGAGGACAGGCACGTTACTCACTGGGAGGCCGCCAATTGTTGAAAAACAAGAGCAACTGTACACGTTATGTGGCCGAGAATTTCTGATCATTTGTCTGAAAGGCTTTCTGGCATACATGTTTGTTGAAGAAGCCTCAGATATAAGTGATGAAAAGTGAAAGCTACATAGCAAGTACAGATGCTCGAGTTTTACAACTGCTAGACATCACATTGCCTGCATGACTGAAAACCTACACAGGCTAAGGTGTATTTTGCCTTTTACTCTCTCAACCCATGTAATCAAGCAGCCTTAACAGCTCAGAACAAATACGTGACAGAGTAAATGTTCTCAGATTACATGCAAGAAGATTGCCATTTGCCTTATTGTAAGAATTTTTTTTCTGCTTCAAAAAACTCCCTCGGACAATTGCAGTACAATACTTACATCACTGCGAACATCAGGTGAAGGCTCCTGAGGATTGAGGCAGGCATGGGCCACCTTGATGACATGCTCCAGCTTTCGAGGCTGCTCCTCTACCTTTGCTGCCAGGAACAGAGCAGCGGGTGCGATGACCTGGAAAGGGGCAGTGGAGATTTAAAAAGTTGATTCACATTAAGTACAATCATTTCCATGATTCAAGCAAGAAAAGCATTACTTACATTTCTGTGAAATCTAGTGAAGGACTGGATCATGTAGAAGCGATGCATGTACACAATGGCTGTATTAATTGTAAGTTGAGAGCTGATACATGGCAGTTAAGGAAAAAAGGTAAACAGTGGGAGCAAATTACATAACATCTGTAATGACTGCATACTTTGAAAATGGGCTGGAAACGTCGGTATACGTGTGAAATAAAATAATTATAAAATAGTTATAAGGATAACTATAGGTTTAATATTGCTAATTAGGTATAAAATATAATGTAGGTAAGCCTGTTATCGTATCAGCCACAGAATAACAAAGTTAAACAACACTTTAGCCACAGGCTAGCTGGGATAAGACTCTTGATAACACACAAAGCGATGTTTTCTAAAACTAACACATCTAAAACACTTTTTCTGAAACATCCTACATTACTGTATTTCTAAAGGTGTCCCACTGTCCTTCTAATTTGCGTTTATTCGTTGATATTTACCAGTGGTGAAGCTAACGCTTAACATGCTAACGTCCTGGAGGCCGCCGACTACACAGGCCTCTGCGGCCCAAGGGTTAGCCCACTACGCCGCTATCGTGTAACGCTTGTAAGCTCACGTACACCTCGTAAAACCAAATTCCACAGCGTTAAACAGACGTGGAAGACAAAAACAAACGTGAAACCGTCGAACAAAAGACAACAACAACCTAACAAACACCAGCCACACTCCTTCTCCTAGCCGGCTCGGGAGAGAAGCTAAAGTTAGAGAGCTAACAAGAGCTCACGACAAAAGGATACACATTGAGCCGCTGTCCCATGTCCTGGAGCAGGTTCGCCGCCTGTTGTCTGTACGAGAGCTCCTTGTCGGGATCAAGTCCAGCTCGCCGAGATGGGCTGTTGTCGATCTGCTGCCGGGTGAAGTACCATTTGTTGTTACTGCTTGCGGGGAGAGAGCGAAACGAAGCCGCCATCACTGAGAAGGACGAGAGTTTAAAATTTCTGCGCGTCACAGGAACACACGTCACGCCGGGCGGCGACGTCAGCGCGCCTCCAGCGACGGTCCAGCAGAGGTCTCCAAAGCGCAGAGGGGTCTCAAAACTTAACTTAAAGTACTTAAAGTCTCATACAATAACGATCTCTCCTGTTATAACACTGTAATAGCCAAAAGCGAAACCTCCGGTAAGCTAGCTACAGCCTCTGTGCTCCATACACCGCACAGCCCCAGAGGTGAATCTCCTTGTCCTGCATCAGTATACGCCCACTTTTCTTCCTAGGGTACTGACTATAAGTGCTCATACCTTTACTCATGGTGCTACCTTACCACAAGCCCCTTCCCAAACCCCGCCCCCTAGCTGTAAACTTCAAGTAGGATTCGGAATGGAATCTAATAACAATGCTATTACTTAAAAAAAAAAAAAAAACTATTGCGAAACACAGTCTAAATCAAAATTTTAAAAGTGCTGCATTAATAAACTTGCTATTATCATTGATTTCACAAAACCAGTGCATTAGGCACCTAGGCCCGCCCCCATGGGTGAGAAGTTTAAGCCCACCATCTGGCACATAAGAGGAGAAGACAAGTTGCAACAAATAGCTGAAGTAGGAAGTCGAATATTAAAGTTCTCAGTAAGAATCTTCAACTGAAACTTTAAAGTCAGAGATCCCCCACCAGCCCCATCCTACCAGTCCAAGACTGGCAGTGTACATAAAGAGTAGTAAAACTGTAAAACCTTTAATCTGTACAGTACAGCATTGACTAGGCTCTATCCTTCAGTGTGTTGCAACTATATTATCTATGCCTTGCTAAGCAGTAAAAGAAATCAGGTTTATCCTTGGTTTTCAGACTTTAATAAAAAGTAAAATGCCCAACTCTGGAGTGACGTTACTCCCAGTTTTGACCTTTGACTTCCAAGCCATATGGGACACAGCAAGTCATTTACTGCTTTTGAACTTGCTTAACAAACAAGACCAGTGCATTGGTAGGCTTGATGTCTTGATGCATGGTTGGTCATCCAAGCATGCATCAAGGTAATGCCAAAAAGTTGATTCTGAAAATAAATCCTGACGAACAGAATGAACTTACTAGGATTTCCCTACCTGCATAATTGAGCATGCACTAAGACATTTTAACTCACACTGGCAAGGACTCCCACTCAAATTGGTCCCCAAGTTTTGAAACATCTGTCCTGACCAGAGTGTACTATACTGGCAAAGTTCTCTGTTATCAAACTTATAATTGTAATTGAACTCAAATCTACAGACACGCTATCCCAGTTTCTCCTGGAAGACTCCACACAGCACATCATTTCACCCCAGTACAGGAGAATTTTAAGGCCAATACTGCAGGACATGTGGCGACAAAATCCTTAAGGCCCAGTCAAGCAGGCCTGGAGAATAATAAAACACCCTCTGCCAATTACCAGTTGTTAGGGATGAATGTGTATTCCCCAGCACGTACTATTGAATTTTAGTTGGAGGCCACAAGGAGGGGAGTGCATCGGGGGGTGTCATCAACCAGTCTCCAGGCTTGTGTGTCTGGCTTTTGAAAACATGCTAACGCTGGGCAATAAATGGTGGCCAGTTATATGATTAGCCACGGTCACTTAGAGAGCTACATTCCCTTCCATTTTCCCTCATATGCCTCTTTGGTCAGCCTCTAATATCACAGTCTTAGTCTATCTGTCCATAACCAAATAGTGCTATGTTGGAAAGGTCTATGCTAACACTAACCTCGTCCCGACAGCCATGCTGTCCCAGATTTTTTTTCTGGGATTTTCCCTTCAGCACTAAAGATTTCTGCAGTACAAAAATCCGTGTACATGAGATGATGCTGTAGGAGGAATAACAATCTAGTTAATCACCTGACTTGATTAACACTTGACATGATCAAGGCAAATGATCAAAGAGGTTAATCATCTTCCTTGATTAATATGATTATCTACCCTAATGGATGATGAGTGAAACTTCTCCTGAATAGGTGCTCAAAAGCTAAACAATACCATATCAGTCCTCCTCAATTTAATCAGTTTGCACAACAAAGCAATGATCGTAATGTTTCAGGAACTGGGTAACCCCTTCTCAGATGAGAGCACCAGTCATGTTCAGCATGACACAAGGGACGTCGTGGGTGAAAGTCTCAAGATTGTTAAAGTATCAGGGTAGTCACGATACTCAGTATTAGTTGGCTTGAAAAACAGACTAGTTTTCAAAAAATTGAACATAATAATAAATAAGTTTTTACAAAAAGTCACCCACAAGACAGTCAAGTCTTTTCAAGCGAACTCTGAGTTATTTATTAGAATATGCATTTTTGTTTTATCTAGAAATTAAGATATGGATGCATTAGTAACCTTAAGGCATGAAATGATGCCTCACTTGATCTCTGTTAAATGATTGCCTCTTTAGCCCATCAAACCCCTACAGTTATGTAAAGAATCAACATGAGATATGAGGCTTCTTAGCCAGATGCCCTTCAGTGTGGAGGAGTAGCAGCTCTACTTTTCATCTTATCTCTATGAATCCAGACACTTTATAGGGAAGCTCATTTCTGCCACTTGTATCACTAATCTTTCAGTCACTAACCAACCACAAGTGTTTTAGACATTGCAGCCAATTTACAGAAAAGGAAGGCTGTTGTTGTATCTGACACTACCTTATGATTTGAAGGCAGCGGTAAACACACAGCATGGGGAACTTGGAAAGCCTTCCTCAAGGTTATATAAACATTCCTGTCTTTTTCAGAACTGGTGGTATCACAGCCGACACCATTCACCAAATCAAAAGATTTTTGGTACTTCTTTCTGAGAGGAAAAGGAAAAGGACAGCACACGTGTTAACTAGGCTATAAAGTTTGGTTTGTCGTACACTAACACTGTTGTAAGAGCTGCTAATTGAACATTTGCAGTCACTAAATTGTAGCTAAACAGAACAATATGAGTAGTGATAGATCCATTCTGGACAACACTTAAAGAAGCATCCAAACTATACAAGGAACTGCTCAAATGCACCTTCCTGTCATGTCTGACAAATTTACAAATTAAAACACTCATAAATATTGTGTTTTACATCTGATTGCCTCAAGGCCTTATGACATCCTCCACACTACGCACTTGAACATATAAAAGTGATGAGCACCTCTTTCATTGAATTTTGAGTGTTTTAATCAACCTTGTTACATCTGTGGTGTTCCCAGTCAAAAGTGACTGCCATAGGAAATGAATGGGAATCCACCCCCCTTTGGCCTCTGACCCCCTGAACGACCCACTGAACTGAATTTGGTGGTGAAAAATGTTTCTTATGTTAATTTTAAGAGCTGTTAAAACTGATTGGTCAATTCTGACTGGGAACACTAAAAAGCATAAATACTTGCAAATATTTTCCCTCCAGTATTGAAATTCACAATAATACATAAGTGGGCCATTGCAGTGATTTTCTATGACGACATATGTTGAGGTTGCATCGTTTTCTTTTGTTTACAAATCTGTAATGTGTTACTTGCTGCATTTAGCCTTATAACATTTACTGGTATTCATTAGATATTTAAACCATATAAACAAACACCACTGTAGAAACTACAGGATTTTACCTTAAAAAATACTCTCAAACAAGCACTTTCTGGCCTTGCAGAGGATCTGACTCTAACCTGTTGGATGTACCGAATAAGTCAAAATCCATTAACATGCATGTTAACCCAACCCTACCTGGGTTAGGTTAACAAGACCCGGTGGACTCTTATAAGATTATCATTAGTATCCATAATTACAGGGTTATTGCAATAACCTTGTAGTGCCATAGTAATGTTGAAATATTGTAAATGTGTGTTTTTTTAATGACAAACAAGCCATCTTGTTAGATGGCTACTGGAGTTTTGGTTAGAGCATGTGTATTATATTTAACTGAAAGAATGATAAAAATCTAATAAGCAAGATTTCACAGTTTTTGACACGTCTATTAAGATACAGTTTATGTGTTTACCTTAGCACATCTGCATCTGGAACAAGTCACAAGCAGCACTTCACCTGGAAATGAGTGCCATAAATCAAGCAGCCTACTCCCCATCATACACTGAGGAGACTGCATGCTCGCTGAGTATACATTTGACAAATAGCCATATTCTGTATAACCCTCCTTTCGGACTCTTAGAAGGATCATAATTTACATTTGATTGTGATTGTTCCTGCTGTAAGTGTGTCTTTCTTCTTCTTCAGTCATCTGAGATCAGATTAGTTATTAAAGTCTCTCAGTTTATGTATTTCACTTGCATTTATTACCCATCACTATAACAGTGATATAAAGGTTAGACCAGCAATAGAGAAAAAGTGACAATTTATACTAGTAGTTATTTATATTCTACTTATATTTATACTATATAGCCTCTGATGGCTGATTATTGATCACAGGTGTCAAAGTAAATTATTAGGAATTTCAATAAAACAATAAAACAACTAACTGCAGTTGATGTTTCTTAAATCATTGCAAACAGACAAATTTCTCAAAAAAATATCAGAGAAGTGTCCAATAAACTGTGGGAGTCACTATGGAAGACCATTTAAAAGTGGGACTGCCTTTTCTAACACAAAAATTAGAAATCATTTTTGAAATTACATTAACTGTTAAAAAAAATATATATATGTGCGTGCATGCGTACATATGTTTTAAGGGGTCACATAACAATTTTATCGCACACCAATATTTTGGAGCACGTGGATACAAAAAGAAAAAGGTTTTATAAAAAGATCGCAAATTGAACCATTAAGTCATGTTGATCAGGTTCCATTACAGTGTGTTCAGTCAGTGGTGAAACATATAATTCCTCCGTTTTTTTATTGAAAATTAAATCTGGTAATTTGGCCAATATTCTCAAGGATTTCACCTTAATATAAAAGTTGAAAAGGTCAATTTTAACATGTCAAAAACAAACCCCATATTTCCTGTTGAGAGGTCATCTGCAGCCTACCACTTTATTTTCTTTCTTTTTTCTTTTTTGTACCCACTTCTCTGCTAATATCCAGGCAGGGAATGCTGAGACCTCTTAATCCTTTTCATTTTTCTTTCATTTAGCTAGCAGGAGCTTTCACAGTGAAACAGATGTGCTTGGTGACAGACTGAAAAGCCATGCAGGTGTCAAATAATTGACGAGTACTAATGGTGAAAGCCGACTTCTGATTGTATTGTATTTGGGTGGTCGAGGCTGTCTCTGTCCCGCAGCAGTTTTTGCTGCATATCAATACAGAGTTGTTCAGACTGATCGCCCTCATTGTGTCATGAAACTTCAAGCGGGAGCGGCCTCTTTCTGTAGGTGTGAGGGGGGGTTTCAGTTTGTTAGGGCACATTAGCAGGAGTGATGAGGTGATCATCAGGAAGTTTAAAATACAGATAACTCTGAGTGGACATGATTTTTAACAGTGAGCACTCATTTACACAACAAAACTTATCACTGAACTGCAGGTATTAGACTGTTATTTAAATGTACTCACTGTGAAAATGCTGATTTTGTTAATGTTAACGTTGGTCTTGTTCGCTTTTTCTTCTCCTTTCAGTTTCTCGTCTGCAAACAGTTAGAAATGCAGCAGCAAAGCTTCTTGCTGGTTTTAGGGGTGAATCATTCCAATCACAGTTCTCTGTAGTGGCTTCCTGTATGTTTTATAATTGATTTTAGGATTTTTCCGACCACTTTTAAAACTTTTCTTGATTTGATTGCAACATACACAGCAGAAATGTTGCCCAAATGAGCCTTCAAGTTGTTAAAAAGTGTTGATTTTCTTCAAATCTTCTTTATCGCGGCTTATTGGTTTTCACTCATCTGGATTTTTGGTCATTCCTGTTACAACCGCTTTACTGCTTTTGTTTTTCAGACAGTGTTTGTGTTGTTATTTGAGATTTTACAGTGCAGCTAAAAACTCTAGAATGTGTTAATGCAGCAACATTTTATCAAAATGGGACAGAAATATTATTTCTTCATCCTCCATCAGTTGTAAGCGAGATGTTTTAAACTGTTATCCCTATCACAACATTGTTTGATATTATGGAAAGAAAGAAAATAGGAAGGATCAAAGTGACCCAAACTTCACTGAAACCAAACTTTTAATGAGTAAAGAATTGATCCTTTGATAATTAAACCTCTCTGGAGCTGTTTTACATTAAAACCAGCTCAGAATGACTGTTTCATTTGAAAGATATCTACATAGTCTATTTTTAGACTGTAATATGACTAATAACTTAATGTTAGGTGAAAAAAATATTCCCTGTAAAGCACCAGCAGAATGTGCTTGATATAGGAAAGCAAAAATGTTAAAACAGGAAAAACTCAGAGACAAACTCAAATTGCTCTTGTAATTCTTACTTTAAAGGTTATGGTAAATTATTATTACTTGCATTTTATAGTGACCCAAAAACTCATTTTACTTTAGCAAAATTGAAATTAAATACTTTATATCGCCCGTGCGTTTAGCACTCAGACAAGGACTGTCGGCTGCATCCTATGACGTGTGTCAGGCGCCCCCTTTGGTGAAGCTATCTGACTCCAATCCCTGTGCTTCATCAGTGCTCACCAGGGGGTAATTACACTCTCAAAGCTCTTTGTCATGTGAATCAATACTCCAGATACAGATTTGCCTTGTTCTGTTATCTCTGTGAAATATGTAGATAAACCTTACAATCATACAACTTCTAACTGGGGTCTCTAACTGGCCTGACTCTGGGTCAAAAATAACATTTCTTAATGTTCACACACTTGGAGAGAAATATGAACACACAACTCCAGCCATATTTAAAGATAATAAACAACTGAGCAAAATACAAACTACAATTCGACAGAATTTGTTCTTTAGTACTAAAATGGTCCACACTGATGATCAAACTCCAGTCACAACAGTGATGAGACGAGGACGCAGGTATCAAAAAATTGAAAACAATTTATTTTAAATCACAAAATGTTATAAAATGGACAGATAACTGAAGCAGTGTATCAGTGATGCCCCCACCACCCTCCAAAAAAAACAATCAGACTATCTGATCAATCAAAAGTACAGTTAAACACACAGTTAGAACAAATTACAGTCAGTAATCCTCCTTTTCCTACTTCTACTGTAAACTACTAGATGTTTTAATCGGTTATCACTTCCATAACAGGTTTCCTCATAACTGGAACAGTCAACAAAAACATGTTTATATAAAAAGCATCTTTTTTTTCTTTCACTCATGGAAAACTTTACGCAACAGCTTCAGAACAAAACATACCAACCCCGTCGATGGTTTCATTTGTAAAATGATTTTATAGATTTCACTGAGCAGTTTATCTTGAGATTATATGACGAGTAATCAACCAACTTTTACTGTAAAGTAGCTGCTTGTTGCTGTATTTGCTTGATATACATTAGAAGAATGGGCTGTAAAGCAGTTGAAACGATGAGCAAAAATCTTAAAACTCAGAAACTTCTGCGTTGTTTACAAGCTCCTGTTTGCGCCCCTTCAATTTTGTCATTACAAAAAAAATCCAAAAATGTGCTTTTCAACTACTTTAAATGATACAGCTGCCCCATTTATAATTCTTATTTGCATTTAATTGTACTTTTGATTTTTTAACAAAGCCTATTCCGGTTCTCATCCTCAGGAATCTCTGATGTACAGTCACAAAAACCCCTTTAAAAAAACAACAACAAAAAAACCCTACTTCAAACTTTATTTACACTTTTCCAAATCTTTCCGCACGTTTCATCTTCTTTGCCTGCAGAGACAAAAAGAAAGAAAACATTAATCGGCCTCTTTATTTCATTCACTGTGGTTAAATTACGTGGCATTGTGATGAAATATGAATCGCACAAAACTAAAATCGTACCTCGATGTCGTCTGCACCAACTGAGCCCGCGCTTGTTGGGACTCCAAACCGCTCCTTCCTCTTCTTAAGCTTCTCATCCTCCTCAATCTGAAAAAGTCAGTATAATATTAATGCTTTAGCTATACATTACTTTGTAATATATAGTATTATTTAATATTAGCACAGATTCTCAAGGAAAAGTAAACTAAAACTAAATAAAAGGGCAAACAATAAAGACAAGAAAAAAGAAAAAAAGAATCAGAACAACATTTAAAGGGGGTTAATAAATAAAGAAAAAACAAGTGCGCTGTTCGATATAATGATATATATTGGATGACGATATGGAAACGTCTATCGTTTCATATTACACTATCGTTTGTTTCGTGGTGTCACAAAATAAACTGTTTACAGCAATATTTTTCCATTGTTTTGATGGTCACTGTAGAATTTCTTAAAGTTCTCTCTTTCGCTTATATTTAATATAACCACACTACGGACGGACAAGCGACTGTTTTTATGCGTTGTCGTTAGCAACAACGACGGTAAAACCATCGCGTGGCTCCGCCGTCTGCTTGTTTATTTTCCACATAAACCTTTCACATTAAAGCTGAAGATCCTGTTGAGATTTTTCAAAATAAACTGAATCACGTGAAATATTATGCAGAGTGTTTACAGACAAGAAGCTAAAAAGAGCCGTCAGGTGCTAAAAAATAAAGCCTAGAACAGGCTTTTCCCGCAGCACGCCGTGTAATAAATACTCACAAGGAAAATTGCGGCCGTTTCAACTTATGTAACACTCGACTCCAGGTACACGACGCCCAGCTGAAAACACTTCACGCAAGTCGGGTTGCACCAGATTCACAGAATTTACAGAAAATGTAAAATTTTTGTGATATATATCGTTGTCGGGATGATAAATGTCTTATATCAGGATATGAGATTTTGGTCATATCGCAGAGCCCTAAGTACTATTCTAGAGTAACTTAAAACCTGCAAAGAGCAGTTTGTGTCCTTCAGTAATTACCTGATGATAACAGATTTATTCATCAGACTCTACAGCAGTTCGAGCATAACCTCAAATGTTAGGCTTTTAACAAAGAAGAAATTCCGGTGGGGGGCTCCTCCGTGTGACAGAATCGAGTTGGTGTCAAAGTTAAGATTCAGTTTTTCATATAAAAAACGCAAACGAACTATGGAAAAAAAAAAACATGCAAAAAAGAGGCATGAAAATTCAAGTACAAAAATATCATGATGATGATTTTTCTTCCAATTTTAAACAGATCATCTGCAAAATAAATACATAGAGCAAACTTTACAGGAAATTTAAATTCTTTATTTTGATTTATTGATTATTTTAATTTCAGGCTTTTTAATGTCCAGCATGAACCCCGATCCATTAGTTTATATACCACACACAAAAAACACTCGAGCTCACCTTTTGAGAAATAGATGAGACGTTCATGCCAAATCTTTCTGCCCTCTTCTTTAGCTGATCGACATTCACCTTTAACAGAGACAAACACGATGATTCAGCGTCCTTTCTGAGTCAGATGGAGCGATAAAGAAATAAATGATCAGAAATATTAATTTTTCTTTGACACTTACCGCAGCTTTACTGTTTACAACAACACCTGGTTGGAAGACAGAAAGTAGAAAACTGAGAAAAACCATAATAAACACTGAAATACTAGTAAACTCTGAATATTGTTGTTAAGGGGTTGAATGCTGCTGATTACAACTGATTAAATCTATGTTTAGATATTTTATTTTAGCACCATTAACTATCAAATGAACAGGAACAAGGATGTTTTTTAAAACTTTTATTGGCTCACTTTAAATGAAAACTACTGCAGTAACAATTTCCCAGAAACAACTTATTTTCCATTTATTTTTAAATTAGTTACATACAGAAATACATTTAAAGAGGTAGTATTGTTCACCATATCTGCACTCAGCGCTAACCACTGGGTACATATGAATATGAAATGATCAAAAAGTTCTAGGTAACATCTCATGGGGGAAAAAAATATCCCAAACAAAACATTACCTGATTGGCTGATCTCCAGTTGAACATCATCTTCTCAAACACGCCCACATGGCTTTCAGCATAACTGTTATTTTTAGATTGCACCGTGGAAGTCCCTTTCTGACCAATTTAACTGCTCTGTGATTTAATCTCTCTTGTTCTGCATATTACTTGATATTTTTCACTTTTCATGCTGGTTCTGCACTACGAGTTCTTCAACCACTGTAACAGATCCAGTGCGTAGAGCAGAGGCACAAATCAAGTGGTCAGAATGAGACCTCCATAGAATTATTTCAAAATAAAAGCCACACTGAAAGCCATTTGGAGGTGTGAGAGAAGCTGACCTGAAGGAGATGATCTGCTCATTTAAATCAGGCAGGTACATGAAAAAACCCCACAATGTTACCGAAAATATTTTTTATATGATATGTTAATGTATTTTACATGAGCTATTACTAACACGTTGTGTTTAACGACACTTTTTGTAATTACCCTCTGCAGAATTTAACTAAGACTTTTATTACCAGGGGGCAGCGGTTCACCAGTGGGTGTGTTGAGATATTTTCTGATGCACGCCACCGATTTGACCTCTTTACACTTTATTTCAGGGACCTCAGTGCCTCAAGAGGCTTTTCCTTTACACAGGTTTCCATTTTTTATTTAATTAAAGGTGAGACAGACTCATTGCCCCATCTTGTGGTTTAAACTGGTATGACAGAGCAGGCCCACCCAGCCCTCGTTGAACTTAAGCTGATATCTCTAAAACACAAAAAAGGTTTTTTTTGTTTTTTGGTTGTTTTAAATTTAGTTGATAGTTTTGATGAATTCTGGGAAATTTTAAATTCTTCTTGATGGAACTCATTTATAACAAATAACATTAATTATAAAATTTTCCTTTTATAGCAGTAGTATAAGCTAGTGCTATCATGGCAATATTAGTGCTGCACTATAATAATACAGGTATTTATAAAGGTTTACAAAAGCTTATGTTTCTATTCTATATTATAATTAGAAAATAAAACATTTTGTAAAGTCATCATATAAAAGAAATAAAATAAGAATAAAATAAAAAGACTAAATAAAAAAATATGTATATATGCCTACGAAGTCAGTTCTGAACCTTTCTTAGGTGTGATATAATACCACTGTGTGATGCTAGTGTTTTTAAACAGTAAGTCAATAAAATGTATGCTATGACGTCACGTGATAATCTGCTATCACCGAGCATCAACACTTTTTACATTAACGCTACAAAATTGACTGTTTCACAAATGATTGTGTGCTATGACATTCAGCAAGCTTATTGGGATGGGAGCAATAAAAAACTGAGAGAGATTCGAGTTAGTGCTGGAAGTTAGTCAATGGAAGGTGTTACTGCAGCACCACATAATCTAATGAATCGAACAGAATTTAGATAAAACATTTGTTTGGTAAAGAGTGACAACAGACCTGGAGAGGGACTTGAAGTAGCAGGTAAGCCAAACCTGGAAAATAGGAGAACGCATGTTGATATGGATTGATTCAGCTAAGTGATTGTTGACTCAGAGAGGAGACGCATGAGTTATGTAATCACATTTAATCCATACAAAAAAATGTAATTAAAACAAAAATAATATAAAATGATAAACAACTTGAAATAACCCCAAAAGACAAAACATCAAAGAACTAAAATTTAAATGAGCCTACGAGGAAAATTAAGATCATATCAATAAAATCTGGAGCTTTTTTTTTAAAAGTACTGAAATAAAATAAAATAACATTGGAAAGATACAATAAAGATTTGATTCATCGTGTTCTCGGACAAAAACCCAAATGCAGCAAGCACAGTTATTCTACTGTTATTCTAAAAGAAGAAATAATTGATGTAAGGCCTCACCTTGCTGCACGTATAGCCTTCTTGCTTTCAGATGAAGCCGGCAGGTTGAAACGTTCGGCTCTCTTCTGAAGCCTCTGCTCAACAAATTAGATAAAAAACTGACATTACTGCTGTACATGAAGTAAAGCCTAAACTTTCTATACTTCCTATTGAAATCTCTCTTACATTTACATCTATACATTTGATGTATTACCTTTGCTGATTAATCTATATGTTTTATTCATATACTCCTAAAAATAGACCACTGAACTTTACTATGAGCTAAATTTCTCCTCTGACTCACACATAACCTGACACATTTAAGTCATTGGTGCATGCAAACAGGTTGTACACACCTCGCTGGCAGATAATGGAGGAGTTATTTTCACCACCTTCTTCTCGGCAGGCCTGAAAGTAAAAAAGTAAAATTTCAAACGTCAAAAAGATGATGCGAATAATAAATTTTAGTTTCTGCTGGCTGCCTAGAAGTGGTAAGGCCAAACATCGCTGGTGCATATGCTTCATAAATCTGAGAGTAACGTATACTTATTACTTGCTTAGTAAGAACATTTCTACACAGATATTATTGAACGAGACCTAAGTGTCACATTTTCCAAAGCCAATAAGTGCTGAAGGAACAAAAAAAAAAAAAAGTTGTTTTTTTTTTTTTAACGAAAAATTTAACGAAGATAAACTTACGGCTCAGGCTCGATCACTTCAGAATCCTTGTCGTCTTTTACGTCGTTGGAACTCTCAACTTTAGTGAAGTCCTGAGAGAAATAAATAAATTTTAAAAAAAATTACTTCTCCACACTACAGTCTGAGAGGGGATTTAAAGAGAGCATATTGTGGGAAACAATTTAAAAAATTACCACTGCATCCTCTGCAAGCACATCATCTACATCCACATCTTCCTCTGTTGTTCAGAAAACAGGAGAAGAAAAAAAAGAAAGAACATACGAATATACACAATATTTAAAAACAAAACAAAAGATAACACGGAAAACACTTAAAATGCATCCGCATCATCTGTAGAAACAATTTATGTCACACCCATCACATGCACGTGTAACCACCTACAAGGGTTGTCGATCTGTGGGACCAGCACCAGAATACAGGAAGTGTGGATCGGCTCTTTGTTTAACTACCCCGAATCTGAACATATGAGTATTACTCAACAGGCAATGCAGAGTTCAAATGGAGCTGATGGACGGGTGAGGGGGCTCGCCCAGTTCTATCGAACCCTCCCCCCAGGGGTCTGTTAAATTTAAAGGGCTGGAGTAACCTGTAAGAACTATACTCCGATTTTTACCATTACTGTTTCACAAAGTGCTAAAAAGGGAATTTAGATGTTAATTGGGAGGACATGTTTTTAAAGCAATTTAGCAGGAGCAAAGCAAAAGCAGAATCTAATAATAAGAATCAGAAAAAAAACCAATCAAATCACCTCAATTATACTTATCTAATTAACACACTCTGAGCTAATGCTGATTTTGTTCTAATCTTTGAAAGGGGAGAGATTGGAGAGGAGAACGGGAACATGCAGGCCTGAAGATGCACTTCTCCCTCCCATGAAGGTAGAATGTAAGGAAACATGTCCAGCAGAAAACAATCAAAGTCCAAATCCTCTTGAATTTATACTGTAATACGGCAAAAATGAGCAGAGAAAAAAAAACATGAAACCAATTTGTGGGTTCAAAGTGTTCCTGTGGTGGTGGCTCCTCTGGCATTACTTGCTGCACTTTCTAACTGTGGACCCTCAGGACCAAATTTTAAGATGTGTTCTGCTCATCGCAAGAACTAGAGGAAAAACCACCCTGAATGTTCCTAGGCGCCTTCTTTTATACTCTCTTGCCTGTTTGCCTCCCACTCTCTCTCTCCTCCTATCTGGACATCAAATCACTGTCATCACCTGATATCCAGCCATACCCTAACGTCTTCTCCATCTTTAACTAAGAAAAGGTTACCTCACTTAAATCACTTCATTACATTTGTTCTTTTCCATGTTATACTTAATATAATTTGTCAATACTTACATCATATATGAGCCTTCAGTCAAGTATGAATACAAGTCACTTCATATTTCATTCATTCATGGAATTCCACTTCTGTAAGATTTGTCTTTAGCACTTTCACAAATGTCACATTCATTTTAACATAATCCCTTTCTGATTCAAATACAGAGAAATGCTTTCTTTTACGCAATACAACTTCTTTTTTTTAAACTAAATCATACATTTGAAAAGTCAGACATTCTTTAGTGGTGAGTGTCGCTCACGGTATACTCTGTTTAGCATTAAGCAATAAGCATAATGAACCATCAGCAAAATCAGGTATGATAATTCTGTGTTTAACCATTACAACGCTTTTCAGCATTTCTTTTATTCAAAATCATGCATAATGTTGGGTTGGAAACAAAATCAAAGTTGATCTAGCAAATATGGAAAAGCTCTGTTTTAGCTCTCTATATAGTTTCAGACATAAACGACTCTTCTCTCACGTTTCACGGGGCTGGATTTTAAGCCCTTTATTTAGGGAGGTAAATGAAATGTTTGTGTGTGTGTGTGCGCGAGCTAAATGAGTGACAATAAGAAAAGTATTGTTCCTCACCGTGTTCCTCCAGATAAGCCTGGAGTCGGGCGATGAGCTCCCCTTTGTTTCCCTTGGTCTCCAAACCTCGGGCATCGCATTCCTGCCTCAGTTCAGCAAGCTACAAATAAAAAACCAGAGTTCATTTACTTAAACCTGACATTTTTGGTCATTAATCCATCTAACACAGACCATTTACTATTTAGGTACACATACCACTATTACTTCTGTTATGTGGATGTGACAAATTTGCAGGTCAAAGAATATGTGAGGGTCAGCAAAAGATAAACTTCATCATCAGTTGGTGAGCATCAGTCTTAGTGCAGACGTTTGAGTACCTGTCATTTTTTTGTGAGGAACTAGCCTACAGTGCAGCTACTACTAACGTGCCCTTCAGTCAGACTTCAAAGAAGTATAAAGAGGAATGAGTAATTCTCATTCTCCATGTCAGTAATGTAGAATAACCCTTTTTATGTGGACCGATCTTGCTTTCATTAGGGGGATGGAACTGAAGACCAGTTCTGTTGAGGAAAACAAGTCTTGGCTAGGCTGCATCACAGGTATATGACTGCCTGCAGAAACAGCAGGTTAATAAGTGCTGTGACAACTTTCTTGTTATTCTTGAAAAAGTCCCAGAAAAACAACAGAATGAAAACACCCCTAACTATTAGTTAGGGTAGTCAAAATCAGATGTCTCCAGCCCACACACAAATATGAAAACACAACAATCACATATGAAATTCATTGGATTAAATCACATTAGAAACCCATTTAAGTAAAGAAATCTGTGTTGTTTGCTTTTTAAATTAATTTCAGTAACAAGTTATCCACCTAATTTTTTTCCCCCTATAGCACCTTTTCAGCACCTTTAATGTAATGAAATGCACGCTGGTGTTTTTCTTTCCTGAAAGCTACTCTGCATTAGTTTTCAGATAATCGTTTTCCATCACTGCCCTTGGAGTTTGAATACAGTCTGAATCAAAAACACTACTTGGATTCCTCCATCAGCTGACGCACAGATCATCTAAACGTGTGTGTTGGGTTTATATTTTATTATTGTCATTTGTATTGAGAAACATGTAATCATTTGTGTTTATAAGTATATAGTTGATGGCATATGAAAGAATGTCTCATCCTAGGAGGTCTGTAACAACTCTGTGTAGCATGAAGAGGGGAGTGCATTCACTCCTCTTCAGAGTGTTCTGGCATGGATCACACACCTCCTAGGAGAGGTCGTATCTTCTCTTGCTGATATATAGTATAGCAAACATACGTATATCTGTTTGAGTGTAAGGGCCTTTTGTTCAGATGTACCGCTAGACTCCTGGCACCAGCTTTGGGGAGTCTTCAAGGGGTCACATCTTGACCCCCCCCCACACACACACAAGGTATTCTTTGTTCACATGTATACCTATGTAAGATGTTATATGTTAATGAACCTATGCATATTCATGTAACCACAATAAAAGGAGTGCTATGGGGAACCTGGCTGAGAGTCTGACGGAGGTCAAGTGGGTGGAACGACACTTGGCTCCAGGCAGGCCTCCCTCATGCATGAGTACTACAAAGAACTTTGCCTACTTGTGTCTTGTTTTTGCTGTGTAGTAAATTGCCTTGAACGTTCCAGCGAATAGGTTTAAACTACAAACCTATCAGTGTGGACACAGATAACAAATAGATCCAGACCACACTCGGACAGAAAAGCTTTACCTTCGTTCAAATATTATATTTTTACTAACTGGCTTCTTTAGTTTCATTTCCCCTCTTCCTGTCGCTCCCCTCGTGTGATGTGAGCTATTTTATTTATCTTAATAATTTACTTCATTTCTTTGTTGTAAGTCGTGTTTAATGTTTCGGCTTCTGTGACTCAGGAATCTCCCAACATTTTGGGGATAACTAAACTAAATGCCACAAACACACAGAGTTTACACATACTGCTCATCTTTATGTTGTGTGGCCTGAGATGGAGTCAAATTCCCGGCGCGAGTTATCCTTTCACTTATCGAGAGACGCCAAACAAGTGCGGACAGTTAAAAAAACAAATAATAAATTAAAAAAAAAAAAATATAACCCTAAACTCCCTGTGAAGCGTTTGATATAAGTTTGCTTTGGGCAAAAAGCCTGGCGGCAGCATTTTAGGACAGTTGTGAGTGTAGAGTCAGAGACCGAGTAAACTGAGCTGCACTTTTACGAGCCAATGTTGGGCTAGCCTTAGCCAAATTAGCTTGCTGTTAACGTTCAGAGACAGTAGGTGACTCTGTATATGACAATATTTGTTATTTTACAGTAATTTCATATTTAATGTTTTTTCCCTCTCCTTAGCCGATGCATTCTAACGTTAGCCCGCCGTTAGCTCTTTGAACACATGCCGGGTGTTCGCCTTCTCAGCCGGACGTCATTTTGTTCTTCAAAACGGTTAATTAACGTAACCCCGACCTCCGGTCCTGCATCTAACTCCGGTTAAAAGCTATCTTTATCTTTAAAAAACGACTAAATGCGGGTTATAAAGTGCATATTTTAGGGAAATACCAACCTTAAGCTTCTGCAGCTCTATCACTTCGGCCATCTTTCTTTGTTGATGTGTTTACTTCCGCAAATCAAACCGGAGCTGCTCTCCTTCTCAGCTCCTCCTCTCTCACTCGGTTTGTCACAGCGCCGCCCACCGCTGCGGCTGACACCCTGCAGGCGTGTGCACGTACAGAGCCCACGGTGTGATGGTTGTATTATTGCAGGGTCTTATACCTTACGGTATAAATCGCCTTGAGGCAGCTGTTGCTGTGATTTAGCGGTATATACATGCAACTGAATTAAACTTAATTGAAAACCAACTAAATACAACTCATTAGCAGGTTAGACCCCCTTTTGCCCTCAAATCTGCCTTAAATCTTCAAACCACCCATTTTAATGCAAAGCTAACTGATCCTCGGGCAATATAAATCTAATAATGAAATAATATTAGTAGATAGGAACACTAACATCCAAAGCAGGTGATTTCAGTCTAAATTTTAATCCCAATGAAGGTAACTCAGCTTGAAGTGGTTAAAACATCGGCAGAGAAAAAATACGAAAACAAAAACAGCTCTATTTTCTGTTGCCTACATTGAAGAGGATGACTTTGCCTCTAAACAGGAAAATGTGTAGGCAAGGGGTTAAAGCGGATTCAGCAGGCGGAGGAACCCTAAAAGTCAGCTGACTCATTGTGGGCTAACCCTAACCCACTATTGAGAGCTCCACTAGATTTTCTTAGTGTACAGGCTGTGATCAGCTGACATCCTGCTCTTTGTGGATTTAAACAACTGAATTCAACAAGATGTCAGCAGATGTCTCAAAAGTTCTCCTGGCTGACTTCAGTCCTCTACACTGACAGCAAACTGTTTATACTGTCTTTATATTAGACAGTATAAAGCTGGTATAAAGATGGAATTCAGTGAATGAATCTCAGGATCATGAGCTTAGCTTCAGATTCATCTCTGCTAAACTTGATGTAACCTAACTGACCATGAAACCGCAGCCACTGTACAACAGTCACACACTGTTCTTTATTTTAAATCCATCACAGTACAGATCCTGCACTAACATACAGAGGATTTTCATGTCACCTTTAAATAACAGTTAGTTTACCTCAGTTTGTTTAGCAGCATGTTTTTTAATACAAAACATAATGTCACACGTATGGAGCAAATAGTTGATTTAAAAACATGAGGACTTTGTTAAGTGCAGGCTGTGTGCAGACAGGAATAGGACCCAAGGTGCAGACTCCGGAGACCAAAGGTGAACTCAAAACAGCTTTAATACTAAACTCAAAAAGGGGTAACATAACATGACTGGAAAAAATCAAAATAAACTTAAACCAGAGGACTAACAGAACACACAGCTAAGTAAACGGTAGAACGCGACAGAGAGCACAGGAAAACACAGGGCTTAAATACGCAGAGGGAGTAATCAGGGAATGGGCAACAGGAGGGAAACAGCTGGGGCAAATCAGGACTAACGAGACAAAGAAGCGTAAACTGAACACACTGAGAAAAGACAGAGACCTTCAAAGTAAAACAGGAAACACAACACAGACTGAGCTTATAGACACAGACTGACTGGACACGGGGATATAGCAACTAAGGATACACAGAGAAGCGAACTAGACAAGGGGATACAGCTGACAGGGGAGACAGCAACTAGAGACGACAGACAAAAACCATAAGACAGAACTCAAAGAAACCAAAGACTAGAAATTATAAATAATATAACAAACTCAAAAACCCTGGGTCAACGACCCAGGCCTCCTAACAGTACCCCCCCCTTAAGGGCTGGCTTCCAGACAGCCCAAACCAGAATCACCAAAAACGAAAAACAACCCAACCAGGGCGGGCGGTGGGGGAAACAGGACGGAGGGCTCGAAACAAACCAAACAAGGAGCCAGAAACAAAAAAAACAAAAAACAAAAAAAACCCCGCAAACAACGGAGCCCAGAAAGCAACATAACAAAACACACAGGCGGCCAGGAAAAACAGGTCACAAAGTTCAGGGGGCCGGCCCGGAGGACGACGACCCAAGAGTCCAGAAAAAAGTTCAGGGGGCCGGCCGGGCGGGAGGCACCGGCGGCGACGGAGCAGGTCAGGAGGCCGGCCGGGCGGGAGGCACCGGCGGCGACGGAGCAGGTCAGGAGGCCGTCCACGATGGCGAGGATGCCCAATCATCGGCTTGGAAAGCAGCCAGAAAGGACGAGCAGGCCGGACAGGACGTGCAGGACGAGCAGGACGAGCAGGACCAGGACGCGTAATCAGAGGCCTGGAAGGAGGCCGGCGCTGTAGAGGCGCAGGATGTGGTCCGGACGTCGGCGTGGCCGAGGCAGGACCAAGCGAAGCTGTAGCCGAGGCCAGACCGGGCGAAGGCGAAGACTCGGAGGCCGGACCGGGCGAAGGCGAAGACTCGGAGGCCGGACCGGGCGAAGGCGAAGACTCGGAGGCCGGACCGGGCGAAGGCGAAGACTCGGAGGCCGGACCGGGCGAAGGCGAAGACTCGGAGGCCGGACCGGGCGAAGGCGAAGACTCGGAGGCCGGACCGGGCAAGGGTGACGGCGAAGGCGAAGACTCGGAGGCCGGACCGGGCAAGGGTGACGGCGAAGGCGAAGACTCGGAGGCCGGACCGGGCGAGGGTGACGCTGCAGGCGATGCTGAAGCTGGACCAGACAACGGCGGAGCTGAAGCCGTAGCTGGACCAGGCGAGGACGAAGCCGTAGCCGTAGCTGGACCAAGTGACGGCGTGGGAGCCGCAGGTGGTGGCGATGAAGGCTGGACGGGCCCTTCGGACCCTCCAGCGGAGGCAGAAGGCTGGACGGGCCGCTCGGACCCTCCAGCGGAGGCAGAAGGCTGGACGGGCCGCTCGGACCCTCCAGCGGAGGCAGAAGGCTGGACGGGCCGCTCGGACCCTCCAGCGGAGACGAACAAAGGCTGGCGCGGTTCTCCAGAACCCCCAGTGGGAACAGAAGGCTGGACGGACCCCTCAGACCCTCCAGCGGAGACGAACAAAGGCTGGAGCGGTCCCTCGGACCCTCCAGCAGGAATAAACGGCTGAGTAAACGACTGAGGTGAAAACTGAGCAGGTGACTGAGCCGATAGGTGAGCTAATGTTCGAGCTATGGATAGAAGTTTAAGTTCTATTGACTGTTGTAACGATGGTAGTAATGGTGGGTTAGGTGGTGGATTAGCAGTAAGCTGAGCTAGTTCCCCTGAGCCTCCAGAACCTGAAGAAAATCGCTGGACGGGCTCACCTGAGCCTCCAGCGAGGTCAGAAACAGGTGCAGGTACCTGCCGGATACCGGCCTCTCCCACCCGAGGAGAAGGTACGGGTGCCGCGACAGGCACCGGAGCAGGGACCAGCTGGACCTCAGCCTCCCTCACCTGAAGCACTGAAACAGGTGCAGGGGAATGCTGGGCCCGAGCCGCCCTGGGAGCAGGAACACAACTGGGCGAAGGAGCAGGGTCAGAAAACACAGAATCCTCTAAAATGTTTTTTAGCTTCCTACCACCACCATGTGTAATAGTCTTAACAGTCTCAGTTTTAGCAGTGTTCATATGATTGTCTTTTTCCAGCTTAGAGGGAGCAGAATGAAAACAGTCATTATAACTCACCACGGGGAGTGGCTCAGCAGAGACAGAGTGGCGACTGCGTGAACGTCGCTTTCTCCGGGAAGTGGGAGGTGGCAAACTGGGCTGCGAACCCTCCAAAAGACCGGGCTGCGACGAGGAAGCAGAGAGTTTGTGAAGCTCAGAACGTGGCAGACCCAAAAACAGAGCGAAGGATTGCAGCGGAGTGAGTCTAACGTCCGGCGTCACGTAATCCCTCTTCCTCCGCCGCTTAACCTTCTTGTCGGACTGGTAATCCAGGGGTGGAGGCGGAGGTGTAGCGACTGGAGAGAATGAGCACGTGCTCAATCTGATCGCCCGAGGCATAGGCGCCGGCTCGGCCATGGCCATGGCAGTTTGGAGGCTGCGGGGCCCTCCGAAAGCCAAACGAGACCCATAGAAGGGTGACTGGAGCTCCTGGGCATGCTTAGCCTCCTGCCTCACGCTCTCCTTGAGGAAGGCAGAAACTGCGGGTCGCCGATACCAAACAGAGTCTGCTGGGTCCATAGTATGGTCGCGTTCTTCTGTTAAGTGCAGGCTGTGTGCAGACAGGAATAGGACCCAAGGTGCAGACTCCGGAGACCAAAGGTGAACTCAAAACAGCTTTAATACTAAACTCAAAAAGGGGTAACATAACATGACTGGAAAAAATCAAAATAAACTTAAACCAGAGGACTAACAGAACACACAGCTAAGTAAACGGTAGAACGCGACAGAGAGCACAGGAAAACACAGGACTTAAATACGCAGAGGGAGTAATCAGGGAATGGGCAACAGGAGGGAAACACAGCTGGGGCAAATCAGGACTAACGAGACAAAGAAGCGTAAACTGAACACACTGAGAAAAGACAGAGACCTTCAAAGTAAAACAGGAAACACAACACAGACTGAGCTTACAGACACAGACTGACTGGACACGGGGATATAGCAACTAAGGATACACAGAGAAGCGAACTAGACAAGGGGATACAGCTGACAGGGGAGACAGAGCAACTAGAGACGACAGAGACAAAAACCATAAGACAGAACTCAAAGAAACCAAAGACTAGAAATTATAAATAATATAACAAACTCAAAAACCCTGGGTCAACGACCCAGGCCTCCTAACAGACTTACATGTAAGCTTCAAATGAGCAGTCCTTACCTTTAACTCTAACCTCTCTTCTTCCTCTCCTCTCCTGTCTTTCTTATCTTTCTCCATCTCTGAGTGAAGTTAGCTCACTTTTGTTTCTCTCCCAGTGAAATACAGCAGCTGGACCTTTAGCTAGCAACACACTGTGAGACAAACTGCACACAAACAGTTTGCGTGTTTGGTGATGTTTGTTGAGCTGACAGAAATGAAATTTGAGTTTACTATTACTCAGAATAAATAAATAAATAAAAACCCCTCACTATGGCACACAGTCAATTTTTTCATCTTTCATCTGTTTTTATGCCACATCTCCTGGTGATTAATACACCAACAGAATTGCCTTTCCCGTGTTACAGTTTAGGCTCAGATCAGTTTGATGTGTGAAGGCTCGCAGTGTATCTCCGCTGAAATGTGTTAAACCAAAACTAACAAACCTATTTTGAAAACGTAAGGAATAAAAGTAAAAAGCTGTCAGAAAAATAATCTAGTCAAGCAAAGCACAGATGCCTGAAAATTCTCCTTACAGTAACAAAGTATTTGCACTTTGTTACTTCCGACATCCGACTGGGGCTCTTTAAACTGTAAATCAGCAGAGGCACTAGATTCTTATTATTACAACATCTTATGAAAGTGTTGATTTTCTGTCAGTTTCTTGGTGTTCGTGGCTGATTTTATTGCCCAACTGGCTTTCGGGAAAGATGAAGAACGATAAAGGTGGATACTGAGATGGTTCATATTCTTGTTGCTAGGCAACAAGGCACCCAACATAACTCATCTGGCACCGTGTTGCAAATGCACGCAGAGACAGACGAGGCAGCGTCCTCAAATCAAAAATGTGCTTAAGAAAGTCAGTCTCTGTTCACTGCTTAACCTTTCCGACCTGCATTTTATTGCATTTTTAACTTTTAGGTATTTTATTTTAAAAACCATGTTTGATTCATACATTTCTTTACTTTATACTCTTCATGTTTTTTTCTTTAATAAAGCAACAAATGCTGTTTTCGGTGTGTTAAGTGACAAGTAGGTGGAATAAAAGTGTAAATTTACACACGAAAACAAACTGAAGCCTTGTTCTGGTTATGATTCCTGCTTGGACCAGACCTCCAAACTCAGCAGTGAAGACATGAAATACAAAAAAATCTTCCCACCTTCTGTAACACACAGATTCTAGGTCTGAGCAACCATCTCAGCCATGGGCTAAAGATGACAACCAATACAATTCTAAGAGATAACAATGATCAAAAAAATGAAAGCATAAAACAGTCCAGTGTCGCAGTTGCAAAATGGATAAAACACACAATCCAAGGCCAGAGCCAGCGATGCCTCAAGTCAGTTGCATTTTACATGTCAACAGCTTTAACAGGGATCAGCAGTTGTCCTCCAAGACCCACCACCCAGTAAGTAGAAGGCCAGTAATCACTCCAGCCTCAGCAACCCAACTCTGCCTTTAGGCTGCGGCATATAGTAGGTCCCGGCCTGCACAGAGTCATCTTAGATCTAGCCATATGACACACCTGGACAGAGAGACAAAATATCACAGCAGTGTTTGTAGTGTGGGCTATTCGTCGACGAGAGTATCAGTGCGGTCAAATACACCTGCCTTCAATTAATCCAATCCCATCACAGCCACGGGCTCACAGCAAATGTGACGCACAAAACCACTCCCACACCAGTGCACTTCCCACAACAAACATGGAGATGAATTAAAGGCAACATTAGTCCACCGTAGTGCACCTTCTTTCTCTTGAGACAGGCTTAAACTGACTCTGTGACAGAAGAAAGAGCTTCATGTTGGAGTGGCAAAGTCTCCTAACCAGGTCAATTTTAGAGTTTACACTGAATTTTGACACCAGGAAGTAAAATAAAAGCTTCAAAGCCAAAGTAACAAGTGAAGGTTCATTTTCTTGCAGTTAAATAAGAGGATTGGTCCAGTCTTATATTCGCCTGTGATTTTTGCAGATAGCAACAACATCCCACCATCAATCCCATTTTATGTAACTGGTAGAAACACAATTAAGGGTCCAGTCAAGGTTTTGTTTTGCAGGAGGTTATTTGTTGGTTTTTCATCCTCATCTCCAGTGTTCAGGAGAGGGTTTACATCTTGAATGAAATGTGTGTACAACAGTCTTGAAATCTGGTGTACAGGAAGTAATATCAAAAAATCTCTAAAGACAGACCTCTGAAACAAAATTATTATTATTTTTTTCTCCACATCAGTTGGTTTGGATTAGTGTGTTATGCTGGGTTTGGAATCACAGCTTTAAAATGTTTTTAATTTTAATTAATGTGGTTCTTACCCCTTAGTAACATTTTAGCAGCTCATCAATGAAATCTTTTTAATCTACGACTAATCTACTTTGTTATTCCTTTAAATATTTGCATTATTTTATCATTATTTTCATGCCAGGGGGCGGTACATGTTGGAGATGAGGCCTGAGGGGTGTTACAGGGTTCACGTTCAGCAGATGAAAAAGGTCTGATCAGGATTTGCTGTGAATGCGACATTGTTTGAAAAGAGGTTTAAAACGTTTGGCCGTTTGGCATATGATACGGAGACAATAAAACTTTGAGCAGAGTGACTTTAAAGTTGGTGGAAGGACAAAGCCGGATGAATTTAAGGAGTCACAAGCCCCTCAGTAATCCTCATTAAGGTTGCATTCCTCCCATTTCTTTCTGCAGGCCTCGCTTAGCATTGTGTGTGACCTATTGTTAGAATAACATTTTTAAAAAAGCCCTCTCCATCGTGCATTTTACATAACATTTCAGATATTATAGTGTATCTCAGTGCCACAGTGAAGCATATAGCTGTTATAACTTCTACAGATTGAGAGCATTTTTAAAATGTATTTATTTATCTTCAGTTTTTATGATTTAGGTTTGACAGCATTTCAGTGTAAATCACCACATAATAGAGATGGATCAGGTGACTTTTGGAGAGATTTAAGAGCTTTCATATTTAACTTGAAGACCAATAGAATGCAGTTAGGATCCTCATCTGTTCCTGGTGTATTGAACTCTATTAAATCATTAAGTTGTCTTTCGTTATACTGGCAGATGCTTTACATTGAACCTAAATACAACCAAAAACAAACAAAATACAACAATACAAACAAAATAAATACAAAAAGCAGAAAAAGTATAAAGGTTTGGATAATTACAGAGTCTCTCTCTGCTCTCATACATTTTCTTATAAAAAGGTAAAAGATAAAAAACAAACGAACCAAAAAACTATTAAACTGTTGAAAAAACAAACAAATAAACAAACAAAGCTCACATCATGAACACTAGTCAGTTTGGCTCCACCCCCGTGATTTAAAGGGGATCCTGGTGTATCGTATAGCATTTCATATACACTAATAAATAATCTTATAACAAAGATTTTTATATATTTGTTCATGCTAATAATGAATGTAGATGCTTCAGAATAACTACAATAAGTTTGAAGTGATACAAATATACAGGTACTGACAGTAAGCATTATATCTGAAAAATACTTAGTAATAACTTTATATCACGATGTTAAGATAAGATAAGATAACCTTTATTAGTCCCACACGTGGGAAATTTGTTTTGTCACAGCAGGAAGTGGACAGTGCAAAAGTTATGAAGCAAAAATTAGAATAAAATAAAATAAGAATAAATACAGTACACAACTGTACAGAATAGAATAAAATAAAATACTATATACAGTAGAATAAAATAGAATAAAATATACAATGAGATAAAAATAGAGTACAAATATAGAGTACAAATGCTAAATGTTGTCACTAATGCTGGAATCTCGGTGTGTAACTGATGTCACAGACTGAAAGTTTTGAACACACTTGTTTAAATGTAAATTTTTTTCTTTTTTAAGAAAAATCAATTAAAATCTGAAGGTACCAGTAAATACAGAATCTAGGTTGAAAAATATTTTATTAGATGAAATAAAAAATAACTTAAAATACCTAAAAATTATATTATAAGGTTATAAAATTAACTAAAGTAAAATAAATACTGATATGTGAGTCAGTTACCTTCATAAAATGTAAACATTTGTAAAATAACATCAATTGTAATGTTGCTGTCTAACTAAAAACTAAAGATTTTCAAATGATAGAAACTGAACTGAAAGCAGGAAGTCACCTGGAAACTGTAACTCAGCTGAACTGAAAAAACAAACAAAACCACATTAGCATGGTAATAAATATCACTAATGTTTATTACTTGGTAATAAAAATTTAAAAGAAAAAAGTAAAATCAATGCAAAAATGCATCAAGTCCTTAGATGACATGCAGCTTAATGATACTTTAATGTCACTGTATCATTTTAGTATCTAGGTTGGCTAAACTGGAGCCTGAACTGAGTCTGAATAATTAACTACATAAATTATATGTTTTATATCGGTTTTATAATCAAAATAAATACTTATGTCAGCTGTAAAAATGTAGTGTAAAAAGTGAAATGTTTCCCTCTTAAATGTAGCGAAGAGTACATGTTAGTAGAGTGATGCAAAGTAGGCCTATGCAGAATTTGAGTGAAAGTTCTTACTATACTTTCGTACTTGTGAACTTGTGAACCTGTCTTAAATGTGGAATTAAACATTTCTTAAGTGATCGTGTGGCTCTTTCCCAGCTGGAGGTGTGACTGTAATCCCTGAGACGAGCTTTGACTCTATGCACACCAGGCCAGTCGCTCCAGGCGCCCCGAACTCTGAGTGGAGGAGGAATCATGAGGAAGGAGGCGTTTCTGCTGCTAGTGCACCACGTGAGGTCAAACATCAGACCGTTTATAAAGCCAGTTTTCTGTCGCCTGCTGCTCACTAAAGGGATATTTCACAGAGATGATGTGGACGTCTGCTGTGCTTTTGGTGCTGCTGGCAGCAGCTTCACAAACTGTGGCAAGTGAGTAAAGAAAATGCTTTTTCATTTAAAAATGCTTTAAGCAGTAACAGAAAGATGCAGAGTCACGCATGATTTAGATTAGAAATCTTCAGATTTAAAGAGAGAATTTTCAGTATTGGGATGAGATTTTGATTCAGCATCACAAACGTAAAGATGAACAAAACAACCCGGAGAAAGCTTTAAAAATCAACTGTGTAAAAGTAGCTGAAGTATGAAGAAATTAATAATCATAAATATGCCCAAGTTTCATACACTCCATTAATATTTAACTTGCATTTTACTGCCATACTGGAAAACCATTTTTATAATGTTGTGAGTTTTGGGTGTGTTAAAATGTTCTTGTGTACTGTTATATGAATCTCTGCAAATAACTGAACTGTTCGGTTAAAGTAGTAGTAGTAATGTAGTAGCATTCTATTACTCAGATTGTAGTTATGCAAAAAACATAAAGTGATTAAAACATTACTGCATGTATTTTACACAGATTTAGTTACATTTTTATGACATTCATCCATCCACACAACAGTTTTAAATGTCCGAGTACCTTCAGAATACAAATTTGATTTGATATCTTTCATGCTATCCTTCATATTTGTTTTTTTAAACTAGAAAATTGCTCACTGTACAAAGAAAAAATAATACAATCTATTTATTTCTTGTTTCTAAGCCACAACTCTTTAGATTATTTTATGAAACCTCTGAGGGGAAATATGAATGTGGGGTAAAAATTGAAACATTTAGATGTAGTATTACCATGAAACTTGTGCAGATGATTATTTTGACTGAGAATCTTATTTTTAATGAAGGATTATCTCTCTAAAATGGCTCTACTTTGCATACTTCCACAGAAATCTGTGAATATTTGATAAAGGCTTCTTCAGTGTGTCTGTTTAATTTTGACCACAGGTTTCCTCAGAGAGGGAATTTAAACTTAATGTTTTGTCACTTCACAAATAAGAAATACAACCTGTGTAGTAACATAAAGAGCGACATGTATATGCAGAGTCATGTGTGATAACACGGTACAATGTTTTGGTCTATAAGATGTGAGGCTACTTTTTCCCATGACCTCTTCACTCAACCATGCATGAACGACATGACACGTGAATAACACAGAAACACTCACTTTAAAAACATAAAGTAAATAAAAAAGAGCTGGAAGTTATCGATTGCTGTAATAATTCCTCTTGTCCAGCACCCGAAGAGCTTTCTTGCTAAATGATGGGCAACAAAACCCACACTTGAACAAATAATAAAGTGGAGTGGCTGTCACTAAATTCTGGCTCAGCTCCGGAGTAAATTTTTTACACATCTAACGCTCACTCTGGTCGTCAAGTTTTTCCATGAATTGACTGAAAGAGGAATGTGATTGCTGTAAAATAACTGAGGCTAAATTAATAATTGGAGAGTCTTTGTCTGCCAATAGGTTTAATCCAAACTCAACCCTGCATGTGACGCTGTTAATCACACACACTCAGCTGAGCATCACATGAGAGGGATTGAGATCAGAGGTCCATACTGCAAAAACCCCTCATTCATCTATTTATCCATCTTCAGCTACATTTTATAAATCAAATCATAGCTCCAGTAATAAATAAATAACAACAGTGACTTTTGGGCTGCTGTAAGAACCAACAAAGAGGTTTGTGAGAACTACAAAAGTTAGTTTTAATGACTGGGACAACTCCCTTTAATGGCACCAGTTCTGTTTAATTACTACCAGATTACAGAGAATTACGAGGAGGCTGTAAACCCACAATAACCTATTAAATAGTTAGTATGGAGGAGAGTTTGTGTTCTGTTTTAAATATATTTATTTCTGATATTTCAGAGTCCAAAAACCGCTTCACTCGTTACCCCTCATGGAACACCAAGATGTACCCAATCTGGAAAGATGGAGATCCGCGATACAAAGACTCTTGGAAAGGTACATCAGTTGTAAACTATCTAATCTAAATCTAAGTCAGTCAGTCAGTCAGTCACTCTCTCTCTCTCATTTATTTATTTGTTTTTTTGTTTATTGTCCTGAATGAAGTATTATACTGACAGATACTTTCATTTCTGTCTTTGGGGCAGGTGGAAAAGTGACGTTTAATGTTGGAAATGATTCCCCAACTTTGACTGGAGCCAGAGTTACCTTCACTATTGACCTGCAGTTTCCTCGCAATCAAAAGGTGCTGCCTGATGGAGACGTGGTTTGGGCTGAAGACTGCGTAATTAATGGTAACGCATGCACGTTTGACCCTCAGTGACTTAATGCATTTATTAAATCAGTGCAAGTTTTTTGCAGCGGTCAGTCCCCACAGGAAGAATAGTAATGAACTGTAATAACTTTCCACATTGCACCATCACTTATTTAACACCAGCATGTCAGGGCATGTCTGTGAAATCATAACTTATTAGAATTTCTCTTCTTGTTACAGGAACAAAGCATCTTGAGTCAGAGCCAGTATACCCAACAAAGAACACAGACTGGGAGGCTGTGTTCCCTGATGGGACACCAGTGAAAAAAGACAAGAAACCCGCCTACGTGTTTGTGTGGAAGGCCTGGGGTGAGTGGAGCTCACTTCTCTTAATAAATGAGTAGATGAAGAACAAAATGAAATGCTTCTATGAGGAAAATGAGACAGTGGTGAGGTGTGCAGTGGGAGTGGCAGATGGGCTGAAGGTGGGGCTGTGATTACATTGTGATCTGTACTGAGAATAGAGAACAAGTGGAGGAGAGCCTGGAGAGGTGGAGATGCTCCCGAGTGAAGAGGAATATATGTGTGTGAATTAGAGAGAGACAGGTGGAAAGGTAAACAAGGAGTCGAGGTAGTGAAGGCAGGTGAGTTTAAATACCTGGGTTTAAACATCCAAAGTAACAGACAATGTTCAAGAGAGGTGAAGAAACTTGAAGCTGAAGCTTTTGTTTTCTTGTACTGAGATTTATTATGATTATATATGAATCATTTTAAATGTATATACATGTCAGAAAGCATTGAAAAGCACTACAGTTTCTCTTAAAATGATCTGTTCAGTGTTATCTCACTGGGCTCCTGCTGCTCATTTGGCAGGTCAGTACTGGCAGGTGGTGGACGGGCCCTCCTCCTCCCTGACTATCGGCACAGATGACATCCCTCTGGGCTCCTACACCATGGACATCGTTATCTACCACTACCGCAGCAAAGAGAAGTTCATTCCTTTGGGATATGCCTCCACACAGTTCTCCATCACTGGTTAGTAACAGCCAGAAAACAGAAACATAGCGTTCAGGTCAGGCAAAGGAACAAAACAGTTTATTTTGGTAGAAATATGCATGAAATAAAACAAGATTGCACTGCATAATTAGATGCTAACTGAAACATTCATCAAAAGCAGCATGGTGCGCACACATAATAAATCTGTTTGTTGCTTAATAAAGCCTAAAATAAAGGAGTGAGGGGAAATATTTGCTCTCGTGTTCTCTCAAGAAAGTCATAAAAAGTCATAAAATGCAAATCTGTTGCCCATTTATTTGTTAACATCACGCTTTGGCGTTCTCCTCAGATCAAATCCCTTTCGCTGTCTCTTTGGACCAAGTCAATGACATCGAGGCGGCGGACATGCGCTTCATCCAGAACAGGGCGATCGCTTTCACCATCACTCTCCACGACCCCAGCGAGTACCTCAGCAACGCAGACATCACCTTCAACTGGGACTTTGGGGATGCAAGCGGGGCCCTGATTTCCAGAGAGCTGACTGTCACTCACACCTACATCAGCTCGGGCTCATTCAAACCTAAAGTGGTGATCCAGGCGGTCATCCCGGACAAGGCCTGTGACCCACCGGTGGATACCCCAACCAAGACCCCTGGTCCACCTAACAATCAGGGCACCACAGGTAACACACAGTTATTAAAGGATCATAAACATACATTCCCATTAATATATATATGTAAAACCTGTGTCCTACAGACTGAACAGAGCACAGTGTGGTAATTCATTTAATACCCACACATATCTCATGCCATCAGAGCAAGTGCTTTTAGAAAAACTTTTTTTTAGTCTGTGCCAGAGGTTGATAAAGAGTCCTAATTGTAGCCACTGTAGCCTAAACCGTTTGACCAATGTTGTGTCAGCTTCATACGATTCTCATATGCATCTCCAAAGCGAGAAGAAAGCAAGAAATGGCAGAGCAGCAGCAACCTCCGAAATTACATAATCAGTTATCATTAACACAGATGGCAAATCCCAGTCTACCTTTCTCTGAGACAGGTGAGCTGTCACTCAATCTTAGTTTCTTAGTTAAATAATTATATTCAAGAGGCCATCCTCAACAGTCCTGAACAGCTTCCATACAGCCGTCAGATATTTGTTTTTGATTTTAGTCTTAGTGAGTCTGATTCATTTATGAAAAATATTATTCTCATTATTCTCTAGATTTAGATTTTTTCATTTTTTTCTTTTCAAATGTCAAGTCGACACTGTATCAGTATTATTATGCACATAGATGATTACATTAACTCTCACTCGCTGATGAATTCAGCATTTGGAGTGAAAATATGAATTAAAAAATAATAAAGTAGCCAAAATAAAGTGAATTTTGCCAGATCCCACAGCGAGTCACTCCACATGTTTGCTTTGGCAAAGTTTTATGCTGGAGGCTCTTCCTGATACAACCTTGCCCAAAGGGATTTGTGTCTCTACCTGGAAATGAAACCAGCGACCTTTGGCTTGCCAAAGTGAAAGTGTAGTTAAAATGTAAAGCACTACACTACATTTTATTTGCTTAATTCTCTTTATTTTACTTGGAAGTCCTATTGACATAAAAATCTGTTTTACAAGAGAGATGCTGTCATGGTAGCAGTCATTCAGACTCACAGCATGTTAAAAATGTGACAAATACAACAGTGGTATTTACAAATACCCATAATAAAAATCATTTATATTGCTTCCTTCAGCAATAGATATAATAATATGTTTAAACTGAAATCTTTATGCAACGTATATAATGTCTAAAAACTATCAGCAAAACGTGAAAGAACAACCATAATGATTTTATAAATAAAATAATAATGTGAGATATCAAATGAAGTTAAACTGTGGCCAGGCTGTACTTTTATGTAATACCTATTTGAACCACAAGATGGTGGAGTTAGTCAATCATATCCTTCTTTAGGAGTTGAATCGGAAAAATGTCTTAAGCAAATGGGGCTAGAGCTAAACAGAAAAGGGACCCCCCCCCCCAAACAAAACAAAACAAACAAACAAACAAACAAACAAACAAACAAACAAACAAGCAAACAAAATGTGCATCTGAAAGCACTTTAACACAGCAACTTGTAAAACGCTGCTCCCTGGTGACAGGGTCAGCAATAATCAGAAGTTAAGTTCAAGATGAGCACAAGTTTAAAATATTAAAATTTACTGTGAGCAAATGCAGGAAGTGCTTGTAAAATAATAATTACATTATAATTATATATAGGAAGCTGAGGCCTCACATGGAAGACAGTTTTAGTTTTATGTATTAAGCACCAATTCACACCAATGGTTGTCAAAAAGTGTTTTATAACATAAGGTAAAGAGAGAAAACTCCAGTGATCCACAATGAGCAAGAAAATGGTGATGACAGGGAGGAAGAACGATCTTTTTAGGGGAAGAGACCAACAACGGGATGAGTCTGAGTGAAGTCTGCCATCTGCTTTGACTGTTTCAGGAGTGAGGGGAAAGAGGAGAGAGAAATGCAGAGCAGATAGACAGATAGATGTGAGTAATAGTGATCCTGTCTTCATGAACGTAAATAAATATGTTTGCAGTGAAAGCTCCCGTACTGGCGTCTGCTGGACCTGTACTGGTTTCCACCAAGTCAGTTGGTGTAAATGTTAACACTGCTCCTTCGGACACGGAAGAGGACAACACCGAGTACGAGGCCTCCACCGCCCCCAATACTCAGCTGGCCCAGGAAACGCCAACTGTGGAAAAGACTCCGTCTCCCATCAACCAGCTGCTAGCTCACAGAGAGGCGGGGAGCAGGCTGACAGCAGGTGAGCAACATTTGCATGAAAATGGTCAAAAGTTTCCTGGAAGATAAATGTTTTAATCTCAGCCACACGTGAGGTCACACACGCAGCATTGGTACACATAAAACTCACACAGGCTTCTGCATTATGTACAGTTGTTTTATACACCTGGTCTCTCCATCCTCCTCTTGTCCCTCAACCTCAAATCCAAACCTCAAACGGCAGTCTCTTCCTCCTGAGACGGAGTTCTTTGTTCCCACTGTGGCCAAGTGCTCCTCACAAGTGATCTGATTGGTCTGTTCGTTGGATTCTTTCGCTATATTGTAACTAAAATTTTAGGGTCTTTTCTTTATACTATAAAGCAACTTCAGATGACTCTTGTTGTGAACTGGTGATTCATTGCATTACATACATTAAATTATTCATTCATCACATACATTAAAAATAAACTCCAAAATTGAACGGCCTGCTGTTACTGAAACTTTAAAAACTCTGACAGAGATATTAATGCTTATAAAAATGTATTTTAGCATACATTAAGAGTCTAAATGACATTGTTGGATGTAAAAACTTGTAACCTGCACTGAACGTCTGCATTTCACACCAGCAGTTATAGATTTAAAAAGATAATATGAGGATATAGATTTTAGATTCTAAATGTTCAACATCAAGTCCAAACTAGACCGTCTAAACCGTCTGTCACTTTTCCTTTTTGTCAAGCCAGTGAATGACTTGAGAGTGACTCAGCAGTCACGCGTTACAGTCATACATCAGTTGAGATTCTTGTTTTGCACAAAGAGACAATTCATGGATTACTTCATGCACACCATGGACTGGCAGCTGCCACGTGCATGGCGCACGTGTCCATCTACAGACGTGGCTAGAGTGGATTAGAAAACTATCTGGGAATCTATTAAATATCTATTACTTTCAGATACTTTCACTGTCAAATACTGGAGCTTATTAAAACAACAAAGCATCCTGTTAAAGGGCAAAACATATCAGCAAGCGAACTGTCAGATGATCAGGATAAGATCACTGAGTGATTTCCTCAAATGTAAATGTGATGTAAATCTTCTTTGAAACACCACCATTGTACACAGCAAGCTGAGCAAATTAAAACTGCTCTGTTGGACTTTATCATCTTTACATGCAATTTGCATGCTGGCTGGGAGATCACAGTCCATTTTTCCTTATTCCATGTGATTTGATTATGAAGCTACAAAACGCACCAAAATAAGAGGCGACATGTTAAAGAAAAAGTATTTAAAACGTGGACCCCCATGTTATTTGCAGGAAAAATGGTTAATTTGTCATATTACTAAGACTGAAATGGCTGATCCAGATGACTGGATGGATCACATCCTATGGCTTTCACAATAACCAGATCTCAACCCATGACGGATGATAGACTGGTTTGTTAGACAAATGGTCCATCACTTTGATCTAAACACCAAATGTTTCATGAAGAGTCCAGGAAAAAAGATCCAAATACACAGCACAGAAGCAGACAAATTTATTTAACAAATAAGCCTTTTATGTTCAGAAAATAAAATAAAAAAGTGCTGGAGAAAACAACTGGGAGCACACTGGGTGGAAACACACAGGAACACAGGATAACACAACAAAGGACAGAGAAGATTGACAATGTATGAACACGAAACGTGTAACAAGACACAGCTGAACTCAATCTGGATAACAAAAGTAAAACGAACTCAACACAAAACATTTTAATAACAAATTCCATGAAAACTGATCTAAGAACTAAAAAGGCTGAAAATACAAGAACATAAATGAACTCAACACTGGAAGAATTTAAACAGACTAGACTAAACTAAAACATAATGAAATACATCAAGGCATGGGGAAGGTAAAAAATAATTAAGCACAAGGAACCGGATAAAGTAACACATCTTAACTCAATACAAAAGTAACCAGAACAGAACTCAGACTTGAAGTAAACAAAAAAGGTCCAATAAGTCAAACCCCTGGATTTGAGATCCAGGTCTGTGACATAATGAGGGAACATCTTTGGGAAAAATTGTTTTCATCCCTCTAGCAGCGTGCCAGAGACGTGGCCAATCAATGCCAAGGAGCGCTAATGCTGTTCCAGCATCTTACCAACACACTTTATGTTGATTTATCCTTAAATTTGTCTGTCTCTATATGGTTTCATTTATCAATTCCAAATCTTAAACATTGTATGATCTGTCTTAAAAATATATAAACAAAAAGAATACTAATACTGATTGGAAAATCATTATAAAACCAAATAATTTTGTAATGTTGTGTGAGGAAAATGAGATGTTATTTTTCATTTATTTTCATTTTTATCAGTTCATTTTACTATTTCCAGTTTCATTATTTTGTTATTGCTATTGCACCATAATCAAGTAACAAGCATTTGCATTGATGCATTTATTGGTATTACCTTAAAGTTTGCATTAATTTCAGGTTAACTTTTATTTACTTTATTTACAGGTGCCAGTATAATTAAATGGGGATTTGTCATTGTAAGTGCACCTATGATTAGTTTACACATATTGCATTTTTGTGTCTTTAAAGGAGTTGAGACTCAAGAAGTCGTCTTTTGAGGGTTACAAGCCTTTGGTTAGCACTATGATTAGCCAATCTACTGTGAGGATGACATGAGTTATTGAGGGATTGCACACGCTTACAGTACATTTGTATTCTGTTCTTTTTATTATTTTTATCTATGTATACCTTTTATTAAGTTTTAAGTAGTGGTATTAGATTGAAACATTTGTTTAATACATTTTTATACATTTTACATACACGTTAAGATCATTATACACAGGATGGCCTCAGCCTGGTTACATAAGCAGAGAGGTCAAATAAGGTGCAAGGCGAGAGGAACACATGCACAGACATACACGCACCCACACGCACACAGAGATAGTAGTGGGTTTATTTTTGTAGGTGAAAGTTTAAGCATGTTTTGCTAGGGTTGCAGTTTTTCTGTGGGTGTACGTGACGGTTTGATGAAAGTACAGGATGTCTAACAGCTATGTTGGGGCGGTGGTTGCGGGCACTGCACCTGGATGAAGATGGAAGCTAATGTTCTTTTAAAATGGGTCAAAAAGTTAACTGGGGGTCTGTGGTTTTGATTTGACGTATGCAAGTATTGTATGAAGTGCATAGTGCATGAAGGGGTGATGTATTGACCCGACCCTGTAAATACCTTTGGTTTGTTCATTGTCAGAGAGATACACCTTTGATGTTCTGCAGGGTGTGACTCCCACGCGTGTGCTTTTCATTAAAATCATCGCTTGAACTCATCTTCTGGACCAGTGTGGTTACTTGCATTCCTCCTGTATTTTCTTCCCAATATTTTGAACCCAACAGTTGTAAACACAGAATCATTCAAGAAATGACCGATTGTTGGCTTATTGTCAGCTAAATGTGATCATCATCACCAACAAAAAGTGATTAAACAACAACAAAAAACTGATGAGATTATAAAATGCAGCAACATTGTTGTTGTTTTTTTAAATCATCAATTATTCCAGTTTGTGCTTGTAAAAATGATATTTGGAGTCACCAAAGGCACAATAAAAATGTTTTATCTTTTGCATTTTCTTGCTTTTGCATCAGTTTGCGCTCCTGATGCAGTTGTAAAATTAAAGATGTTGCAAATCTTATTTCACAGCAGCCAAAACGATTTGCAAAAGTTGCTGATGTGTCTTTGGTGCAAATTACAAATGCCAGTATGAATTGTTTGTGTAATAATTCTCTGGCTGTTCTCACCAGACACAAAGCGCACAGTCACACTCACGGGACAAGCTCCAGTTGTTGTGCTGGTTAAGAGGGATGCTGACAAAAAATCCTCTGATGACGACTGTGTGATATATCGTTATGGATCCTTCTGCACCAGCATAGAAATATTTGGTGAGTTTTATTTGTACCTTTTTCCTTAAATGTAAAAAACACACATAAATTAAAAGGTGATCATGAGTGAGATTCTTTCTCTGTGTCTTTGTTTTCAGAGGGAATTGAAAAAGTAGAGATTGTACACATGGACAATTCAGTGATGGCAACACCCAGGATGAACAAAAATGTTTTGGATGTCACTGTGACCTGCCTGGGAAGGTGAGTGGTCCTGCACCATGATTTAAGCTGCCACAGAATAAATGAAAGCCTCTAAAGGAAATCTATTCATCTTATTACATTCACAGAGATGGAACATTTCCAATAATAAGAATGGTTTATGCACAACAAACCTTTGTATACAGGCTCCAGATAGCTCTAAGCACTCAGCCTTCCTGATAACATTGACTGTCAAAGTGTTTTGTGTGTGAGTCTGAGGCCAAGGGGAGAGTAGCTGAATGTTTGTCTGCTTCCTCAGGAAGTTTTGGGGGGATGATAACATAATCGTACAGATGATCTGCTAAGATATGAGCTCTGTCATACTGTAACCAATTCCAACTATTTGAATCAGGAGAAATGAATCCTTTTTTAACATTAAAATCTGTTTTCAGTGTCTATTTTTTATTATAGTCGATTGTAAATGGCTATAAAATAGAGAAATAAGTGCTCTCTGATAACCATGTTGATTAGAAAGCAGCAGATTTTGATCTTATTTGCATAACAGAATGAATTATTTGCACTGCGTTATTATGCGGTGCAAATAACTATATCTGAGACACTATGGATTCACGACTGTCCCTGCTTATATGATTCCAAACAAGAAAGAAAATCCAGACATGCAGAAACAATTTGACCATGTGAAGCCCAAGCTACTTTGTCCTGCTTTCAGTTCTCCTCTTCTACCACAATATGAATGTGCTGAATAACATAAATATGAGGCCTCAGCTTCCTATATGACTAATATGTGATTTTGGCCTTTATGTATGTCTTTAGTGATAAGAAACATTATAACACTCATCAGTACCTACACTATTTCATGTTTTTGTTTCCAATGCCCCCCCGTTTAAAACAGGTCGTTTAAGACAGTTGAACCAGTATCTGATTAAGAACTGGTTATTTTGAACTCTGTGTAGTGCAAAGCTATTTAGTAGAGTCCAAGAATCAAAGCAAGAAGCTTTAAATGAGTAAAAAAAAAGGCACACTTCAAAGTGTACAGTTTGATTTTACTCACTGGGGTTTCTTTCTCCTGCAGCCTTCCCAAAGAGGTCTGCAGTGTGCTTTTGGATTCTGAGTGCTTGAGGCCAATCCACTCAGTGTGCAACATGGTGGAGCCATCAGAAGAGTGCCAGCTGGTGCTCCGCCACTTCCTCGATGACTCTGGTGTCTACTGCATCAATGTTTCCTTGGCCAATGATGTCAGTTTAGCTGTCACGAGTGCCAAAGTCCACGTTGACATGGGTATGCAACATAACCCCCCATACAACAGTAACATGAACTGATTTGGTTTGACAGCATTTGATGTGTCTGCCTTGACCTGACAGTGTGATCCTTGTTTCAGGCTCTGGTTTGTCCTCGTCTGAAATTATCGCCATGCTGCTGGGTGTCCTGGTATTTGTTCTAGCAGTCGGAATAGTGGCATATTCTTACAAGTAAGAACTTCAACTTATTTCTCGATGGCTGTTTGCTTATTACCTCCACCAAGGAGGTTGTTTTTGGTTTCAAGGTCAACTTGATTGAACTTAATGATTTATTGGTTGAAAAATGGACAAAAAGCCTTATAACTATTATTCTATTATTCTTACAAGTGTGCTCTGTACTGTCAGCTTTTAGAAAGTACTATATAGAGATTTAAAATATCATGCCACACATGACCTCTTTCCTCTTCTTCAAGGTCAAGAGATTGATGTGAAAGTCAGAGTGATAACAACGTTATATAGATCTGTTTAAAACCCTGTTTCTTACTGCTATTGTTTGTATTAATAACAAAAAGATATATAGGGAATGATATATGGGGATTCAACATTTAGCAAAGGACACTGGTTATGATTTTTTTATGTATGTTACAGTAACGTGTTATAACCATTTAAATACATATTATAATAAATAAATAAATGAATAAATATTATTTTTTGCAAAACAAAACTTCAAAAATATTTTTGATAAGTTCACATTTTCAACAAATTTCACTTTATTTTATTATATATTATATTACAATATAATATATACAACATACAATACTATTCCCTTAAAAGTAAATATTGCCCAGAGAGTGAGCTGCCTTTGCGAAGGGTTGTGCTCTCGAAGTGCTTCTTGTTTCATATACTTTAAGAGGAATACAGCAAAATAGGGTAAAAATAATATGCAGCCAACAGCTGACTTAGATATCATCATTAAGCTCGTTATGAAAGGTCAAAATAAAAATGAGAAATCAAAGTGTTTATTTGTAGCAGGCCGTAAACATGTCCAGTATTTTAACATTTCAGTCTGTGGGGACTGACTCGCTTGAGGAACCAGCCTAAAGCAGCCATGAGAGGAACTGTGGTTTTTCACATGAAGGTGACCGCTTGTGCTACGTCACTGTGGTTACATCCATCTTTGATATACAGTCTTTGATGCACAAACATGACATGTTGGTAAAAAGACATACAAATCTGTAGGCCTTTACTTTGGGGCTGAGCATGTAGCATAAAGAGGTTTTTCTTTGCTAAACAGAAGCCTGCTGCAGCAAAAAAGACACCAAAAGTGTAATGAGAGTGAAAAACACAACATTACAGTCAGTGAACTTAAAATCGTTAAAAAGTAATGCAGAGTGGAGGTGATCTGCATATAAGAATCTGTTGGTTTACTAATGAAGGCAACCCTGTTAACATTATTATTTCATACTTTAACATGAATAAATCATAAATGCTTGAAAACAGCCTGTGAGTGTGCGTGTTTTGCTCGACAGGCGCTTTAAGTCCTACCGTCCTCTGAAGGAAGACGTCACTGTGTCTGGAGGCTCACAGCTCCGCGGGGCTCAAAGCACCTCTGGACCCTCATCTTTCTGGAACATCCTGAACCGGCGAGGAGTCGTGGACAACTGCCCTCTGCTGCAGGACAGGCCGGTGTGAATCATCACAGCCTCACACAGCCAAATACAAGTGGTTATGCGTGTCACAAGCACCAGGGATGTTTTTTTTAAATACTTTTTTTAAGCATCTGTTGAATTACAGACATCACTGATGTGTTATATTTAGGATGAAATCAAACAATTTTCCAGAATTATACCTTAGACATGTGCTGATCTTTTTTTTGTACCTACTTAAAGCAAGTGTGGTAGATATAAATGCTTAAATCTGGACAAAATTTCAATGTTTTTTCAATAAACATTACTTAAAAGAGTTGTTTTAAGTTGTCTCTCATTTATTTTTTTGCAAATAAAGTGACTACACTGATGCTCTGCAGAGCTTATTGGGGGATTAAAGAAGTACTTCCCAATACCTTTCTGTACTTGTGTATTTGCATTCCATCACATTCTAACTCTTCATTAGTAAAAAGTAGGAAAAAAAAGAAATACTATTTGGTAACCAGAGGACTGCACAATTAATTCATTTTATTTCTCATCAGTGATAAATAACAGCCTTGAGATACGGCTGAGATACTGATATATTCTTTCTAAATTATTGATGATTATTCACGCATGAATTAATGACACCAGGTAGAAAAAAGTACTGGGCTTCTGTTGAAGTAATTGAAATTGAAACCAATTAGTTGTCTATCTTCTGATTATAATAGATATTGTTAATGTTTAAGAAAACATAATATATCCATGTATATATACTGCCAAGCTTTGAGCTTGATATACCGAAACTTCAAAATTATAGCTCAAAATTTGGAGTTCCATCATTTTGTTGTTGTAAATATGTATTTGGGCTCAATAAACACAGGGCAAAGGACCACATCACAGAGGTTTTATTTAGAAGACAGCCGAACTTGACATTTTCAGGAGTTTTTAGTCTTAACAGCCAAACTGACAAACATTTCTGTTTGGAATGCATTCAAGAACACATTGCAATCAATTATTATCTGTTAATGCTTGTTTTAATACTCCTCTCCTTCCTCCTCTCCCTCGCCCTCAATGGAGTCGACTCCCACCTCCTCATAATCCTTCTCCAGAGCTGCCATGTCCTCTCTGGCCTCGGAGAACTCTCCCTCCTCCATACCCTCACCCACGTACCAGTGAACAAAGGCACGCTTAGCGTACATCAGATCGAACTTGTGGTCGAGCCGAGCCCAGGCCTCTGCAATAGCAGTGGTGTTGCTCAGCATGCACACAGCCCTCTGGACCTTGGCCAGATCTCCACCAGGAACCACAGTGGGGGGCTGGTAGTTGATGCCAACCTTGAAACCAGTGGGGCACCAGTCCACAAACTGGATGGTGCGCTTGGTTTTGATGGTAGCAATTGCAGCGTTCACATCTTTGGGCACCACATCACCACGGAACAAAAGGCAGCAGGCCATGTACTTGCCGTGGCGAGGGTCACATTTCACCATCTGATTGGCTGGCTCAAAGCAGGCGTTTGTGATCTCAGCGACTGAGAGCTGCTCGTGGTAAGCCTTCTCTGCAGAGATGACTGGAGCATAGGTGGCCAGGGGGAAGTGGATACGGGGGTATGGCACCAAGTTGGTCTGGAACTCTGTCAGATCAACATTGAGGGCACCATCAAAGCGGAGGGAAGCAGTGATGGAGGACACAATCTGACTGATCAGCCTGTTCAGGTTGGTGTAAGTAGGACGCTCGATATCGAGGTTCCTACGGCAGATATCGTAGATGGCCTCGTTATCTACCATGAAGGCACAGTCGGAGTGCTCTAGGGTGGTGTGGGTGGTCAGGATGGAGTTGTAGGGCTCCACCACAGCGGTGGACACCTGGGGAGCTGGGTAGATGGAGAACTCCAGCTTGGACTTCTTGCCATAGTCGACAGACAGACGCTCCATCAGCAGGGAGGTGAAACCAGAGCCGGTGCCACCGCCAAAGCTGTGGAACACCAGAAAGCCCTGAAGACCAGTGCACTGATCAGCCTGAGGACAGAGAGGAGATGACAACCAGGCATGAGTTACTTCATTCAATTATTTAATTTGTATATACATTTTATACTAGCTGCTTTGAATTCACCCACCAGTTTGCGGATCCTGTCCAGAACCAGGTCAATGATCTCTTTGCCAATGGTGTAATGTCCACGGGCGTAGTTATTGGCAGCATCCTCCTTGCCTGTGATCAGCTGCTCAGGGTGGAACAGCTGGCGGTAGGTCCCAGTGCGCACCTCATCTATGCAAAGAAGGACATTTAATTAGTTTTCCTTTAAAGACGTTTTAATTTTCCTACATTATTGTTCAGCGAGGAGTGATGACACTTACCGATGACAGTGGGCTCCAGGTCCACAAAAACGGCTCTGGGGACGTGCTTTCCAGCTCCAGTCTCGCTGAAGAAGGTGTTGAAGGAATCGTCTCCTCCTCCGAGAGTCTTGTCACTGGGCATCTGTCCGTCCGGCTGGATCCCATGTTCCAGGCAGTACAGCTCCCAGCAGGCATTGCCGATCTGGACACCAGCCTGACCAACGTGGATGGAGATACACTCACGCTGTGGAGAGAAAAGAAAAAGAAGAAAAAGGTCATCTATCTATATTTAATTTGGATTTCATTCCACATTTTGTCACTGCTTTTAGATGTAACCTCTCTCAAGACATGCATCTTAAGATTGGGCACATTTAGTTGCTCCCTCTATCTGAGATGAGCAGTGCAGCAGGAGGTACCTCCCTGCACCACAAACAGCAGGGAAAAGAAATGCCTGACAGCAGCAGCCCCCGCAGAGGCAGGACGCTCTCCTCTTTCCTCCAGTGTTTTTTGTCCTCTTGTCCTTTTATCCCACTCTCTTACCTCTCCCCCTCTTTTGCAAGCAAAAGCACACATGCAAATTGATTTCCCTGTGCAAAGGCGCACAGCCTGGAATATTCCACTTGTTTCTATGTCTTGAGGATGCAAAATCACAGTGAAGAAAACATAAAATCAATCTAGCTAATTACATCTATGTCTTTTTGTAATCCACGAAACCTTAATTTGGTCCTAATTAAATCATCATACAGGACACAAATCGTCTTTGAGAGTGTATGTTTATTTAATATTTCAGGACAAATATAAAAATAGAGGCATTTTGTTGTGTCAATTTATTTTCTTTAACCTTTAAATTAAATTAAATTAAAAACACATTTGCTGCTGCATCCTATGAATTAAAAATGATAGCTGCAATTTAATTTCTCCATCCATCCCCACCCAATCTGCCCCTCCCTGCCTTTAAACAGGGTCCTGCGTTTAAGGTGCCAGATTTATGATTTTTACGTGTTAAAATGACAAAAAATGTGAATATTTACTTAAATAATGCTAATTATTTATATAAAAAGCAGCTCTATTGCCTTTATTGTCAGTCTAAACAACGCCACTCTGTGCATTGTTCTCATCTCTACACAATGCCAATCACATCGTGCCACTGCCGCAGACCAAATCTGTGCATCATCTCTGTAACACGATTTGTTTTCACGCTAAAATATATCTATATCAAGTGTTTCGGTAACAATCTAGCTATTCTATGCGTTTATGTGTCTGCTGAGTTTTAAAAATGGTTTTCTAGCGATGGGAAACCCGTTCAACAACCGAGACACCGGCGCCTGACTAACCTGAAATTCCACCTTACAAAAACGGTTTCAGAGAGAGGAACGAAGGGAAATATCTTACCATGATTCCGTCTGAGGCTCAAAGAGGAAGAGGAGAAGGAGAAAATGTGAAGAAAGAGGCTTTTAAAAAAAGGGTCTGTTTGCGTCGCGTGTAGTACCCAACGGGGTCGATGCAACAACTGCTGAATGGGAGGGCGGCGCTACCAGATTTATACAGGCAGGGCAGGGGATTTGCTCCTGTGCACAGTGGAAAAAAACGCGTTTACTACCACCATTTGGTGGCTAATGCAGTTCTGACATAGCTCCTAAGTGTTTTTGCAATTAAATATGAGAAGTACAATATATTAATATTTTAGAAGCCAGCATTGAAATAAGATAAATCGTGATTCTTACTAGTGATTATGTGGGTATGTTACGTTTTTTTGTTGGGGTGAAAAATATTCTCATACATTACATGACAAGAAAGACTGTCCACGAGCTCCTTGCAATGTAAATTTTAATAGCAGCAGCAGCAGCAGCAGAAGAAGTCTGAATCCATTTTCACTGAATAAAGGACTAGTTCAAACAAAGCTCATTTATTATGCATAGAGGCTTGAGCATCTATTATTTAGGTGTGGCAAGCTGCAAATCAATACAAAGCTGTCCTCTTTGGTGAGATTTCGACTGTAAATATTTGTGGATTTTATTTTTTATTTTTCCACAAATGTAGTGCATTAATATCGATGCTTTTGCTGCATCCACCCCACTGGTGCTGGTATCATCCGGGCACCCATGTTGGAGGAGTCTGCCATGGTATCTGCCTGCCATGCCAGCTCCTCGGCTCTCCTCCCTCTTTGTCCTAGATTCTCTGCAATGATGTCATTCAGTGGGCCGATCACGTGGCGGCATGTCTGCCTGTGTGTCCGTTGTTCAGCAGCACCCAGTGTGGGTTGAGCTTCTTCTGGTTCTGCCCAGTTTGAGGAACTGAAATTGGCTGAACTGCAGTTTATGTGACATAATGGCTGTGTTAGAGAACCTAAATGCCACTAAGACTTAACAGTCTGCAGTTACAACATTAAAACCCGTCCCTTTAAGCTGTCTGAAAATCCAGTTGAGAATGGGAGTCACCTGAAAAGGCATGCAGCTTAATGCTTTTAAGTAAGGCTGAAAGAAAAAGGGAAAATCCTTGATGCAGTATAGTAGCCACCTAAATGTGGGATCTCTCATTAATTATTCAGCAGGGCAGTGAGGATGTATGATTTACAGCCAGCCTTTAGTGGTTGCTACACTCAAAATGAACTGCAGGAGATGAAAGAGAAGGACAGGAAGCAGCAATGGCTGACAGCCAGGACTTCTTGAGAGAACATTCTCCACTCCCCTTCCTCCTCCTCCACCTCCTCCTCCTCAGCAGCTGTGAGACAGGGAGGGTCTAAGCAGCTGCTCACCAAGAGGAGAGAGGGAGGATGGGAATGCTGTAGAGATGGGAGTGGTCCTTCATGGCATTGAAACTTACCGCAATGCATCCTGCAAACTGGGAATCTGATACCCGACAAAGTGACCAAGCATCTTTTCCATCTGTCACAGCAGAGCTCGCATGCTGATGGCTTTAACGCAGGTGCAGGCAGATCAACGACATGGATGTGTATTCATCATCTAAGAGAGAAACAGAGAAGCATTTCAAGCTTTTGTTTGTGTGAGGCTGTTAGGGCGGGGCATCTCCTCACAAGAAAACTGGACTGGAAGAAAATTAATAAATAAATATAAAATAAGAAAATCAGAAAAATAAAAGCGATAATAATTTAGCTGAGAATGTAGGCCAGATTTCTGATGTAGGTCAGTATATTGAGTGCACATAAATCACAGCATCTCACATAAAGAAACACAGCTAAACCTACACACAATTCAAAATCACTGCGACAGCTGCTGTCATTTAGTTTTTAGATCTAGATTGCATCATTGAAATCTGCATGGTAAAATATGCAGAAAATTGAAAATATAGTATAGACAGACTGAAAATAAAATGCAAAATAATGTGTACAGTAAATGGAAATAGCAAGTTTGTGTGGGTACATGAGGGATTGAAAAGAACGAAGGCAACAATAATTTGTTCAACCTCAGATCTGTGGCATTATATATTGCAAAAATAAATAATATAATGCACTGGTTTCCAAATGTGACATTGTGAGACAACTATATTTGATTAATTAATTATTAATTTAGTGCAGGAGCACTCTGCATGCATTCTTTTCCTCACGCTGCTCACCAGTTCAAGCATTTCGCCAACAGCTTCAGCTTGCCCGGGGATGTCAATGGCGCTCAGCGGGAGCAGATCATCAATCAAGAAAAGTCGGTGCTAAATAAATGGATGAAACACTTTAAGTCAAAGAATTTAATCAGAGAACAACACCACAGATTGCTGAACTGTCATATAGTGTTGGATAAGCGTTGAGGTCTCTGCATAGTTACAGGAAGAATGATTTTATTACCATTTAAACAACAACCTTGAATCAAACACTGCTTGAGCTTCAGTCACGGTGGATTGTTAATTGCTAACCCTTTACACCATTCTTGGTCACATAAATCCTGGAAACCACAAATCCACAAGTACCAAAGTCTAAGCACAACATCACAGTATAACGGAAATAATGATCACAGCATGACTAAATTAAGTATTTGAAGGTAAACATTAACAGTCCCATGAGGGTTTGTACTTCCCTGTACAGGAATGTTCTTTACTTAGAAAAATGAAATAGAAAAACTGAGTACTATTATGCTCCTGTGTATCTGGGCAAAATGTATGGATATCAGTATTATAAAAATGGTAAAGGCGTGTAAAGTTTTTACAGATGTCAAGTCTGAGGGTTTTCCCCATGGGCGTCTATGCGGAGTCCCCCCATGTAACCATTAAAAAGAACGCATGATTCACTTTTCAGACTTGGAAGCTATGTCCGTCTTTTATACAATCTGTATTTTACATACACTGTGTGGCAATATTCTTGCTCAAAAATTCCAGGTGGCATGCTTGGTCCAGATATTAACCCACAAGAATCGCTGGTGCCCATTCCCAGCTTGGACAAACCGTGAGGGTTGCGTCACGAAGGGTCTCTGGCATAAAATCTTTCTTGCATCAAAAGGGTGGGTGACATATAATATTGCTAGCTGTGTTGTTGTTGGAGATGATGGCACTGATGGAAGAACACAAGGCACAGATGATGGTAGCAGAGCTATGAGAGGCACAGTTGAGATGGTTTGGACATGTGCAGAGGAGCAGTAGTAAATATAATGGGAAAAATGATGTTGAAGAGAGCTGTCTGGCAAGAGGAAATGGGGAAGACCAAAGAGCAGATTCAGGAATGTAGAGGGGTCAGTGTGAGAGGAGAGGATGCAAGGGGATAGTGTTTGCACATGCAATTTATGTGGAGCTATAAACAATATTAACTAAGCTATAAAATATAATTACAAGATCTAAATTACGGGTAATATAATCATATATACTTAAAAGTGTTTACACAACCTTTAATTCAATAACTAGACTGTCTCATGTAAGCAGAGCATAAAATCAGGACGATCAAAGGTAAAAAAACATGGATTTTTTAATGCTGACACAACTGGTTTCTTGGGATCCTTTTTTAGATGATGAGAAAAGACAATAAAATCTAGTCTCGTTTTCCATCTGCTGTTACTGTAAACACACATCTCTCGGGTCTGAGTCTCAAAATAAAGCAGCCCCTCGTTCAATGGGATACCACTTCTGCCTCTGGGACAACTGTTGTCATAGAGTTTCATTTGTTGTTAGCAACCAAAGTGCTTAACTCCCTGCGAGTTGGCTCATGAAAACCAATTTATGGTCCGTTTCACTGAAATCTGAAGGTTTAAGAAACCAGAAGAGCCGCATTCACAGTCTCAAGAAAGAGTGACGCTTTGGATGAAGTGCACCGTGCATGGAATCAGTCAAGCCCCACCCTGACATCCTCATGACATTTTTCAGTTTTCACTGGCTCGATAAGACAAGGATGCATGCACATGTAGGGAAGAAAAAGCCTGTTTCTTTACAGACCAAGGCGTGATGATAGATTTTAGGAAAAACGTGGCTTATATCCCACCACAGAGGCAGCTGCAGTGCAGGCCCTTAATGCTACTATTTAAGCTGGACCACGTGACCACCAGATAAAGGCGGTCTATGTGGATACTGGTCTGTATCCAGGCAACTCCTTTATTCATTTCCTAGCAACCGTTAAATCTTGGGAGGGGGGCTGGGGGTTGGGCGTCGTTGGCCTACATGTCCCTCACATATGACTGGGCAGTTTGACCTCTTTTATCTAAAGAAGACTGGAAAACAAAGCCAAACGGCTGTTAATCTGCTCAATAAAACACCACATCTATCATGTAGAAGGCAGTAAATTTTGAACAGTACGTAAATGTACTGTATGCATGAAATCCTACAAAGGTCATATCAAAAATACATGTAACAGTGATGGTTTGATAATAACTAAAGTTTTTTTTGTTGCCAGCCAACGTGGATGGGTGTTTAAACTCCTCTTTAGGTTAACTGCAAATGCACATTTTATAATATAGCCTTAAGGAAAAGTAAGACACTGGACGATCCATATATATCCGGTGAAAGGCTTGAAATTCAGTCTGATGGTAACAAATTGGAGGGGCGATTTGAAGAAAGATGAGCTGATTGATTTGTATTGGAAAATGTGAAATAAAATAAGATGTATTATGGATAAAACCTGATAAAATCAATTATAAATAAAAGTGAATACAGTTTTCAATATCAGATGCAGAGAATAGTCCACTTTTTAAGTGTTTCTTGAATTTTATTACAAGCCTTCCCATTAGTTATTTTGTTTTTGTTTATTAGTTTTAGCATGAGGAGCGACATATGGAGAGTTTGTGTAGAGCAGCCCGGGTCTGTCTGGCACAAACATGCTGAAAATTACGCAGCATTTTTCCCATAATCAGAGGCGCCATGCTTGCAGCACAATACGGCAGGATAGTAGGGTGGGGTCTGCTGGGCGGCCCTTGTAGTGAGGAGAACCGCTTATCCAATCGAAAACCGCGGAATGATTCGAAACGTCAGACTGACGGGAGATTGGCCAATAGGGCGCAGCAGCCACCGGCGCCGGGTCTTCCCTTGCATATATACCCCTGTCCATCCTCATGTGCGCCATTATCTCTTACATCGACCCCATAACAGTCGAATTGTAAGACTGCTTGTCGAGGAGCTTCTGCCAACCTCCACCGCGACTATAACATAACAAAATGGTAAGAACTTTTAAAAAAGCTTTGTTAACAGGCCATACTTGAGGCACACTTAAAAAAAAGGAAGGTGGGTGTGATTTGTAAGTTGAACTCTTACAAGGGAGGGTTGCTTTACCTTTAAATGAAAAGTGGGATTTAAAACTGTGTGGCTGATTTTGCTAAATAGATATTCAATTTCTTGCAGTATAGGGTGGAGGTTTTAGTCCCAGCTTGAGATGGGGAGATGCTCTGACGCCTTTCAATTGGGGGACGTGGCGGGCAGACCGAACAAAAGAGGTTTTCAGGGGTGGACAGAGGGAATAATGGAGGCTTCAGTCCAGCCGGTGACTCTGCGGTATTTTATTCTCTCACTGGCATGACTAAAGCCCCGGTCATCACTAGTCGTGACTGCGACGGGCTGTAAGGGTAATTCAAGTCACTGGCAGGGAGAATGGCATTAAGCTGTATCAGCTTAAAAAGAATGCCCCACACCCACAGTAACCCAATCCTTAGGGAAAACTGGATGAAAATGCCCTGTCAGCGCGGCAAGCCATTAAAAATGCATGCGAGTAACGGACTCTCCCGGGCTGATAGTTACCGCACTGATGCACAGCCAGCCACCGAGCAGATGTACAGCCGGCCACCTAGTAGCATTTTCTGTTATAACGGTTTAGTTTCAGTGATGAGACTAAATCAGTGGCATTAACATATGGAGAGACCTAACACTGAATTAAAATGATCGATTCTCTGATGGCAAAGATGGCGCTGGAAGCGTAACTTCGAGGGGGGGGGCAAAAACCGCATTTTGGGGCTAAACCGGCAAACTTTTGAGCCATTTTTCCACATTTGACTGGTGGTTCAACGCATGCAGTTATTACGCTGTAAAATCAATACCCGTGGGTATTACCATTATGGCTGCCTTGCTTCCTTGACTAAACTTTTCTCCTTTAACGGCTCAACCTTTTCTAATATTCACGCTTCCCAACGAATTTCACCGGCCCCGACGTCATCGGTTGCCAGAGTGAAGGGTTTGTCGCATAGCAACGCGGTTCCAGACACAATCCAGTGCACCTGTTGGGCGGGAAAAAAAAATAAGACTAGTTGTTGCTAATAAAAGAACATGTTTGGATCAGTAAAAGTGACTCTCACCCACAACGATTGAATTAAGAAAAACACTTTGAACACTTTATTACTTTTTTTGCTTGCACTACAAATGAATACATTTACAGCTAAATTAACCCCCCCATTATCGCTTTGTTTTCTTCTCTCCACAGCGTGAGTGTATCTCCATCCACGTTGGTCAGGCTGGTGTCCAGATCGGCAATGCCTGCTGGGAGCTTTACTGCCTGGAACATGGGATCCAGCCAGACGGACAGATGCCCAGTGACAAGACCATTGGAGGAGGAGACGATTCCTTCAACACCTTCTTCAGTGAGACTGGAGCTGGAAAGCACGTCCCCAGAGCCGTTTTTGTGGACCTGGAGCCCACTGTCATCGGTAAGTGTCATCACTGCTCGCTGAACAATAATTCAAGCAAATTAATATGAAAATACCTTTGAAGTGTAGCTAATGTAATGTCCTTGTTTGCATAGATGAGGTACGTACTGGGACCTACCGCCAGCTGTTCCACCCTGAGCAGCTGATCACAGGCAAGGAGGATGCTGCCAATAACTACGCCCGTGGACATTACACCATTGGCAAAGAGATCATTGACCTGGTTCTGGACAGGATCCGCAAACTGGTGGGCTAAATTTACAGCAGCATGTTTCAAATTTATCTTCAGAAAGACAAATTAAATAAAATAATCACTGGTTGTCATCTCCTCTTCTGTCCTCAGGCTGATCAGTGCACTGGTCTTCAGGGCTTTCTGGTGTTCCACAGCTTTGGCGGTGGCACCGGCTCTGGTTTCACCTCCCTGCTGATGGAGCGTCTGTCTGTCGACTATGGCAAGAAGTCCAAGCTGGAGTTCTCCATCTACCCAGCTCCCCAGGTGTCCACCGCTGTGGTGGAGCCCTACAACTCCATCCTGACCACCCACACCACCCTAGAGCACTCCGACTGTGCCTTCATGGTAGATAACGAGGCCATCTACGATATCTGCCGTAGGAACCTCGATATCGAGCGTCCTACTTACACCAACCTGAACAGGCTGATCGGTCAGATTGTGTCCTCCATCACTGCTTCCCTCCGCTTTGATGGTGCCCTCAATGTTGATCTGACCGAGTTCCAGACCAACTTGGTGCCATACCCCCGTATCCACTTCCCCCTGGCCACCTATGCTCCAGTCATCTCTGCAGAGAAGGCTTACCACGAGCAGCTCTCAGTGGCTGAGATCACAAACGCCTGCTTTGAGCCAGCCAATCAGATGGTGAAATGTGACCCTCGCCACGGCAAGTACATGGCCTGCTGCCTTTTGTACCGTGGTGATGTGGTGCCCAAAGATGTGAACGCTGCCATTGCCACCATCAAAACAAAGCGCTCCATCCAGTTTGTGGACTGGTGCCCCACTGGTTTCAAGGTTGGCATCAACTACCAGCCCCCCACTGTGGTTCCTGGTGGAGATCTGGCCAAGGTCCAGAGGGCTGTGTGCATGCTGAGCAACACCACTGCTATTGCAGAGGCCTGGGCTCGGCTCGACCACAAGTTCGATCTGATGTACGCTAAGCGTGCCTTTGTTCACTGGTACGTGGGTGAGGGTATGGAGGAGGGAGAGTTCTCCGAGGCCAGAGAGGACATGGCAGCTCTGGAGAAGGATTATGAGGAGGTGGGAGTCGACTCTATTGAGGGTGAGGGAGAAGAGGAAGGAGAGGAGTATTGAAAGGGACCTGAAGGCATTAGTTAAAAAGGAAATATTTGACTAAAATGTCTCCTTTAAAGCATTCCAAATACAAATGTTTTGTCATTTTGGCTGTTCAGTTCTAAACCCTTGGAAATGTCAAGTTTGGCTATGCTCTAAATAAAACCTCTGTGATGAAAAAAGGTTTAACTGTTTGTCTTTTAAATATTCAGTGATTTTCAGAATGATTTTTAAATATTCAGAAACTTTATGACATATTAGTCATGAGTAAGTAGCACAAAAATGTTTGAATCATGTCATTTACGATGTTTCAAATTCATATGTTTTTAAACATGCATGCAAAAAGCTGATTAGTTTTCTCAATTGCGTTCCAATCTTTTTTCTTCTTGTAATCGATACATAAATCCTACAGCTGTGTTTATAAATACTGTTCATAAATACATATTTTAAGTATTAGGGTGAACGATTGCTTGAAGTTTCAATGTTTAAAGTCAAGCTAAGAAAATCAGTTTTCAGCAGGTGTTTAAAATTCACCTGCTGAATATCTGACTGATTCAGCTGACCTGAATGACAAAGGAAGACTCTTTCAAAGCTTAGGTACGACAACTGTAACAGCACCAGCCTGTGTGTGACCCACCTGCCACAAACTTTAATACAAAAGCAGTAAATTTAGGTCGAGTAATGAATAATATAAACTAACCACCTCCTATTACCAGTTTTGATTAAGTTTTTATATAAATAAATATGTTTATGTAAATATATAACTTGGCTGTGGCCCGCCTGCAGTACCTTTATGGTCCACCAGGGGGACCAACAGTTTAGGAATCCTTGCACTTTGACAAATCTTTTGACCGTAATGAGGATCCTGAGGTTTACAATGCGGTCTTCAAAATTAAACTGTAAAATAGTATGAACTGTTAAACTGAAACCTTCAACTCACAATAGATCCAGGGTGTGAGACTGGAAGGAGACACAAACCCAGCCTGATAGTGTCACAAGCTAGTGTGCTTCTCGTGTCCCAAGCCTGAATAAAGGGAGGGTTGTGTCAGGAAATGCACCCGATGCAAAGCTTGGGCTAAAGCCAATATGTGGATCCATCTGCTGTGACAACCTCATGGAAAATAAGGCTGCAGCCAAAAGTATTCCACTACAACTAAAATAAAAATACTGAACTGACAGCTGTAGTGAATTACTCTTCAGGTCTGGTAAGTCCACACAGGAACTATAAAATTAAACTATAAGAGGAACCTCAGATGGGAGGCACTCTCACCTGACCTCCTACTTTACTATTGTATATAATGAAGCCAAGCAACGTCTTATCCTGACCCTCCAAAAGTTGAATCTGTTCATCTGGACGTAGCGTTTTGTGGGAGAAACGTTTTGTCACTCATCCAAGTGACTTCTTCAGTCTCAGCTGGCTGCAGGTTTCCCCAAACCTTATAAACAGGACATTTGCATAATGACTGAAACCAGCCCACAGAAGGAACAATGGGCTGTGAGGTCAGTTCCTTAATCATAATTATGCAAATTCCCATGACCATTGATCAACAATCACTGACCAAAACCCACTGATCAAAGAACAATGATCAATGGCCATGAGTATCATTCACAGAGAGTTGGGGAATGGCTGCAATCACAGCATTGTAAGATGGCGAAAGATGTACCCTTAGGCCCCCTCCTCGGTTTGGGGAAACCTGCAGTCAGCTGAGACTGAAGAAGTCACTTGGATGAGTGACGAAACGTTTCTCCCACAAAACGCTACGTCCAGATGAACAGATTCAACTTTTGGAGATTTACTTTCCTGGATGACTGAGAATGCATCAAGACGTCTTATCCTGACCTTATAAAAACATCTGGAGTTACAAAAGGTAAAAAGTACATAAATAAGGTTAGGTGAACATTTTTTTCCAGGACTTTAAGTGCATTGGTATTGGCGCAAATTTAATATTGAAACTATATGCTATGATACTTTTTTTTAGCCCCACAACCTCTGAAGTACAGGAGATATCCACATGAAATGTTCAGGGCTGAAAAACACATTTATGCTCTGTTACAAACTTCAACAAAATAGAATAGAATAGAATAGAATAGAATTCAACTTTATTGTCATTGCACATGTCACAGGTACAGGGCAACGAAATGCAGTTTGCATCCATCCAGAAGTGCTTTAGCCATGATATAGATATATTACAATATATATATTAGCAATAATATAGATATGTAAGTATATTACACAAATGGGTCTATTATGGTATGTTATAATGTACACGGTATGAAGTATGTTATGAATATGCTATAACTATAAGTATGTACAGGCTGTAGTGAGTACAAGCTATGTACAGGCTATGAACAGGATATAAATATGAAAAAAAAACTATACAGAATATGAAATAAAAAACTATACAGAAATATGAGATATACAGTTATACAGAAATGTGAACTATGCAACTTATGAACAGTTGTAGGATTAATAATTATCGTATGTACAGAATGATTATTTACACAGAACTATACAATAGTGCAGTTAAGATAAGTGAGATATGTGGATAATTTCTACAGAGGCTATATAAAGTGCTAGTGGTTGTGAGTGGTGGTTCAGTCCATGTTATTATTGTGTGTTTGAGGGTACAGTTGTCCATTGTGTGTGTGTGTGTGTGTGTAGGTGGTTGTGGGTGTGTGTATGTTCAGTCCATGAGTTTAACGTGGGTCAGATGTCAGGAGGCAGCGTTCAGGAGCCTGACAGCTGTGGGGAAGAAGCTGTTCCGGTACCTGGTCGTCTTAGTCCGGAGGCTCCTGTAGCGCCTCCCAGAGGGCAGGAGGGTGAAGAGTCCATGTGATACATGGACTCCATGTGATACATGGAGTGGGTGTGAAATACATTTCACACCCACTCCAAGTGGCACAATCTACAAACAAAATCTTATTTTTGCTCAGAATGATTTTCTATGACTACATTTAAGCATCAGTATCATAGGATATAGTTTCAATATTAAATTTGCGCCAATACCAATGCACTGCTTATGTTTAAAAGCAGCGGTGCCCTGGATATTTTTGTCTATTTCTGATAATTTGTTTGAGAAAACGTCCGAGTACAATATATGGGATTGATGGCTGGTCGCATTAAGTTATCATATAAAAGTTCTTCTTTTTACCTAAATTTTGATACCAGGTTTATCTTTTATTGTTGTGAAAAGGAAAGTTTTTCACAGGATTTTCTAGACCTGTAAAAAAACTGAGTGAGGTATATGATTCAGTAACTCAGAGAAGCACCTTTAGCAGCAATAACTTGGAAGTAATCATTTTCTGTATGACTCGATTGGTGTCTTGATTCAGTGTAGAGGAATTTTGGTCCACTCTTCTTTAATACAGTGCTTCATTGGTAATTTAGGTTAGCAAATATTTGTTATTGCACAGCTTTTTAAAACTCCCACCATAGCATTTCCAGTAGGTACAGACCTTGACTTAAACTGGGCCACTGCAAAATCTGGACTCTTTTCTTCTTCAGCCATTTTCATATAGATTTGCTGCTGTGTTTGGGAACTTTGTTCTGCTGCATTACCCAGTTTCAGTCAAGCCTAGCTGTCAGACAGACGGCCTTACATCTGACTCTAGAATACTTTGATATACTGAGGAGCTCATGGGTGACTCAATGACTGCAAGGCGCCCAGGTCCTGTGGCTGCAAAAAAAGCCCAAATCATCACTCCTCCACCGCCATGCTCACAGTTAATATGAGGTGTTTGTGCTGATTGACTCTTTTTACCAAATACGGTTGTGTGCATTGTAGCCAACCATCTCCACTTTGGTCTTGTTTGTCCAAAGGGTTGTTACAAATCAGATACTAACATAAGCTGTGATGCTGTGTTGTTTTTTAGAGACCATGGCAGCCCTTCCAAACAATCTGTAGTTGTTCAATCTTTTTCTAAGTGTACTGACATGAACTTTAACATTTAACATGCTAACTGAGGTCTGTAGAGTCTAAGATGTAAGGACTCTACAGATTACAGGCATTCCACAGTCAGGATGTGCTTAGTTTTTCATACATTGGTTCTGCATTTTGGCTCAATTTTTGTTAAATAAATGATGTGTCATTGTTCATCTGAGGTTGTATTTACCTGCTTTTAAGACCTCGTCTTATCACCCGATATGTAAAGCCTTAAGCGTGATTTATGGTCCTACTAATGCGTCCGTCTGTGTACAGTGGATGAAAAGGGGTTTTTACACACCACTAATGTGTTCCCAACTCCACATCACCGAATTGAGTGCTGAATGACTTACAAATGGGCCGGAATGGGGGAGGGAGCGACAGCGGACTGGGAAAGCATGAAGCATAAAACGAATGTTAAAGATAAAAAATTACAGCATGAAAAGTACAAACAGTGGCTGCGGTGGACAGTTTTCAATACTTATTTCCTATTCAGATCCTTGCACGTTATAACGTTGCTGTTCTCAACAGATGGCTGATGGACCAACAAACAAGAGTAGCCCACATATTTTTCACACTGCCTCCATCTACAGCAAACACTCTCAGCATTCCATAACTACCTGTCTACCTGCCTTCACGCTATCACAGCTCAAGCATAAAACAAGCATTAGAACTTTAAAGGGTCTATTTTCTTTTTTGGCATGATTGCATTACAGACAAATTGTACATAAAGTAATTATTCTGATGAAAAAGGATGCCCATTAGTGTTATAGGGATTAGTACTGATGTTAAGATGTCAAGCTCATTTTAAACCGTTTATATTCTGTTTAATCTACAGTGATTTATCATATTCTATAACATAACATGTTTGTAGTGGCTGTCCTGTAAGGAATGCATACCTCCAAAACAGCTTTTAATGAGCTCAGAAAAACAGCTCAACTACTTGATTAAAGGGTTAAAAAGCATAATAAAATATATCGATAAATAAAAATTACAGCTGAATTAAAAGGCTTGAGCACTCTGTGACATGGTTAACTGTCAGTATTCACAGGAGGATTACAAATATTAATGAAAAAGTAAGTTCAAGATACTAATACTAATCTGAAAGTGTTTGTGGAGCCTTCATCTGTTCAGTTTATTAAACAGCAAGAAGCGACTGTGCCACAAGATGGCAGTATAATACAGGATAGACGCAAACACTTTGCTTTCACTTTGGGACATTTTAATTTCTGCCTGCCTATTTTTTTTTTTTTTTTAATTTAACTGAACTGCTGAACTGAACGAACTGAACAAAGGACTGCTTACTTTGCTTTGCTTTGCTTGCTCTGACACAACGCCACTGCTGTAGCTGTGACTTCTTCTGGGTCAAAATAAAATTCTAGCCCTTTTTCACTTGCCTTTAAAATTTGAGATTTGTGGAATGGGAGTTGTAAATGTAATTGTAGTTTTAAACAGAACTTAGATGTGATTTTCAGGCTTGAAATTTTCACATCTTCTCCCTTTAAAAGTAATGAAGACTCACTGAAAAGGCAAAAATGCAACTTAGAAGACATCATCTTAAAATACCTAAATTTAGGCTTGGGACCTAAATATTCATATAGTATAAAAATATTTTGCATGCATTTCATTAAATATGCTAATAGTAAAAATATCAGCTGATTCCTAAGGTGGTCAGGTGGGATTTTTCTTTTGTAGAGTTGTATAATGATTTTCAGTCTTTTAGGCTTGCTATCCTTGAAAAGAAGCAGTGTCTTGGAGCCATTTCAGATAGCAGTCTTCTCTAAACTCAGACATTTTTATTCAGTTTGCCAGTTTTTAAGCATGCTTTTTCTTCGTTTGTCTACCACTTGTCCAGTTCCTATAATTTTTTAAAAGCACATTTGCTAAATATTCAGCTAACTCTATGGGAATCACCTGTTGGTGCAAAATACCATATTATGTCTGTCTAAGTGGGTTATCATTAGCATTTTTTATAGATTCCCCCACTGAAACTGGAACAAATAATAAGTGAGTTACTTCGATATGCTTGAATCCTTCACAGGTCAGTTTTAAGTGGGTTAATAAACAAACAGAAATTCCTCTGAAATTGGTCAGGTATTTGTATTTGCTGTAACTGTTGCTCCCCTATTGGCCAACTGGATAAATAAAGGAAAATAGGGTACATGGATTGGACTGAATGTGAGTGAAAAAACAGCCAATGCCCAAAGAAAAACTTTCAGGAAAAGTCTGGAGAATTATTGCTCAAGTTCTAGGAGAACTATTGTTACTTAAAAAAATTCTACAAGAAGCACAGCTCAGGGGAAACAAAGCATAAAGAAAAAAGAATGGCTCAAGACTTAATAAAGACTTAATGTAAGATTACCCTCCATGTTTTGGGGGGTGGGGTGGGGTAATTTACTTTTTGTGTAAGTCAGTATGTTTGTGTTTTTACTTTGTCAGGCTTCCTGTTTTGTGGAAAGAAGAAAAAGCTGTTTTTCAAATGTGCTCTATAAATACATCTCGCTTGTGACACTTTGGGCCCCGAGCACCAGGTTAGGAGACATAAATCTACAGTGTTTAGAGGTACACAGATATTTAAAAACAAGCCTGCAGCTCCAAAATGCATCAGGTCTGGTTAAGTAATAATGTCATATGTGATGACAAGTTTTTTTTCTTACAAAAGGTTTTTTTTTTGTTTTAAATTTTGCTGATAATAATGCTGCCCTTATTTTTGAGGGAGTCTTTTGGAGTGGATTTCTAAGTGTCATTTTCTTTATTTGAATACTTCTCCCAACACTCTATATTGTGCTCATAATACTCACTGAATGTCATTTAACTAAATAAAGCAGGACTGTGGAACTCAAGGTATATCCCACCCTCCAAGAAGCAAGTCTCACCATTCTGTAGCCGGGATGAATCTCCTCCAGGCACTTGGACATAAAACCGGCACGTATAGAATCACCTGTTATATCAAAAAAACGCCTAAAAACTTATTTTTCTTCCAAATAGGGGTTAAAAAAGTTTTTTTTTCCTCGGGAAAACATATCTTTTTCTCTGTTTACTTTAATTGCCATGTCTTTCTCTTACAATGTATCCTACAATATTTGGTAGATGCTGTAAAGTATGAATGAAAACAGACAATAAAAACTTAAATGTGAAATCACTGGAAAAAAACGCACACTTCCTGCCTGAAACACGCTGCTGGCAGCTGGGATTGCCTCACCTTCCTGAAAAGTTTGTGCCGTGTCAGGCTGAACGTGACGCTTACAATCTAACCAATAGGAATAGGGCTCATGTGACGTGACCCAATCAGATTCAGCGGAGCGTTTCCGGCGGGTGAGCGAGTATAAAAGGCCCCGCCCAGACTGTACGCGTCAGTTGCCTCTTACACAGGACTCATAAAGGCCTATTTGTGGGAGCTAACGTTTTTCGCGCTTCCTATTCCTCATTTTAATCCTGAAACTTATCAACATAAAGAAACATGGTGAGTGTTAAGTTTTTTTTTTTGGTCTCATCCTACAATTAAGTTTAAACTGAAGTTATATCACGTGGTAGCCGGTAATTCAAATCAGCTGAAAGGGTCATTAAGTTCAGCCATTGTACTTTAATAGCGAGAAGAAGCTAACATTTCAGGCTGCTAACCAACCCCAGTGTTCAACAGACTTTTAGTGTATTTTTGGTGTAGCGTGACGGGGCACAACCCAAATTCCAAGTTCAGCCTCGTCTGTCTGTTTCCGGCTTTTCATGCGCACATTGACCTAGTTGGCAAAGGTCAGCCTGCAGCATTCCTCTGATTAGCACCTCTCTGAAGAGGCCTGGCCTTTGTGGAATTGAAGCCACGGACTCGGCAAACAGAAGGAGCTCACTTAAAGCTTTATGGGGTTTTTTTTGTCTTTTGTTTGGTTTGATGTGAAAATGTTTGTTCTTGACACAAAAGATTTGCTTGTTCCTTTGCTTGATGTACATGTGATATTTCTAAAGGGCTCAGATGTTAGCCTTCAGGGGGATATAATCATGACTGTGGCATGCAACTGCTAACAAAGAGCCTTATTTATTTTCTTCCTCTTCCTCATGTCTCACATTAGTTCCAGAGCAGGCCTGAACATGTGATGAGTAGCTTTTAGCTACTACTGGGATTAAAAAAAAAAATAGAATGGATGCCAAATGTGACTGGTTTGGGTTTTTTTTTTTTTTTTTTTTTTTTTTTTTTTTTCCCTCTCTCCACAGCGTGAGTGTATCTCGGTGCACGTTGGTCAGGCTGGTGTCCAGATCGGCAATGCCTGCTGGGAGCTTTACTGCCTGGAACATGGGATCCAGCCGGACGGACAGATGCCCAGTGACAAGACCATTGGAGGAGGAGACGATTCCTTCAACACCTTCTTCAGTGAGACTGGAGCTGGAAAGCACGTCCCCAGAGCCGTTTTTGTGGACCTGGAGCCCACTGTCATCGGTAAGTGTCATCACCGCTCACTGAACAATAATCGAGGAAAATTAAAACATCTTTAAAGCAAAACTAACGTAATGTTGTTTGCATAGATGAGGTGCGCAGTGGTACCTACCGCCAGCTGTTCCACCCTGAGCAGCTGATCACAGGCAAGGAGGATGCTGCCAATAACTACGCCCGTGGACATTACACCATCGGCAAAGAGATCATTGACCTGGTTCTGGACAGGCTCCGCAAACTGGTGGGTGAATTCAAAGCAGCTAGTATAAAATGTATATACAAATTAAATAATTGAATGAAGTAACTCATGCCTGGTTGTCATCTCCTCTCTGTCCTCAGGCTGATCAGTGCACTGGTCTTCAGGGCTTTCTGGTGTTCCACAGCTTTGGCGGTGGTACCGGCTCTGGTTTCACCTCCCTGCTGATGGAGCGTCTGTCTGTCGACTATGGCAAGAAGTCCAAGCTGGAGTTCTCCATCTACCCAGCTCCCCAGGTGTCCACCGCTGTGGTGGAGCCCTACAACTCCATTCTGACCACCCACACCACCCTAGAGCACTCCGACTGTGCCTTCATGGTAGATAACGAGGCCATCTACGATATCTGCCGTAGGAACCTCGATATCGAGCGTCCTACTTACACCAACCTGAACAGGCTGATCAGTCAGATTGTGTCCTCCATCACTGCTTCCCTCCGCTTTGATGGTGCCCTCAATGTTGATCTGACCGAGTTCCAGACCAACTTGGTGCCATACCCCCGTATCCACTTCCCCCTGGCCACCTATGCTCCAGTCATCTCTGCAGAGAAGGCTTACCACGAGCAGCTAACTGTATCTGAGATCACAAACGCCTGCTTTGAGCCAGCCAATCAGATGGTGAAATGTGACCCTCGCCACGGCAAGTACATGGCCTGCTGCCTTTTGTACCGTGGTGATGTGGTGCCCAAAGATGTGAACGCTGCCATTGCCACCATCAAAACCAAGCGCTCCATCCAGTTTGTGGACTGGTGCCCCACTGGTTTCAAGGTTGGCATCAACTACCAGCCCCCCACTGTGGTTCCTGGTGGAGATCTGGCCAAGGTCCAGAGGGCTGTGTGCATGCTGAGCAACACCACTGCTATTGCAGAGGCCTGGGCTCGGCTCGACCACAAGTTCGATCTGATGTACGCTAAGCGTGCCTTTGTTCACTGGTACGTGGGTGAGGGTATGGAGGAGGGAGAGTTCTCCGAGGCCAGAGAGGACATGGCAGCTCTGGAGAAGGATTATGAGGAGGTGGGAACAGATAGCTTGGGAGAGGATGATGAGGGAGAGGAGTATTAAATGGCTTAAAGTTCCTGTGCCATTTATTGATGTCATAAATAAAGTTTGTTCAATGACTGCAATTTATGTCTTCTTTTTAAAATATATGAATATACTGTAAAGGACACTCGATATCAAATTCTCAAATTTAGAATTTCAGTTATATTAGTTCTTAATCTAACTTGTGTGGAATCAAAGGGCGCACATGATGCTGTAATCCTTTCTGGTATGCACCACTTTAGAAGCCAAAAATCTGCAAAGCCCATGCATCACACAAAGGGTTGAGCCTTTCTTTTAGGTCAGAGCAATCATAACGTTAACATTTCAAAATTCCCCACTTAATAAAGATCTCATAACTTGATTTCACATTTTTCATCTCATCAGCATCCATCTGTAGCGGCTCTACATCCCAAACCTTGCAAGACCCACTGTGGTTTAATATAATCTAACGGGTGTCTTGTGTGGTCCCTAACAGTGTTTGAAAGGAAAACTGATGAAAGTCTAGTCACTTGGGGGCAGTGATGCTCCACAGATGTTCTGAATCAACATGTTGAAGCTGATCCACACTCACATTGTTCGTGCTCCACTTGTTTTATCCATTTCAGTTCATGATTTAGAGGTATTCATTTCCCAGTGAGGTACAGTGATTCTCATTACTGAAGTGGCAGTCCAGGCTTATGCCCACAAAAGTCACTGTGCACCTCAACTATAAGTTATGCCAGTTCATACAGTTTTGTAATGAAACTTAATCATGTCGCTGATAAGTTGTTGCAGTGTGAGCTCAGTTTAATTACAGTTTACAGTGAATCGTGTTAACCACCATGACTGATGAGGACAATGAGCAGATGGGTCAGACTTTGTGAAGTACCCTCACATCTATAAAACAATAAAGGTGCCATTCATCAGGTCGTACAGCTATTTTTAAAGCATGACCGTTTGAAAATTGCAAAACAAATGGAAATGTGTTGAGGATATTGTGAGCACAGTCAAATGTTTTAGCGACTGGTGTACTCTGGAAAAATGTCTCTCCCATTTGTCTCCAGCTTTGTCTCCGCATGTAATTTGAGACATATGTTTGCCCTCTCATAACTTTGTCTACATTGTTCTATGTGTCTAAGGTTTAAAATATGAATGTCTTTTTTATAATGATTATTTATTTTTTAATGGAATAACAAAGTGACTTCAGCCAAATGTCCCCGTTCATATTGTCTGCTGCCGCCTCTGCTCATACCTCCAGTATTTCTATAGGATGGATGAGAAACAAAAAATAGAAAAGCAGAAAATAGCCCAGATTTCAGAGACTCCAAGTAATAGGATTTAAAAGATGAATTGCAATGGCAATTTTAGCTTTATCTATTTTTATGTTTTTCTAATAAAATGGTGCATGATTTCCTTTTAGTACTGTCATGTATATCCCTGACACTAAGAGGCATTACTTTTAAATAACTGCAACATAGGTTTGTCGGGAACTGTAAGAGATTAAATATTCTCAAGTATAGAAAACTCTGAATGTCAGCAGCCTCATACAACTTACTTCTTATTAAACCTGTGAAGTGGACGTGTAACACTGTCAAAAAGAGGCCTAAAGACAGAATGTGGGGTACCCATAATGTAGGTTATACAGTAATTGATTCATCATCATGCAGGAAATGTCATACTGTCAATAATGGCAACAGCACCCTGCCACCTGGCATTCCTTCCCCTCGGTGCACCCCTGCTTGACAAGAGGCCAAAATCTGATTCCACACTGTATGTCCTGATAAGTTAGATCGTCCACCAGCCAAGGACATCTGCGTTGAGAGAAGCCCTTCACGCAGGGGCAGTGCCAGAGCATAAGCATTGGGCGGGAACCCAACTTTCAAAGGGGTGGATTTGGCTCACATCAATTTACTGTTTCAAGTCCATTATGTGCAGGAGCTTATTATAGATACTAAAAGTGAAATAAAAACTGAAACTAGGTGTTAGAAAAAGAATGAACTGAAACAAAAATAAAAACTAAACAGAAGGTTAACTAAAATGATAATGCACTTACAAGATTAACTAAAATAAAATAAACACTAAATCTTATTTTTGGTCTTTGATGAGGTCAAATTTGTAAATCAGTTCACTGAGACAAGGATGTCTACATAACCTGAAAATGTTTATATACACATTAAAATATAAAGCTAACAGTGAAACTGAACATTTTCAATTAATAAAAATGAAACTGAATGACTCAATCCGCTGTGGAAACTAAAATCAATTGAAATAAAAATTAATAAGAAACATGTAACTCTGATGTTCAAAGCTATACTTGTAGTCACGTAACAGAGCCATAAAAGAGAGGTTATAAGCAAAGATGCAAAGCAGAAAAACCCGTTGGATTTACATTACATTTAAAACAGCAGGTCTACTGCAGGAGGCTTTAATAAACTTCTAATTTGGCCACATTTACAGGCTACACAACAAATTCAACTGAAGGATAAATAACCGACTTTAAACTATCTGACGAACAGATATTCTTAACTACAAGCATTCAATTGGCTAAATTAATTCACCACATACTAGAAAAGTTGGAGTCACACTGTAGAAGTTCTCACCCCATTTTTATTTTTTTTTCGATTGTCTCGCCAGATCATGCATTAAAGCTGCATGAGCTGACGGATGACTGTTTTTACTATAGCTCCAAAGACAGAGTGTAGGATCATCGTCTTCAGTCATACTAGTGATCCTTATGACTGTATTAGCACTAAGCCTGAGCTTCGATATTTTTTACTGGAGTGACTTAGTGCAGATGTTTATTTTAAGTTCTTTTAACCGTAAAACTTATTTATATAATTTGGAAAATGTATCGGTAACATTCAGATGATGGGGAACAAAGACCTTTTTAAACATACCTGAACAGCAAATGAGGCGATTTCCATAACCTGTTTTCTCACATCCTTGTTGCTGTTTTTCAACCTCATCTAGCTTCTCTTTCAGGCAATAACCCGATTACCCAATCTGCATCATTAGTACCTTTCCACTGAATTTCCAACCTTTTCACATAATCCTGAACAACAGCCACAATTTTGGCAGTATTATTGCCCATCTTTAGATTCACACCTGCGTGCTGTCGGTATCTCTGTTAGAAGAGGAGTGAGAAGGTGGCTGAAGTCAGCCTGGAACAAAAAAATCAGCAAAATTTAAGGATTGGTGACCAATCAACTTCCAACATACTTTTCTCTAGCTCAAGGCTATTATTTAAAACCGCTCTGGATCAGAGCTTTTAGTTGAGATTTGAGGTAGAGGTGCACACAAACCTGAGAATAGAAGTTCCAGATCCCACTATTAGGACTCATTTTTTTTCCGTTCCTGGGATCTCTTGGACAATTTAGTGCAAAACCTTCTGGTTGGAAGAATCAGTGTTCTTTGCAAATAGGTGGCAAGTGACCAGATCCATTAAGCCCAGATGTTAGATCTTCATAATGTTTCTTTATAATTCTGAAGTCGATAAAAGTCAAATGTTCATATGAAAGTGTAATATATCCATTCTTCATATAATGAAAAAGCCCTAATAAGTTCTTACAACCATTTTGCACTCCCCAAATATTTAAGAAATCGTAAGAAAGCACCAGCAGAGATCTCCACCCTACCGTCTCGTCCATTTTAACCAATAGGCACAGGCCTCATGCGACATCAAACCAATCAGATCCAGCAGACCGTTTCCGGAGGATCTGCGGTTATAAAAACCACCGTGTAGCAGGAGCTGGTCATTTATCTCTTACACAGGATTCATAAACGCCTGTTTGTAGGAATTAACTAATTTCTCCTCCTTTTCCTCATTTCGGCTCTGAAACTTCTTGACTTCAGGAAACATGGTGAGTAAAATTTTTTCTCTGATTAAGTGTCGATTTAATCAAAAATCATTACTGAAATAGTCAATAATCAGGTGGCAGACCGTTAACTGAGATTAGCCGGAAGTATCAGCAGGATTTAGTATCACCAATTTAATTTTTAAAAGGATAAATTTCACACTGTTAACCATGCTGTCCTGACTGTACTTTTGGTGTGATATGACAGGACACATCCAAAATTCAAGTTATTTGCTTGTGTCCGTTTCCGGCTTCTCGTGCGCGCACTGAGCCAGTTGGCAACAGGTCATCCTGCTTTCAGGCTGAAGCATTCCCATGACTAACAACTCTTTGAAGGATCCTGGCCTTTATGAACCTGCGGCCGCAGACTCTACAAACAAACCAACTCACTTGAAGCTTCATTGTTCTTCTTCTTCTCATGTCTTTAATGTTTTTGGGTGTGTATGGGCTACTTTTTTGTAAAGAAGTCTTTAATCGTCTACAGCTGTGTTTGCTTTGCTGAACTCTGATGTGCACATGTTTGTTCTTGACACAAAAGATTGTCTTGTCCTGGCTCACATGCGACATATTTCTAAAGGGTTGTTAGTTCAGAGCGTAAAAGGCCTCAGGTGACCACATGAGTAGCGGACAGGCTATGAAGTATTTTCCCACAGCCACCAGTAAATAGTGATTTCGGACTATAAAAAGCGGCAATGAACGGGCGGAATTTTTAAGATCCCACACATCGGTCCCGAATCTGTCACCATCTCCTGTAGATTGCTCTCGCCACAGCGACCATAGCGCGCGGATGCGCTCTCCAAATGCGCAAAACGATGCGCACACGCTGCCATCTATCCGTCTCTCTCCCGTGATCGATGTGATCTCTTTCCAGTGTCTACCTGCTAATTTATGATGAAAATGTTTCTGATGTAAGAGGGTCTAAAGAAAGTTAAAGCTGAGACAAAACAAAAAACTGATGTCACTACTGAAGAGTGAGAGACGGGAGGATGTACTGCAGACCATGTTCTCCAACCTTTGACTTAGCTGGTTCTACAAAACCTAAAGCCCGAGTCGGAGATGATTATCAGACAGTGGTTATGATCCTTCTGCAGGGTCTGTGAGAGATTACACAACAGGCGATTTTGGTGCATCATTTGACTCTTCTGCACCAAAATGGATCAGTTGAACACCGCCTTCTCAAATCAGATGCAAATGATTAAAAAAATAAATAAAGCGGATTTGCTTGAATACAGGCAAATTTCTGTAACTGGTTCTTTGTTGGCAGGATGTGGTTCAGCAGGTTGTGTATAAAAGGTGTTACTTCAGAAGAAAAATGACATCAGTGACGCATTCAACTTCCCTTAAACCAAAACTCTAAACATAACCTGGCCTGACTTCAGCATAAGTTACCTTTGCGATGTAACCAGGTTAAGAGAGCTATGCAAATGACAGTGAAAACTCTGACTTCAAGTTCAACTTGGCTCGCTAAGGCATTAACCGTGTTAAGAATTTTCTCAAGTGTGATTCATTTGTTGCAAGGGACAAAATACATAGCTGACTGATGGAACGATTAAATATTTTTAATGTTCTATACTAAAATTCCAGTATTGCTGAAATCACAGTCCTAAATCATAAAGTCATATTCCCCCAGGTAACTTTAAGTTAGTTCAAGAGCAGGTCTAACAATGTGATTTTTGGATTATAAGTCAAAAATGAGGTCACCAAATAAATGGCTTCTCCATCTCACTTCCACAGCGTGAGTGTATCTCGGTGCACGTTGGTCAGGCTGGTGTCCAGATCGGCAATGCCTGCTGGGAGCTTTACTGCCTGGAACATGGGATCCAGCCAGACGGACAGATGCCCAGTGACAAGACCATTGGAGGAGGAGACGATTCCTTCAACACCTTCTTCAGTGAGACTTGTTCTGGAAAGCACGTCCCCAGAGCTGTTTTTGTGGACTTGGAGCCCACTGTCATCGGTAAGTCTCATCAGTGCTCACTGAACATTAATGTAGGAAAATTAAAACATCTTTGAAGCAAAACTAACGTAATGTTGTTTGCATAGATGAGGTGCGCAGTGGTACCTACCGCCAGCTGTTCCACCCTGAGCAGCTGATCACAGGCAAGGAGGATGCTGCCAATAACTACGCCCGTGGACATTACACCATCGGCAAAGAGATCATTGACCTGGTTCTGGACAGGCTCCGCAAACTGGTGGGTGAATTCAAAGCAGCTAGTATAAAATGTATATACAAATTAAATAATTGAATGAAGTAACTCATGCCTGGTTGTCATCTCCTCTCTGTCCTCAGGCTGATCAGTGCACTGGTCTTCAGGGCTTTCTGGTGTTCCACAGCTTTGGCGGTGGTACCGGCTCTGGTTTCACCTCTCTGCTGATGGAGCGTCTGTCTGTCGACTATGGCAAGAAGTCCAAGCTGGAGTTCTCCATCTACCCAGCTCCCCAGGTGTCCACCGCTGTGGTGGAGCCCTACAACTCCATCCTGACCACCCACACCACCCTAGAGCACTCCGACTGTGCCTTCATGGTAGATAACGAGGCCATCTACGATATCTGCCGTAGGAACCTCGATATCGGGCGTCCTACTTACACCAACCTGAACAGGCTGATCGGTCAGATTGTGTCCTCCATCACTGCTTCCCTCCGCTTTGATGGTGCCCTCAATGTTGATCTGACAGAGTTCCAGACCAACTTGGTGCCATACCCCCGTATCCACTTCCCCCTGGCCACCTATGCTCCAGTCATCTCTTCAGAGAAGGCTTACCACGAGCAGCTCTCAGTGGCTGAGATCACAAATTGGTGCTTTGAGCCAGCCAGTCAAATGGTGAAATGTGACCCTCGCCAAGGCAAGTACATGGCCTGCTGCCTTTTGTACCGTGGTGATGTGGTGCCCAAAGACGTCAACGCTGCCATTGCCGCCATCAAAACCAAGCGCACCATCCAATTTGTGGACTGGTGCCCCACTGGTTTCAAGGTTGGCATCAACTACCAGCCCCCCACTGTGGTTCCTGGTGGAGATCTGGCCAAGGTCCAGAGGGCTGTGTGCATGCTGAGCAACACCACTGCTATTGCAGAGGCCTGGGCTCGGCTCGACCACAAGTTCGATCTGATGTACGCTAAGCGTGCCTTTGTTCACTGGTACGTGGGTGAGGGTATGGAGGAGGGAGAGTTCTCCGAGGCCAGAGAGGACATGGCAGCTCTGGAGAAGGATTATGAGGAGGTGGGAGCTGACAGCATGGTAGAGGACGATGAGGGAGAAGAGTATTAAGCGGTAGCATATTCCTTCTCTTAATCTCTACCATCTAGTTTCATAAAGTTTAATTGAACGCACCATTTGTGCTAATGAATTACAGGATAGTAGAATTTCTTTATAATTTTCAGATTATTCAGTTTTAGCAAAAAACAAAATTCTGTCTTGGCTGGAATCAAAATAATGACTTTATACTTTTATCTACTGTGTATTTTTAACATGACCTAATCTATTTTTATGGATGTTGCCAGCATGGGGACTCATACTCCTTTCTAGTCACTTGAGGGCAGTGATGCTCCACACATGCTGACTCAACACCATGTTGAAGTGCTTGACACTTCAAACTATTGCCGGTACTACACCCGACCTGACCTGCAGCATTAGAATGGTGATATCACAATTAGGAGTGTACCAATTCTCCTTTAATCATGGCTCAATTCACACCTCAGGTTTGGCTCAGATGTTGAGCTGGATTATTCAATCTACATTCTGTTCATGGTCTGGCATTATTTTTTAAATTTACCAAAATGTGTGTATTTATAGTTTTATAACAGAACATTGGGAAGAATACAGAAGTCTTTGGTATGAAAGGAGGTGAGGACATCAGCAACCAGACAAAGAGAACCCACCAGAGAGGAGGAGAGGCTGTGTGTATGTGAGGGCACTTGCCCTCACATAGCGTTATCTTAGTGGAAACCCATTCTGTTTGATTCATTTTCCATTTAATATCACAGAATATAAGACTTGGTTTGAGTTTTATTTTTCACTTTCCAGTCAAGTGCTCTGCAATCAGGAACTATGTGTGAAAGGAATAACAAAAAATGAAAAAACAAGTCTTTATTACTGGCAGAACCTCCTCTATTCTGATGTTTGTCCATTTTCTCCATACCTGAACAATTTCCAAATAGATAGTACAATGATCTCTTGTGACTGTTTGATTTTTGGTGTAGATTTCAGGATTGTTACACCCATATTTACCATTCGGATGAGGTTTGACATGCCTGACTGAGAACCACCAAGGCCAAACGCTGCCTTGGTTTAAAATGGGGTGTGATATTCACTGTGGCGCAAGGGAGGGACAGAGGGTGTCTCATGCTGGCAGACAGGTGGTGTTTAAAAATACGTTCTTCTGCTGTTACTAGACTGGATTTCTTCAGGGTAATGAGTGATGACGAGTACGTTCAAAATCTCAAAGCTAACAGTGGGAGCTGTTACAGAATCATCAAAAATAAAAGATTCACAAGTGTAAAAGTTTTTATTTGACTTCAGCTGTATTTCTGCTCTAAAACAGAAGAAACAAAGTGGCTTCCACATTTGCATTGACACTGGTATGAATCATTGAATGCATTGGTAGATTACAGGTAAACCACAATGGGGAATTTTATTAAATTTCTTAAACTTGTTTAAACTACTTTCAAAACTGTTTTATATGCTTGTAGACTTTTTCACTAGTGGTCTGTGTGTACATTTGCAAACTCAAAGGCAAAAAAAAAAAAAAAAAAAAAAAAAACTGCAGCTAAAACTCTGTTCCTTTGAAATCCTAACTGGGTTAAGAAAATAAAAGCACTCTTCTCAATATAAGACATGGAGTTAAGAATCTTTCTATTTTCCTCCATCTCACAAACATGAGGTAATCTGACTCATTTGGGAAACAAATTTTAGGATTACAACTTCTGATTGTACTAATGAGCCCTCCCCCCAAAAATCCTACAACAGAATATTTTGAATGCTGTAAAGATGTGCACTTCAAAAAAGGTACAAAAACACAGATGCATACAAAGTGCTCTCATGTGTACAAAAGCTGATCTTACAACAGGCCCTGAAAATAAAGCAGTGGACAGTTTTCTACACTGACACATAAAATAATGAACCCAACCCACACTCCCTCGGCAAGATAATTATGTAGATCCAGCAACCTTACAACAACATACAGTGACAGTTTCAAATTAGATAAACTCCAGCTATCGTTTTCCTCTTGCAAAACTTACACAACTCTGTATTAAAGCTGCCTGGGTGCTAAACGGCATTGCACGACACCACAGGAACCTACGCAGCAGCAGCGGCACTCATAAGCTTCTTATTTTCCCTTCTCTATTTGGTTTATCAGCTTCCCCAAAGCAAAGCAGCAGAATGACAGGAAATGCATATAAATCCCAGTGAAAACTGAAAACTTCACAGTGTAGTACACCACAGTCTCAAAGATTTTGCAGAAACTCACAACGCTTTGAAATTGTTGCCAGTAAATAAACCCCCTTTTTTTTGCAGTAGCACTCGGAGAGCTTCTTGATGAGACTCGACACACGCGAGATCCCTACTCCTGACAGTAACAGTTATCACGCCCAAACCCTTCACACATCTGCTGTAGTTTTTGTGTCTAAACAATCAAGTTCAAGGCATTATAGAGAGAATATTCAGTCTGGCGATTACAAACATATCTGGGTGGGTTTGTCTAATGTGCCTGATTCACTCTTGTGAGATCCAAATAGTCTGAATGTCAATTAAGGGTTTATTTAAAAGCCATATTGCAAAAATGTTGACACGCTCATGACACACTGTGAAAAAGTTGAATTCTTGAGTGCCACCCTTCTTTCCTCAGCATCATCACCAGGCCATAACCTACCATTCAGCCACCAAATTTTTATTTTTTCCTCTAAACAAATCATTTTCAGATGCACTGAACAGTGCCAGCTCTTCAATGTCCTTCAGTTTCTCTAACCTCTTGAATGAGAGGAGCTTCGCAGAGCCTCACAAAGTCATATCAACAAAAACCATCCTAGGAGCTGCAGCGGTCTGCGTGAGGCTTCTGTTCCTCCTCAGTGTTGTCTTTGATCTCTGGTCTTTACTGAGGAGGAGGAGGAACGCCATCTCTCTCTGACACTGCCGTTAACCTGTAGCAAACTGATATTAGTGGATTCATGTTTATTTTTACCGTATCACCTTTTCTGAGTACATTTTGATGGTGTATTTATTACCTGAGGTGGTGGAAAATGTCTCATGACAAAATGTGAACGAAGAGAATGGCCAGGCCGATGTTGAGCAGGATTACCATGCAGATCATGATGGTGTTTGGACCCTTAAAAAAGGAAAAGACCTCAATGCAGAATAAGGACAGCAGATCCAGTCAAAACTGGAGATGAGTGAAAAATTAAAGGAAAAACCTAAACCTTAGCCCCAACAGTAAAGGGACCCAGTGGTCCTGTTATGTAGAAGGGTACATTATGGTGTCCTGATGGGAGGAATGGTTTCCAGGAGTAAAATGCCTCCATGGATGTGCAAGTTAACTTAAAATTAATCCAAATCAGTTTTCTTTTTGCCATATGTCTAAAGCTAAGGCAATATGAGACAAAAATAAAACAAGAAATTCAGAAAATTCATAAATTCATATCAATTAAAACCTTAGAACTAAGCCTAACATAATCACACAATTAAATACAAGGTCCAAAAGAGTGGTCTCGGGGATCAGCTTACCACATGAAAGGGGGACAAATTAGTTTCTAAGTAGATCTAAAAAAATAAAATACTCAAAGAAATATTAATAATTGAACCCTTGATAATGCTGATAATAATGATTTGATTATTAAATAAGTCCTACAACTATTTTCTCTAAAGTTACAAATGATTCTGCAAAGATTTAAGAAACAGATGGAAACTTACTCAGTTTTGAGGTGATAAACACCAACATGTAACATAAATGCTACTCAAAATGCAAAACTGATGGAAATTTTTGAAATATTGTATCCTGGTGTCTAAGTTGGGGGGGGGAGGAAGTGGAGCCCCTGCTTCTTCTTCTACTGTAATCATTTGGAAGAAATCTTAAGCGACATATACAACATTAAATATAATGTCAGTTATTCATTATGATGATGCTACATGAACTTAAACTGTATAACACTGAGTGTACCGACGACAAATTAAAACTTAGATATGCAAATTTATATTTGATTTCTTAAAAACAAATCGTCAGAAGATTCAAAAAACACTACAAAAATAGAATTTTATGGGAATTATTTCATGGTTCAGGCTTTACAGGATTAAGACTACATATTTATCCTGGAATAATATTGTGTCAGCTCAACCCGATGCCGTGGTTAAAACTGCATACTCTACCAAACCAGAGCTCCACTTTCAGTAATGCAATCACCCGTTTTTGTACAGTGGGACTTCATCAACATATGTGATAACATTTAAACCTGAGATAATTAGCTTCTGACACGAACTTGATAATGATACTTGGGATACTCATGAAGATTTTGACAGACTTTAGTTTCTTTCCCACAAAAAAGGAAAATGCTAACTAAATTCAGGGTCAAATGACAAACAGTGTTTGAGATCGCCCAGATAAAGGTCGTGGGTCAGCTTGTCTACTGGCTCATTTTACCCCACTCTCCCCCACAGACATTAAATCTGAACCCACTGAAGCCCTGTGGGAGATTTTGAATTTACGTATTAGATAGCACTCCCCACCACCATCAACACACCAAATGAGGCAAAATCCTCTGGATGAATGGTGTTTATAGTGTTTCAGTAGGCTGGAGAATCACAAAGACTCAGAGTGCCCTGAAACCTTTCTAATTGCATGTGATGGCCATAAACCTTATTAAGACACTTTATTTGTTTTTTTTTCTTTAAGCTTCCTAATCTGCGGATGTTCATGTTGGGTTTTACCTTCTCAATGCAAAGAATTAATAAAGGATTATTGAAATTATTATTTATAGGATACGTTTCACACACTGGGGAATATTTTCCCACGGTTGTACCCTAAACATATCTTGTACGCGAGTTCAAAATAAGACTGCAGGAGGAGCAAGACTGAAAAAGGGGTTTAACATCTAGAACAGCCTAGTTAAAGGGTAAGAAGATTGTCCTACCAGAACCTCTAAAGATCAGAAATTAACATCCCTTATCCCTTTTGTGAGATTTAGGGGTGCAGATGGGAGCAATCTGCTAGCTTTGGTTAGCTCTAGGCTAGCCATTTCTTCCTGTTTCCTGTCTTTATGCTAAGCTAAGCTATAATCAGCCTCCCACATTCCAGCTTCATATTGGCAGGTACATTGTGTACACTCTCTTCTACCTCCTGAATAGAATAAAAGTTGCTTTAATCCTATCTTATAACAAATATTTACAATGTAAAAGGGGGCATTTCTTTGTCATGCATGCTATTTCTAAGTGTATTTTTAAAAAAATTTTTTATTCCCATCTAGCCAGCAGGGAAACTAAAATAAAGAAAATAGTTTGGACATAACAGATTGGCCACTGAGATTGGTAATTCATTTTTTTTTGGTGGCGGTTAGTACTAGCTGATACAGATGTTTGGCTGATATATTTATAGCCATAATTATAACTGTTAATGCTGATGCTTAGGGTACACGCTTAGCTAAAACTTTAGAACCAATGTAACACTAGTACCTGAAATTGGCAGGCAATATAGAGCAAATGTACATTTAAAATAGAGAAAAAGGAGACATAGCATTCATTTACAACTATTTCCCCCTCCAATAAACCAGAACAGTAGTCTGGCCTTGCCCTTATACGGTAAATAACGTGACTGGATATGGTGTACACTTTTACTTGACTATGATGGTGTCAAGCTGTGCTCTTTAGTTAGAAACTAGGACTTATGGCCATTAATGTCAGCAGTAATCCTAGTGTATATTTTTAAGGCTGTACGGAGCTAAATGCTAATATGAGCATCGGTAGGAAATACTCTCTGGGGACACTGAATGTGTGTGGAAAATTTCACAGTAATCCATCTGATATCTGTTGACCAAAGTCTTGGACTGACAGACTGACACCACCATACATGTTGTGACAATACTGATGCGGCAAAAAATAATGAAGAGTGAGTCACTGTGTATATTTACTGCCTTACCTCCATGTCCAAAGACTCTGGGGTCACCTCGTTACTGAGGCTCGACAGGATGGGCTTGGGTCTGACTTCGGCTTTGGGTTCCACCTTCGCTGCCGGTCTGGCAACTACAGCTTTTGCTTCCACTGGCTTTGGTGCCATTTTAGGTTCAAGACTCGCAGCAGGTTTTGGAGCTGGAGCTGGGCTGGGTTGCCGTTTTGGTAGTGGTTTTGTTTCTGCTTTACTGGGAGGCCTGCTCGGTTCCCTGGACTCCACTTTGTTCTCAAATACAGGCAGCACTCTTTCTTTTGTTGGTGGTGCTCTTTCGCTTTTAAACTCGGTGGCTTTAGACTCAGGAGTTACAGATTTGGAAGACGCTTTGGAAGGCATTTTGGAGGGAGCTTTGGAGACGGGACGTGGTGCTTCTTCTTCTTCTTCTTCATCTGGTGAGATGAGGCTATTCCTTACAGGGGCAGCAGGGGCTGTAGTGGCATCTGATGCTTTTGCCTCAGAGTCAAACTTCTGCAATGGCTTGATCTCCATGTCAGAACCCTGCTCGTTCTTGTTGCTCTGGCGGCTCGGGGTACGAGATGGGCCACGACTGCTGGTGGCCCCTCCTCCTTCTTCAGATACAGCTGAAGCAGGAGCAGGAGCTGAGGGAGTAGTGGGACGACTGCCTTGCTTGCCGTTGAGTTTACTACTTCCACCACTTTTACTGGTTTTGTCTTCATTCCAGCTACCTGGACTGAGGAGTTTGGGCTCTTCCTTGCTCATGATGCCTGGGCTTGGAGAAGGCGTGCGACCTGGGGATGAGCTAGGCATGAGGCTGTCCAGTTCATTCATAACCGGGCTTTCAGGTGGTGTAGGCAGTGGCTCCTCCTCAGCTAGCAGGGGTTCATGCATGATGGTCTCTGTGTTCTCACTGCCCTCCACGGCCACCTGCAATGCTCTCTTCTTCAGATACTCAGGACCTGAAAGCCAGTTCAAATACTTTTTAATCACTGGTTTCTATCATCACTCATTATAAGTCAGAGGAATTATTATGTTTGCCATAACTTAAAATGTATAATAGATACAGAAAGTGAGCTTTGCAAACTCTTCCTTCACAATCAGAAACTGACTAATCAAACTTGGCACACAGGTACGTCTTAGACCTGTGTAGCAACATTTACCAGCATTTATGCACATACCATGTTGCCAAGGGACCTAACAATGGACCTAAATTAGAGATACTGTAGCATGGGCATGTACTAATCACGATAATTAGAACTAATGTTCCGTAAAAAGGCCATGGTATTTTTAACACTAAGTAATAATGCCTCAATCCATTAGGGATTTACAAACATCATAAATGATTCATCATGTGAGAGTGTCATGACTTAAAGTTCAAAATAATCCTCTTTTATTTTTAGTGGTTTCAGTCATTCACCATCTGAAAGAAGCTGTTTTAGTGCCTCTCACTTTAGCCAGCTTTATTCTGATTGGCTGCCATTCACAAACAGAATAATTGAGCAGCAGATGGGTGTGGCTACTATGGTCACAGCCAGAGGTCACACTTCATGGTGCATAGCCAGGGGTGCACATAAGTGGTCCGCAGGTGCGCATTCACTGTCAAAATAAAAGACGCGCACCAGATAAGAAGCTGCAACGGCACTGTTTTTGTCTGCTAGAGTGAAATTTTCACGGCATATTATGCACCACATCTCTGTGCGTTCATCATTTGTTTGAAGCCAGCTCACCTCCTGCAACCACTTTTCCGAGAATACACGCTTCTTTTGCGGTTCGGACTCCTTCTGACATTTCTTTGGAGGTGGAGGAACACCAAAGTAATTGCTTAAAGGAGCTTGCTTCGACATCTTTAAGAGTTCTAAACAAATGTCTGTCCTCCCTCCTTCTTATCTGGTGCACGTCTTTTATTTTGACAGCGAATGCGCACCTGTGGACCACTTATGTGCACCCCTGTGCATAGCTCAGTATTGGGTTGAGTACAAAAGGAGTCTATAACCGAGTGATCACATCAGTTTGAGGCCTGAACCTTTAGCTTACAGAGAGTCTATAGGTTAGAATAGTTTGACCTCACAATGATAAGTTCTTTCTGCAGGTAAATATATTTTTAGAAAATTTATACTAATATCGTTCTGCTGTTACATAATTATCATGGAGCACAGCTCTCTGTTAGATAAATTCCTGTTGGCTCGAAAATAGCTAAAGGAGCTCAATTTAAAAACTGACATTTTCCCATTAAAAAAAGATTCCTTTGATTAAAATGTTAGCTCCAGTATTGCAGGGCTGAGAGGTCACAGATCGTCTTCATAACTATCATCCCCTTAAACCTCCTGAGAGCACAGGAAGCAGCTACAGAGGATGTTAGAGATCCATTCAGCTGTTGCATCCCCTTCCTAATAAGCTTTCGCTGCAGTACACATTTTTCCATTAAACACAAATAGATTCTCCGTTTGCTCACATTTCAGAAAAAAATCCAAAACAGAAACTTTGTTCCAAAATTAAATATACTAAAAACAATCAGTATTTTTGATATTGTCAGACAATCCATACCTACAATGCACTGATACGCTTTCTCTTCACATTTGGTTTGAATTGAACAGCTGAACACTGTAGTTTTGAGCAAATGTTACTAAAACAGAAGTAAATTACCATTTGTTGGGAACTATTTCTTGCTGTGGATGAATACACACACGCTGATGATGATTACCAGCTGTAGGACATGTATTATGTAAATATAAACTAAGTAATGTGTTTTAATAGCTGTGGCACAGAGAAATAAGCCTAATCAAATTTCTTCAAGAGCATATGCTTTTAATTAGATTTGCTAAAAATAAGAAAAGTATAGAATATCAAAAGACCGATCCTTAAATTTGTGAAGTATTTTGAAGCAGATGTTTCTCAGTGACAGCCAGTCTCAACCAGACTTTTAGTGAAAGACTAGTCATTTAGAAAGTGAGAGACAAGTCATTTAGAAAGCTGGACGACTTTCTGTTTGCATCTGACTTCTTTAAGCTCTCTGCTGAGTGAGAGCGCAGGAGTGAAATGCAGGAGGCTCCCAAATAGCCCCTTTGCTTTTGTGTCAATGTGTGTGTCGACAGACTCGCAATGAAACCGATACGATCCCTTCGACCCAATAAGATGGTCCTTTTTTTAGACATTCAAATGCGACTATCCCTGTGATGGGCCTCAGCAGAAGGATCTACTATCACAGGCTGTGGGGACAGAGACAAAGTAGAGAAGTAGATCTGCTGTTGGGATTTTACATTTCCTGTTTCCTTCACAGAGTAGCATACATAAGTAGGTAAAAGAGTCAGAATTAGCTTTAGTGTGCATTCCTGTGATATCTAGTGAAACTCAGAGCTTGAATACGACTGCAAATTCTGTGAGTGACATTATGATGCCCTAAAAGTTGGCCCTTTTTGATGCTTTTTTAATTCATTTTGCAGATTTTTTCTAAAATGAGAGGTGGAGATGTCTACTAACCTGGCTGGTAGAAGGAAGGGGAGAGCTCTTTGGCCACCAGTCTGGCAATGCTGGACTCTCTGTTGGAGGCCTGGGCAGCCTGCTCAGCTGCATCTGCCTTGGCCTTGGCATGGGCTGTCCTGCAGTGGAAAGATGCAACACAAGTCACTCAGTCTTCTTTTATCTTCTCATTTCATTGATGGTCTAAATCATAATCTTTTTCCCCCCTATATGCCGGCAATGAACATGCTGTTCTCAGAAAGCATCTGTGGTTCACTTCAGTCTGTTTTTATAAATGACACAATCAGTACCACGCTTGGCTTAGCTGTCGGGAGGAAGAGCGGGACATGAGTGTGTTTTCACCATCAAGAAAGTCAGAGTGTCTCCCAAATAGAATAATATGCTATTAATTTAAATTTGAAACTACAAAACCTGGTTTTGTCCCCACAAGAGGCAACAAAGTCCACCTGTTAGCAGCTGTGAATCAGTGAATCAGAATATATAAATCAGAATGTGTAAAACTCTTCCTTTAATAGCAGGGCAGTTTCACAAATGTCAGTTTATACTGGTCTATAAAGTTAAACCAGGCTTAATTTCACTAATAAAAACTAATTAAAGCCAAAGAAGGAAAAAAGATTCCCTCAGGTAAGCGTAGCACTGATATTACCATTTCATCAGCGACACCTCCACTGGCGAATAACAGGGAAAGACAAAAACCAAAACAAACAAAAACTGGCTATATTTTAAGAAAAATACCAAAATCAATTTATTTTGAAGGCTAAGCTATAACTTGCTGATCACGTTTCCCCTGAGCTGCATCATTAAATCATCAATCAGTTAATTTTGGACTCAATGTTAGACAGAAACCACCTTTGGAAAGGCAAAAATGATATTTTAATTGTCCATCGTTTACGCTCTGAAACAAAAAGGAAATCGCTGCTATTTATCCTCTGTGTCATCTTTTTAAGTGGCTTTAAGCCTTTCTTGTGTGAGGAAACACAGCTGAGGGGTTGGATACGCTCACTCAATTGAACATTTGCTTGTCATTTTCTCGTTTAACCTCTTTACAGTACAGTGATCAGTACGTAGTGCACATGCGTCAACCAGCATGCATCTTGTTTCAGTTGTACATAATTTTTCTGCTTTCTATTCATTTACGTCATACTATAATGGTTTAATGGTTCATGAGACATTGACCTCGACCTTGGCCTTGACCTTCCTACACAAACACTCTCAGAGAAGAGGGCCTTAAACAGAGTGACCAAAAATATCACAGTACAGGGCTTGTTTATAGTATTCAATCATGTTCAAATGGATAGTGGGGTGGGCAGTCGCTGGTCATATGGCTCATTAGTATTATTAGCTTTGGAGGAAAGGGGTTGTCCTGTTCTACCGTTTGCCTGGGACAGAAATAAATTACACTTTTGCCACCGTGAGTGAGACAATGAGTTATTGCTGGCAAGCTACTGAGGCCTCCATCATCACACAAATGTCTGTGTGGGTGACAGGCAGAAATCACTGCGACCTGACAGGCGTACATTTGTATATTTATAGTTGTTTTGCTGCACACTGGAAACATTTACTTATCATGCAACACTTTGCAATGCAGAGTTCATGAACTTTCACTCTGGATTTCCCCCTAAAAAAAATCACTGAAGAACAGGTAGCAACAAAGAAAATACACAAAACTAACTCCAGCTGCTAAACCTGAAATGCAGTTATACCATGAAAATAGGGCAGCGCTATTAATTATTATTTTAATAATATTATGCTTCTCTACTCGTGTAAAGACTGTAGCCATGCCGCAGTTTTGTAGAATAAAAGCTGTTTAACTGGTTTAGTGGTTAGCATGGTCGCCATCTCAGTTTAGCTTGTTAGCATGCTAATGTTAGCTCTTTAGCAGCAACCATGTGATATAGCTGTGTGCCAGGCATTTTGACTTTGCACATGTTTTATGGTAACTACATTAAACCTCATTTCTATAGCTCAATGCGACTTTACTCTCTGTGTATTGGGTTTCTATTGTGGAAAGAAACTGAATTTTTTGTTATAGCCTTCAGCGCTAAGTGAGCTAAACCAATTATTTGGAATATTTGGTCTGGGAAAATTATCAGTACAAAAGCCACTTGGGAAACGTGACAGGGAAAATGAGCCCCAACACATTACAAAAGCAACCAAACAGTTCCAAAATCATGTCAATCTTAGGAAAAAAGTACCCATATAATCAATTTAATCTGATACACCTCCTACCTCTGTAAATATATAGTCAAATTTTAACTTTTAATTAAACAATTAAAAACATCTGCTGATATACTTCCTCAAAACCATAAAGTGAAACGTCTGGGAATCACAAAAGGATCAGTTAAAAGTTAATAAAAAAATCTAATCACTAAAATATAAAACATCATTAGTGATGAAAGATGATAATATTAGATGGTGAACTGCTGATATATCCCAAAACTCAAGAGGTAAATGAATTAAAAGCTGCTGCTGTTTGTCCCCAGTAACTGCAGGTACTGAGTGTGATTACTCTGTAAATACTCAACATGTTGTAACTTTACACTGAGATGAAAATAGCTCCTCTTCAGTGGGGAAGATGCTTCCACCAGGAACAATTAGAGGCTCCTGAGGTTCCCTAATTGATATAAATGAGCTCCACCTGTCCACACAGACTCAGCACCTACTCAGGAAGCTGTTTTTCTCAAAGTTATTCTAACAGCTGATCTTTAACAACATGCTTCCATAGCAATATCAACAATATCTAAACTTAGCACAAAAAGTAAGGAAACTTTGTTTTGGTCGATTACTTCTTTGTTGTAATAATTCTTCTTGGCAATAAATCTTGTACCATTGGAAAGCCTGTTTATTTCCCCTTAGATGGAGATACATTTGCGAGGAAAATGCTTTTGTGTGTTGAGAAGCAGAGTCGAGTATGTGGGTTGTGCCCATGAAAAACTTGGAGAAATCACCTCTGCCAATGTCAAGCAGCTTATTCTGGTATCAGCTTGTTTGGTATCATTTATTTGACCAGATGATCAAAGTCTACGCGATCGTTGTTATGTTGGAGGATAGAATTTGGTCCAAAACTGTGGAGATATGGGATTACCCCTGGCTGCAGAGACTCTCTGCATTAAGATGCCTCCAGTGATGACAAGCCAGATTGTCAGCACCAGGGTACCAGAAGCTCAAAACAAAAGTCAATAGCAGAATAAGCTGTTTGGCTTATTTTGAGAACATTGAGAACATACTCAACTCTGCTGCTCAACCCATGAATGGATTTCCAATGGTATCAAATTTATTGCCAAGAAGCACTTTTGCAACAAAGAAATAACTGACCAACCAAAAATCTCCTTACTACTTAGTTAATTTTTATAATTTAATTGATAAATGTTAATGAACACAATATGCAGACATGTTTATTATAAAAATATAAACTGAAAAGCTTCAACCATCTTCTCTCTTACCTAACAATATACTATTACAATTTAGTTCCTGACTGCCTGCAGACAGAGTGGTGTGTGAGGTAGCAGACAAGATGGCAGCTATTCAGTGTGGACGGGTAAACTGCCAGTTGGAAGAGAAAGATGTCGACAGATGGCTTCTTCCTGGAAACTGACTCTACCTTCCACCTCACGGTGGCTCAGTGTCTTCAGGAGTAGGAAGTAGGAATAGAGTTTCAACTGTTTGTTAATTTCAGAGGCTGCAGTTAGGGGCTTCATTCAGATAACACTGAATGTTTGGTCTGAATGTGGACCACATCTGCAGTTTTCCACTGGTCATAGTTGGCATTAACTCAGGGGGAGTCCGGCTGCTTGATTTCACCTCTGATCCACCTAAATGGGCCAGATGTCTGATGTGTTGGACATCTGGCCCAAACAATAATGACTGTAACCCACATCAAGTCCAGCTCATATTATTACTATGATAGCTTGATGTGAGCTTGGGTAGATTAGTGGTTAACAGCTCTTTTCCTTTGTATGCCTGGAGGCACCAGGGTAATTCTGAGCTGAGGCAATCAGCAGATTTGATACACCGGGCTCAGTTCAGTTCAGCTTCCTGCCTCTCTCTTGTTCTCCTTCCTGTTGGGAACTCCACAGTTTCCCCATTTAGTTTAGCTTATTGCCAACAAAACATGGCATCTCACAATAGTCACAGAACCACGTTTACACCACTGATATTACATCTGTACTACTTTTAACATAATAAATGGTTGAATTCAGCATGAAATACTCTGTTCTTTCCATTTCAGTTGTAGCATAGGACCCGGACATTACAGCCAGGAAGATTATTATGAACCAAAGGGGGATCTTAAAGTGACTGCATGTATCTTTATATACAGTCTATGCTTAAATACAGTGGTTAAGTATGAAAACTCACTGTGCACTTTATTAGAAAACACCTATGAGACCTGCATTTCTTATAAAGTGCTCAGCGTGTAGTAGAGCTACTAGTAAGTACTAAAATGGCTAAAGGCAGCAGACGGATATAAAGTGACCCCTGCAGCCTCACATCCATTCACAGCTCACTGAGCGTGTCCGTCACTGAGTATTAGTGACCACACAACCCAGTACCATAAATATGGTGAAATCTTTAGCACAAGCACAAGGTGAAAAGTAGGAGTTTAGCCCTGCATCTTTAAATCAAATCCGATTCTGTAAATTACCAGTCATATTATCAAAATGAGCAGATTTGTGCAAATCACTGACTAAAATAATGATAACAAAAAAATAATAACAAACCAGACACTGGCATGAATGATTAAAGCAGCTAAGCACTGAGCAGTGTTTTCCCACTGGAACACTATATTTGTTTGGGGCTTTCGGTGTAATTATATATCTTCCAGTGTGGTTACAGTTGCTAAAAATTGTCTACCATAGGTCCTCATAGTGTCAGTGAATTGATGTTCTGATTGATAAATCCCACCTGTGACCTCAACAAACACCTAAATGAATAGCGTTCAAGGCTAACCAATGTGTTACGCCATGACATTAGTCAGTGAGAATACTTTAGCCTTCTTTCTGGCTCAAGTCGAGCCCAAATTTTCAAAATTAACCTTATGTTGTTTTCACCAAGAACAAAAACGACCAAGTCAGCCCATAACGTTAAGTTTAGTAAGGTCACAGATCAAAAGTTTTCTTGGGCTGTTTCTCTATAGGCTTATATGCAAGTCTTTTTGAAACCAGAGGAGCTGCGCCCTACTGTTTATGAGAAAACAAACCCCCACAAGTGTAAGAAAATTCTGCACTGAGTTCACTTCTCAGACACAGACAGCTTTTATATACAGTCTGCGAAGGAAGCATTCAGAGACTTCAGCTGCAGAAAAGTACAGTAAAGTCACTTTACACAAATGTACTCCAAAAATAACTGTGTGTACTTTTTTGAATTAAAAAAAGGCACGTGCTAGTGTTGGTACAATACTTTATTTTGTGTGCGTCATAACTCCCCACAGCTGTGAGATCACAGATTAATGTAAAACTTAAATCTGGCCTAATATATGTATAAGTATAAATACCGTTCTTTAAATAAGTCCTGGTACTCTGCTGTTTTGTAATGTCTGTTTTTTGTCCCGCCACCATCGTCTTGGAGCCTGCTGATGGCGAGAGATATTCTGTCATTTTGGCATGTGCCACTGGATCTTTGTGGAGGGTCCTTTCGAACTCTGCAGCAACTATGTGTGCATACATGAGGGAGTATGCAAGAGTGATTAGCTGTTAAAAAAAGATAACATTTTTAAATATAATTGAATCTGTTGGCCAAAATATTCGCACATTAAGTGCTAATAGAAACCTCGTTATTGCAACATTACTCAGAGGTCACGTTGCAAGAAATAGTAGAGAGCTCAACTATTTTTCTGATTACTGCCCAGTTTCTTTTTCTATCAAATTAAATAAGTCACTTTAAAAAAAAAAATAGCCCTCAAAGAGTCCTGAGCTGTAGTCTGAACTTTGTTTACAACTTTTATGACCAGTTGATCGCTCACCAGCACAAAATGCTAGTATCAGCAGTACAGTATGTAATCCAAGCCCCACAACTAAAGCTAGGTGTGGTACATATATACACTAACCCTTTATACCCAAGCACTTGCTTATGAGGTGTGCCATATTTATATCCATGGAGGCATTTGACACCACTGCTGACGCAAGATGGATCGAGATCTGTGATCTCGAACTGTTGGCGGCTCTTAGCGGAGCTAAGGCTCGCAGGAGGCGACAGAAAGAGAGAAAAACAGCAAGCAGATTACTGTTTTTGAGCACAGCTGTGTGGTGTATGGGTAAGTATTTGATTTCTGTCTGCAGGAAAAAAAGAAGAATCTCTATCTGGGTGTTTGTGACCAGTTAGGAAAGACGGGGTCTGACAGCAGTAAGGGGGGAGGGGGACAATCAGCTGTTGCATTCCCCCGCGATTGTGATACAGCAAGAGTATGCCTGTCCATATTTAGTCAGGGCTCCTCCGTGACTACAAGGCCCCTGTGTGTGCGTCATTTACACCCTGTCCTGCCACACAGGTCCTCCTCCAGACGCCCAGCAGCCAGTCCACAAAGCAGAACAATGTCCACAGACTGTCTGAGTGTCAGCAAACACTTTGACTAACTGGGCTTGAAGAGGCCTGGTCTGGGATCGCATGCAGTGTGCTGGTTGTATGTGTATTTTTAAACCCAAGACATCACTGCCAAAGGATCATAGTGTGAGGAAACCACTGCCAGGAACAGATGTGTCATGTCTCCTCTGCTTATATAATATTGGATTTCAGTTTAATATCCAGGACTACAGAAAGGCTGTTTTGTTAGGACCAATGCAACAATATAAAAATACTCCAGTGCAAGCAAAGCACAGATTTTAGAGGGTGCAAAGGACTTTAAAATGTCAAAAAGAGAATAAGCAAGATGTAATATTATTCTAGTGGCTGTCTACTTAGGATCAAAAGATAAATTTGAGGTGCTGTGACATAGTTAAACTCCTAAAACTAAAGAGCATTCCATGCACTTTTGCAAGGAACCCCTCAGTCACTTACACCTGCTCCCTATCAGCCACGGCTGCTGCAGATAATGTGCACTGATACCAATCAGAATTTTAGACTACTGCAAAAACAATGAATCCACTTTTTCAGTTCAATTCAATTTCAATTCAGTTTTATTCATGTAGCACCAAATCACAACAACAGATGCCTCAAGGTGCTTTATACTGTAAGGTAAAGCCTCTGAAATAATACATAGAAATCCCCAACAATCATATGACCCCCTATGAGCAAGTGCTTTGGCGACAGTGGGAAGGAAAAACTCCGGCAGAACCAGGCTCAGAGAGGGGCGGCTATCTGCTGCAACCAGTTAGGGGTGAAGAGGAGGAGGGCAGGACAAAGACATGCTGTGGAAGAGAGATTAATAATAACTGATGATTAAATGCAGAGGAGGTGTATAAACACACACTGAGTGAGACAAAAAAGTGGAAGTCTGGAAGTCCCCTGCAGCCTAGAGTTATTGCAGTGTAACTAAGGGATGATTCAGGGTCACCTGATCCCGAAGGTTTTAAGCCTAATCTTAAAAGTAGAGATGGTGTCCGTCTCCTGAATCCAAACTGGAAGCTGGTTCTTCAGAAGAAGGGCATTTATAAAGAATACTTTACATTTCCTCTGCCATTTGATTTAAATGTTTGGACGCTGAGTGTATAAACCCCTGATATGTCAGTGGCATGTACATTGTTTTCTGCTACATCTTGCAATGCATTTTGTCTCACTTTGCAGGTACCAGACTGGCTGTTGATACTGATGTTGATGATGAATCCTCACCCAGTGAGTATTCACCATAAGGACACTGAATAGATGCATGTTTTGCATCACTGAAAAAGGTTGCCATTTATACGGAGCTTATTTGGTCTTACCAGACACACAAAGTGGTTCAGACTGCACTCGTCAAGGAATTTGAAGTGCTGTGATATGGTTAAAGGAAAATCTCATGCTTGAGCTAGTTGCTGGTAACAAGCTCATTCAACAGGAACTTTTAAATATAAATGATTTATCAGCCCAAGCACATTAGCAAAAAGACTCCACGGTCACTTGGACCTGCTCAGAGTCAGCCCTGGCCTCTGCTTTTAATGTGTGCCAGTAAAGAGGATTACAGCCAGAGCTATCTCCTGCCCAACCCAACCCATGCCATTTCATTTATTTATTTATCTTTTGGATTGTGCTTCCTACGCATGCAGCAAAAGAATTCCATCTGAAACTTGAATTGAAAGAAGGGAAACATCTTTTTGTCGGTTGGAGTCTACTGCTTAGTTTGACCCAGTCTCACCTGGCCTGGACATGTAAAGGACTGACAGATCGTTCTCAGTTCTGTGGATGGTGTTCGATGGAAAATAATGCTGCCCTTATTCTCTGCGGGTCCCACTAACTCTGCAGAAAACTCGCTATACAAGAACTTGCACCAAACAGGGCTATTCAAAGTTCATTTTAAAAAGCGTAGTTTCTCTTGAGTCTTTTTAAGTGTTTGTTTTTACCACCTGGAATGGCCATGGCTAATGCTTGCTACATTAACGCTCTCCATCAGTGACATGTAAGACCTAATTATAGTGCAATTACACTTTATTAGATAATCTAATGTTTGGTGGAAATGCAAAGTAATCCTAAAGAAGACACTGTGTGCACAAGGGACTGTATGCAAGAGTGATTAGATGACAGCATCTTTAAATTTAATTTAATCTGTTGGCCAAAATACACGCACATTAGGTGCTAATGGAAACCTCATTATTGCAACATTGCTCGGAGGTCACATAACAAGAAATAGTGCAGAGAGCTCATCTGTTTTTCTAATTACTGACCCGTGATTTTATTCCTCTCAAATTAAACAAGACAGCCCTCAAAGAGTCCCGAGCTCCAGTCTGAACTTTGTTTACAACCAGTTTACAACAGTTTTTATGGACGGTTAATGAGCCAAAAGTACTCAGAATCCTAAAGAGTTAATATGTAAATAGTAGAAGTCAATTTAAAACGTAAACAGTAAGTCAAACTGCCAAGTAAATGTAATGAAAACAAAAGATTGCCTGTAAAATGCGGTGCAGCTGATATTTCAGCACTGACCTTCCAGCACTTTTTTAAGGCTCTTCCTGATGACAGTTGTGTTTAAATATGAAATCTGCTTTTCTCTGTTCAGACTTGCCTTAGGTGATCCTAAAGCACTGACACAATGAGTAACTCTCATATACTGCTTATCTGTGCAGTACAATATTTAGATTTCAATCTGCAGGGACGGGGGTCTGCAGTCCATCAGTGCAAGTCTCACTGCTGTAAACACTCAGCCTATTTCAGGTCTTGAAGACGACAAAAACACCACCGCCTTGTATGGTCAGACAATCTGAAGGTAGACATGTCTGTGCACACATGAATCACATAATAAAAAAGGATTTCCTGCGTTAATTTTAAATCAGATTGTGCTGCAATGTGTGAGAGAAAGGTTTAAATCTATGAGACAAATCGGGGTAGCCATTAATCACGATAAGGACTTAAACATAATCACACTCATGCATTATGTGCTCATCCAAAAGGTTTTTCACATAGTTAAAGGAATAGTTCGGCACTATGGGAAATGCTGCTTTTATACTTGGCAGTTAAATATGAGGGCAAAGCCAGGAGCCACACGGATTCATATAAAGACTGCAAAGTGAATAAGAGGATAGGCCACTGAGACATCACCCACTGGTTCATGAACTCTCTCTTTTTGATTGTGTTTCGGAGCCAGACGGGCTTTTATTTGGAGGAGAGGGTGGAGTGTTATCAGCTATAACCTGTAGGCCTTTACATGCCATATACAGATGGAAATGCCTGCTTAGTGTAAGTAATCTCTCTACCTAATTTTGTGACTTTTGGAGTGTTTTTAATTAATTTATCTGACAGATAATATGGCTCGCTGTGGGGATGTTAGCAAAAACAGACCTTCCAAAAACATTTGTGGCAGGCATCTTTGTCTGTGCATTGCAGCTGCACTGTTTACGGATGCAGCTTGGTAACCAAGCTCGGTACTGCTGGCTTAACTTAGTACTCCCACCTTCTCATCTAAATACAATCAGCAGCCAAAAAACTAAAGTTCAGGCTTCAAAAGGCAAAGTGTAGAAACCACTGAGTGCCAGTGTCCATCTTTTATATGCAGTCATACAATTAAATACATTTTCCCTTCTAATTGGATTCAGCAAAGGCCATTTCTGGCATCACAGGGGGTTATAATGGGGTCAGACTATGTTTGTGTGGGGCAGGTTACAAATGCTCAGAGGAATTTAGCATGTGAAGGACATTTCCTGTGTGAATATATTCCTTGTAAATAAATACATACATAAAAGGAAGTTGTTTCTTACTCTCATGTGGCCTCTTTTTTTTATTTCACTAAACTGTTTTTAACTGTTATTTCAGTTTCTTTTTTCATCTAGAAATCCTTTGGGTTTCAGCGGGGATGCATCTATCAACTGAAACATCTCTGAGCTGCAGGTTTCTTGTGAGACTAAAAAACAAAGAAAAACAAATTTTCTGATCTTTGTCATAGCTGAATTTGCTTTTTACTTGTGGTATTTTTCCACTGAAGCCTTCCCAAATTGGCATAGTTTGTTACTTGTAGTTTTCCACCTTGGAAAAGACATTAACATGTTTTCCTGCAGGACTCCCAGGATGACAGTCCCTGGTGGTTTCCCAACAGTCTCTCCATTAAAAATATTTAAATTTAGAAAACTAGACGCAATCAAAATGTGGAACATGATCGTTGCAGAACAGGGGAACAAAGGGTAAAAATGCTGTGTAGTCTTGCATAAAATGATACTTCTGGCTACAAATACTCCAAAAGGTCACCTGTTTTACTTCCAGTCTTTGGGTGTAATAAGCTGAAATCTGAAGGCTGCAGATTTAGTAGTATGGGGTCAGCATATTACCCAAAGGCACTTGGGCACGATGATGTGGAGTTTCGGAGTCAGGAATTTGAACCACTGGTCAAATGATTATTGGAAACCTCAAACTATTAAAATCAAAAACTCTGAATGACCCGACCTCTTACAATGACACACAAATATAAGATTACAGCATCTACATCCACACATGCTTTAGCGTTTTCACACCAGGCGGAGCATGGCTGCAAGGATCCTGGGATCCCAGCAGGGAGTCATTTCTGAGAAGTCGTGTTCAAGGCCAACAGTGGTGAGCTGGAAACTGATACTGTGGAGCTGCTTGGTTCATTCCAACTATTGTAAGATACATCAACATTTTGACAACTGCAGGGAGTAAGAGTGTCAGATTGTGAATCATCTGAGATTTTCGCTAAAAGGCCAGCGTAGCCATTACTCAAATACCCTGCACGACTCCATGATAAATACTCTTCTGTTCACAACTCAAATATCATGTTAATTATTCAGCTTTAGAGATTTGGGATTTTTTTCTCTTTCTTGGGGATGATGAGACTTATGGGTTCCCCTGTTTCTAGTCTCTGTGTTAAGCTATAAGCAAACTCATTTAGAAAAATCCGGAGATCTTCTGCTCCTCAGTGATTCAACTAAATCCTCTGTTGACTATGATCTGGGCTTGCAGCAGGAAGCACATATAGAGATTTCAGATATGTATTCTACTCCTAACGTTGAAATCAGCTATCAGATATTCAGCCACTCCTGTAACTGAGTGCAGTGGAGCTCTAGGTCACTCCAGTCTCACTGTTTGAATATGTTGTACACAGTGCCAATTCAGGCAGATAAACTGAGCAACACACACTGAGAGGGAGAAAAGTTGTGCCTGTGAACTTTCCAGATTCACCACAAAAAACTAAACAGATAACCAGAAGAACCCACATGAATTTTTAACAATGGGTTGTCCAGTTTGTGCTATAATACAATGATTGAAGGTGTTTCTGTTATAGGTTTATTTAACTTGCAGGCAAAGCCATGGATGATTAAAATGACAGATGAAGGCTCGAAATAAATGTTAGTAGTATATGAACTGTTCCCTTCATTTACCTTCACGCAAACTGACCTTTAGCAAATCCTAGCACGATTTTAAGCCTTTTAACCATTAAATTTACATATAAGTCACAGGGCTAAGCACCTGTTATAAAAACCAATGCTGCTGAAAGGTTCTGAAGGCATTTCCTGGATCATAAAAGACTCTTTTAGCCATCTGCATAAATAAATATCTCATCGGCTGTACTGCAAAGGTTGCCAGACACTCGTAATTCAAAATTACATCCAGCATGTCCTTATTTACATTACTGAACATAATAGTAAAAAAAAAAGGAAAAGAAAAAATGATTTATAAACTGACCTTGTTTTAGGTCAAAATAATCACAAGCTGAAGAAAGGAAGGTGCAGTGTGATACATTGTTTAAGAGTGTTCAACATGTAACAAACCTTTTTTCGTCTAGATGACTGGAAAATGAGATAATTCGGGGAATATCTTCAGAAAGCAATAAGTGGTGTCAGGGTTGCCAGGTTTGCATGGCAAAAAACAGGTTGGTGCTTAATGAAAACTATCCAAGTTACCAAAGCTGGGAAGAAAAGGTGGACACTGTGTAGCTAAGACAACTACAGCAGATAATGTGTTTGTGTTTATGTGGATTATAGTTTGGGGGGTGCCCACATGCTTGTCTTTACTCACTTTTGTAGGATTTTTAAAATAATTGATTTTATTTTTGATTTATTTATAGATATTTCTGTCGGAACCACTGCAGTGAAAAGAAGATTGACATTTCCATCTGCTGTGATTTATATTTGGTGATGTGGGCTCTCATCGCTCTTCCATGTGTATATCGGTAATGGACAAGCTAGTGAGAGCAGCAGAAGGACCCAAGGACAGAACAGAATGGGCTTTAAAACAGATCTGATATTAAGTCAAAAACAACATGAAAAGAAGAGAAGGGGTGCAGGTGTAGTGCAAAGCAACATGCTTATGTGCAGCTACTGCAGGGAGGCTGAAGCACCCACATGGGATTTTCCAGTTGGAAGGCACTGATATCTGCTGATCTGCTGGGTTTGTGCCGAGTTTGACTGTTTGACAAAAAATAGACTTGTGCAAACACTTCAAAAGTAGCCAAACTCTACAAAAACAACAGACCTAGCGACCCTCAGTGGTATTTAATAGCTTTCTGGTTATGTTAAAGATCGCTGGAGATTTATCCAGCCATCCATTTTCTTGACAGCTTATCCTCACTGCAGGGGGCTGGAGCTGATCTTAGCTGCAACTGGGCAACAGGCTGGGTATACCATAGATAAATTACAAGTCCTTTGTAAGGGAGACAACCACTCACACTCACATTCACACTTAAGGCTAATTTCGAATCACCAGTTAAGCTAAGAAGCATGTCAAAATTATAGTTTTGCTCTGCGCATAGAAAAAATACCCATAATAGACCAAGCATGATAAAAAAAAAGGCATGAGAGGAATGATTTCTCAGGTGGTTTCTTACCTGGAAGCAGCAATCTCTGCCTTCTGCTTGGCGATGGCTGCAGCCCTCTGAGCACCCTCCACCGCCCGCTCCACCTTCTGCTTGATCTTGGTTCCCTTCAGCTGGATCACCCTCTTCTTCATGGCTTTCACCAGCATGTTGTTCATGTACTTGCCTTCTTCCTTCCCTCCCTCAGCGAATGTGGTGCAGCCGTAGCCGTGTCTCTGGTTATTGAGCCACTCACCCTCGTACTTCAGCCCGCTGGACCTCTCGCTTATTCCATATCCTGAGCGCTTGTCATTCTTCCACTCGCCCATGTAGACCTCTGTGGTGGTGGCGTCAATGTCAGCCTCCACTGGGGGGAAATCCTCGGCTCCAGCCAGACTGTCGTCCCCAATGCTGACTGTGGAGTTGGTGTCGCTGGCGTTGGAACTGAGGGCCGAATCCGGCCTCAGGAAGCTGATCTTGCTCTTCTGGCTGGACAGCGATGTGCTTGAGTCGGACTTCTTCAGCTTACCCAGCAGGGAGCTCCTGCGAAATAGGCCCTTCTTCTTGTTTTTAACAGCCTCAGGGTCCACCTGGAGTGTGAGGGCGAAGCCTCCTCGAGATGGCCCCAGCTGGGTAGGAGTGGCGACGGGTGTCTCCTCACCTGAGGCATTGGTGGTGGTGATGATTGGGACGTCTTGCTGCAGGACGGTGCCGTTGCTGTGCTCGCTGCGAAGGGAGGTCAAGGAGGTACGAAGAGGGGAGCGGACAACTGCGGCCATGCCGTAGGGGACGCTCTGTCGAACACCATAGCCGTGCCGCATCCCACCAGTGAACTGACCCTGAAAAGTACCTGGAAACCATTAAAAAAAAAAAAAAGTAAATATTTTGTTATTACACTGCAGATCGTGAGCACGAGGTATTTAACCCTAGAAACGTGGTTCCACCTTGATCAGGATGAAATCAACACCAAATCATCTACAATGGGAAAGATTGCACAACATTTTCTATGGACATAGAAGACAGATCCCACTAACACTGGAAATCATAATGACATTTACACACCTCCCTTATCTTTTGTTCTGAGAATGTTTTTAAATCTTAGAAGGAAGTTCTCATAGAACTTTAAGATTTTGAGATGCAGATTTTATTGACTTCCCCATCCTCGTACACTTTTATTTCTGATCAAGCAATTGCAAAACCACTGGAACTGCAAGAAGGTGGTTTGAACAGCTTACTATCATTAAGAACTTTGTAATAGACTTTGGGCAGAAAGCACAGGATTCTTTTGCTTTTATTTTGCAATGATTGCTGTTAAACATTCCAGTCACACGTGACAGTGAGAAAATCCAGTTAATCAGGACACAGTCAAGAAATTACCAAGAGGGAGAAGCCCTGTGACAGCGTGACTGATGGATGGACAGGGAGCGCAGCAGCATGTGCCGCCTGTTCTTTCTTTTTGTTTATTCTCCCTGTAGTTTGTGATTCATCCTGTTTACTGTTTGTTGTCTCTCCTTTTCCGTCTTTGCTTTCCACTCACTCACCAGTCAGTTACAGTAGCTCCCTAATTCTGGGTGTGTATGAGGTCTCTTCCTGTTAAAATGGAGCACTTCCTCCCAGTCACTATCAAGCGCTTGCACACAGCGTGATCATGTTGATCTTACATTATAAAGCACCTTGAGATAGCTTGTGCGCTATGTAAATAGCACCTGCAAAAAAAGTATGATTTTTATTTGTTGTGCCGTCTGTATTTTGTGTTAAACTGTGTTAAACCTACATCATATCTTATACCCTATCCTGATGCTCACTATCTGAGAAATGTTACCTAACATCACAGCTATACAGACTTCAACACCTTTGATAAGTCTGTCTGTTAAGAATATGCGGTATAAACACATTATATTGATTAGCAGAAGGATAATGGCTCAGAAATAATTTAAGAGGCTGCAACTATCTCTAATTTGTTCATTATATTAATGCAACAGCATGTGATGCTTTCATAACTCCTGCAATAAATGTATTGACTCAAAGTCAGCTCTTAAGTTTTTGCTTCTTTCTGTGTCTTAGTAGAAGTTACTGATCAGCATTGGAAACACACCAGCTCACAGGATGCAAATGCAAATGGCATCACCCACTGCAGCAGGGATTCAATGCATTACCATAAATTTAATTGAAGATTGTGAAAATAGTAAATCTTAGCACCTTAGCTTCATTAGCATGTTAATAATGCCATTCTTAACATGTTAGCCTGTTAGCCTGTTTGAGTCTCCTGGAGACTGTTGTTTAAACGTTCATTTCTGCCAAAATGTCATGGATATCTTTAGAGTGACACATCTCATTCAGTAATACCCTCGCTGACAAGTCATCTTAGTGTCTGTTCTCATGCTAAAATTGATGTGTGTGGATTACAGTGACAGCAAGGCCTCAGCCTGCAAGGCCAAGAGGGCACCAAGCATGTGGGCTATTATTAAATCCTGACATCTGGTGCTCTCACACCCACCCGCCTCCAACCACATCTTCCAACGCACCGCACCTCAAAGCTGATGAGTCAGCGGTTAAGGAGGGAAACCACTGCTGTTGTACAAACACAATTAATGTTATTTGTCTAACTCATTTTGTTAAGTAAGTGAGCTGACGGGCTAAGGAGAACCACCAGAAGCGTCCAGAGAAAGTGTAAGAAAAAATGCACACACAAAGTTCAATAATAATGTTTCCTTCCTGATACACTGTTAACACAGTGGCTGCATTCATAAATAATAAAAAATGGCATTATATACAATGTATAACACTTGAGAGGACTAGTACTGCTGCACAACTGCTCCCTTTACTACACGTTTTGTATGAGTAGTACTTTTACTTGTGTAAGACGTAGACTTGAGGGCATTTCTTTTTGCGTTTTTATTAATTTTGAGTACTTATTTTGCCACTGTGAGGTGTAGTGTAACAAACTGGAAACGTCCCTGTAGGGGTTTTTAGCTCCAACAAACTCTGAGCACCTCTTGACTGACAGCAGCAGGGTGGCGTTTTCTTCTTGTTACAGAGGCATCATTAAAGACCACCAAGTTCATCAGGCCGGTCTGTTTTGCACTCACGGATTTGTCTCCAACAATCTTGGCTGGAGTTTGCTTGTGATGTTGCACAATTTACAAGTAGCACAATAGTAATAAAGTACTACACTTCAGGATTCCACAACATTTATTTTATAGCTATAGATAGCAGTTAAAACCATGAAGGTCATGATGTGTTCAATTCAGCTTTTAAAAGCACATTAAGAAGCTGAATCATCCGAATCTCATACAGTTGTTAAGTGCATCAGTAATCTCAGCAATACTGACTGAAAATCCTCACACTAGTAACTTTTCCTTATTGAAAGGAATGTTGTGAAGAGGCTCAGCCACATGACGACCTCTGACCCTACTGTGGTCTGCTGCTGCAGTTTTAATATATACAGTATATCTCTTTAGTTACCTTAGCCATCTTGATTAATATTAAAATAATCTGAATACTCCTAACCCTGCAGAGGCCTGCAGCAGCAGCGGCAGCATTTTCTTTTAGTAGTAACTATGTACATTTATTTCAGTATTTTACTGAGTACAGTAACAAAAATACTCAAGTAAAGTCCTTCATTTATCTATAATTAGTTTTATTTAAAGATTCAGAAACCCGATTACCCTGCTGCGAGATGAATCTGCAGTTTGACCACAAGCATTTGCTCATCTCAGTGCCATGTACTCGAGTACAAATAAGTACATGTACTCAAACATAGATAAGTAGATGTACTTGAGCATGTGTACTTATTTGCTGTAGTACAGTAAATGGTAATTTATTTGATTATTTCTATATTTAAGGAGTAATACGTTTATCAGCACTAGCTTTAGAGGCATTAGCATTTTCACTGACTATAAGTAACTCTTTTCTGTGGTAACTAAGTACATATACTCAAGTATTTCACAATGGTTTTGAGGTACTGTTTCTATATGTAAAGAGTTCTCCATTTAAAGAATCTGAATCGGCAGTTTTAATGTGCACGTCTTTCTTTAAATAGATATAAATAAATATCCTCCTGTATAGATTTTTATAGAGGTAATAATTTCGCTTTTCATTGCACTGTTTATGTGGCAACTTTAGTGTTTTCTTACATTTATTTACGAATTAAAGTATCGAGTTTTTCATACAAGTCTTGTAAAGAAGTAGCCTTTACAGACTAATGATAATTATTAGATACATATGGCATACAAAATATGTGATATTCAATTAAAACAACGAATACTTCACATATCAAACTTCTAACAGCATATTATCGAAAAATATAAAAACATAAAAGTGATTCCCCCCCCCCCCCACTTGTTGGTCCTTGTGGGCAGATTTAATGCGTGTCTCACCTCCATCCGCATACGTCTCTGTGCCATATCCATCCTGGAGCCCGTTATTCCATGTCCCCTCATACTTTGCTCCGCTGCCAACACTGATCCGGACGCCATATCTCCCTTTGAATCCATGAGTCCATTCCCCTTTGTAAATCCAGTGTCCTTTGGTTTCTACTCCCAGACCGTGACGCTTCCCCTGCGACCAGTATCCCTCGTAGGTGTTCCCGCTGGGCCAGGTGTAGACTCCCACCACCTCGAAGCCGTAGTTCCAGGAGCCCGAGAACTCGCCCTGCCCTTTGGGTCCGGTGCAGATGCCATGGCCGTGGGCTTTGCCCCCCTCCCAGCCTCCGCAGTAAGCTCCACCGTCATCAAACTCAAAGCGACCTCCACTCATTCCTCACCGCAGAAAAACGCACAGAAAGTAAAGCTGAATTTTTTTCTGTTACCTGTCTAAAGATAAGAGCTCCGTTAGTCTGACTTCACCTTCACCTGACATTAAAACTGGCAGGAGATACCCTCAGTGCTGAACTTGGTTTCTTCTTTGGAAGTTGGTTTGGGGATTTCTGAGCGTGTCCATGAAGCTCCGGGGCGCACTTTACACTTTATTCTGTTTTTCTCCCTTCTTTTCTCCGGATTACTCCACTGTCTTATTGGATTCGTCGATTAAGCTAATTAACTACCCACTCCACGGATTCCCTCCAGGATAAATTATACTTCGTTGCAAATTTGGATCCAATTACCGGTTACTGAATCGGAATTGTTTCTGTATTTCTGTCTTGAAAAGCCAGGGATCTTACATGGCTTTACCAGGTGGCCACAGAGAAAAGCCCCTTTCCCCCTGTCCCTGCCACCCAGCTATCTCCCGACAGTCGCTGCTGTTGGAAATATTTTAGCAGACCTAACAAGGCGACCAATCCACACACACACCCTTCCAAAAATACAACCCAATCCTTACTCTGCTGCCTGCAAGGAGCCATGCCAGAGAGTCTTGCCACTTCGGGACAGGACTCTGCTCTCTATAGGTTTTACTGCTGCACACACGGTGCGCCCAGTTAATGCAGTTGGAGCGCAATTATTCTCTAATAGTCTGTTAAGCTTCAGCAGAGAGATATGTGAGCGCACATGCACCACTGTTGCATCCAATTCATCTTCCTGTATGACGGAAAAGCGCCCGTGGTTCTCGTGACATTAAGTCAAGTGCAATATTTCCAGTGCAAATTAGGCTTCAGCATGTGTCTCTGTGGTTTATTTCTCCATAAATGTAGGCATGCATGTAGATCCCTTTTGGTACCATGTGTGCTGCTAGTATGTTATATATTCCTGTTTTACTAGGAAAAAAATGTTTCTCTGTCTAGTTTCTTCTGCTTTCTGTGTTCCCCTGTCTCCGTCTTGTCTGTCTTTTTTTTTTTTACAGTTTTTTTTTTCAGTTTTACTTTGAAAGTTAGTTTTGATGTATTTTACTTCCCTTTTCCTCCTTTGTGGTTGTATCCCTCATCCTCATCAGTTTCACTTGTTGCCCACCTGACTGTCATCACTAATCACACTTATCTGCTACACTCACTGGCCCCTTTATTAGGTACAGCTTAGTAGTACAGGTTTGAGATGATTGGAGCTTTGTGATATGGTGCATTACCCTGCAGGAAGCAGCCATCACAAGATGGGAATACTGTTTCCATTATGCCACCACCAAAAACTTGACCTGTAAATACAAGGCAGGATGGAGCCATGCTTTTATGTTGTTTATGGCAAATTCTGACCCTACCATTCAGGTGAGGTAACACGAATGTCATCAGGTCTGGTTTTTCTTTTCTTTTCTCCTTCAAGGTTTGACATGTTGTACATCAGAGATTCTCTTCTGTATATAATGAGTTGTTATTTGAGTTACTGGTACCTTCCTATCAGCTCAAAGGAGTTCGATCTCTGGCATCAATAAGGCATTTTCACACAGAGAATTGGTGCTCGCTGGATATTTGATCTTTTTCAAACTGTTTTCTGCAAACCCTAGAGAGCACTGTGTGGTAAAATCCCAGCAGGTCCTTAAATACTTAAACCAGCACCAGCAGCTATGCCATATCCAAAGTCACTGACACCACCTTACCCATCCTGATGTTGAATTTGGACTTCAGCAGGTTGTCTTGGACATGTCTATATTAGTATATGCATTGAGTGTAAATGCAGCCTTGTGGTTGGCTGATTAGTTATTTGGAGTAAAAAGCAGTTAAACAGGTGTGCCTAACAAAGTGGCCAGTGAGCTTATGTTCCTCTTTCCGTCTGTTTTTGTCAGATTGTCTGCTTGTGCTCTGTGTGTTTACCTTGGATTTAATGTACCCCTTTTGTGGATTCTTGCTTTAACTCCCAGACTTTGTGTATGACTGTGTACTTTTGTGAACAACCATAAATTCTTTTTCTTGTTAATTTTTTTTCCCCCGTGTCTTTTATTTGGGTCCAAAATCTGAGCCAGCGTAACAACAGGAGAAAAACAAATCCAACATAAACACTCACACTTATGCTCCTTCCAATGACACATCAGATCTGCATCAGTTATGTATCACTCTTCAGCCCTCTGCTGGAACGTTTTGGTAACAACAACGCATTTTGCTTGAAAACTTGAGTTGTCAAAGTCTTGATGACTCTGTGCCAATTTTAGGAGCCAGCATATGAGTGAGGGCTGCACAAGGAAGTATGCTGTGTTTGTAACTTGTCCCTTTGTAGCAAAGGTTTGTCTAAATCTGAGTCAATTTATCACTGATTTATATTTCTGAAACATTAGTGAGGTGACATTTCTTGATCAGCTGCATCTATCAGTATTTAGCTTTAGTCAGCTTTGATTACTAAAACAGAACGGTTCAGTCTGAAGGGACATGCTCCCTTGTTCTCATTCTGTTGTATCATATTACTTAATGAAGAAAATCTACCATGCAGACTGAATTCCTTGCTTATGGCGCCAGACAAAAAGTTATAGAGGTGCAGATTGTCTTGCAGACCGGACCTAAGAACACTGGGCTTAAAATATCCTAAATCAATTAAACCAACGGGTTTTGTAGACGAGGAATATGTACTCAGCTATTTTACTTGAGTAACAGTGTTCGTGCATTCATGTTAAATATCCTATTACAAGAAAAAGGTTTGCACTTATACTCCTTTGCTTAAGATAAAGGTAGAAAAATGCCTGTCTAACATACAATATTAAGCTTTTGATAGCTTGACCTTGATATTAATCGATTGCTATTTTAAACAAGTATTTGTTTTACTAATCTAAAGAATCCAAAATTGGGCAGTGGGGTCTGTTTTTGTTGCTTCCAAAAGTCATAACATGAATCTGTGATTTATAGGAAATGATTTTACCTGATTTTACTGCTTAAAACTGCTTTCAAGTCTTGGTAAGAACAACGTCTACTCTTTTTGTCTGAAATCTGAAAAATGTTAACTTCTGTTATTTGAGGTAGCAAGTCAGAAAGAAAGAATCTGAGCAGACGTCTTTAGCAGCTCATTGTCTCAGCTGCAGGCTCAAATATTTACCAGTTGTTTCCCTCAATCTTGAACAGTTACTGAAATAAACCCACGTGAAAGGCTTAGAGGAGGAATCATATGTGGAATAATTTTTTCTAAGGAGTCAAACTAAAGACCCAAGCCTCCCAGTTTATTCTTTAAAAACATGTTTAGTTATACATGTTTAAACTGTAGAGTCTCAAGCTAATAAAATAGGTTTAGGGACAGGATTGCTTAGACTTTGTTGGATAAAAATTAAACTATGTTGAAATGTGCATAAGTCTTCAGTCCTCACAGGGTGCATTTAGAAAGGCATCTGAGCTACAACAAACAGAGTCATGAAAAGAACAAGGAGTCCTGTGAACAGATGGTAAGACCCCTGCAGAGCCCTGATTCTGCCTTCCTGGAGTCTGTCTGGGATTATACAGGAAACCAGCAGAGACTGAGACAGACTAAATCTCTGGTAAGTTCTGGACTGGGCTGGCATTTCTATAGCATTTTTGTTTTAGTCGTACAACCACTCGCTATTGCTAGAGTACAAGCCATGTCCCCAGGATATGGAACAACCAGCCCACACTATGTGCTAGGCTGCCAATGAGAGCTGCTGTTTTAGAGATTACACTCAATCATTCACCTTATTTTACCTGGTTACTCCAGTTTGTTTGCACGTAATTAATAAAAACATTTGCAAAAGTTCTCAACTTTTATTAGAATTTTTGCAGAGAAATGGCCTTTATAGTAAGCTGTTGCTTATGCGGTCAGTTTGGTAGAGCACATATTCACAGTTCATATTCAGTTCAGAGGCGCATAAATAAGTCTGAAAAATGATGCTCTTTAAAAAAGAAATACTATAACATCATACAGGAAAGTGTTTGTTGCTTTGCAAATTATTCTATTCGTTGTGTCTAACGCTGAAATAAACACTGAATAGCATCTTTAAAAAATCAGCACACTGACTTAAGGTAGACTTCTGCACATAAACAGAAGTCAACTGTTATTGGATATTACTAAAAAGATGAATATAGTTTACTGTGCTGCATGATGTGTAACATATTCTTTTGTAAAACCAATAATATAGTTATAATCTCGATGGTTATTAAGTCAAAAAGCAAAGAAATTATGTATTTATTTTCAGGGTTGGGGTTAGTTTCAATTATTTGTGGTCAAACGTGGATGTCATGGTTAGTTTGGGCTTTTAATTTGAACTCTTCTTTTTCCGGGATGGAATCATTGTACAGCATACTTCCTTTATGACTTTAAAAAAGCAAAAATTAGGTTGAAAAGTGTGAATTTGAGACTTTCTATAATTCACACAGGTTCAAAAGTATACATGCACACCCACTGATGTCCTTTAGAACAGGGGTCAAACACAAGGCCCGGGGGCCAGAATTAGCCCAGCAAAGACTCCAGTCCAGCTGACTGGACAACTTTGGAGGAAAAACATTTAACTGTTAGTTGGTATGTTTTAGTTTTACTGCTTTCTACCATTTACACTACACTGCAGTAATAAAGTAACGATAAACAAATAATAGAAATATTCTTTTTTTTAACAATGGATCTAGAGTTTAAAAAACACAAGTCCTGCTGACAGTTCTTTCATTTACTACAGCAGCATTTCTTTATTTATTCTTATCTTAAGACTTGTAGATTAGTTAAACGTCTTTACACTGACAGAAAGTGGAGTTTCACTGGTCTGTATGTGGGGGTAAAAAACCTGATATATACGTGAGCTGTATGTGGCCCTCGATGTAAAATGAGTTTGACATGCCTGCCTTAGGAAACTGCACCTCAGCTACATGCTTTGGTAGCCATCAACAAGCGTCTGAAATAATTCTGACTGGATATTTCACCACTCTTCTTGGCACAATTGATAGAGCTCATTTAAATTGGTTGGTTTCCTGGCACAGGCCTGGCTTTTAAGCATAGTTCACAAATTTTCAATAGATTGTAATTACCAGAAAATTGGCCAGCAATAGTCAACCAAAAGGTTCACTTTGACCTGCAGGATGGCTTTGAAAAGCCTGAAAGCTATACTGAAGTCAATAATTACTTACTTTCATCCATTCATTTTCTTCTGCTTATCCTATTCAGGGTCATAATGTGGCTGGAACCTGTCCCAGCTTTCAGGGTACAACCAGGACAGGTTGCCAGTCTGTCACAGGGCTAACACAAAGAGACAAACATTCATGCTCACACTCACACCTACAGCCAATTTAGAAAAATGCCAGTTAACTGAAGATGTACTGAGGGGGGATTCTGGAGTACCCACAGAGAACCCACACAGGGACAGGGAAAACATGCAAAATGCACACAGAAAGGCCCCAAAGAACGAGTGGGTTCAAACCCAGGACCTGTGACAGTGACAGTGCTAACCACTATGCTGCCTAATTACTTAATTCTGTTTCCATAAAATGCTTTTCTATTCTCGTGGCAAGGCCAGTTTTATTCCGCAGGAGACAAAATGGATGGAAATTGCAGTGTTTCTAGATCTAGGCACATTGTTTCATAAAGAAATAAAACACTGCTGCTGTTTAATTACAAAACCCTCTGCATGTGAAGCTTTTGTGCTTTTTCACTTTGATCTGACTCACAAATGTGGGAAAAAACAATTTGGAAATATTCTTGGAACATGACTTATTTTATGTAAAAGATGAATCGCCCATTAAGTGAGAAAAATATTAACAAGAAGTAATACCTTCTGTTGTTGTAGTAAGTTTTATCTTCTTCTTGGACAGATGGTTTTAGATTTAAAAAAAAATATTAGGATCTGGTCAAAGTATTTACTGTGAACTTCTAAGTTACTTTTTCTAAATGCTCGCTGTATATTTTAACAAAAATCTGTCCTCACTAGTGTCCAGTTCTTTAAGTTGGGGTGTGTTAAAATATTTGGGGATGCATGTTGTTTTTATCTGGGCATTTAATTTGAGCTTGACCTCAGTTTACTTAGCAACTGTAAATAAAGTCTTCTTAATGACTTGACTGATTGGGGGGGAGGGGAATTGATTGTCCCAGTGCGTCATCTTGTGGTGTAAATTGGTATTACATGAAAGTGCAGCACGACTCTACTTAAACTTCAGTTGATATTTTTTTTTTTCATTTTTATTAAAACATAAATGTTTTGGCTACTGTGTTACGTCCCTTGTTTCTTCACATTTTGTCGACATCTCAGTTAATTTCGGAGGACTTTAAACGATTTTAGGGTCACGGGGAATTAGGCCCTACGTGCCTTTTTAAGAGAGTAAATCAGGAGGCCAGAAGATTAAAAGTTATTGTGTGGACTAAAGTGAGTTTGACACCTCTGGCCTAGTCCAAATAGTTTCCCGGTAACGGAAAGAAAAGCACTTGAAGTCTTCTGATTATTTAACGAGCTGCTCTTATAGGCAGACTACGTTCCACACTATGGAAATTTGCGTGCGTACTGTGGCCCACAGCCTCCATTGTCCTTACAGGAGCCGATTGACCTTCCACTGAAGCGCTCCATGCGAGGGGTTTCCACGGCGCATGTTTGTGCGTAACGCATCATGTGATGTAATACGGTTACCCATCGATTTAATTGCAAGTGCAGCGGCATGCTCGAGTAAGTCGGTATTTGCATATGGATTAGGGTGTGCGTGTTTTTCCCTGGGAGGCGCGGAGCTGTCCCAAACTGATGGATGCTGTCGCTGCTGCCGCGTGAACCGGTGATGCTGCTGCGCTCGAGCCGCTGAGCTTTCTCTCTCTCTCTCTCTCGTTCGCTCGCTCTCTTTCCCTTTCACACACTCTCTCTCTCTCCATCCTCTCCCTCCTCGCTCCTCTCCTCCACACGCACAAAACGCTCTGTCATGGCGTCTTCCAACCATGTTACCCCTACCAACTGTAGCTGGTGGCCCATCTCAGCCATGGATGAAGACGGCAAAATCACAGACGGGGAGGAGTGCGAAGAACCGGCGGCAGAGCCCAAACCCTTCAACAAAGACAGGCTCGTTTTGTACCACTGGACGCAATCTTTCACCTCCCAAAAGGTAAAAAAAAAAGAAAAAAGAAAAAAAAAGGAGCAGAGCTTGAAAATGGAGGTGGCTCCAAGTCTCTTTGCATGACATGATGCTACAGCTTGGAGCTGCCTCTGTTTGTCTGCTGTGACCAAAGCGTGTTTGCATCAGTGCATGTTTGTCCTGCACATATACCTCCGGAATATGAATATCATCCTGCAGCTGGGCAGAGCTCCCGTTTGACGCTGCAGCACGGGGGTCTCATTTCTTCGACAGAGAGGAGTGTGTTTGATCAATATTCCATCATTAGTCACCGCATAGATCACCTTTCACATCTTATCTGCTTCCATCCTCGATTGACACGTTGGGGCTATTATCTGCCCATAATGCTGGTGAACGTGGTTAGGCTACTATGGGCTTTGACACATGACATCCTAAATAATTGATCAAAATGCTGTGCAAAACAAACTCCAAAGGCCATCTCCCACCTTCTGCAGCTGAATCACACCATATGTTCTTATTTTCATGCATTCCTTCAGTCTACTTGTGATTTATTAACATGCATACTCCCACGAAATGAGCATGTGGTTATAAAATGTTGCACTGAAGCCACACAAATAACTCTGAAAACATAAATGATTATCATGTGGAGAATTCAGTACCATGAAGCTGTAAATTAAAGAGACACTACAACAATTAAACATGAAACCCCTTTGCATTTAAAAAGCATAGACTGTATGTAAAAGATGAACTCAGCCGTCATGAAATGTTTTGTCCTCATTTTGAAAGCCACGCTTCAGTGTTGCTTAGGCTGGTCGGGCACCTCTCGATTTTTGTAACCCTGTGCTGGTGGCGCGGCCGGCGTGGTTCGGTTGAAGACGCGAGTGTATCATCATGTCAGGTTTTACCATATTTCAATGACATATCAGTGGAAAAAGCTCAGATATTCTCAGATTATACAAAAATCCTGCACCATTTTTAAAAAGATAAAACTTTCTTGAGGAAACTTCATTTTAACTTCTTCTACTCCTTTGCTAGCACTGATGTGGCGGTTTTGTAATTGCGACACCAATTGTTCAGGAGAACAATGCACTAAGTATGACGCACAGCAGCGGTATAACTGTGAAATGGTTGTAGAGATGTCACCGTTGACTTTTGACACAACCAATCAACTTCACAGGTCCAATGCAAAGAAACCCTTATCATTTAATTAGTGCTAAACAACAGGCTAATAATATACTGGAATTTCACACACTAGAATTGAACCATAGACTTTCTGGACAGTAGGTAACGTGCAGTATTTGTCAAATAGTGCATCTATGATGCACCAATAGCATAAACATGGTGGAGAGGTCCAGTTCTGTTACTCCAGTTGGCAGACAGTGATTGGCGACAGCTCCTTTTGTCGTTCACACCGCCAACTCCCGTATCATGAAGCTTACACCAAAACAGTTTCATTATCCAGGCTGAAAACATGTTTATTTGTGTGTTATAGTTAGGCATTTTAACATGGAAGTCTATGGGGACTGACTCACCTTTAAAGCCAGCCTCATATGGACATTAGAAGAACTGTACTAATTAGACAACAATAGTGGTTTGGCCCACTAAGGAGGAGAATGGTACCAGTGCTACAGCTGTAAAACCATAATATTCACCTTTAGGCTCAAACTGTCTATGTGCTGGAAGAGGTTCAACCAGTGTCAACTGGATATGCTCTGAAGTACAGTCACTGCACTCAAAGGTGAATGCACAGCAGGGTGCATGCGCTCTGGCCAATATAACCAACACACAGAAGCTATTTGCAAAGCGTTGTTTATTTTATGGAAAGGGTGCTTAAAGAGTTACTTTTCTCACTAGATAAAGCTGTAGCATAACAGATGGTGGTAATTAGACATTTTTAAAAGACTTTGAGATGTTGAGTGACAGATGGTGCCTACCTGCCAGTCAAAGCAGCCATCTAATGCTTAACTGCTACAATTTAAGGCAATTAATCTGATGTCACGAAGGGCAATTAACTGTAGTCGTAAACCACAATCTGTACCAGGCTGTAAATGTGTTTATCTAAAGTGTATTTTAACATGGAAGTGGAGCTGGCCTCAGGAGGCCACCAAAGCAAGACATCGTGAGAGTTATCCAAGCTTGGACTTGGACACCAGATGATTTTGAATGATGTGGATACTTTTATGTTTCATTACTCATTATTGCACATCTGTCACACAGATGTGCAAGAAAACTCCTTAAGAACTTCCAGAGTTTTAGAGTTTTTATGATACTTGAAGTTTAATTTTGGATAACAAACAACTTCTTTCACATGTAAACAAACCAGAGGTGACAGCATGCAAGCGCTGTAGAAAAGGTGAAGGTCATGACATAATCACTTGCATTTCTGTGTTAACACGATGAGGATATTGTTCAGTGCGAGATTTAATATGAGGACACAGAGAGGGAAAATGCTAAAAGAACAAGTGGAGCTTTCCCTTTCTACTATCATGCTGCTTTATAGGCCGTATCTATTAGATCAAGTAGTTTGAGATTTGACCCACATAAGTCATTAAACATTTGGATTGTGCTACTCAACTTGTCACACCTGTAAATTGATGTACATGAAAAGGTAAAATGCTAAGCTGCCCCTTTAAAAAGTGGACTCAGCTATGAAATGGCAATTGGGATTTCATCCTTTGTCCTCATCAGCCACCATCTGTGCCTAATGTGTGCACATGGATTACATGACTACGACTAGTATCTTTGTACAGTCAGTGAGTTTTATAGATGAGTTGATGCACATAAAATAACTGCAACTACTTTTTAAAATTTTTAAATTATTCATTGGAAAAAATGTGCATTCTGATGTCAACCCCTTACTGTCTGATAAATAGCGATGGCCATTTTCACCACAAGATTAATTTATAGTGAAAAATGCTTCAGTCTCATAGGATTCTTTAAAAATTCAAGACTCAAGATGTGATTCAACACATAGATCTACCTTTCTGTCATTATTGCATATTACTGAGGATGAAGTCAGAAATGTTGTTTAGAAACACTGTAGCACATCAGCCTTGAGTTGATGCTCAGTCTCAGGTTTGTACGTTAGTTATAAAGCTCAGGATCTCTGGCTTATGGCCACTCGAGTCTGAGCTGCTGATTGAGCTGATAGTCACTCAGCAGAGGGTAAACACCAAGCTCACTGTCATGATTATCGCCTCAGTCCTGGAGCTGGAGGAGCTGGAGTGACTCCTCGATCATGTGTGACTGTGCTGTCAGTGAACTCGCTGCCTCTTTCAAAAGTAACACATGGGTTTCAGCTCAGATGCTGAAAGAAATTTGAGCAACAAACCTGCTAATGTTTACGTGTACGATGTTGTATTATTGTTATGTGAGCTGAAGCATGGGATGATGGGAAGGGCCTTTATGAGATTAAGAGGCCGTGCACCTGGTTATCTGCTCCACTAGAAATTTACTGAAAATGTTGCACATTAATATAACACCAGTGCTCACAACACAATTGGTCAAAATCAGTTTGTTGCACCTTTGAAAGATGTGTTATATTTAGTCAATCTTTTGTGACTTGCCAAATATATTTTTCCGCTGTATGAAAAGACAGAAATGAATCCTTTCGTAAACACACTGGCAGTGCGAGACAGGCGAGCAGCTTTTGATAAAGGAGTCACATTTTCAGCTGATCAACATTTCTCTGTGCCGACTCCATTGTCGTCAATGCGCAGGGGATTATTTACAAGCTTGTGTATACCTCAGCAAGTTTATGAGGAAGGAGACAACGTACTGTCGAACTTCTCTTGCACCACACTTTCACTTTATTGTCTGACTTTATACAACTTCATATCTAGTGTCACTGTAACTTTGATCCTGTGGCCCTGCACTATAATTATCTACCTCACACCAGGAATGAGTTATGAGCACAACAAATATGGTAACGATAGATACAGAAAAGGCGCAGTGACACAGAGGCCATGCACAGATCAATACAGCTCTGGCAACCCCAGAGTCTGCAGGGTAGAAATTTACACCTTTAGTGATGAGGCTTTAACAAACTGCTGTTTTTCTTTCAGTGTGGGGGGGCAGTATATCATGACAGCAGTGAGTATCTGGACACTTTCTTTGAAACCTTTGGCAGACACAATGCCATATTTTGCTGTGCTCTGTATTCAAGTGTAACTGTTGCAATTAGGAAGCGAACACCGTCAAAGCTTATTTGATTGTCTGTTTACTACCATCAAACAGATAATCAGACAAAGGGAAACTGAAGCTATATGTACACATGATGTACTAAAAGGAGGATAATACAGGTGGGCAACAAGAAACAGCTAAATCTGATCAAGACAAATGACACAAAGGAAGTCAAGCTAAATGCATAAGAGACTTACAAAACAGGAAACAACTAAACAGGGAATCACTAACAGAGATGACGACTTAAGAATCAAGTCGACACTATTCTATTCTATTCAACTCAGTTTGATTTATACAGCGCCAAATCACAACAAAAGTTGTCTCGAGGTGCTTTATATTGTAAAGTAAAAACCCTACAATAATACAGAGAAAGCAACAACAATCAGACAACTGTCTATGAGCTAGCACTTGGCGACATTGGGAAGGAAGAGCTTCCTTTTAAAAGCAAGAAACCTGCAGTACGACCAGGCTCAGGAACTGGGTGAGTGCTGAGGGAGAGGACAAAAGAGTTTAATAATAACTAATAATTAAATGCAAAGTGGTGAATAAACACACAGGCTGAAAAGAGGTGAGTGAAGAAGAAACACTCAGTGCATCATGGGAAGCCCCAAGCATCCCAGGCCTATTGCAGTGTAACTAAGGGAAGGTTCAGGGTCACCTGATCCAGTCTCGGCTCTAAGATTTGTTAAAAAGGAAAGTCTAATTATATTTGGACTGCATTGATTTATTAGAAACTCTTTTATTTATTTATTTTTAGATAGATTAAAAGTTTAAGATAGTTTGCTTTCTTTGCATTTTAACCCTTTCATGCATGAATTATGACAACCTTAATCAGGATTTTTTTCTTAAGTATTTTTATTCATCTTTAGGCATGAAAAAGATATTTTTGAACTTCATTTTTTTAAACATGTACTTTTCAAAGAGTATTTTTACATGTCCACTTAGGTGGACAACATACGTTTTGACTTATGAATTTGACAAACGAATAAATAATATACACTGTGTGTTGTTTTTATGTGCAAGTATAGCATCAACACTGACACAAATACAAGAAACAAACAGCCTTTGAATAGCTGTCCACTGTAGTGACCACTATGCGTGAAAGGGATATAGGCAAGCATTTAATTTAGTTGTGCTTTTGGCATAATGATTAAAATACAGATTCTAATTTTGATTCTGATATGAACACCAAACATAACTAAACTCATGTTAAGGCTGTAATCAGACATAAGGCTCAAGAGTAACAGTGAAACTTCCATGGAAGTTTATGTCTGGGCCAGTCGTTGTATACTTACATTACTCAAAGGTTTTTCTTGTGTTGGAGAGTACCTACCCCTGAAGTAGGAGCTAAAAAAACACCAAACCACATACGATACACAGAACGTAAATAGTTCCTGCAAAAATAATACTAAAGATTTAAAAACAAACACCACAAAGCAAGAGCCACCTGGTTGTAATGTGTTAAAGGAAAGACAGATTTTTTAAATAGCTCCAGTCGAACTGGAGCTATTTAGTTTCTAAAATCTCATCCTCAAGGGTTTTGATAGGATTAATGCAATGAGACAAAATATAAAAATCCATAAAGGGAAATAAATTATTTTCTGGGACCTTTCTTTACCCGTTCCCAGTAGAATCCCCTGTTCTGGGACCAGGCCATATCATTTATTAAAATGCAAACTGCTGTCATTTTGAGAACGTCAAACTTGGCTTACTTGGTCTGGCACTACTATGATTAAAATGGGTGCAGCTTTGCTTTATACATTTGATCAAGTTTGGTGCATTTCAGAATGATCAAGAACAGGTTTAGTAAAATAAATGTCAGAGTATCATTTCTGTAAGGCTGATTCCCCGCCCCCAATTTAAAGTTTGATTAGATGGATTATATCCCTAACTTCTCAGTCTGTCCTGATGGGGACAGACGTCTCTCAACAGAGCCATAGAACCTCATGTTTGTTCAGTTTGGCTCTATGGTTGTGGAGGTTTTACTGACAGAAGAAAGATAGGACTTAAGAACTTGAGGGAGGGATTGACTGAAACAATAGTAAGACCCGGAATTTGATTAAATGTAGTCCACTATGTTCAGCCAAACATCTGCTGTTGTGTCTCCTGAATTAATGGGTACCAGACTACTTAATTTGTCCACTTTGTTTATATAAGAGGGGTTTTTCACATTACAAAATACAGAAACCTAAAAACCTGTGACTTACCAACCAGTGACTTATCTAATTAAATACTGAGATTTCAAGGAAGATATGCTATGGCTAAATGGACCTGCAAAGGCTCACCAAGAAATCATATGCAGTCATAGTGTAAAGGTGCACATAAAATAATTAGCCTGTCTCTGGCTTATAAGAGACACAGGGGTAGCACAGATGTTTACATGGTTATCGCTACATTCAAGAACTCAAAAAACTTCAGACACACACATTTAGTGAAACTGAACAAAAGCTAAAACTGTGTAAAAATGCTATTTCTATGTTTTAGCTAATGTTTTTGACTCACCTGGTTCCTCACTCTGACTTCTCAGTTTTTTCTTTAGTGTCTCACTTTCTCCTGCACCTTTCATTTTTGCCTCATGATCCATTTTGACTAGTATAACTATCATCTGTAGGAAGCAGGTAAATGTGTGTTTTCTGAGGTTGGCATTAATCTCAGTTGGGAATAGGCACTCAGACAGCTGTGGACACTGTGGAAAAGTAGTCCCTGTTACTTTATTCACGCTTTCTGGAATTTAGGTGGTGCATTTTTAAGCCTCAGTGTTAGCTGCTGTGATGTCAGTTGTAAGAGAGGGTGAAGTGCTACGCTGTCAACTAAAGCTAGCAAGCTTTGTTAGTAGGTTTCATCAATAAACTGTACAGGTGTGGTGCACAGACACAAAGGTAATAGTAAATGACAGGCTAATAAAATACCAGAAAGTGAGTTTTGAAGACTGAAAGTGAGCTTGCAGTGCCTCTCAAACAACATTCAGTATTGTTGAAGGGGTAAATGGCTGTAAACATTCTTTTAGAGGGTGTGAAATTTGTCAAATTTTAACATAGAATCAGCAGTTTTGCATTAATCACTGCGTCATTTCATGCTGCATTCCTCTAGCAAAATATTATATTTCAAAATATTACATCTGGCGCTAAGATGGTGCATTAAATTAAAAGAGAAGGTGGTGGAAACGCTAATAACTAAGATCTGATTAGTGCCACAACTAGACTTTTTTAATAATACATAGTGTGTTTAAAAAAAGTGTAATTAGATGTATTACGTAGCATCATGTCTTTGCAGTACTAACTGCTTTTCGTCCCTAATAACAGCAAACATGCAGATGAGACTAAGCTGCAGATGAAGTTCACTTATTGTATAGTGTAAGAGGAGTGAATTTTATGCTTCCCAAGCAGCTGAACCACTTGGCATCATTGCTAAGAAGTGACTAATAATATTATGTAACTCTCGATGCAACGGTGACTGTGTTATTGTGGGTATCATCCAGGGACAGCTCAGCTTTATAACACAGGGACCTGAAATATTTGGCAGTTTTATATAGAAGTCCCTGATTTAGTGTTTCTTTTCCACGCTGATGGAGATATAAAAGGCTTAGTTTTTTTTTCTTTTTTTGACATTTCAGTTCCATGCATCGATTTGTTCCTGGTGTCCAAAACCACTGGTCCTGCTGTAATTACTATGCTTCTGTTACTACATCCTTTAGGTTTATTTCATTACACCATGTCTGGCCGTGTTCAGCAAAATTCCCATTTTGTCGTTCCGCCAAATGTAGCACTTTATGCCCCAAGTGTCATCTTCTTTCATTAATCTTATTCCCAGTAATAGCTCTCCATGGACCTTGGCTTATCCTTCATGCCATTAGTAATGTATCCTGATTGTCCTGGATTTTTTTTCTCAAACTCTAGCACCCTGTGTATCTCATTAGTTTGGCAGACCACACAAACAACCAGCTCTCTCTACAGTACAGCAATTTGTAATGTAATGAACTGAGCGGAAGCTATTAGTGACTTTAATTTTTACATTTTTTCAAAATTTGTTGTGCAGTTTTTTTCCTTAAAGCGAAAATGGATGAAATGTGCTCTTATTTTGTTTTCATAGTCTAGTAACAAATTGCAAATGTTCACCCACTGAATATATTTCCAGACATACGTGTTGTGATTAAATAAAAAAAAAAATAGGTGATGTGTTCGGACTAATCACGTCCTTTGTAATTTCAGGTACGGCTCGTCATTAATGAGAAGGGTCTGGTCTGTGAGGAGAGGGATGTGAGCTTGCCACTGCAGGAGCACAAGGAGCCCTGGTTCATGAGGCTGAACCTGGGCGAGGAGGTGCCCGTCTTCCTCCACGGAGACACCATCATTAGTGACTACAACCAGATTATAGATTACATGGAGAAAACCTTTGTGGGAGGTAGGACAATGCTGTCTTTCTTTTCTCTTGTTTAAAGATGGCAGTCATTTCTATTTGCATATTTTCATTATTTTCATTCATGCTCCACTAGAGAAGCGTTGCATAATTCATAGTTCAAAATAATCCCTATTTATCATGTATTATTTATCTGGAGCTTGGTGTGGCCGTTCAGTTCTCCTGCTTACTGTTTGAAAAACACTGTTTAAGCTCCCTTTGCTCTCACTTTAAGACAACTTTCTTTTTATTGGCTTCCCTTCATAAACAAAAACAAAAGATTTTGGCAGTAGGTTGGTTGGGCTTCTGTAGTCACTGCTAAAGCTTGAAGAAACATCACCTCTCTCTGATGTCACACAGAGCTATGAGTAGAAAAAATGCCCTTTTTCTCTCAGTGATAATCACTTACAAAGACCTTGTTATTTAAAACTGGCCATATGAGCATCCATCATGATAACAGTAACTATATAATAGAGGAATAAGGAAAAGCTGAATAGGTTCCGCTTAACTTACAAGCATCGTTTCTATAGCAGGAAAAATCATCTTTATGCTGCACTGCAAAAACAAAGCAGTTCTTTTCATTTCCATATCTTCCTCATGGATCATTAATGGGTCTAGATGCTATTTGTCTGGACGTAGCTTTAGCCTCTCTATTTTATCTTGACATATTTATGTAGCCATCAAGTGTTTGAGGCCCTTTTACAGAGTTCTACTTTTTAAAGAGTCCACCAGAGAGAGAGTTGTTAACCAGTAAAACTCATTATGTTTATTAGCTAATTGTACCAAGTTAGACTATAAAAATTGGTAATGTAGTATTTGGAGCAGGTTCATTGCATGTGTGTTGCACTCCTCGCTTTTGCATTAGTCCACCTACACCAGACTAATTCATCTCTCAAGCCCCCAGCCACCGCCTCGTGCTCTGCCGAAGGTTTGTGATCTGTAATCACCAATAAAGATGAAGATGAGTATTTTTAATTCTGATGTAAGCCACCTCTGTGAATTACCAGCTGTACAGGTTAAGTGGGTGTAAAAACTGAAGGCAGCAAAAATTCCAGCAGTAGTTTAACCGAGCAGATGGACCTTACACCTGTGGCACCTCAATCAGTGCAGCCACACCCCTAACTGCAGTACTAAGATGAATCTGGTATAAAAACTTGACCTAGTTCAGAGTTTTTACGAATCTATTCATAGAGGCCAAAATTGCTTTTTGTATCGAGCTATAAACATACTTTAAAATGCTGTAAAGTCAGGCCTTTTAACACAAGAGTCTATTAAGAATTTGCATTTGGGCTCAACTTAAGGTGGACATTTTAGAAACTTTAGCTTTTGGCACTTGTATGTTGGCTTCATTTTTCACTCCTAGAGGCTGTTTCTTTGTTATAAACACAACCCAACCAGTCGTGGCAGATGGTTGCTCCTCCCTGAGGGCTTCAGCTGGAGGTTTGTTCCTGTTAAAAGGGAATTTTTCCTCCCCACTGTCACCGCCTGCTTGCTCATAGGGGAGTTGTCTGATTGTTGGGTTTTTTATCTGAATTATTGTAGGGTCTTTAACGTGCAATAGAAAGCACCTTGAGGCAATTGATGTTGTGATTTGGCACTATATAAAGAAAATGTAATAAAATTCACTTGTAATGAAAGCATATTGGCCCTTTAAGGGGACGGGATTTGCAACACAGGGGATTCTTCTTTTCATTTCTCTCTTATATCTCTGGTTAGAGCTACAGAAAATTTGAGGCCTCATTCGCCCAGTTTGTGAAGCTGGAGTGACAAAGACTGTTGGAAGCCATAGGAGGCCATCTGTTTTCTTTGTACAGACTGTGTCAGTGCATACTATAATCTGAAACTGTAACTCATTGCATCAACGTCTTTGCACCAACGTCACTGAGACGATCCTCGCTGATTAGATTAGACAAAATTGGAGTGACCCCTTGGGGAACATTTGTGGCACTCACAAACGAGACACAGATATAAACACAAGAGACATAATTTCATGATTGAAACAAAAGTCCATCACAGCTATATTTAGTAAAGCAGCATCTGTAGCTGTAGAAGTTGTGATGGGTATGGAGGAACGTGCGCTGTGAGGCAATGACTGAGATTCAGACTCTGGAGCTTGAAAAGGAGGCAACTGGATTTCTTTACGTGTTTGAAAACATTTTGAAGACATCTAAAAAGTTTCTTCAGTTCTAAAACAAGTGGCAGAGAGTCCCAGGTAATAAACCCTTAACGGGTGTCTTGACCCTCTTAGATAAGAGGTTAAATGTGTTCAAAAACCTAGAGAAGGCCAGTTGCCTTCTTTTTAGGCTCTCAAGACTGTCATGACCTGGATGACTAAGAGCCTACACAGACATTCAGGCTTAGCAAACATGCAGCTCAAAGAATAAGCAAATGTTAAGAAGCATACACTGAATCCTGTTATCTGTGTTGTGCTGTAGTATCTGTAGGTGGCACGTTCTATAGGATTATCAGCTGAGAGATTATGTAACAAACTGGAAGCCTCAGATCAGAAAATGCCTGGGGACATAGGCCTGTAACTGAAAAACTCCAGGGCCTTCCTGTTTAGTTAGTGCTGACATGTCTAGAGCAGTGCCTAGAGCTTTGAATTGAAGAGCAGAAGATCTGGTTCACTGCTTGCTCAGTAATAAAAGGCTAGAGTGCATAAGATGACCCCAGGGTCTGATGATCTCATTCAGCTTACTTCATTTTAGTCTTTTGATAGTGTGCTAATAATTTGTTTTGGAGCAAGTTAGTCACAGAGATATAAAATCATTCATCAGTCTCCAGTTATACTCTAATAATTTAGTTAAGCTGTTATTGTTGCATTTTTTGGTTTTGTTTATTTTGTCTATTGAATGTCAAACAAATCTGATGCATGTTTTATCCAGAAGCTTTCATCCAGGAGTCAATTTGAGGGGATGAGTTACAGGCATGCTTTTTCTCTGCCTTTAAATCCCTAATGAATCCTGGCAACGTGGGCTGCAGCTGATCTGCAAAGTGCAGATTTCTCAGAAACGTGAGGCATATGCAGTGTGGAGCAGTGCCAACAGTTTTACACTGTTGTTGAGGCACAGCAAAGGGCAAAAGCTCTCTGCAAAAAGATGTCAATCATCGCCCGAGTTGTTCTTATATATTTGTCACGCTCATTGTGAACATACATCAACTCAGTCGGGCAGTTGCTTGACACTTTGCTGCTAATTTAATATTTCCATCACCAGTGCTGCAGCAGACCTCCTACAGAGAACCACTGCAGGGCATGCCCAGGTCAGCATGCAGGTCCAGAGACTGATTACTCAGCTCTCTGGAGCTCAGCCACGTGCAGCTCCACCCTCCTTCAGCTTCTCCTCATCGTCAAGCAGCCATCTGACTATCTCTGTTTTGTCAGCGATGCCTTCCCTGCATGTGGCTGGCTGTGACCCTGCAGAAAGATAAAAGCTCCCTCTGTTCTGCACTTACAGTACCGAATCTCAGCAGCAGGTCATTATGTTGAACACCATCGCTCCCAGCCAAGCGCTGCGCAGTCAGACACGAGAATTAGGGCAGCAAAATGTAAAAGCGGGATCCCTCTGAGGTAGTAAAAGTTGTTGGAAGTGTTTTTTTATGTGTGTTAAGGTGCAAACAGACTGCAGAGTTCATCTTATATGTTTTTCAAACCCACACTGTGCAGCATAGTTATAATAAACTGGACTTACAGCCCAAAAATGGGATGAAAGTATTTTGTTTTAATTAAGCTTATGTTTGCAGGCCATTTTAGATGTTTACAGTAGCTATAAGGATAGACGATATAAAACATTTTAATATGATAACAGCCAAAAAAAATCCACTCTTAAATTCTGGTAAGAAAATATTTGGCACATGTTGACAGTCAGTCTTTCACAGGAAACAAAATCAAACTGCTTCACGTGCTTCACTGTGTGTGGAGGACCTGCCTGAGCTAAAGTCACAAAAAGAGAAAACTCTCCAAACCACTCGACTCCAAGTTATTTTGGAGTCTCTGGGCTCTATTTTTTAATCCTCTAGGTTGGTGTTTTTTTGCCATCATCAATTAAGTGTTTTAAAAACGGGTGTGAAAGAGAAAAACTACATACTCACCGGATACAATCATACAACAATCATAAGTGAGACTACAGGGAGTGCAGAATTATTAGGCAAATGAGTATTTTGTCCACATCATCCTCTTCATGCATGTTGTCTTACTCCAAGCTGTATAGGCTTGAAAGCCTACTACCAATTAAGCATATTAGGTGATGTGCATCTCTGTAATGAGAAGGGGTGTGGTCTAATGACATCAACACCCTATATCAGGTGTGCATAATTATTAGGCAACTTCCTTTCCTTTGGCAAAATGGGTCAAAAGAAGGATTTGACAGGCTCAGAAAAGTCAGAAACAGTGAGATATCTTGCAGAGGGATGCAGCAGTCTTAAAATTGCAAAGCTGAAGCGTGATTATCGAACAATCAAGCGTTTCATTCAAAATAGTCAACAGGGTCGCAAGAAGCGTGTGGAAAAACCAAGGCGCAAAATAACTGCCCATGAACTGAGAAAAGTCAAGCGTGCAGCTGCCAAGATGCCACTTGCCACCAGTTTGGCCATATTTCAGAGCTGCAACATCACTGGAGTGCCCAAAAGCACAAGGTGTGCAATACTCAGAGACATGGCCAAGGTAAGAAAGGCTGAAAGACGACCACCACTGAACAAGACACACAAGCTGAAACGTCAAGACTGGGCCAAGAACTATCTCAAGACTGATTTTTCTAAGGTTTTATGGACTGATGAAATGAGAGTGAGTCTTGATGGGCCAGATGGATGGGCCCGTGGCTGGATTGGTAAAGGGCAGAGAGCTCCAGTCCGACTCAGACGCCAGCAAGGTGGAGGTGGAGTACTGGTTTGGGCTGGTATCATCAAAGATGAGCTTGTGGGGCCTTTTCGGGTTGAGGATGGAGTCAAGCTCAACTCCCAGTCCTACTGCCAGTTTCTGGAAGACACCTTCTTCAAGCAGTGGTACAGGAAGAAGTCTGCATCCTTCAAGAAAAACATGATTTTCATGCAGGACAATGCTCCATCACACGCGTCCAAGTACTCCACAGCGTGGCTGGCAAGAAAGGGTATAAAAGAAGAAAAACTAATGACATGGCCTCCTTGTTCACCTTATCTGAACCCCATTGAGAACCTGTGGTCCATCATCAAATGTGAGATTTACAAGGAGGGAAAACAGTACACCTCTCTGAACAGTGTCTGGGAGGCTGTGGTTGCTGCTGCACGCAATGTTGATGGTGAACAGATCAAAACACTGACAGAATCCATGGATGGCAGGCTTTTGAGTGTCCTTGCAAAGAAAGGTGGCTATATTGGTCGCTGATTTGTTTTTGTTTTGTTTTTGAATGTCAGAAATGTATATTTGTGAATGTGGAGATGTTATATTGGTTTCACTGGTAAAAATAAATAATTGAAATGGGTATATATTTGTTTTTTGTTAAGTTGCCTAATAATTATGCACAGTAATAGTCACCTGCACACACAGATATCCCCCTAAAATAGCTAAAACTAAAAACTACTTCCAAAAACATTCAGCTTTGATATTAATGAGTTTTTTGGGTTCATTGAGAACATGGTTGTTGTTCAATAATAAAATTATTCCTCAAAAATACAACTTGCCTAATAATTCTGCACTCCCTGTATTCCAGATGACCTTCATTTATGACTATTCTGTGAACATAATTTATAAAACAGAGTTAATGTTTTATTCATTTTGACCTGACAGTGACCAAGAGAATATAGTTACCAGGAACTGGAACCAAGGTCTTTTTGCAAGCAGAGTCCATTAAAAAATATGTAGGCTTAAAGCGTTGCCAAGTTGTCTATGATGGAGAAGGTACCTCCATCTTTTATATCAGGGGTGGGCAACTCCAGGCCTCGAGGGCCAGTGTCCTGCAGGTTTTAGATCTCACCCTGGGTCAACACACCTGAATCACATGATTAGTTCATTACCAGGCCTCTGGAGAACTTCAGGACATGTTGAGGAGGTAATTTGCCCATTTGAATCAGCTGTGTTGGATCAAGGACACATCTAAAACCTGCAGGACACCGGCCCTCGAGGCCTGGAGTTGCCCACCCCTGTTTTATATTGTCTTAGCAACAAAGCCTTAATAAGCTGTTGGATAAAAACTGTATGAGAGTGAAATCCATGTTAACTGTCTGCAAGAAAGTCTATAATAATTCACGATAATAATAATAATAATGCAGCTTTTTTCTAGTAATGGCAGGTAAGCAGAACAGTTTGAGTCAGTAGGCGAATTATGTAACAAAGTTATGGAGTCTAATTACAGCGTTACTGTTTAATTTGTGTTTTTGTTCATCTGGAACGGGAATTTAATCTCATGTGCTTATACCAGAGGTGGGCAACTCCAGGCCTCAAGGGCCAGTGTCCTGCAGGTTTTAGATATCACCCTGGGTCAACACACCTGAGTCAAATGATTAGTTCATTACCAGGCGTCTGGAGAACTTCAAGACATGTTGAGGAGGTAATTTAGCCATTTAAATCAGGTGTGTTTGACCAAGGACACATCTAAAACCTGCAGGACACCGGCACTTGAGGCCTGGAGTTGCCTACCCTTGGGTTATACCATAGTCAAGTGTTTTCACTCAATATAAATTCTCAGAGTGTTGTTGATCTTGTTGTTCCCTTCACCTGAAGGATGAACTGGTTAGATTTTGGTAATCAAGGTCACTGTGACCTCACCTCCAGCCCTAACATCTGTACCATTTTTGAAAGCTCAGTATGTCAGGAACACTTTCAGGGATTTTCTTTACATTTGGCACAAACATGTACTTGGGTCACATTACCACAGCTGTACTATAAAATAAAAGTGACTTTAATCGAATTGACTTGACCTTGGGAAGCCAAAAGAATTTACACATTTCCTGCCTGACCAGTAAACAATTATCCAAGTGGAATTTTTGTTAAATAAACCTCAGAAAACTAAACACAGATCATATTTATTCATTCAAGTTTTTTTCTGTGGTTTTTCTGATGTTCACCTGCACTGCCACAGGGTGACTGAATTAAGGGAGAGAATTTGGTGTACAGAGGCAAACATGTCTTTGTCCAAATACTTATGGACCTGAGTGTATAAGTCTGAACAGATATGGATGTAAACTAATTCCTAAAGGTATTCATCCACAGGTCTATAATTTTAGTTTCAGATTGTTTCAGTATGTCAGGCTTTGTCAAACGTGACCAGTGGTGTATTATAGTCCTCCACCTGTTACCAGGTTACCATGTTGTGTGTCTGACAGCTGAATCTGGCACAACTGTGTTATTCTGGGTTTGTGTGGTTGCTTAGAGACCTCAGGGGTTTTGGACAGATTAAAAAAAGTCCACAGAATAATGCTCTGCAGTATGTAATTATGATTCACTACATTTTGTCCAGTTTGTATTCCTGTAAAAATGTTTTCTCTTTTTCACATTCTTGTCTTACTCACACAGACACAGTGGCTCAGCTGATCCCTGACGCAGACTCGCCTCTCTACGATCGTGTGCAGCAGTACCGTCAGCTACTGGATGGTCTGCCCATGGATGCGTACACACATGGCTGCATCCTTCATCCAGAGCTCACGACTGACTCTATGATCCCAAAGTACGCCACAGCAGAAATACGTAGTAAGTGAAGCCAGCTCACTGCACTGCGGAGGCACGAATGCTCGTATTTTAGCATCTTTGGGAATTACAAAATAGCTCGTGTTACTTACAGAATGGGTTTTGGGTTGTTTTTGTTTTTTTTCACATAGACTTAGTGTTAGGTCAATAGAAGAAATAAAGTCTCCTTATTAATTAAATGCATTTCTATTGTATTTCGAGATGTCTATAAACTTTAATAAAACATTCCTATAGCCCTTGACAGTTAGATTGCCTCCCTGCTTTGTGAGTGCAGATTTGATTTTCTTGTGAATAACAAATTTATTCAGTGTTAGAAAACTTCAGGTTCCTCCAATATTTAAGATGTAAGAAATAAGAAGCAGAGTTTCAAATTTTCCCGTCAGTTTTGATTCAGTTAATTTTAAAAGATTAGGTAAATATCTTTGCAAGACAGTTGATAGGTAGATCATCTGTTTTCATGTGTGATAAGTCAGCTGACCTTCTGCTGCTGCTGTAGCCTCTTATTTAAAGGACACAGGAGAAACATACATCACAAAGACTGACCTGTGTTTAATTCAGAACTATGGAAGAGAAAAATCTCAAGCTACATCCTGAAAGTTCACAAAGAGATTTAAAATAAATAACCAAAAACAAATGGGAAAGAAGTGCAGATTTAATTAAATGTGCAAAAATAAATGGAACTATAGGATGTTGTTTGAGGTAAAAACAACTCTATAACCGGAAAGTCAAAACATAACATGACCATCTTTATCTTCATTACACTCTGACCTCTCTGAGGCAAGCTTTTGTGTAATGTCTTGAAGTAATCGTCAGGAACAGTTCTTCAGGCTTCCCGAAGGAGATTCAAAGTTCTTCTTAGGAGCTTCCTTTTCTTCCAGTCTCTGTCAAGATGATCCCATTACTTCAGTAACTTTAATCTGAAATAAAAACATTTATCAAATTTGACTAAACGCAGCTCTCTGTCCATTCAGGTCAGTAATGTGAAAAAGCCAAAATAGCTTTAACCAACCAAACATTTGTTCCCCAAAAAAGGTACAATATGAAGACTGTCTGACCTCCTCACAAAAAACTGAGCAGGACTTCAGGGTCTTACCAGAAACAGGATGATTGGCAAATTTTAGCAACTGAATCCACTCGAGTGTGTGTACCACAAAGGCACACAATGTCCATAGAATCACAGTGTTCACTGACTCAGTTTAATTTAATGTGACTGAGCGCTCTGGTCCATTTCACAATGCATGTTCACACACGTTTAATATCTGAATAGATGCATGTGGGTCTGCAGGTGTGTGTGTCTGTGTGTGTGGTGAGTTAATGATATATTTTTGTCTCTATACAGAGTGAGGGAAAAAAGGCCAAATTACAAAAAATAGGCTCCACAATAAGAGCAAAAACGCTTCATTCATAAATCATATTTTGAAAAATTTATATTTAATAGACAATAGTGTAGAATTGTGTTAACCCTATTGAAAGATAAGCCATCTACATTTAGACAGTATCCTAAAACAAATGCAAAATGTGTTAACCAAATACAGGAAAATGTGCATATTTAAACTTCCTGGCTACTAAATTAGGTACATTGTGTTAGAACGCATTTTGCCTTAAGGATTGCCTTAAGTGGTAAACATTCAACAAGGTGCTAGAAACATTCTCTCACCCTAACTGGTTGCAGCAGATGGCCCCGCCCCTCCCTGAGCCTGGTTCTGGCGGAGGTTTCTTCCTGTTAGAGGGGAGTTTTTCCTTCCCACTGTTGCCAAAGTGCTTGCTCATAGGGGATCATATGATTGTTGGGGGTTTTTTTGGTATGTATTATTGTAGGGTCTACCTTACAATATAAAGCGCCTTGAGGCGACTGTCGTTGTGATTTGGCGCTATATAAATAAAATTGAATTGAATTGAATTGAAAACATTCATCAGAGACTTTGGTCTGCATTGACATGATAGTATTAAGCAGCATGCTATAGATGTGTCAGCTGCACGTTCATGATGTGAATCCCCTGCTCCACCACCAGCGGCCTGAACTGCTAATACAAGATAAGATGAATCAGTGCTTTCATGTTTACACCAAATTTTTACCCTATTGTCCAAATCTTGCAGCAGAAATCAAAACACATCAGGCCAGGAAACATTTTGCCAGTCCAATTGTCCAATTTTGGTGAGGCCATGTGAATTGTATCCTCAATTTCTTCTTCTTGGCTAACCAGATGTGGTGTTCTGCTGCTGCTGCTGCCCATCTGCTTCAAGGTTTGATACATTCTGTGTTCAGAGGTGGTCTTATGCATACCTTGGTGTTAACAAGTGGTTATTTGAGTTTCTTTTTCCTTCCTATCAGCTCAAAGTAGTCTTCGTAAACACCGGAGATGGTTGCGTGGGAATATTTCAGTAGATCATCAATTGCTGAAAGTACCCAAACCAGCCCATCTGGCACAACTATGCCATGTTCAAAGTCACTTAAAACACATTTCGTCCCCATTCTGATGCTCAGTTTGAACTTCAGCAGTGGTTTTGATGCGGAGTTGAACAGGGGTACCCAATGAAGTGGCTGGTGTGTGTATATTGGGCCCTCATTGGTGAAAAAAAGTGTCCCATGTTTGTCCCAAGTGCTCAACCCTGAGTTAAAGAAAGTTTTCTTGTGGATTGACAGGATGAAAGGTAGATGCTATTTTGGTTTTGTCATCTTTTCTTGAATACTTCTTCTTTTAAAGATATAAAAACTTTTCAGTGCTTTTAACTCACTATATTGAACACTGTCACACACTCAGCGTGACTCAGCTTCAGCTCTGGTACCAAAGAGACTCCTACGACGAAAACCACATGCATTTTGAATGCAAAGCAATTCATCTTCCTTACAGCATTTTCCACATCATTGGTAAAACAAATCCCAGGTTTTTATGTGCACAGCGTGATTAGCATACTGTGTAATTTGATGCTACTCAATACCAAAAACCCTTAACACAGCACTTTGTAGTGATGCCAGGTTTTTAACGACAGATATTAGACCTCCCAGCCTGAACTGTGGTGCTCTTCACATCAGGTAATGGCCTTGTCATGTAAATCAGAGCAACAGGCTGGATGAGATAAAAAAAGAAAGTCTGCGGGAGAATTAATTATCCAGTGAAATCCTGACCAGTCTGTGATGGACCTGTAAAATCAGCTTTATGGAGTATTTCATTGAACGCATCAGTGTTCTCTGTGCGGTAAACTTTGGTTTGGATGATTATGATTCAGACTGAGGGGACAGTTCAGACACAAACATTTTTATCTTTCTGGGTTCATCTTGTCATCATCATTCCAGCAGACTCATGGAAAATATGCAAAAAATAGGCCGAGTCACAGGTTTGCAGCTAAAGTAAACACTGACAAAATGTAAGAAGACTAAAAGATTCTGCATCCTGGCCAAGTTCTTCATCTTTATTATTAACAATTCCCCCCAAAACACCAAACTCAGTAATGTGTCAGTCTATCTTACGAATTTTTTCCATCTTCCCTGCCGACTTTGTGGGACTTAGCCTCAAACTAGTTGCTTAACTCTGAAGAAGTAAAACTTCAAAGGTTTGACTTTTATTTTGTAAAAACAAAATCTCAGAGCTGTTTTTGGCAAATGTTACACTAAATGTCAAACTAACTACACTTGTTAGTTTTGCATGTGGATTTGGCTAAAAATGTAAACTTCCATGTCCAAGTACATAATAAAATCACTGTGTTATTGTAGGGACTTTACCTTCCAATATCAAGTACATTGAAGCAACTGTTGTTGTGATTTGCGCTACATAAATAAAATTGAATTGAATTAATGGTGCCTGTGCTCAACTACACCTGCCTCTGCAGAGTTTGTTCTGTTAGTTTACCAAACTGCTTTAATTAGGTCACAAAATGCATAAAAATGTTTTTGTAATCAAAGGTTTATGTCTGGGATGCCTTAAAAACGTGTTTTAGCTGCATGTTTTTTTAGTATTCAAGTGATCTTTGAGTTGGAAATCATAAAACTAGATGAGTAGAGCTAAATCAAGTAGGTTAAACACTAAGACAAAACATCAGTTTTTACTTTGACTCAACATTTGTTACCCAGATGGCAAAAAGAAGGGTAACAAAAAAACAACACAGATGAGTGGATTCATGCCATTTAGAACAAAGAAACAAAATGAAAGCAGCTTCTATTAAAAGTGTAGTACAGTAAAAGCCGTACCGGACTGTGCTAGATAACAATCAAACAAATCTAATCCTGGGCTCGCCCGTCTGCCTGTCCACAGCAGTAGTTAAAGAACAAAACAAAACAAATTCTTCTCTAACAAAAGAAGTTGTTAGAGATACTAGAGATAGAGGTACATTATTTAAGCAGTCTGGGCTCATCTTGACAGAGAATAGAACAAAAGGCACCCAAAATCCATAGAAGAGCTTTGAATGTCTTTTGTGAACATGATCCTACCAAATACTGAGGCTTGGGTCAATTGTGCAAACTATGTTTTAGCCTTATATACTGTGTTATATTTACCCAATGAAAGAAATGAGAGGTGGCTCAAACGTTTTGCACAGTACCGTACGTTAGCAATAGAAAAAATTATAGTGCACCACGGACACATCTTATGTCCTTGATGACGTAAATAAAAACAATATGTGTAACAGCTGATGACACAAGCTTCTTCCTCTGCCCTCGGGAGACTGAACGGAGCTCAGATGGGAATAAGCTTTGTACTGTCAGTCATCCCCTTGGAGATTAAACACACTGGACTCTGGAGTATTTGCTTTTAGTCAAATATGCCAGGCACACAGTGGTCAGACAGCACAGTGTCTAAATATTATTCAAAGTGGGTTTTGTTTCCCTTCCTGAACAACAGAGGACACAGTTTATGTGAATGCATGCACTGTGTTTGTGTGTAACTTCAGGACATCTGGCCAACGCTGCGACAGAGCTGATGAAGCTGGACCACGAGGAGCCTCAGCTGACAGAACCGTACCTCTCCAAACAGAAGAAGCTAATGGTGAACCCGTGTTTTCATTAACATCCACATTTAACTTTTAAGTGTCCTTCACAACTACAAATTTCATTAATATACATTTCAGAAGTGAAGACTTAAGATGACTTTCAGGGTGTGATTCATATACTGCAATTCATAGGAGTTCATTTGCATAAGTTTCAGGGCCTTTAATCCATTAAATGATACCTTAAAATTAAATAAATTTCTCAGTTATTGTAAGAGTTAATAGCTTAGTGTTTTGTACATTTTTAAATTGTTCTTATCCCTTCAAGAAATTATAGTGCAAATAGAAAACCCATTAAATCCTCTAAATGTGTAATACATTTATACTTATTTAGGGCAGCCGCCTGAATTAGCATCTTAAACTGATGTATTAACATCCTTCATAGGTACAAAGTGAAGGTTATCACACAGGAAACATCTTGTAGGATTAGCTTCATTGTGTGAAACCCTTAAAATTTTAAATCCTGAATAAAAATATATTTATTTTGAATAACATATATTTGAGACCCCTGAACGGGAATGTATAGAGTATGATTTTTATGTATTTATTGCTTTTTTGGGGGACAAACAGTTTAAGTCTCTATTGGGTTGTAACCCTCTGACAGGCTCTGCTTCACCTTCCAAACCATCTTGTATCTGGTGGTTATGATTCATTTATGATCAGAGAATAAATCCTGCTGTCTTTGGTGATTCTCAGACTTTTCCTTCAGTGCCGTCAGTTTTCCTATTTGTGGCTTTGAGTGAAATATCTTTAGAGCTATTGGATGTGACATATAGTTAAAGTGCTTTGAATGATTTTTAAGACTAGATTAGACTAATGCTATGTAAATACAAGTACACTGCAATTACTTTAGATTATTATGACAATTTTAAACATATTCTGTGCCCCCCATAGAATAATTTATATTAAGGTTATTTGTATTTTTTGTAAGCAATAAAAAGCAGTTTAGGCTTTAGCATTTAACTAGATACATATTTATGGCTGCAATAATGTTCTGAGATGTTTTTTATTTTTCTGTAAGTTTTTTCTTTTCTTCCAAAAAATGTTGGCTAACAGGGTTAGTCAACCACACACTGTCACATCCACACCTATGGCCATTTTAAAGCCACCAGTTAACGTGATTTGCACTGAACTGTGGGAGGAAGCCAGAGTACTCGAACAGAACCTGTGCAGGTACAGCGAGAACATTCAAACTCCACACAGAACGGCTCCAGCTGATCAGCATATATAAGAACCAGGAAAGTTCTTGCTTTCCTGTTGCAGTGCTAGCACTGGCTGTTTCTCACTGCATGTCAAAATGTCAAATTTAAAATGTACGTTTTCAGCATTTTAGGCTAAATGTTAAAATAACAAATTTTATTTCCTGAGAATATGTGAAACACTTTTAGTTTAGTTTATAAATGTTATCCAGTAATATCTGTGACACAGTCTCATAATTTTTCATTCAGAATACCTTTATGTTTATAAATTGCAGTTTTACATTTTAACAAAAAACCCTTCATCTCAGACACAAGTGACGTCCTCAAATCAGAATACTGCAGAATGCTGTTTTTTATTGTCATCGAGTAATAATCAAATGTTTGGTATAAGGACATTTTATAACTTGCAACTTAACACCATTCTTAAAACATTGTTATGATTTGAAATAGTGCTTCAAATGAATGTTTTCTTAAAGACAGAATTACAAAGTTTATGTAAGGTTTGTTATTTTTGTGGGAATGTTCCCTGCTAGCTAAAATTTCAATGTCATCAAAAACGTAATTACTGCTGCTTTAACAATTACACCATCTGCAGTTAAAACAGTTTAAATTGAGTCCTGCTAAATAGGAAGCTACGCTTGCCTAAAAGGGGGCTGGGAAAGGTTCGATTTATGTTAACTTATAACAATGTATCACTTGAATTTAACATTGAAACATCAGTTTAATGCGTGCTATTTTTTTACTTGTTTAATTGACAGGCAAAAATCTTGGACCATGATAATGTGAACTACCTGAAGAAAATTCTGGGAGAGTTAGCCATGGTTTTAGATCAAGTGGAAGCTGAACTGGAGAAAAGAAAACTAGAGTATCAAGGTATGTCCAAATGATGAATATCACAGCACAAACCAGACGTTTTCTATAGTGATGTTATCGCATTCTTTGCTTCGCAGGCCAAAAGTGTGAGTTGTGGCTTTGTGGACCTGAATTTACACTAGCTGACATCTGCCTCGGAGCCTTGTTGCACAGGCTCAAGTTCTTGGGACTTTCTAAGAAATACTGGGAGGACGGCAGTCGGCCCAACCTGCAGTCCTTTTTTGTGCGTGTGCAAAAACGCTACGCTTTTCGAAAGGTCTTGGGTGACATCCACACGACGCTCCTGTCGGCAGTCCTACCCAACGCCTTCCGGATGGTAAAAAAGAAGCCGCCGTCCTTCTTCGGGGCCTCTTTTCTCATGGGTTCACTGGGCGGGATGGGCTACTTTGCCTACTGGTATTTAAAAAAGAAATACATGTAGTGAATGCCCACTTGTTGTGTTATATGTCTGTGTATTTGTGTGATGTTTAAACTTTTCTGTAATGTTTTATGACTGCAGGAAAACATAATGAATCTATATAGAGAACACTATTACTTACCTGGGTGAACAAAGAAATATTAAAACATTCCATAATAAGAAATTCTTAACAGCACATTTTCTGGTAATCAAGGCCTTCGTTAAAGTTTAATTACTGGAAACTTGCAGCTCTTGTGAATGCAAGTCCTCATTTAACTTTTGTTGAAGGCATGCATCAGGTCCACCTACACTGAAATCTTAAAGTGAAAAAAAAAACCCAGATAAAACTTTAAACACAATAACAACAGGGTTTAACTGACCTTCGCATGCCACTATTATAGTCATTACTCATACCTGCTCCTCACTCCTCCATCTACCTGAGGTATAACTAGTAAAACCACAGGGACATGTACATGACGATTACTTTCTGAAAAGTGCTGTGCTGCCAGAAACTGCCACATGTAATGATGAAAGGATGGAGGCAAACTTTAAAGGTATGCTTTGACATTTTGGGAAATGTGCTTATTGGCTTTATTGATGAGGCGTGGATGAGAAGATCGATACTACTCTCTGTGTAGGTGTTAAATATGAAACTACAGGCCAAGAGGGTGATTAGCTTAGTTTAAACACTGAAAACAAGCAAAACAGCTGCTCTGTCACAGAAATGTGAATACCAGCACCAGCTAGGTATAGAATGTGATTTTCACATAAACGGCATGAAACAGAAGCCAAGACCAGTAAATGCCTTTGTCTCATTTAAATATGAAAAACATAATTATGCTTCACCGTTAACATGCTAGGTCTAATCGAATTATCACACTCAGCTAGTGATAATTCAGTCAAATTGTCACACTCCACATGTAATTTGATTAAACACAAACACATTAGCTATATTTTGCAATATGCACTGCTGGACAGTAGAATCTGATATATTAAAACTGAGCAGATAATTTGGATAATAATGCAAGGCGCGCTTCAGTCAATATTGTGCTTAAGTGGTGCAAATCACTTAACACATTTCTAATGACTCAAACTGCCACTCCACTTTGGGTGGCATGACATTGCGGTGTGGTGGTTTGCACTGTTGACTGGGAGCACTCACTATATGCTGGGTTTTTCTTTCAGCAGCTCCATAGATGTTCAAGTTGGGCCAATTATTGCTTCTAAATTGGCCATAGGTGTGGATGTGAGTAAGACAAAGTGCTGTTTGAAAATGTGAATGTTTGGTTTGTAGTGGAAATGCTTTGAGTGGTCCAGTCAGACTGTCGTTCTACTTTACCTGGTTGTTAGTCCTATTTTTTTAAAATAAAGTAAAGCAGAGTATCAAACATACATAAAGTGTGTCACATTACAAGATATGAATATCTTCCAGTGTCATGATGAATCACAAAGGGGAAAGGTTAAAAAGAAAGTTTTAAAAACAAGAGCAGAAGAAGAAATCTGCTTTTGTCTATTTGTGTTTCTTTTGGGGGACTAAACCTTGCTCCTGATAGAAGCATGTTAGGGAAGCTAAAGGTGCAAAACAGTGTGTGGGTCTTTGAGAAGACCGTCATTTCATGCAAATGTTTCCAGTCTTAATGCTGAACTAAGCAGCTGTAGCTTCATGATCATGCACACAATGAAAGCAGTACCCATCTTCTCATCTAACCCTCAGAAATAAAGTGGAAAAATCTCCCAAACTCTAAAAGTGCTCCTTTAACTTATTGTACACCCAAAATGTAATAACACACAGAGACATGCACACGTGTGTCCAGAGTCAGTTTATTTAGAGCACCACAGATCACACAGCACACAGCGGTCCACTGTCACTATCTTTGTCGCTGAGCAGAGGAAAATCTGGGTGTTTGAAAAGTTACACTTGGCTCTACTGATAGCAAAACAATAAATTCTGCATCTATGGCACAATAGTGATGACTTAGGGTTAGGATGTATGTTTCATTGCATGGATTACTTTCGTATTGTGTACACTGAGGGGTTTTTTTGTGGCCCAGAGGCAGAATTTATGACATGACTAAGCCACAGATTTCTAAATATTCAGTTGGTAACTGTAACCTTTGAAGCACCTGCACTGCACCGCGTGTCTGAGACGGTCCCTCAGCAATACTGAGCAAGAAAAAGCGCACTGGAATTCACTGCTGTTTGTTTGTCTCTGCTGACTTCCTCCTGACAGATGCAAGATTGTTTTTAACAGATAGATATTTTTAATTACACACGGTCACATTTATTTTACCATGCTTAATTTTTAATGAGCTTAAAGGTTAAACAATGGGAACGAGGGAAGGAAAAAGCTGACTCATCTGAAGGCTAAAGGAGCATGATGGTGAGAAGCAGAGCCTTTCCCCTCTCAGCTAGCCTTCCCAGCTGTCTCGTTGTTTCTTAATGCAGTTTATTTTTCTTACTCCACATTATGTTAACCTTTAACGGGAACCACTTTGTGTTTCTTTGCCAGATGTCTGTGCTTTTTAAAAAAATCCATGTTATCATGTGCGCTCTTTGGGTTTAACTCATTGTTGTGAGGTGCTGGCTGGAGTTGTAAGCTGCTTTTGCTTTTTCTTGGCTGGTTATACCGACATTCTTGCAGTAAGAACTCACAGTGCAGCGACTCGTTCTCTCATTATAACTGCTGCTCAAGACATTAATAAATAACAGAGGTCATGGAGAGTTTTCCAGGATGCGCCCTGTTTTCCACTGTCACACAAACTCGGCTCTGCAGGTGGTGATTAGCATCTGACTGCAGCAGAAAAGGCTGAACCAAAGACAATGATCAGTACTCCTTTAATAGAAGTTTGTTGCTGTTTCATGTCTTGTAGCAGAATCTGTTTTTTTATTAAGAAAACCAAAGTGTACCCAGTTTAATTTTTGATATGGAGAATGCAGGGCGGCCAGTGAGATCAATAAATCCTTCTTGTCTGGAAAGAAGACATTTGAGATACACATTAAAGTACTTGATTTCAAGATGTTCAGAAGGGAGGTCAATGAGATTTCCAAAGTTTGAAAGCAAGCAAAAGAGGAGATATGTGTCCAGTTACAAATAAATCAAATAATTAGCTTAACTGTGTTCTCATTCATGTTGAGATTTTCATGCTAAAACGGTTCAATAATTGACACTGTGGGGGCAAATGCCAAGAAACGTCATAACCAGCCAATCACTGTAAACGCTTGGTACATTTTGATTATTGCAAGCACAGCTGTTACGATTCCACTGCTTCCTCTGACTGAAATCACACTACCCGAGGGGTCGGATCTGTACTTCTCGGATCCAACAAAGAGTTCAAGTCGAAGAAATCCCAGTTGTGATTTGCAGCCATTATATTTCACTATAGTATTTTTTTATTTTTTACTTTTTATTTTTTATATTTCTATATATGCATTTATTTATGGTGCTTTTTATGATGTTTGTTCATAAGCCTTAATTTATTCAGTTGCCATCAATGACCAATAAATAATGAAAATAAATAATGGAACGTTTTTTTTCTTGGTTTATTTGGACAAAAACTCAAGAGCTTCCTGCACAGAGGAGAAAGTCCGTTTTTTTATATTTGATACATAAATCCCAACAGCAGAAAACTGAAACATTCTTCTGTGATTTACATATTTGTAAGCTTAACAGAAGTTTAACAAAACATGACTGGTGTCATTCTATATTTTTCTCATAGCTCACTCTTTTTACACAAATCTCTTTGGCTCCTCCTTCCTGCCTACTGTGTAAATCAAAAATATAAAAGTTCAGCTTTTAAAGTGAAATTTATGCTGTGGTTTTTACCAGAGATGTACTGGTGAGTGTTTAAGGCAGCAAGATTGTATAAGTGGGAATTCAGATTTATTCATATAAGGCCAAATCACACAGATCAAGGTGCTTTGTAGCGTGAGCTAAGGACCATCAGATGATCCCCTACAAGCACTTAGTGACAATGAGGAGGAAGAACTCCCTTTTAAAAAGGAAGAGAGGGCTAACCTAGGCCAGCTGGGGTTTGAGGGTTAAGTAGGGCAAGACAGGAGATTACGACCAACAAGCAGGTCCAAACACAAACTACAGAAGTTAATGACATGCAGCAGTGACGAATAAACACGTGTGAAGTGGAGAGTACTCAGTGCATCATGGGAAGTCGTCTAGCAGCATAACTAAGGGATGATTCAGGGTCACCCAACTAACTATAAACTTTATGGAAAAGGAAAATCTGAAGCTGAATCCTAAAAAGCAAAGGGAGCACCAGTAAACTACACTGTTCAGCACTTTTAATAGCTTTTGTTTGGAAACAGAAAATTATGGCACAGAAGAATATTAATCTTGGTCTGACTGGTCTTTTAAAGACCAGTTAAAATAAAAATTGATAGTGTTTCGAAAGCGGATGCCAACATAAGTATAAAGTTGTTTTTCCTCCATGTTTTTAAACTATATCTTTGCTGTAGGGAATAAATAGTTTTCTTTAAACAGTTTAGGCATTTTTTCATGAAATAATTAACAGGGAAAAAAAACTCTTTATATCAATTAATGATGAAAATAAATGTTAGTTAAAGCTCAATACTGAATATTTCCAACCTTAATAATATTTCTTAATTAAATATATTAAAACTCCTATTCCTAAGCACATTCTACATCCCTGAACAAACGTAAACTACACTTAATGTTGACACACAGTTACTCTGACCCCAAATCATGCACGATCAAAAAACCAGATTTAAAATATTACACGTAGGACGAAATGCAGCTTCACTGGGTTACAGTGACTTGTTCAAAGCTTTCTAAATAAATAACAATGAACATTTACTGTACATTGGTCTGCAAAAAACACACATCATCAGTGCTATACAACTGGAGCTGTAAACATTCTCAACTGTTCCCATAAATATCTAAAAACTGCAAATACTTTTGTAAGGCAGGCAAATAATAGCGAACCTTGAGGCTGAAGGTGAGAGGACTGAAGCTGGGCAGCAGAGCAGCTCTGTGGTTTTATCTCAGATTACAACAAGTCATTTTGGGATCAGCAGCTGATAAAAACAGATGAAGGATTGCAAGCAAGTCATTGTGTACAAGGTGACCGGCCTGCGAAGAGGGGAATTACTTAAAATAGCTTCAAGTAGAGTTGCTGGCTTGGACCTGGATGCAGATAGCGTCAAATGTAGTGTGTTATTTTGAGGATGGTTTTACTTGTGTGTTCAGCTTAGGCATGTGGCTTCTGTTCTTTTGGGTGGCGCTGAGGGGGAAGTCCTGGTGACATTGGCTTTAGATACCAAACCCGATATGTTAAATACCACCCCAGCAGGGCGCATATGGTACCTAAGAACTTGTGAGATGGATCATGGAAATAAACAGAGGTGCACGTGAACATCCACACCCAAATGATCATGATAAGATTCAAGGCTATATACAGCAGGCTCAAGACCTTCCTGGGAAGCCCAGACAAGCTGGTGGTATTGAGAGAGCTCATTGGGGCAATTTCCTCCATGATGAAGAGTGCCGAGTACGCCAAGATGAAGGAGTGTCCTGAGATGTCATAGCCAACCCAGTGGAATCCGGCCCGCCTGCAGACAGCTTTTGATGTGAAATCCTTGTAATCAACCTTCAAGCTGTTTTCATAACAAGAACCGGTCACATCCTCAATGTAGAAGAAGGTCTCCGTGCAGACGTACCAGACAGCTGTTGCCACCACCAGAGACAGCAGCCGCCGGGCGAGAAAGGAGACACTCCTGTTGAAGGAGGCGTTGGAGAGTAGAAGGAAGGGGGTTAGCAGCAGCAGCGTCCAGCCCCAGGACACTTTAACAAAATACCTGCAAGACAAACAGAGCAGTCAGATGAAACAATTTACCACTTCAAGATAAAGTTAATGTTAATCTCACATGTACACAGAATGTATATTTCACGCTCCTGGGCCAATACAGAATGTTTATGGTCCACACTCCTGGTTTTTACCTGTTTCTAACCATCTGTAACACCAGCACATATACTGGTACATATCTACAGTTTTCTTTTTACAATAGAATATAACAGCTTTTTATCGTCATTGTACATATACAACGAAATTGTGGATGCTCCACACTAGCTGTGCATGGAACAAAAATATAAATAGTAGGACATAAATAATAACAGTTGCCAGTTTCTGCTCCTACAAAAACCAGGTAAGCCAAGCAGAAATCCTCAGTGTTATTACTTGTCCTTATTTAGTGAAAAGCAAACCTAACACTGGTTTCTAGGGACTTATATTTTATAATGTTTCGTACACATGGGTCAGTTTTGTTGACGTTTTTGTTTGTTTTGAGTTGTGTTCAACAAATAGGACTTCATTAGCCCGACAATCGAACAGGTCACCCTTGACCGACATCTCTCCAGTCTTGCCAAATTCATTAAAACATTAAAAAAGAAAATTATAAAGGTGCTTTTAGGTCACCTTAAAGTGAACGCCAGGTGTGCCCACGAGCTTGAATGAATCGGTTGTGTTAGCTAACCAATCGCGTCGTCATACTTACACGTTCAGGGCGTTTTTGCTGCTGCTGAAATACGTCTGCGGGACGAGCTCCAGCTCTTTCAGGACGGACCCCGCGATCGAGATGAGCAAAAAACTCCAGGGGAACTTCTGTCGGACGGCCGGTATCCTCCACAGTACCACCAACTTATCCACAATGACATCCAACGACGCCATGTTGACGCTACTGACCATTGCTCTACACCGGCGGGGAGGGGTAACGTTGCTTTGACGTCACTGCAGGTCAACCAATGAGATTTTATTGTTCTTCTTTCTGTTTTTAACGGCAGCTACAAACGGTAAATTCAAATGGATAGCGCCCCCACTGTACAGGATGATGTGCTACTTTCTTCTTAACACTTGCTTTCCTTTCACTTTCTTTGTATCTGACATATGTTTTCGTAGATATATATATTAACCCAAAATGACATAACAAATGGAGGAAAACAATTAAACCACAGTCCTAAAACCAAGACCAGCCAGTAGGCATATTGGAACACCCTATAAACTTCTTTGAATAGTTATTACAAAATGTTAAATGAATTTAAATTAGCTGTAATTTTGTAAAAACAAAGGTAATAATCATCAGGAAAATCAGATTAAAAAAAATTCAGAATGTTCACAAAATTTTTGTTCAGGACTGGTTTAACTCTTAATGGTAAATGGACTGGTTCTTAGTGCTTGCCTCATTCACTTTTTCCTATGTAAATTCTTTCTATCTGACATCACACTCTGATAACACCTGTTGACACCAGTCAACTTGGGGTTAGTATTTTACCCAAAGTCAATTGGAGAAGCCAGGGATCAAACCATCAACCTTCCAATTAGCAGGCAACCTGCTCTACCTCCTGAGCTACAGCTACCCTAGGAGGTGCTAGAAACATCCTTCAGAAATTTTGGTTCCTTCTGAGATGATAGCGTCACACAGTTGCTGCCAGTATGTCGGCTGCAGCTCCATATTGTGAATCTCCACCTCTACCTGTTGGATTTGGGACTTGGGACTGTTGAGGCCGTTTCAGTACAATGAATTCACTGAACTCACTGAGATGATCCGAGAAAAAAGAAAGAAAGAAAGGAAGAAAGATCTTCTGTATCCTGTCTCCCTGAACCTTCAAAAACACCTCTTTGACAGCATTTGGTCAAATTCCCCCTATTTCCACATGTGGTATGTCTTCCTCGTTAAACCAACAGCACTGTGATGCAATCTACAATATTTATCTACTGGAAAAGTTGCTAAAAGAGTTCTGTTTCTGGGTCACATTTAAATTCTTTCTCCCAGTTTTTGTGTTATTACATGCAACACAATATATTCATACTTTGTAATTAACATTTTAAAAAAAATTATTTAATGATAATAACTAAAAAAAATAGATATAAATGCAAATAATATGCATATATTTTCACTGTCTACACATACAATTCGAGGTAATTAATGGAAGTGTTGATGAGAGCCGGTGCTGATGTTTGTAAAACTGAATCCTGCTCCTGCAGACTGATTGTGATTATACTGGAGTAAAATAAATCTCCCCTTGAAGGACAAAGTTTGTCCCCAGTGCACTCTGATTTGGCAAACAAGCCTCTCTAAAAAGCAATTTTCCAGGCATGCCTCCGGTTTGGCTGATTGTTCTTCAAGGATTGCTGCCAAACTACAAACTCTGTCAGGAGGCAAAAAAACCATCCAGATTAAATGGTTTCAGGTTACATTTCAGACAGCTCAAGACCTGATTGAATCACACCTCAGATTTCTGTAGTTAGATTGAAAAAAGGGAATCTTTTTGCAAGACAAAACATCTGATGAAACTAAACTTTTGAGGGCCTTACTCAAGTGATAAAGAACAAGATGGAAGACTAAAAAAATTCTCCTGCAACAATCATCACTGCAAATGTTTAATTGGTACAAAGGTGTGTTTTCTGCTTCTGTCGAGGTAAATATGGAGGTCAATGAGTTCTTCTCATCTCCTTTCAGAATCCACAATGTCACAGGGAAGTTTGCATGTAACTGTCCTGCAGTGCATTGAACCAGATGATGTCATGCTGCAGGCAGTGAGAGAGAGACTCCAAACACCAAAATAAAACTGGTCTAGTCCAGCCAGATAATTATCCTCTCCAAGGTTTGACCTATTTCTGACCACCCTGGTGAAGTTTCACTATTCAAATTTCCAGACTCTTGAGAACTAATACCCCATGGAGCACCATGTTTAAAATTATTTCAGCAGTTCATTTGTGCATTTAGGAAAAATAAACTTCTGATATATTTGTATTCATTGTTGTTAAATGACAGCCAATAATGTCCATTAAAAAGTATTTAAATACATATAAATATATGTTTAACATCTTTGAAAAGGGCTAAAAATGCCAAAATTAAATACTAATCAACTGAAAAGATGTAAGCTAAAGTTTTAGCAAATCACACCCACCTTATTTTAACAGAGATTTTTCTAAAATGACAAAAGCAGAACAAAATTTTTCACCACTTATCATTTTCTCATAATTATCCTGATCCCTGCTTTTATAAACACACTGTTCTAATGTCAAACAGCCTCTGCATGCAGTTTAGGAGTTATGGTTTTATATTGATATATATCTGATTTTTGCTGCAGCCCCCATGTGATGTTTCCTACAGTGTTAGTGAATAGTAGCTCAGCTTTAAAGATTTTATCACAATACCTTTCTTTCCTTTGAGGCTGGCAAATACTCTGCAGTACAGCCACACTTTCACCTTTCTCCTCTGTCAGTGGGAAGCACCAGATGACTGAATAAATATACTTTGAGCCTGCACTGCTTGACCTTTTTCTTTCCTTCTTTTTTTGATATTTAACAGCCAGGTTTGATGGATATGTTCTCCCTTCTTTGATGTATGACGACTTATATATCAACTATGTGCTAAAAGTGTCATGCATGTGGCTGATGCTAATTTTAAAAGTTGGGTCTTTGCATTCAGTACATTAAGCTCAAGCTAATCTGTTCATTCAGCTCCACTGACAGAATGCCAAAGAGATTTGAACTAAAAATCAAGAACAATACTAATATGATAAAGTGCAAGTAGATATAAAGTAGATATAAAAAATAAACAGTGGAAAAAGTGCTTGAGTTTAAAGGATCAACAACACGATGTGATGTTGACCTTTTGTGCATTCAAGGTTTTTTTTGCCTTTCTGGCCATTTCACACACAAATCACAAAGTCTGGGAGCACTCTGCTGAGCCTGTATGGACGTATGCTGCATGACTTTGAAGGCTACACTTCAGAGGGCTCACCTGATCAGCCAGGTGACATAGTGGAAGCTTCAGACAAAATGTGGCCATTGATGTTGAGTCTATCTCTTCTGCTCTACTAACGAGGCAAGTAGGAAATGCAGGGGTAGGTGATCTAGAAAACTACTGATTGTGACAGCAAGTAAAGATGTACACAGTATTCCAATGCACAAAGCAGAGCCATGTGCATAAAGTATAATAAAAATGTGCGTAAACAGGATTTCTGTGAAACCCGCTCAAATATATCTCAGTAAGATGGTGCAAGAAAGAATAAAAGAACTCATAAATCACTTGAAGACTCACAGATGAAGCAAAATACTGGCACAGAAAAAGGGAGAAACAAAGAGTGGGCAGGACATTACGACATGGGTGACCCAAACAGGGCAGGTAATCAGACTAGAGATGGCACAATACCACTTTTTTATGTTTGATACCGATATTATAAATTTGAATATCTGCCGATACCGATATGAATCCGATATAGTGTAATTTTTAATTAATGAAATTTTTTTTATATCTTGCTGCATTGTGTATAAGTTCATAGTCAAGTTTTAAAAAAACATAACACTAAAGCTATTCTGCTATACCTGTATTCAAAAAATATACTGGACCCAAAATGTTTCATAGTTCAGCAACACTCATCAAGCTAATAAACTTAAACCTGCACCATCCTCCCTATTCTGGTGTTTTAAAGAGTACTTAGCAGAAATATTAAACAACCTAACTAATAGGGTTGCAAACTCCCAGCAAAAAAAAAAGGGAACCACCCCCCACCCTCCGCCTCGTGATGCTTAATCGACGTAATCAACTTTAATTTAATGCACATGTGTAAAAAAAAAAAAAAAAAATTCACAGAAATCAATTATTTTTCTACAATAATTAAATAGATTCAACATCTTTCTTCAACAGAATTGCAGACTGCACTGACTGTATCTTCCCAAAAGTACTATAGCTTACTAGGGTATATTAGACTTAATAGTTACTATATACAGTAATGGACTTCTATACATTTTACATCAGATTAAAACTTTGGTTGTAAGATTCAGATTCAATTATTTATTAAAAGCTAGACGTTTCAAATGAGAATAAGAAAGAAAAGTATGTAAAAGTAAAATTCTAACAAAGACAAATTATGACCTTGAAGACCAGATGAAACTTCAAGATGAAATAAAGTATTTTATTATGTTAGCTGCTATAATAATCACTTGATCTCCATATAAAAATATAATTTGGAACATGAATTGCTTTCTTAGGGTAAGACTGTCACCACTGCAGAGAACATCCTATTCATGCCTAAGTGGTTGAGAGTTGAACATTCAGCAGAAATGATCTAAAGTATGGAATGTGCAATCATGTGCTAGAAAAATATTGTATCATTTAAAACCAGCAGATTCCACTGCCCTACTTGCTAGATGTGCATCTTTGCAGCTTCATCCCTAAACTAGTAGGATCTCTGTTTTTTGATACAATGGAGAAGATCCAGCATGCAGAGCAGAAGCATAAATATAAGGGGACTTTCACTGAGAGCTCTAAAAATATCAGCTGACTGCATGCAGTCTGGACATGATCAATGATATGGTCATGACATCACTGGCAAAATTTATATCTAGCAAAGATTTCATCATTTTGTAGTCCAGTTTTGTGCTTTCCCCTGTGTCATCTCTCTGACCCCATTACCTGTAGATCCAGGTGATGCACTCTTCAAAATCTCTTGAACCAACAATAGCTGCAGATAAACCCTGAGTCTGCAGCCACTTTCTCCCTCCTTTTTGTTAAATGCACATTCTTCGCCCATCTCCCACAAGCTTCCTATCATCCTGCTTATTCAGCTTTTTATTGTATTTTTTATTGAAGAAATCCAGCGAGGTAAGGAAACTAAAACATCTCCCATAAACCAGCCTCAAGCTCTGAAATTCTGAATTCTTATTTTATTTAAAATAAAGATATCTGTTATTGATTCCAGTAATATTCATTTTTGAACAGTATTTATCATTAGGTGTTAAAACCACAACTCTAACTCCTCTTGTCCACACTTAGAAATTACTGCAAAGTCAGATGTATGACAACATAATATAACCAAGCTTGCATTATTAATTAAGAATAATGCACAATAATATACAGTTAAAACATATAAAATGCAAAATTCATTGTAAAAATGTTTACTTGCTGCTGATGATAAATACAGAGGTTCAAGTAAGGTCCAACAAAGTCCTTTCATAAATCAAATCAGATGTGGTTCTGACCCTGTCAAAAATATTTTATGATTGAGATTCCTGTTCTCAGACGCAATTTCCTGTGTTTGTGAAGTAAGGAGAACGAAAGAGACAGACAATAAATTTTCAGGAAAGAAGAAGAAGAAGCAGGATACTGGAGGGTTTGTGCTTCAGTTAAAACTGCCACCCACACATGACAAACGGGCTTGTTTGCCAACGCTCACTCTGAAGTGAGGAGCTCCTCTGCAGCTTGTCTGACTCTATGAAAGGATCCACTGATGCAGGTACGAGGCTCAGATTTTTCCATGCACGGTGTACGAGGGATGATTGAAGACCGCAAAGAAAATGAACATGTGATAATGAAGTGTTTAAATTAATTGAACGTTTAATCTTTTAGCAAACAGCAACAATGTGATGCATGGTTTCTGACCTGATCTAATGGTTTTTATCAATACCTTGCTCTGTACTACCAATACTTCTTTACTCATACTTTTTTTGAAGACCACCAACAATAAGAACAAAACAAAATCAAACAGTGGATGGTTAAAATTATATTTTCTGATCGGGAAAATGCATTAAATTTAGGTATACTGAAATGTATCGACATTCTTGTTATTTAACAAATTTTTCATCTTACACCAACTTTATACTTCGTTTGTCCTCTAAGTAGGTTAATTGTGTGATTGATAACTGATGTGGACTTCTTATAAAATCCATAAGATTTATGATATTTCTCAAATTTGTTATTAAATAATAAAGGTAATAGAAACAAAACACATCGCAAAGTGACCTCAAAACCTTTTGGAGCTTTTTTCACTTTTGTCAGAGAGCACACAGCGAACCATGAGACAGTAAAGTGTGGAGAAAGTGGGGGAAGACACACAGCAAAGGCCCTGAGGTCAGACTCAAACCCAGGCTGATGTATTTCTCTCTGCAGCAGGTCACTTGCTCAACCCAGAGAGTTAAATTGGCCCCTGTGACCCCTTTTCCTTTTATGAATAGTTGCAAAAAAAAAAGGGTCACCTTTACAAATATATTGATGAGACACTCTTTTGCCTCTTATCTGGTTTAATTAACCAAAATCAGCACATAACTTATTTAATTACCATATACCTGGGATTTGACTGTGTTTTTTACTTGTAAATCATATAATCTGCTCTGCTCCTCAGAGCTGCTGCCTCCTCCTCCTCTACAGGCCTCAGATGACTGCTTGTGTTCAGCTTGTGCTGGCTGCCACCCTGTGGATGATGCCTGGAGGCATCAGTGCTTATCGCAGCAGACGTAAACCAGCAATTTCACCCAGAGAGATGAATGCCCTGCTGGATTACCATAACCGAGTCCGCTCTCAGGTCTTTCCTCCTGCTGCTAATATGGAGTACATGGTGAGGCACTTGTATCGCGTATCATAAATATTCTACGTTGTATATAATGACACATATAGACAGTTTGTTTGTATGAAATGTACTAAAAAGGTTAAATGGTGAGGTGATTGTTACTTACAGCAGTTCATTATACAAACTAGCAGGCAGCTTATAGTGAAGACCCCAGCTCTGCTACATGTGCTACAGAGAGTGCTGAAAGCATTGAAAATGGGGAGTCAGAGACCTCTGCTGGACAAACTATGAAATTACAGAATTTCCAAATCCATCCATGTAAGCTGAATCCAATAAATTGGTGATAAGCCAATATCGGCTATAATATCAACCAACTGATTAATCAGTCAGAGTCTAGAATACATAAAATATGTCAAGAAAACAAATAACTTAAAAAAATACTCTACAGTGCTCAAGACAAAACAATATCTTCTTGATGACTTTGCATTAAATACAATTCTGGGGTATTTTTGTAGTTTTATTTATGTTATTTTAAAGTTCTTCATTGTATTTCAGAGGGCTATGCTACTTTTTACTGCATGTGCCACCTAACAATATAAAATAGCAGAATTAGTCATTACAGCCACTAGTCACTGCAATCAGTTACAGTGATAAATTACTGTTTTATTGTTGGACCTTCAATAAAAGTAACCATGGAGAAAAACAATAATAATGTGATCCTGACTTGGGAGCTTTGCCTGCATAGTTTGGGTGTATGACTTTGTGTGTTGGGTGTTTTTTACAGAATAGGAAAAAATGTCATGTCATGTTAATGGTTGCTTGTTAGTGACAGCTCCTCTGTTGTTCTCCTTTTCTGCTATTTATGCAGCTGTGGGATGAGGAACTTGCTAAGTCAGCTGATTCATGGGCTTCACGATGCGTTTGGGATCACAGTCCGACACAGGCCATGAAATACGTGGGTCAAAACCTGTCAGTCACTTCAGGAAGGTAGTACATAGCTAATAAACTGCGGAAACACTGAATTCTCATTATAATCATAAATTGTTTTTTATTAATAAAATAAAACAAACACTATATGTATGATATGTTGATTCATAATTTAAAAGGTACCAGTCCATCACAGATCTGGTCAGGTCCTGGAACGATGAGAGGCATCACTTCTCCTACCCAAACAGGTGCAGTGGATCAGTGTGCTCTCACTACACTCAGGTATGATATACTCAGTGATTTGAGTGATATCTTAGCTTAGATAAAATTAAACATGTGTTTTTTTTCCCTATGCTGTATAATAACAATTAGATATTTATATGTTTGTACATACTGCGAAACTAAGTGTTAAGATGTTTAAAAATACATTAATATTTATCAATTTCATTCATTCAAAATGCAGAAAACAGTGAAAACATGAATTTTTTCAGCTCACCTATAGATACAATAGCACACAGCTTTTCTAAGCACTTATCTGGTGGTTTTTTTCTCGGCACTTTTCACAGTTCTTCTGTGTTTTCTGTCTCTTCATGTATTCTCAGTCTGACTCTGTGATGCTGATGCTCTGGATTCTTTGTTTAGGGTTGTTGTTTTTACACAGAATCAATGTGCGTCCATCAGATGTCTTGTGATCTGTTGTATATCATAATAATGTCATCATGTAAAGTACGTGCACATTTAAAACAGTGAATATAGCACCATCAGTGTATGTGTTCCATAAAAAATGTGGCTTCAGTTACTGAAAAACTCATCCTTTAGATTATAATCAATTATTTATTGTCTATTCTTTCTGGAAAAGGCCGGATCCCTTTCTCTTTTGTTTTATTAAACACCACTTTCTTGCTTTGGAGGGTTAAAATGCATATTTCTGGGGGTAAAGCAGCCTAACAGTTTTATGAGTTTAAGCGTTTCGAGAGTATGTTTGTAAGTTTAAGTTTATTAGTGCTTATTGTAAATTAGCAATGAATCGTCCCGGGTTTTAAAATTGTCATGTGGACTAAACATGGTGCAGTTTTACAGTGGGTGAAAACACCAATCTATGACTACAGCTGTGTTTCAAAATGAGCTTCAACCTCTGTAAATGTGTGTGGTTTCACTTGCGTGCATATCAAAAGAAAACGTGTTTATGGTTTGTGTCAGATGGTGTGGGCGAGCACCACCAGAGTGGGATGTGCTGTCAGGAAGTGCTCCAACATGGACGTGTTCGGCAGCACCTGGAGGGAAGCAACGCTGCTGGTCTGCAACTACTTGATAAAGTAAAGTTTGGGAAATATGCTTGTTCACTTTTTCACCAAAAGTTTGAAGATGCAGCTCAAAACCGTGACTTCCTCCGAGACACATAGGATGCTTATTTTTTAAAGTAGAAAACATCATCCTCTATGCAAATGCTAATAAACTAATCATTGTTGGTTGTAGTTTCAGTTTTAGTCTACTATTAGATCTTGAAAATGCTTTAAATCCAAATGATCTGTTTTATTTTACACATATGGGATCAGTTTAATGTTTTTAGTTCAAACTGGGGTCAAATAGGACACAGGAGGCAGATTTCAAGAACAAAAAGTGAGCTTTACTTGTATATACAAATGTCTTAATGAAGTTGGCAAAAATAAAAACAAACAAACAAACAAAAAACAAAAACTGAAAATAGACGGTTGCTGTTTTCGTCCATGTTCTAAGTAAAAAAGAACGAACCAATACAGACTCAAACCCTGCTCTCACAGGTGCAAATACTCATTTAACTATTACACTCAGAATCTCACCTTTTAATTAGCATTATATTTCTTTGTATTTCAGAGGAAACTGGGTGGGAGAAGCTCCGTATAAGACTGGAAGGCCTTGTTCTGTCTGTCCACCCAGCTACGGAGGCTCCTGCTGGAGAAACCAGTGCACACTGAACAAAAAACCCAGGAGACTTTAACACAAGAAAGAAGCTATTAACACAACACAGTGTTTTAATTTTTAAACTGAAAAAAAAAAAATGCACAACAGTTCCAGATATGACTCACAAAAGCTGTACAACAAGACAATCTGGATAAATGACGCATGTGTCCAGTTACCACTGTTACCATTTGTACTGTAAATACTTTATTTACTGCAACACTTGAATTTCTATTCCAGTTACAAAATAATGTTAAAACTGTTATTTCCTTTGACTTTCAGGAGCTTTGCACTGTTACAACCCGTTTAATAATAATAAAAAAGCAGTTTTATGCTACAAGTTGCTCATTTTAGGCCTGATATACATCTTTGATTGTCTTTCTAAACTGTGAACTCGTTCCCACAGTAAATGACAATGCATTTATGGTTGCCCGTTTGCCTGACCGAACGTTAATTAAGTTATAAATAACTGATGAGGCTGTATATTCAGTACAAGTAATCCGCTGTTCACCACTTGTGTTTATTCACTGCAGCTGCAGGAAATTTTCTGTCCTGCATTTCACCTCATTACAGCTCACCATTTACCCATCAGAGACTTTCTCTGTCATAAACCCGAGCCTAATGCAGCTTTTATGGCCTAAAATACGAGAGAATCAGCTGTGCCTCCCAGTTCAACTGATTTGTGGACACACACACACACACACACACACACACACACACACACACACACACACACACACACACCCAAACGTAAAACGTTTGATACAGAAACCAGTCTCTCCCAAGCAAACAAAGTCCCTCACAAACAAGTATAAAGAGCAGCTGAGATCAGCACTTTGTTGACTGTAATGATTGTTTATTTAGCAGCTCTATTCAGAAATGGAGAGTGGGTGTAATTTTCTTTCTTTGTGGAAGGTGTTTCTCCTTACTCTACATTTTTGTGCAGGTGTGGTTTTTACAGGTAATTGCATACACTGTTTTCAGCATTTCAATCAATCAGTTTCCACTGATACAAACAGATGTTTGGAAAACACTGTTATCCTCGCTGGATGAAATTTTCATGAGAATATCCATACCGCCTCGTGCCTGCAGACGATTAGCAAGAGAAACTGAACTCGGAAGAAAGCAACAACAAAATCCTTTTCCTAGTAAAGCTAAGCCTATTAAATTAACACATTATATTTAATCTGGCTCTTCTTTAGATGCTGTTACACTTACTGTTTTTTACATTTTAGGCGATTTTAACTTAACAAGCAGTATTAGTGTGTTAGTTAATGAGCTTTAGAGGTGTCAGAGAGTGGATTTTGCAATCTTCAGCCAGAGTCTTAAACTAAGCAAATGGAAAGTATTAATGTATGTTTTTGAAGCTGGCCAAAGAAAATATGACAAATTTCCCTATGGTAGCAAAAATGGTTGTTTGCATGCAGCTGAAAAGTGCCAGCAGGATATAGAATTATCTAAAAAGGACGGCTCATTTCCAAATCAAATGTACAGATTTTATCTCTTTTTATCCATCTAGATTGTTTGGTGTGTGTCCCAGTTAGCTCAAGGATGAAAACATAACATTTTGTGAGCCATTTCATTTGGGAATTGTTCTCTGTCTACCAAACTATACCTGTCAACCAACTGAAGCGTGGGCTTGCCAGACTTTACAGCTCCGGTGAGGGGATGGCATCCATGTTTACACGCCAACCGTCTCACTTAGCAGAAGAAAGCCAGAGGAGGGTTTGTGACACTGTAACAGGATGTAAACATTGTAAATTGATAGGTGTATTATGATTTTCAACTCTTGCAAACCATTAAAAGTGATTTTACACTTTTACACTATAATCCCCTCACACAGACACACATATTCTTTGCCTTTAAACATCGGGTGAAAAATAATGTTGAACTTCCCAAATGTAGAGTGAAGGAGCCACACACTGACCTTCTGATTGCCACATTTATCACGCTGAGCACCTTTTGGTTGGTGAATGTAGTTTTAGAATAACTGTGTCATAACTGAGTTATTCAAATGTATTTTTCTGCACAGGGCAAAGAGCCATCTAGCTTCATTACATTCAAAGAAGGTAGACATCTCAACAGCTTATAGGCCAAAGAAAAAAAATCAAACGATATATTTGATTTAAACTCATTCTCCAATGAAATGAAGCTGGGCTTCCATCTCTGCTGGGAGGCAACATTTTAAATTAGGGGGATGTTTTGGCATCCGCAGAGAGTTCAGGCCCCAGATATCTAACGGCTAAGCAGTAATGTTTTCTCCTTAGTCAAAACAAAACTGATGATGTCACTCGTCATACAGTATGTTCGCTGCCACCCTCAGTACATTCTCCACTCCTCTGTCTTTTATGTCCCTCCCCACCCTCTTTCTTTCTTTCTATTTTACATAAACTCTTATTCCTACACAATTTTCATCTTCGACTGGAGAAAAGGCTGTCAGGTGATGAGAAAGAGGGAAAAGAGCACAATAACTTTATGTCTATTTGAGTTTCTATCATCATGTTGCCATAGTTACAGCTGCTATATAGATTGGTGTCCATACGAGCCTGGTTACTGTTTAACCTCCCCACCCACATTTGCCCAGATTAGGAAAATCAATAAGATAACAGCAGCAACACCGGCCTTACCTTGCACCAACAACACCCTTCTCGCACTACAGCACCCTGCGCCAGACATCCACATTTTACACCTTATGGTGAGGGGAGAAAATAGTGGATTTAAAACATATGCTTGGGAGGAAGGAGAGGACGACATGGTCAATGTAAACTCACAAGTCAGTTCAAGTATGGAACTTCCATTTGGTGAGTACACGCTTTTGTTTTTATCCGTGTGGCCGACTAGTTTAAAAAGAGGCTAAGCGTAGCAGCTGCTTGCTTCTTTTTGCTTCTTATTCAGTGTTTTTGTGTAGCAGCTGCTTGGCTCCAGAGCTCTGCTGGATCACAAGGGATTCAGGGTGGAAATATCACCACCATACATGTCTGTCTTTTTCACACGGCTGTAATCCAGGAGGTGTGTCAGAGATATGGAGGTCGTTAAAAAAAGGCCATGGGAGCTGGGCCTGATGGAGATGATGGTTCAGAGATATTGAGATGTAAGAGCTGTAAGAGTACAGTGAGTGTGACAGGGCTCACAGGCTGATTTGAAATGATTTAAGCTTGCTCTGTTTGACAAGCTGTGCTCATGGACTGGATATTTTTTATGGAGTTCTGAAAACATTCTTTCTGTAGAGTTACACTATCCATAAAAAGACTGACATTTTAACCTCACTATGACACTGTGATAAGCCTCTGCATTATTTTATGGCTACAATATAAGATGCTGTGCAAACACAAAACAGGAGAAGGACACATCGCTGCTACAGGCACACAAACCGCCCCTTTGTCATAACTGTTTTGAACAATCTCAAGAGAGGCCTTACTCGGCATCATCTCATACCAGCTGTCTGATGCAGCAGTTGGTGGGAGTTTAGTTTTTGCTTCTGTGGTCATTCATTAAATAATTTGCATATCACAGCAGGGATGCAAATCCATTTAAACAAAGCTCTGGCCAAATGAGAAAAGAAAATATCAGCCCACTGTTTCAAGTCTGCCTTTGCTCATTTATTCCTTCCCTCCTTGCTCCCCATTTCTTCTCGTGCCACTATGCCAATTCGGTATATGTAGGCTATTTTTTCAGCTAAAGGAACAGCTACACAGAAAAGGTTAATTGTACAAAGGGGGGAGGTGATATCTTCATACATTTCAGTCCCAGTGACCAGTGAAGTGAAAGTCAGTTCAGATAGTGAAAATAACTTCTCAAATATGTGTCCAGCAGTATTTCAAGGTTGTCGCTGCCATACTTGCTTCTAGGACTTTGTAGCTGGCAAGCAAACCCCCTATGGGCTAGCTAACTGGGAATATACTAACACTAATCTCTCAAATGAACACCCCATGCTTCTCTAAATTTTCTCTGGATTGCCCGGTTTACATCCAGCTCCATTTACCTTTCCATTTCAGTTAAGAGTGAAGCGACAGGGATAAGATTTCCAGGCTGCTAAGGCCTCCTATTTTAGGTGCTGACAGGAAAATATTTTTATTTAATTTTATTTCTAATTCATGTTTTGTGAGGGTTTTTTGTTACGGCATAAATCTCTAGATGATTTCATTACATTATGACACAGTAAATGCAGCATAAAGAGAAACTGTATAGAACAATGAGCATCGTGACTTTGTTCAGTTAAACAGTTTTGTTTGATGTGTTATTTTGTCAGTTAGAATTACAGTCACAGGTCATCGTCATGCGTGACACACAGAAAGAAAGCTGTGCTTGTTGTCAGTGGTTGTATTGCACAAAGTCATGAGAATTTAAATCTACTGAGAAGTTAAGCAGGCTCACAGTCGTGTCCACAACAAATGAATCTTGTTTCAGTAAAATCTGACCTTGATCTTGAGCACAGTTGAAGACACATTACGTGATCATAATATGGAAGGTCCGCTGACACCCTGAAGGCTTTACACACCAGATGTGGAAAAATTCGTGAGAATGTTTTGTGCTTTAAAAATATTTTTTGGATTCACCCATTCTTAATGTGCAAATTCACACTGACTGCATAATTTCACTGGACGAATTTGCAGCATTTATTTTTCTTTAGCTTTCTGAAATGATTCATCCGCCTCCTCAGATGTGGTCCCAACTCTGCCATCAAGAGCTCAAACTGCCCCCCTGACATCCTGAAATATGTATGAAAGCAGTTGTGATAAAGCTTCAACTCCTGGTTCAAAGTATGAAATTCTCCCTGCTGCCGCTTTTTCCTGAGACTCTGATGAACCTAGAATCTTTGTTTCTTCCTTTTCCGGGTTTAGAAACAACAGGACCGGCTCATCGTGGCTTAATATCAACTTCTTTGTCCTCACATTTTCCTCAACAATGCAGTGCATTCGGTGTGTGTGTGTGTTACATGACAAGTTCAGAATCCGAAAATTCAGATTTTCATGTTGTTTTTTGCATCGTGCCCACTAATAACCTTAAAGAAACATAATACTACAGTTAACTGTGTTATCCTGTTAAATTTATACTGTTTATTAATGTTACAGACAGACAAGACCACATTAACATTACCATTTTATTATAGCCACTAGTTGCTACCTGCAGGTAACTGCTAATACTTCAATGGCTCATGTTAATGTGGACGCTGGCAAGGTCAACACTTCAGATAACTGTTTAATACTTAAATGTTGTTAAAACAGGAGATTTACTGACCTCCCAACAGTCGTAATAAAGACCAAGGTGTCAGTCTTTGAGATGCTTCACCCAGTTGGTGGTGCTACTGTTCATGTGTTCAGCTTCTAGTAAGGTGGGAAAGGTTGTGCACCTGGGTACTTAGTGAAGGTGTGTGTCATCTGGAGCAGGTGAAGACGGCAGTGCTGGTATCAGTGCTGTTGCAAATGGGAACTGAATGTGAAATGGGAATGTCTGAATTTGAACTTTTCTGACAACCCTATTCAATACATATGGTGCATATGGTATGTATGGTACTTAAAAAAAGAAAAGCAAGTATGATTGTGATTTTAGAACTTTGGTCACTTTTAAATTGACACACAGACTTATAGTTTGCTGCCTAAATACTCACCAAATGTCCATTAAACCCCAAGTGTTATTCAAAAAAAGTAAAATAAGAAGAAAAATACAGCACAGAGATCTTATATCTTACTTAGTTAAAATTTATGAATGTGCATATTCTAAAGTTTCCACCAAGTGTCTAGTGACTAAGCAGCACAGATAGGCTGGGCAGGGGTTGAATTTCTAAGAAATGCAGTTTTAGTTTTCATATGATTTGTTGACAAAAGCAAAGCTATGAAAAGTGATTCTTTAAGCTACACCCTATCGAGTCAATGTGGACTATAATCTTGGTTGCTAATTTACAGAACTAGCGAACATTAAAAGCAGAAAACCTTTTCTTTTCTTTTCTTTTCTTTTCTTTTCTTTTCTTTTCTTTTCTTTTCTTTTCGTTTGGAGTACTGAAATCTAATGAATACAATAGTAAGCTTTTCTGAGAGAACTTGTTTACAGTATATGCTTGACAAATCTTCCAAAACCAGGACATTTATGTTATAAATACATTCTTTGGCAGCTGTGTAGTTTAAGCTTCTTTTTGGCCTAGCTCAGGTTAAACTATGCTTCTTTGTCCAAGCAAGCTACAAACCTCTGCTCATGTTACTTCTATTGCAAAACCGTATATTTCCACATCCTGAAAACAGTCTGCTTCCTACTGAGATTTTATCAAGATGATAAAATATATGATGATAAATGATGTATTTTTTAGCAGGTTTCTCACTCCTTCACACTGAGCTGCTGGTACAAGCTGACAAACCTTGTTAGCAAGGTGACTTATAGCTCATAGAACACACATAGTTTGTGTCAGACACATGGGATTAATTGCTTAACGGTCGCAGCCTGGACAAACTCCCAAGCCCTGCAGAGGGGCAGAGACACTTGGTGAATGCAAACATGACAACAGCCGTTGAACAGACCCTCAGCAGATATCTGTTTGCCTAAAAAGCTGAAAGACTTGACAGCAGGGCACAAAGAGGCCGATATTCTACATTAAACACAAAGCTATACACACAAAATATTTTTCAAGGCACTGTTTATATGTCATAATACTGGCATGTAGATGATGAGGATATCTCATGATAATGGTGTCTAATTTTTAAAAAAATTAGTACTTCTAAACACTGACACTCATGCAGAAGTCCATAACTTCTGCATGGACTGTAAACAAAGTAATGCTTAAAAAGTTCAAATTTATACAATTATCAATTATTATTATTACAAATTAAATAATTAAATTTTCACCTTGCAACATTGCAGGTGAAAATTTCATTACTGATAAGTCGCTAAAGAAGTAATTTTGTCAAAAATCGTGTTACATTTTCCAAATGTTGGTGGCAGAACAGCTACTTTCATTGCTTCAGTCATGCATTTAATGTTTAAGGTGAAGCAATGTCATAAAATCTAGGTTATAAACAAGTCAAGTTCATTTACAGCTTAGTTGCAGCTCTGGATTGGATTATAAATATCATTGTAGATGGAGTTAGTATGGACATGGAAATGCCATTTTTTTGTTGCTTTTGGTGTTTATTGATGTGTTCGCTGCTTCGGCAGCTTCAAGATAATGTTTCTAGGTCAAAAATGAACTTTTCTGTGAAAAGTTTTAATACTGCAATGTGCAGCAGAGTTTGTAATTGTTCGATCTCTTGCAGTAGAATTAAAAAAATGAGTACACTGAGGAGATGTCCTCCTAACAAAACAGGCTACTGGTAATTAACACTGTTGCCTCCTGGTTCAGCAACTGGCTGTGGCCTGTTTGAAGTTAAATTATTATCTCTGTACCTGTGTGGGTTTCCCCCCAGCTGGTGGAAAAGCACCTACCGAAGAGTCAGTTCTATATAATCCTGTATAATTCAACCATGTCTAGAGCTAAAGAGAAGCTAAAATGAAGGAAACACTTAAAAACAGAACAAATACAGAAACAGATGCATTTACTGGTCAGTATTTATTTCAAAGTGAAAGTATTGTTTGAAGCAATCATTTTAACAGTTTATACATGTAGAGCTAACATACTCTCTCAAAACACTGGAAGATTAGTATTGTCTAGTACTGTAGCCACATTCATATTAACAGTTACATCGAGTTACATCATATTGTTACAAACTGTTTTTCAAGTTCAAACTGTGTTACCATTTCTCTAGCTGATGTTCTCACACATATTAACAAGAACCAGCCACTATTTAGATTATTGTCACATAAAAATAAATATGAATACACAAAAACAATAAATAGTTTATTGTATGCCCATATAAGCAAATGTTAAAAATAAGTGACCAAACCTGAACATTTGGCCCACGGTGACATGCCTGGGGGAAAGAAATTGTTAACATGTCTGCCTGGCCACCCCTATAAAAACTCTCTGGCTCCACCTCTGTCCATTTATATTTACATCTAGGCCTTCTCACTTGCAAATGTAGGGCTTTTACAGATACTCACACGCTCTTAAAGATCAAAAGTCATCCTACTTTTCCCATGTGGTAAGACTGTCTGGAGGAATCAAACTAAATTACATAAACTGAAGTGCTCTTGGTCAGATGATGGCATTCTATCATTCAGACTTGTGTCACTTTGGCTTTAATGTTCCTCACAGCTTCAGTCAGACATAACCAAGAAATAACCTGCAGCATTTGCATATTATGTAATACGTGCAAGATTTAACAGCACAGGAAGACTTATGAGGTCTGAGTCAGATTATGACTCAAATGACAGATAAAATCACTAAGCTATTACTGAGTTATTGTGGGCTTTCTCCATAAGGAGCCATAATGTGATGAAATGAAAAGCCCTTTTTAGCAAGGCTTATCTAATGTCCACTTTTGCCACCATGAAATATTTGTTTTCTTTTCCATTCCTTTTATCACTTTGATAAATCAGTTACCTCATTTTAAAATGTTGTGTTGATATTTCCCTGTAGCTAGTTTGTAAGGTTTTTTCCTTATGCTGGGACATGACCCTTAAAAGAATTTGTATAGTGAAATAATATAAATAGCTGAAGCTTGCATTATGTTAAAGTTACATTAGCCGGTGAAAGAACCACTCAGCTAATGAAATGAAACGTAATCTGTGCTGACATCAAATGTGACATTTAACAAATCTCAGTGTGCCTCTTGGGTATTTAACAGAGGCAGAAAGCCCAATTAGCAACCTGTTCGGAGAGCAGGTATTACACACTGTTCTCTTGACACTAATAATCCGAGTGTTCAAGTCTCCAATCAAATCTCATTGTGACAGGCATTAGGGGATTATCCCCATGTGCCTTGGGCCCTTACAGTCGGCCTGGCGGCCCCAGCAAACAACACTATCCAGTAGCTGCTTTTCCTCCCAGCCTGCCTCAGCCTAGCCGGGCCTGGGAGAGGCGACGAGGCTCATGGGCCTTCACACAGCTGGCCGGCGCACTGTCAGAGCTCAGCTTTCCCAGGGATGTATGGCCAGGATGGAATCCTCCACTTTACCAACCCGGGTAAAGGTAAAAGACACATAAACTTAGTTGTAGTTTGTTTTTTCCTGCTGTGTGTGCATTAAAATCTTCGAGGTAAAGCCCCTGGAAGATTGAAGACAGTACTGTGAAAATGAACACGATATTCTGCTGTACTGTGAATTTACTGTTGCTTGAGGCTTTCAAAAGAAAAGTGTTGCAAAGCTGCTTTGACAAAAAAAGGTATTTTAATTCCTACCAGAGCTGCTTCTTTGAACATGTGTTACAATAAGTTGACTCTATCATGAATATTTTTGGACGTTTCAGAGATGCAACAGTTTGTGTATTAAACAACTACTGTAGTAAGAACCTGGTTAACAGAGAAGTGGATTGAGTGTTGATTTGCTGAATGTCCACAAGATGGCAGTGATAAACAATGATTTCATATTACCTGACACTGACACAAACACTGGACTATAAGTAGAGGGCCCAGTGATGGAAAGAAGCAAACCATGCTTAACCAAGACCTGGACTTCCTTCCAATTTAACCTCAATTGAGAATTTTTCATTTAATTCTACATATGACTTCTTGTCTTCTCAATTTCAGATGGGAATACTGTACTTTCCACTTGACTGCATTTCACATAGTTTAGCAGATTCATTTTGCAAAATACCTGATGAGGTTACATTGTTACCATATTTTATGCTGCTTTCCCTCTGCTCTACTACACTTTCTACAACACTACATTTATAGTTGCAGTTACAGTTTGCTTACATGACTCAGATTATCAAAAACAAAACCTGTAATGTATTATTATAAATTAAACTATGCTGATGCTAACTCCTGTGCACTTCATGCAGTACTTTCACTTATAACACGGTGAGTCCACTGTGCTATATTGTGACGCCTTGTTAAATTCTCCAGTGTACTATTCTAACAAACTGTTACCAAGTAATCCTCTACTGCACCATAGTAGCAATTTGTTACAAAGTATTTCTCCACCGTAGTGTGGCTACTTTTACTGAAATTAAAAAGGGGAGAATTTCCTCAAGCACAACGAGAATGGAGTATTGTTTCACTTGGTTAGGGTACTGTTACTCCACACTTTCAGTACTTTGCTCACCACCCCTGACAGACCTGTTAAGGTGCTGCATAAAATGAGAACATCAGGTCACCTCAGTGACAGACAGAAGGACTAGAATGAACGATCAGTGAGAAAAATGAGCTTACTGAGTTAATTCACTTAACAATAAAAAAAAATTGATATTGCAGATGTTGTGATGATAACGTCTTACTAAATAAAGACAACACTCTGTGTGTACTGTGTTCATTACAATTCAAGTTAGGATGCTGCACAAAAAGCACTCTTGACTTAACGTTGACAGGACAGCGCTGAATACTTCACGTCTTGTTATTTGAGCTGTGTAGGTTAAATGTCTATTGATTTGCTGCTCACTGAAGGACCTATAGAGAATTAGAGAGATAAAGGTGCCCAGAGCAGAGCTGCTGACAGAGGGGATTGGAAAAGCAGTCAAAATGAATCTTCAGCAAAACAGGGTTAATTATTACAGACCCTTATCACATGCTGTGATTGATTTACGTAGTGCATAGGTCTTCATGTTTATTGATGTAATTGTTTACTTATTTAGTGCACAGGGGCTACTTGAGGTTTTCAGTCAGACTGAAGTATAAACATGTTTTTGTGAATTTGTTTTTTTGTAAAGTGTGTCGCTTTCAGTTTTATACTTGTAAAAGATGTACTGAAAGGTTGAATGGCCTAATAAATCTTTGAGATAAAGAAATACTTGTGGCCTAAGTTAATATCAGTAAAGAAATACACCTTAGTAAAGTGCCTTTAAACAGAAGTGGTGGTCTGCTAAGTGGGTAGAAGTCACAAAGAGAAACTGGAAAAGGGTTTTGTAATATAATTTTCCATCAGCCTATGTAATTTATTAGCTAAATCTTTAACCTCTTATAAATATCATGAGACAACTAATAGACGCTCTTGGTTTATCATTACACGAGAGCAAACAGTAATCATGAGGGCGATTTGACAGTTTGCCTGCTCTTTCACTGAAAAGATTTTATTTCAGCCCCGATGAAAATCATCTTCAGAAAGCTCATTTAAAAGTAAACTGAGAGTGGTTGAAAACATTAAACAATAAAACTTTGAAATCGTTTTAATTAAGATGAAGACGGCTCTTTAAGGATTTCTTTGGCAATCCGATTTGTCATTTTAGCACAAAACCTTAAAAACTGTGTAAATAAAGGTGACAAACTGGCTTTTAATGAATAAGGCTTCGTGGGCCTCTGAGATTGCATTATCTTCTCTGTGTAAGTAGAACGCTAATATTTGACAGGAAAAAGGAAAAATAAGATATTTATATGAGCTTTGTCAAAGTAATTTCCACTACAGAGGCAGGAGTAACGCATAACACAATTTTACTGAATAAACATGCTCACATAAAACCATCAGAAAATGATGCAAGACAGTAATTCAATCTTCTTAAATAATAAATCTGCATTATTATAGGAACAGAATATTCCACTAGCCCAGAAAATATGATATTCCCCCACTCAACCACACGGGCTTGCATAAGCTGTGTTATTTGCAGATAGCTATCTGTTGACAAGGTCTTTGCCATGACACTCTACTCACCTATCTCCTCCATCTACTGCAGCAGGCTTTTTCTGCCGGCCTTAAATCTGCTGCAGCCAGCACATTGTTTCCTTCTGTTTTCCTCTTATCAACATCAACACATTCCTGGTTATGCCTTGCTTTTCCACTAAGGTGAAGCTCTCTTTGAAAGAAGCAAAATAAGTCCCCGGAGAGTTTATATTCCACATCTTATTAACTCTTCCAGGCCACCACGTTCGTCTTTTTTCCTCCCAGCTGCTGGTTTCTGCATTTTGATTTTATTATGCTGCTTCCCTGCCGCCTGCCTTTGAGATCGGACTTGGGGAAATGAAATGTAGTCATTGAGGAGAAGGTACAAATAGGCAGTGGTTACAAATGGAGTTTGGTCAGTGGTCGGAGATTCCTATTCAGAAGATAGACAGGACTTTGTTCACAAACTGGAGTTTGAAATTTCAAAGGGGAGAATCACACAAGTATTACATCAGGTCTCAGCGATCCTTTGACTTTTAGCCTCGGGGCAAGAGTTTGGGTGACTGATTATAAGACAGTTCAGTCTGGCCCATCACATTTTAACATGGCAGCCTCCCACTTCATTAAAAAGTCAAATGGCCATTGCCAGCTGCAGCTTTTATCAAAATTCAGCTTCAGCTTAAGACTCTATTTATATTCTGCTTACTACACTAAAAAAAGAAATAATTCCTTACTTATTTCACTTTATTTCATTATATTTTGTTATAAATAGCACTCAAACAATCCCTGCATTTGACTACTTTAAAAAACAAAGCAAGACAGTCATCCTTTAACAGCATTTAATACAACCAGAGAAAAACCTGCTACCAGACAAATAAATAAAAAAATCATTAATTGTATGCATATTCTGCCCCCATGTAGCTAAATCACACACTATTGACTTGCTGATAAGCTTAAACTGTCACATGTAAATGTGATTACTGTTGATGAATGACTGTTTTGAGTGGTTTTGTTAACTGCTGCATCACAATTGCCTAGTAAATCTGGTCCCGGCACATCAACAGACCTCCAGTACTAAAGTACCAATAGAAACAAATGACAACAGTGGTGGGTTATTGTAACTGTCATTGTTGCCATGTCTGGTCAGGATTTAATACACATGACACTCTGCTACATATTGAACCCAACTAGTAATGTTTAACTTTTTTATGGTTTTAAAATTTCCTATATTTAAAGAGGCAATAACATGGTAATAAAAACCTAATCAAAATCACATGTATAATCCGAGTTATAGGCCTGTTGTCTTGAAACACCATGGGAACCTGGTTGTGTAACAGCCTTAAGAATGAGATTTGTTGCCATGATTAAAAAAAAAGTCTTCAAATAAGTTAGCATCTCTACACAGAGAGGTACAATGTTAGCATGCTAACTCAATCTCTGACTGCTTTGTGAGGTGTTTGGTAGTTCTATTGCTTGCCATTTCATGTGTACATTATTGGAAAATGGAGTTCAACAATCTGGAAAACAACTAGTAAAGTTATCATGTTGTCACGGACAAGATATCTTGCATTCTTGCTTATATTTTTAATAGAAGTCACTGATTATATTTTGGGGGGGTTCAAATTGTCATAAAGATTTTTTTTGAGTATTACAGCACCACAAGCATTATGACCTGACCCTGGGCTTTAAGGTTCTGGCACTTACCTGATAGTAGTTGCTTTGTATGCAGTACATGCACACAAGTTTCCATTGTGGCTTATCTATGCTCCTAACATTGAGAAAAGAAAAAGAAAGTGAAAATAAGTATGCCATAAGTATTCAAGTATTCAGCCACCTTTAGCAGCAATAACTTAAGGTAATCACTTTCTGTATAACTATAATATATATAACTGCGGAAGTGTAGAAGAATTTTGGCTCAACCTTTTTATAATGTTGCTTCATTTCACTGTGCAGGAACTGGTTTTCACACTGCTCTCCTAAAGTCCTACCACAACATTTCAGTTAGGTTAAAGTCAGGATAGCAATACCTTGATTTTTTTCTGTGTACAACAGGTGTACCTGAAATTACTGTCTCTATGCACAGGAGACCTCTAATTTGAATACTTTGGTATACACAAGAGTTTGTGATTGGCTCAGTGTCTGCAAGGTGCCCAGATTCTGTGGCTCCAAACCAAATCATTACTCCTCCACCACTGTGTTTGACAGCTAGTATGAAATGGTTGTGATGACATGATGTGTTTTCACCAAATGTATGTTCAGATGCAGCTTTGCTTTTTCCTGCACAAGTATGGCTTACAAACAAGCCACACTTGTTCAACATTTTCCTAACTGTGCTGTCATTAACTGAGGCCTGAGTCTGAGATGGAGCTCTTGGTTTTTTGTAATTTCTCAGAACACTACACAGTCTGACCTTGGGGGGTTTCGCTCCTATTTATAAAGGATCATATGAGTGCCCTGGAGAGGAAATGTAGCCAGTTTTAGTACAACAGTTGCTGTCCGAGATAAGTGATCTAGAGTATTTGCAATAATCCTACAGGTCAGGTCAGTGCAATATTTTACTGTAAACAGCCAACAGTATGTATTTTGAATGCTCAGTGTAATAAAACAGCAATAAAACACACAATAACACATCTTCTTTTAGCATGTGTGTTCTTATCACTTAAAAACATACAACAAAGTCGGAAGAATGTTTCCCAACTAGGGAAACATGACCATCTGAGAAGCATATGAATGCACAGTTTTCTTTACCACGTCACATGCAACATGCAACTATAACAAAATATACAAAAAAACAAAAAACAAAAAACTGAAAAATAATACAAGTGTAAAAAAAACCCGTCAAATGGTTACGTAAAAGTTCATGGAAACAATGAATTGTCATGCTGTATGACTTTATATTTCACTACATTAGCCTATAAACCTAGCCCATTTTCCCATGTACACACATATCTTGGTAAACAGTTTTTCTATGTACATTGCCATTTTGAACGACAGAATTTTAAGCTTTTTAAAAACTTCTTCCAGGTTTAAGATTTTCAGAAACTCATCATTGCACCTTCATTTCCTTGTTTACAGTCAGGCTGTTTACCATGCAATCATTTATTTTTGCCAACATTTCTATACAGTTAGGGTTATACCTCCACCTGTTGCTGTGTTTGACATTGTTTTTGTGTTTTCATTTAGATGGACAAAGAAAAAAAGAAAGTGAAATTTACTATTTTAAAAATCCCATGTAGATGTGGCTGTAGCCAAGTATTTTTTCATTTAATAAAAAAAATAACAAAACATTATTTTCAGGCACACGAAAACAAGGGCGGGAAATTTGTGTCCAGCAACACTGACACACTGAGCTGTTTTATCACAGCTATATAACATTTTCTTACCACCAGTATTAATGAATAATGAATGATTTACTTCTTAGCATTAGACTGAATGACTGTATGAGCAATATGAAATAAAATTAGTAACACATTAGCATAGCTATCGGAGATGTTTTAACTGAACGGGTTAGCTGCTTCTCCTTATATTGCAGTCTTTATGCTACACTAAACAAGCTAAACTGACATTTACAGTCATATTAAACTATACCTTTAGAAAAATGTTGCCTAAGATGAGTTGTAGTCTTTAATTAATTAATTTAAATATAGTGGCTACATTAGAATTTGACATCAGCAAGAATGTGAGCTGCCCAGAGAGCCTGTGTTGGCTGCACGTGTCAGTCCAGTTTGAGGAAATGTACAGTATGTTAAAACAAACCCCCCCACCACAAATCACAGATAAGTCACGGAATAATTTCAGCCTGCCCTTTCTAACATATCAAAACAGTTTGTGGGTTTATGATTAAGAAAGCTATAACCATGCAGATTATATTTTATAGTCCCATATATGACTGTTCCTTGAGGAGTTCACAGAAATTTAAGATGGCAGCAATGATAAAAGTACTTTAATGATAGGGGGAGATAAGATTTGCTGCAGTGACTCATTCAAAGCTCCACACGGATTCTCCAATCATCAGTTCTTCCCCCCTCCCCACACTCTCTGACTGCTTTGAAATAATCAGCACACTTCTTGAGCAAATATGGGCATTGCAGAAGAGCAGCATGGATCGAACATGAAGCAATGTTGTAATGGATGACCTCTGCACACACAAGTGAAACAACATGCTCCAGTTTGATACAGAACAATCACCTGTGCACACTGTGCTGCTAATCATTTTTTGATAATGGGTCTACATTAAGTTAATTACATTGTTTATAGTGTCTAATTACCATGAAAGCTTAAAGTGAATGTAAATCTGTGACCTTTCCTGACATTCAGAAAAACGGTAGTTTAATCAGAACTTGATTGCTTCCAGTTTCCTTTCTGATTGGCTCTTAGTAAGAGGGGGTTTTATCAATATTTAATCATTAAGCAAATCATCTCTCAGTCACACACAGAAGTCTACAGGCATGTATGTCTGCCTGCATGAAGAAAAATAATTTTATGAGACCACCGTATAATTTGAGTACATGATTAACAACTTCACCTACATGGGGTTTAGTGCTTTTGAGGTCCGTCTGAACTTGAGATCGTTGACCTATTGCTATGTACTAGTACTTTTTCTGCAAATACAAGGCTCTTGTTTGCTGTGTGACATGCAGGATGAGCCTGCTTTCTGCTTTGCGCAAGCACAAAAGTTATTTATGTAAACAATCAGATTCTGGGCATGAAAATCATTCACTGAGTGCACGTGTACCTAATGACCAATGCTGCATTATTTTCAGTTTAAAGGTGGCACATTTGCCTTCACATGTAATTTAAAGTGCAGTTACATTCAATTAAAACTGTTAAATTATACAGTAAATATTTTTGTATATGAGGCTTAAATAAAATACTCATGAACAGTTTTTCAATTACCATCAACTTCTACTCATCTGGTCTTTACACTGTACAAGGAAACCATGAGATTTACTACACTTAGTGTTTAATGTATTTGCCCCCTTCTTGATTTCTTAGGTTTGGTATATATGTCACACTCAAATGTTTCAGATTGTTAAACTAATGTTAATATTAGATCAAAAATAGCCTGACTAAACACAAAATGCAGTTTTAAGATGATGATTTCCTTTACTAAGATCCATGCAATGGAATTGCGTTTGGTTAACTTTTTGTTTGTTTTTGTTTCAAATGCTCTGGTATTTCTTCCTGATCTTTGTCTTGAAAGATGCTATATAAATAAATGTTACTTACTTATTACTTACATCCACACATTCCTCCACATCACTGTGGAGGAATTTTGGACCACTCTTCTTTGCATAATTGTTGTAATTCAGCCACATTGGAGGGTGAACGGCCTGTTTAAGATCATTTTAAAGCATCTGAATCAGATTTGGGACCAGTTTTTGACTCTGCTGGTTCAAAAATCTTTTTTTGTTAACCATTCAGATGTGGATTTGGTGTGTGCGTGACCTTTCAGGTTTTCTGGTAGAAAGCAGAAGTATGGTTCCAACAAGTCGTCCAAGTTCTAAAGCAGGAAAGCAGCCCCAGACCATCACATCGTTGGTATGATGTTCTTTTATGAAAGTGTTAGTTTTACGCCCGATGTAACAGGACTCAAACTTTCCAGATCAGTCCAGATTCTCCTAAAAGTCTTGTGGTTCATCAAGATGTTTTTTGCCAAATGTGAGACGAGCCTTTGTGTTCCTTTGGGTCAGCAGCAGTTTTCTGCTTGAAGCTCTCGCATTGAGGCCATTTCTGCCCGGTCTCTTTCTTATTGTTGAATCATGAATGCCGACCTTAACAGAGAGAAGGGAAGCCTGCAGGTTTTTGGGTTCTTTTGTGACCTCCTGGATGAGTCGTTGATGCTTTTCTTGGTAGGCCGGCCACTCCCGGGAAGGTTCATCACTGTTCCAAGTTTTTTCCCTTTGTGGGTAATGGTTCTCACTGTGGTTCACTGGAGTCCCAGAGCCTTAGAAATGGCTTTGTAACACTTCTTCTATATTTATGGATCTAAAAAGAGAAACTATCTAGTAAGCAGCAGTTCTGATTTGGGATACTTTGTAAAATGTAAAAAAAAAAAAAAGTCAATTCAATGATTTTCAAATGATTTAAAGCTTATAACTTATAAAACTGTACAAATTTAATATATCAAATGTTGAAACCTGACAAAAAAACAAAACTTGCACTAGGCATAATTAATGCTACTTTGCATCACCTCTTTTATTAACTGTAAATAGAAAACAACTGAGGAGACTAATTGCTTTACTTCTTTAAACAAAGTCTTTAACAGGTTCCTTTGTGTTAGTTTTTGCTTCATAATACATGTGTGGACTGCAGACTGGATGGACTCTTTTACTGGGGAGACATGCTGCTGCAATGCGTACAGACTGTGCTTTGGCATTGTATTGCTGACATGAACAAGGCCTTTCCTGAAAGAGACAACTGGATAGGAGCAAAAGTTGGTGGCTTGGATGAGGGATTTTAATCTAGGCATCAAGCTGGCCTCTCTACTCTGTAACTCAGATTTTGATTGAACTATTTTCCATCCTCGGGGGGCAGAGGGGGCCAGATGTTTGATTAACTCTGTTCACTGGTTACCTTTAAAAATCTCAGTTTCAGAATCGTGTATGTTTGTGCATTTCTAAAAGATTCCCTCTGTCTGCTCATGCTTTTTTTAAATACCCACTTATGTTACCCACAACTAATTAACCTGTAACCTTGTAAACTGTAAAACTAGCTGGTGTCACTTCACTGCATTTTATTGCATATTTTGTGGCATTAAATGTAAAATTTCTGTAAAGAATCATTAATTGACCCACCATTACTCTTTTTATTTTTCTAAAAGGCTTCTTTAGGCTCCTCTGAGTCATCTAAGCTGTCTCTCAGAGAAGCAGCCGCCTTTACAACAAGCTTGGAGCTCTTGGAAAAGCCTCACGTGAACCTTGCATTATAGCAAACAATGAAGGCTTTTACATAAAGGCATCATTTGTTCTTAAGCAAGTATTTTCCCTGCTAATTATGGCAGAATTAACTCAGATTTCCTAGCAATGTAATACACATGGAAGTACGTTTGAATATGGTGGTTAATTTCATTTGATTGTGGTTATCCTGTGGTGGCAAAAGTTTTTTTCCTCTACTTTTTATCTGATGAAAGTACAGTGCAATTATTCAAGGTCAAAGTAATCAAGCTGGCAATCAAGCTGGCTCTAAAGTTAAACTGCTTTATAAACAGTCAGGCGGTATAATTATTTATCCTCTGTTTAAAATAATAATTAATAACTTCTGTAATATATTGATGTGCAAACTATGTCTGTTGTCATGGAGTGATTCCTGAATAAGCCTCAGCTAATATGAAATATCAAAAACAAAACCAGAGGAATGTTTTGATATTTTTTATTCTATCTGTGCAGAGGAGCATCTGTGACGATCGGTTGGAAGCTTTGGACCTGGAGTCATACAAGCTTTCTGAATATTTAAGCAACAAAGGCAGCCTCTGAGTGTTTTGGCTGACCTGCAGAGGGGAGACAAGGGGGCTGCTGAGCTAAAAGGCAAGAAAAAAGTTGTAATGTTTTCTCACAGTGGAGCAGAAATGTAAAGTAGCATCAAACAGAAATATTCAAGTGCTTTCAAAATTTGTAAAATTTCAAAAAAATTGGAATTCATTACTTTTCGCCTTATTCTGGGTCTTGCTGCAGGCACTTTCATTTGTACCAATATCCAAGCTTTAATTGGTGTGCATGTGATATGGGCATGCAAGGAAAGTGTCAGCTATAAAATGAATACTTCAAAATGGTGTCAAATGATGTAGTAGGAGTGAACTGACATAGCTCAGGTTGAGGAAATGTTTATCCATTACTGACATGCAGCGATGGCAGATATCAAAGCTGAGCTATCTCTTAAAAAAAAACAACCCTGTGATTCACCAGTGAACACTCTGGTTAACCATCAACCGGACTGACACTCCACCTCTTCTCTGGTTAGTGGTATGAGGGAAGGAAGAGAAGGACACCAGCTCTGCTGTCAGTCACTGTTCACCTCTCTAACACCAGTAGGTCCCTACAACACTCAACTGGGCCAAGGAGCTGTCCTGTCACTGGGCGGAGCTAGACCCAGAAAGAAGGAGGGGGGTTTGCTGAGGTGTGTGGGGGTGTGAGAAAGGAAGGTGGAGAAGGAGAAGGAGGGGGGCACTCTACTTTCTTGGACAAGTCTTTCTGTCCCACTGTCAAGTAGTTGAGAATTTGTTGGCCTAAAGAACTAGCAGACATGGACATGGCAGACTACAGCGAAGCTCTGGACCCAGCCTATACCACGCTGGAGTTCGAAAACATGCAAGTGCTCCCCTTGGGTGCAGGTGAGTCTCATATATGCAGCACTGCCTTTGAACTTTGAAACTTTTACTGATTTAAAACTTTGGTCAGGAGAGGAGAGCGCGAGTTCTGGCGTGAAGTGATAAAAGGGGTCATTTGTCCATCTGCTCCAGCTCGTAGAGAGATGATCCTGTTCAGTGGTCTTCTTTTATCACCTTGGGTGCGATAAAACATTAAGAGATTTTGTTTTACGAGACTGTCGTATTCTCAGTGCACTTGGGTCATTTGGCCCAACCAACTTTAACCTGTTCCAGCTTGTACAGGGATGTGGTGTCAGACTGATTACAGGGGATTGATCTTCATTCGGTGATGAAGCAGTAGCTTTAGTATCATGATCACCCTTCTCTTGTTACAAACGGTCTGTTCCCACAGAGTCTAAACTGAGGAGAATGGATGTAGTTTTTGGATATGTGCTTACAGTGACACCAACCTATTTGTATATGCAGTCTCCCATGACATCTGGCTGTGATCCTGATTCTAAAATTTCCAAAGAAGCAAAAAACAAAGGAAGCCTAATGGGGACCTATCTCAGCACAAAACTTTTTTTTTTTTTTAATAATTTACACAATTATATTCTGTCATTAAACAAATATGTAAAAGTGACCCTCCAAGAACCAGCCTACCACTTGTATATATTGTACATTTCATGTCAAACTCTATGATAATCAGCTTTGTTCTGGTGACTGTGAGAGTAGCTTAAACAAAAACTGTCTCCAGTGATTGCCTTTCATAGATAATCAAACCTACATCAATTGAACTCTGTTGACGCTATCTGAGCTATTCAGGCTGCTAACAGATCCCTGCAGTTCTTTGGAGGGCTGCTTTTGATCAGCTGTCAATGGAGCTGATGAGTGTCTTCACGTCGGTCTTTCACACCTTGAATTAAACCAACCTGGCAGTTCAAGTGTGTTGCCTGGCATATGATTAGACTTTAAAAAAAAAAAAAGACGCTTCTTCTAGTTTCAGGTCACCTTGTTCCTATGATTTAAAGCTAATCACCTAAAAGCCTGTTGGCCTGATGAGCCTTTTTTTTTCTCCTTTCTCTCTCTCTCATGTCAGACTCCTCACCAGCTGAAAGCGCTAACATGAACGCCGCGAGCCACCTGGCTGCAGGCAGTTTGTGTGCCATATGTGGAGACAGAGCCACAGGTAAACACTACGGTGCCTCCAGCTGTGATGGCTGCAAGGGCTTCTTCAGACGCAGCGTCCGGAAAAACCACATGTATTCATGCAGGTGAGGGAAGCTCTTCAACTAAAAAAATACTGCTACTGTTTGTGTGACAATGAAAAAGCAATGGACATCTAGCCAATGCAATTAATTCTCAGTTATGTGCCACTGTGTAGACAAGCAAAGATTGCTATCATTAAAAATGCAATCTTCTGATTACAGTCTTGTGATTAAATGTTAAAGGATGCAAACATTACATATATATGTATATATTCTTCATCTTTAAGATACTTGAAAAAGAAAGCATGTGGAATTTTTACTACATCTATTTCAATTTGTATCCAATTGCTGCACTTTGCATTGATTCCTTCATCAAGTTTCCTTTTTGAATCCGTGATAGCACAAACAAACTTAATCCGCTCACTTTTACAGGTTTAACAGACAATGCATTGTGGACAAAGACAAGAGAAATCAATGCAGGTATTGCCGACTGAAGAAGTGCTTCAGAGCTGGCATGAAGAAAGAAGGTAGGTGACTTTTATCTCTTCACTAAACCAATCTCAAAAGTCAATCTATGTGAATTTTTTAGTGTTAAAACAATAGAATCTCTTGCCTCACAAAACAAAAGAAAATTTAATCAGCAAATCACTACCAGAGCTTGAGCTGTCTCCACTAAATTGATATGACTTGTCTAAGTGTGTTGCAACACCCAGGAGAGGACTACCTTGTTAATGTTCACTCCACGGAGCGCTTAAGTCTCTGACCAGCTTATGCTGAGCAAACATTTCCAAGCAATAATAGCCATATACTGATAAACATGACAACCTTGGAAGACATATTTTTCTTTCAAATCACTCTGTGTTCCGTGTTTGTGCAACAAAGGAAATGAGAAAATTCAACACTTTTCTTGCATTTACAAAAATATAACTGCATGAAAGTTCCACTTTTATCTTTGCTTTGCAAATGCAACCTACATGTTGCTGCCACATTATAAGTCTGTGAATGTTCTTTTTTTTTTTTAGCTGTACAGAATGAACGAGACAGAATCAGCACCAGGAGATCCAGCTATGAAGACAGCAGTTTACCATCCATCAACGCACTCATCCAGGCAGACGTGCTGTCAAGACAGGTAAGGTGGCCGTACATCATGTTTGGGGCTCATATCTACTGTAACTGTAACAAGGCATCAAATGACTTCATAAATGCATTTTCCTGTGTAGATCACATCCCCTGCTCCTATACTGAATGGTGACATACGGACTAAAAAGATCGCCACCATCACAGATGTGTGTGAGTCCATGAAACAGCAGCTGTTGGTGTTAGTGGAGTGGGCCAAGTACATCCCAGCCTTCTGTGACCTGCCCTTGGATGACCAGGTGAGACCCATACACAGACAGAGTGTACACAGTGGTATAGACACTCTGGTCATTCATCAACCAGTATACTCAAAACCATAATGAGGGTTGAGGGACACGTGGCTGTGGGACTGTCACTGACTATGTTCTTCCTTAATCAAATAACACTGCAGTAAAAAAAAAAAAGAAAAAGAAAAGAGGAGGAAATAGTTTTCCAGTCTCTAAGGATGACAGGGTTTTTCATCACTCTCTCTTAAAATTTTCAACCAGAATGGTTAATGTGTTTTAATCCTCAGTTGGAACATGATGAGCTGGTTTTAATGTCACAGTGCTTTGTGAAAAAAACAAACTGCAGAATCATTAACAGTGTGATCACCGAGCCTTAGTAACTGATTTGCTGATGCAGTGAGATGGCCCTCTTTGCCAATTTTAGTTCTACCAGTGAGGTTCATGTGAGGGGAGTTTTAAAAAACCAGACCGAACTATATAATATAAACGTATCACGTAGAGGAGTTATTATATCATAGCAAACTGTCTTTTAATTCACTTTCACTGCAGGTGGCATTGCTCCGAGCTCATGCAGGAGAACATCTCCTTCTCGGTGCTGCAAAGAGGTCCATGCTTTACAAAGACATCCTCTTATTAGGTAAAACTGACACACAATGCAGTATGATACCGCACTCATATTGCATATAATCATGCTGTTTCCCTATTCCAATGGTGCGTTTTCCCAAAATATGTTTCTCCTGCAGGAAATGACCACATCATTCCCAGAAACTGCCCAGAGTTGGAGGTGGGCAGAGTAGCAGTGAGAATCCTGGATGAGCTGGTGCTTCCCTTCCAAGAGCTTCAGATAGATGACAATGAATATGCCTGCTTAAAAGCCATAGTTTTCTTTGACCCAGGTACCAATGCTGACAAACATTTCAGATTCTTGAGCTTCTTTCCAAGCCAGTAACTTGAGTGAAAACTTGAAAAACTCAGCTAGACCACATTATATACAGATGTTGGTCATTAAAACATTTCTCTTTGCTAACATTTGCCCACAGATGCTAAAGGTCTGAGTGACCCTGGAAAGATCAAGCGGATGCGATACCAGGTCCAGGTGAGCTTGGAGGACTACATCAACGACAGGCAATATGACTCTCGAGGCCGTTTTGGAGAGCTTCTCCTGCTCCTGCCGACACTACAGAGCATCACTTGGCAAATGATTGAACAGATCCAGTTTGTGAAACTCTTCGGCATGGCCAAGATTGACAATCTGCTTCAAGAAATGCTTCTTGGAGGTGAGAAATGGTTCTCACTCAGTAAAGACAGATTTAGTAAAATTTACTATAGCATGAATTCTGACATTGTAGGCATTGCATTAAGTGGACAGAACTGCATCAAACCGCTATTAATAGAAAATTGTTGGGTTTTTTCTTCCAGGTTCTGCTAATGAAGCACCACATGCACCTCACTCTCTGCATCCTCACCTGGTTCAGGAGCACCTCAGCACCAATGTTATAGTGACCAGCAATATGCCAACGCCAATCCATAATGGTCAAATTTGTAAGCACAAAATACATTAATGCATTGCTACAATTGCTACATTTAAGATTTAGTGTCTGTCATTAGCTTAAAACTGTCAGGGTTTTTATTGCTACATATGGTAAAATCTTCAAGTCTAATGAAGGCAATCACAATCATTAATCAATTGTATTTTAATGAAGAGAGCCCATCAAATTTTCCTCACGCAGCTCCATGTGCAGCCAAGTCAGGTAGCTGGAAGGCCAAATAGGCTTGGCAAAATAATCCCCTAAGTTGTTCACAGAAACTAATCTGGCTTATTTTGTAAAAGAAAACTTCTGTTATTCTTTCTGAACATATTTAATGCTCTGACAAATTTCACAAAAGTGCTTATTCCTTATTGGAATCTTGTGTTACGCCCGCGTCATACTGTAAGATAGTAAATATTCACCTGCTTGTGCTGCAGTTTCTCCACCTTAGTAACTGCTTTCTCTCTGTGTTCTACTTTTCAGCCACTCCTGAAACCCCAATTCCATCTCCACCCGCTGCCTCCAGCTCAGAACATTATAAAATGGTTCAGGGGGTCATAGCCACTGTTCCCAAGCAGCCAACCTCCATCCCTCAACCAACTATTACAAAACAGGAGGCCATTTAACAACCCCTTAAATCTTTATTCCTTCAGTTTTTTTCTAATTAAACCAGGGTCTTTACATGTATGTTTATACACAATCAGCATTGAAGCTGTTAACTTGACTGGAACCCTAAAGTAGCTGAATACTGTATATATATCTATAATAAAAATCTGCAGGTGTGGTCTTTACAGATTGATAGCCTGAGTTTTCAGGCATCACTTTGTACATGTATGCAGCTGCAGCTGAGCGTCATGGCTCAGTGAAGGCCAGATAAAACCATAAGCATTGTAATCTTCTAGGCTCACTGCCTTTCGGTAAGACTGACACTTAGAAGTACACTGCTGTATATATTATAGCTCATTATTGGGTAACTTCAATTCCATTGTGTCCTATGCATGTCCTCAGTGTGTGCAGTAAGGCTTATGTTAGAAATGGCAAAGTAATCATGTCAGTATTTCATGAATGTTACAACAGGCCTTACACTGTCATATATTTAGTGTTTAACTTTTTATTTTTTTTTCATGTTTCTTAAGAATAAAATGAACTCAGAAAAAAAACCTAAAGAAAATTCCTCTAAAGAGTTCGGCTTTGCCTTCGAGTTGCTCTCAAATATTTTGTGGCAAAACTAAAATATATGGGGTTTGTTTTATACACTAGGATATGCATATTTACAGGAGTGAATTTTATAGTTTTAAAATTTACTCCAGTATAACCAAGCTTGGCAGGCTGTATATGGTTATCTACACAAAGACTTTTAGAAAGTCACAGGCAGACATGCTAAAGAAGTTTCCCAATAATATGTTGTGTTGGGTTTTAAAAATATATTGTATGTTGGTTTTTTTTTTGTTTGTTTGTTTTGTTTTGTTTAGTACTTTGTCATGGTTTAACTGATGGAATAAATTGTGCCTTTTAACCTGTACTGCCTTACAAAACCAGGTAATGTTTTGCCTTACAATGTGAAGTTGAGTTAATAAATCTTACAGTTTATTTTTACATTGCTTTTTCTGCTATGTATTTATACTACGGTCACAAGAGAAGTGGCCACCAAGGAATTCACTGCATTTGCATTACGCATTCTTTCAAAGATAAATGGGAAGTCTCTGGTGGAAAAAAAAAATAGGTCCAACGTGGCAGTGCTTTTTGGTCCCTGATAGACTACTGCAACTTCAGGCTAATAAGCTGCCATAAAATCATTACAGATAGCGCTGACTCCAGATAGAGAGATGCAGATATATTTGTGCACTGCGTCTAGAAAACAATGAATTCTGTGTGTGCTTTTGTTAAGCTCATATTACTTTTTGCAATGGAAACAAAGCATTAAATTCAAAACAAGTACAAAGATAGAATTATCTAGAGGAGGATTACTTTTAATATTACTGCCCATAATGAGAGCATCAACAGGACCATTGGTGAGACATAACTATTGAGGTTTCTAGGAAAAAAATTGTACTTCCTGGAGATTGTTGGCTCTCGCTGGGTGAAATTTGTTGCAAACACAATCCTGCACCAAAAACATATTGATTGCTTTGGCTGCAAGCAGATTTCCATGGTTGCCTGTAATTTTTGGTAATTACTCAAAAAAGTTGCACATCTTGTGAAAAGGGTGTCATGCAAACTGGAAATGGAGACTTCCGCCTTCAAAGTAAAAGTTGTTCCTGAGCGATGCAGTCAACATGTTTCAAAAGGTGCAGCTTTTAACTCTGAAGGTGAATGGTCCTGGTTTCCAGTTTACATTGCACTTGCCACAGTTTCACCACAGCTCTAAGAGCACCTGGGCAATATTTGTAGGCAAGTCCGTCACTTCCATGCAAACTATGGGTGAACGCAGCAATATGCTAGCAAGCAAAGCAATCAGAAAGAGGTTTTTCCAACCAGCTGGGAAATACACATTTTTCCCTAGCAACAGGTGTGTTGCTGGGGAAATATGAGAGTCACTGATTGGTCTCTAGGCCTTTGACTAGGGGCTTTAGCAAATATTTTCCCAGCAACTGCTGGCGACCTCTTGCAACTGGTTGGGGAACACTCATTTTCCTCTCATGAACAGTGATTGCCAGATGGTCACCGGCTGGTCTCTAAGCTTGTCTGACTGGGGTATCATTCAATTGACTGTACACTGTCACCATGATTCCCAAGTGTCCAAAATGACTGAAAAGCTAATGTCACATGGTTAGCCGTCACATATCTGCAACATCTAAAGTGCAGCTTTAAGGTGCTTGTGCTTTACTGAAGTCTTATATTTGCTGTTTTATGTTTAATGTTATGATGCTTTCCACATCCACTCTATCACAATGCACAATGCATATATTGTACTGTGTTCTCTAGACCATTTAATTTTAAGTTTTAGTTACACTTTTTTTGCCAATTTTACAATACACAAACATGATGTCAGTTACACTGCAGGGGTTTGTCTGGTTAGGAAGCCTGAACTATTGTTAAATGTTGCCTAAGTATTGTGTAAACTATTTTACTTGGATTTGTGCAAATGAAAGTGATGACAGGTGCACTGGAGAGGCAACAACAAGCCAACCTTCACAAACGAAATGGTTTTACAGGAGGTGGCCACAAACCATTTCGCCCTCCTTGTCACCATGAAAATCATGGATAATCTTTAATACACCACTTTACTAGAACATATTCATTTTTAATCAATTATTCTCACCTTACGTGGACCCCCCTGCCTTGTTCTTGGTTCTCTCTTTAGCACAATACCTAACATATCCTGGAAACGCCATATATCACAATACATCATCGTTAGAGTGGTTTGACACAAGTACTGGACATTAGCCTAAAGCTCATATCCATATTTTCCTTTTTTTTTTCTTTAATTAGACATTTAGTCAATTGCTTGCATTTTTTAAAGAACAAAACACCAACCCCTTGTTTGTTGTACGATCAATTCTGTAGTGAAACGAATCCTAAATGTAAGATTTGTGTTTAAAAAATTGTCTACCTACATAGCACCAGCCTCCGAGACGACATGAAGCCTACAGTGGCAAGGAAGCAGCCGCGGAAACATGAAGGTAAATTCTGCCATCTACTGCTTTGAAATGCAATACGAGGATGGTATAACCTGCGTACAAGTATGAGATCATTACGTTAACCTCAGCTATAAAACCCCACAGCTATAAAATTACCTACCTGGTGCTTGAATCTAACAACAGTGTTTTGAGAAAGTGTGCGTTTCTGTTACTCTTGGTTTTAGAGATGTTTGGTTCAGGTACCCAGGTGCGTGTTTATGTTAGTAAATCCGGAAACGAATTAGTTTGTAATTTGTTAACAGAAAAAAGTAGGATATTTCAAGATCGCATTTGAATTTGAAACACAACAGGCTCACATAACAGCCACGCTATTAATTTTGTGACATATTGGTTTGCCTAATTTCCGATTAAACTTGAACGCAGCACCGGCATCAAAACAAAAGACGCACGATTCATCGGCGCAGTGCATCACGTGTTACAAAAGCACCAATGAGCTAACGCCGGCTCTGTACCCGGAAAAGGGATTTTCCTGACAGGTCCGTTGTGATTTTTTTGACAGTGGTTTTTGTAGCTTTGATCTTTGCGGATGTTTTCTGAATTCATATATAACTTACCATCGGCTTTTTAGCACTCTATGTCTGTCATTGAAGGCTACCGTTAGACCCATTTTCTGGTCAGTATTCAGTCATTATCCGGACATATGCTCTGTTTAGGCTCAGGCTGTATTAGCTGAGAATCTCTGGCGCTGTGACTCATTACTGAGTGAATGCATGCAGTGTTTGCAGTCTTGGGTAGTTACTGGAGAGCATCCCGCTCTTGTGTATCTGGGAACATCGTGTTCCCACATCTATTGCTAAACTTAGCTGAAATTGAGCTAATTACTAAAACTGCGCAGTTGGTGAGTGTACCTGGCATTTACTCCAGTGTTCAGGCACTTAACAGTTTTTATTTTGTGCTGCTGTACGTTTACTGTGCAGAGGCAGCTTACTGGTACAAAATATGATAATGACGTTTAATTATTGATAATGAAGGTGTCAGGCCGAGGGGTGTCGCTGCTCTTATTTGAAGTAAAGCTATGGTATTTAGAAGTTAATTCCCCTCACGCATGCTTGTTTCCTAACAGCTTCACCCAGTCATTCCATGGCCGATCAGCATGAGTCCATCGATCTCGGTGGTCCTACAGTGGACTCGTCAGCAGCTGCAAGGCACAGCTGGTTCCCCAGTCCCCCACCACCCATCTATTCCTGTACCCTGACCCCTGAACTGGTGGCCAAGGCACGCGAGGAGCTCCAGGAGAAGCCAGAATGGCGTCTACGGGATGTCCAAGCACTGAGGGACATGATACTTAAGGTAGGGCAGAACAATAATCCAGGGAAGGGTAACTTACGAAGCAGAGGGCACAAATTTGAAAGCTTTCAAGTAATATTCGAGTGTACTTTTGGGAAAAATTTGAGAAGTGTGAGTAAGGAAACACAGGAAGGAAATCCACACTGTCTGCAAGATAACTGCAAAAACAAGAGTAAGACTGACTCTAATTTTCAGTATGAAATTTAAGTGTATTCATATATGCCATAAATAGCCTACATGCGATCGGAAAAATAATCAGTTCTTTTATTAGGCACTTTTCAGGGCATGTTTGTAGCACTGGAGCCTAAATTTCACCTACAATTTAATGGTGTTAATTTTCTCCACACAGGAAAGTGATCCGTTTTACCTCCTCACTATGAACGAGATCCTTTAGTACTTAAATAGTGAATTTAAATCTCATTCATTACTTTTGGTACATCTGCTGTGTATGGTTCATGCAAAATCTCAAGGCATCCCAGTGTGCCTCAGCTCGCCATTTGAGAACCACTGTGATAAAACATATTACTCAAAAAAAGAAATGCAAGTTTTATATTGTGAAGTAGTTTTTAGTTCCAGTTGTTTGGTTTTAGTCAGTGGTGAGATTGGTAATTTATTAATTTGTTTAACACAAATGAACTCACTTGTACAACCGAGAATTGGTTCAGTTTGCTGTATTCGCTTGCCAGTGGAATCAGGGCACAATAAAACCGTGTATGCACAGCACTGTTATCAGTGGCACCATGCCACGACTGACTGACGTTGACTGGGGCCAGGCTGTTGGCATTCTGGATCCTGTTGCTGCAGCTTTCCGTGTCCATGAGAGCATCTGATCTTATTGTTCTTGGTGAAATTTTGACCAGACAGAGGCACCGAGTTGAGGCGCTCTAACCTGAACTTGTGTTACTCCTGCGGCAGCACCCTGCCCTGTGGCTGTTTCAGCAGGACAGTGTCTGCTTGACATACGGCCTGACACTGTCAGAGTAGAACAGGCCTTTCTGGAGCAGAAGCAAACCCAGACACTTCATTTGCCAGCTTGCCTCCTGTTGAACTTGCCTGGGGCACACTGGGTCATTGTGTTCATCAGAGCCTGTAACCAATTCACAGCTCCAGGCCACATTCATGCAGGAATAGAGAGCAATTCCTCAGCAACAGATCCTGACTCTTATCCAGTCCATTTGGAGATGGATAGCTGCCTGTGTTGCATCCAGAGGAGGTTATATCTCCCATAAAATAGCCTGTGTATACATATATTATGGTCTTGGTCTATAAACTCTCCTTAAAACACAAACTTCCATTTGTTTTTGGATACTATATTAACTTTTAATACCCTAAAAATATAAGGCTGATGTAATATTGTATTATTTGTGTTTTTGAACTTGGGAACACCTGCTATAGCCATTACAATGGTACTTTGAGAACTTTGGCAGGTGTTTCTGTTTTTGTCTGAGGACAGATTTTGTCAGTGCTGTCCCAAATATATCACAAAGCTTTAGACGTTCAGAGTTCAGATTTAAGGTTGTTCTTGAAGGTGGGTGTGGGAGTCTGATTCCACGTTATGTCCCGTTTCACATCCTTTGTTTTTTTTTTAAATGTATTTGTAACTCTCCTACATGACGTTTAGGAAAAAATACAGCGTGTGATTGCACTGTTCAATATTCCAATGACACTATGACCTGTGACAAATGAGTATGGGTATTAGCTGCACAGGTCCTATGTTTTTCTGCTATAGTGTTTTGATAGCATTAAAAAGCAATGAATAAAAGTGTTATTGAACAAGGCCAAATTTCAATTGTTTGTCAATTAAAATAATTTTTCTTATGTGTTGTATTTCAGCAGCACTGTGGTCCATGTGAAGTGTCTTTGTTTGTCTTGCAGGCATTTTTTGACAGTTGTTGGAGTCTTAGTCTTATAGAAATATGGTCTATAGTTTTGTTATTTCCAGCAATGAGGTGGTCCGCCTCTGAATTCTTTCTTTCCTCTTCAGCCTGTAGCACAGTAGACTTAACTTAAAGTCCACACATTCCCACTGAAGGCTAAACGTAAATTTATTATAAAATGTGTAATGGACGTAAATCATTTTAAAAATAAGGTGGGTTTTTTTTTCCTAAAGCGGTGGTACATGTTCTTTATTAGTGAAGGAAGAGTCTCAAAGGTTTGGTCCTTTGAACAAAGAAGGTTCAGGCGTGACTAAAAATAAACTGAAGTGCCCATGTTATCAGAATGAATGATTATTTCACTTGGTCCAGCAAGTGAAAAGCTAAATGGTGAATTTCTTTAGAGTTTAGTAATAGCAGTGACACCTGGCAATAGGACAGATTTGTTTTTGGTTATTATAAGGTCTTATTTTCAAGCAGTTTGACCTTACATTGATACAATTATTCTGACAACTTTTTTTAAAGATTATTTTAACCAGATTCTTTTGTAATGATTTATTAGTTCCACTTATGCCAGCTGGGGATTGGTCCGATAGGTACAGTACGGGGTGAGCCCTCCCTTAGAGACAGGCTGAAAAGGAGCTAGTTGAGGTGGTTTGGGCATCTGACCAGGATGCCTCCCAGGTGCCTCTAAGTGGGGTTTTCCAGTCATGTCCTTCTGGGAGAACACCCCAGGGTAGACCCAGGAGATGCTGGAGAGGTTCTCTCTCGGCTGGCTTTAGAAACACCTCTGTGCTCCCCTGGAAAAGTTGGAGGAGGTAGACAGGGAGGAGTAGTACTGGGCAGCTCTGCTTGGACTGCTGCCAGTGAAACCCAGGCTTGGAGAAGTAGTAAAGAATGGACAGATGGATGCTAACCAAGCTTAATTTAACCATTTTTCTCAGTGTTTTATTTTGTTTAGTCACAAGCCATATTTTGTTTATTCTAGTTGTTGCCATTGATAACCTTCCCTCTTTTCTTTTCTTTTTTTTTTTTCCAATTAACTTTTTTTTTTCCTCTTGGCTCTGCAGGAACAGCCCAATCTCAGGACACGACTTGATGATGCCTTCCTGCTGCGCTTCCTGCGGGCCAGGAAGTTCGACTATGACCGTGCCCTGCAGCTGCTCCTCAATTACCATGCAGGACGTAAGGCTTGGCCAGAGGTGTTCCAGGACCTGAAGCCATCCACAGTGAAACGCGTCCTCGACCTGGGCTTTCTCACAGTGCTGCCACGGCCGGACCCCAATGGAAGATACATCCTCTGTCTGCGTCCAGGTTGGTGTTGGCTTCATCGTCACTGGAAAATTCACGCAATACTCGATTTATCTGACGCATTATTCTGTCAAACTCACACACGTAAATATTATTCTGAATGACTAATACTGACAATTTATCAAGGAAAAGCGTTTGCTCACGATGCACGATTACTCACCTCTAACTGTTTTACAGGAAAATGGAAACCAAATGATTACCCATTTGTTGACAATGTGAGAGCAATTTATCTGACTCTGGAGAAGCTGATTCAGCCGGAGGAAACGCAGGTGAACGGCATTGTTATTTTAGCAGACTACACCGGAGTGGGCATGTCACAAGCGTCCAATCCAGGCCCGTTCCTCGCCAAAAAAGTTGTGAGCATCCTCCAGGTATGACATCAAAAATCTAATGTTAGCAATAATGAGTATTATTTGATAGAGTCATCAGCTGATGATGATATTCTTATGTCAAAGGGGATTAACTCTACTAGTTTCACCCTGAGAAGGTTGCTAAATGAATCACTACCTTAAAATGATTCTTATTTCTGATGATATAGCAATAAAAAATGGAATTAGTGCAACACTTGAGAAAAAAACTTGTCAGTCACAGCAGCTCCTGAACGCTGCCTGTGGAGTTTTGTCGTGACTGCAGTGTGTCTGATATTTACATAAGTACACAAAGCATGTGTGAATCATTTGACAAGGCCCAGCTGTGACTGTTTTCTCTTCTAATTCACAGGATGGGTTTCCGATCAGAATCAAGGCCGTTAACATAATTAATGAGCCGCGGATATTCAAAGGGATCTTTGCTATAATTAAGCCCTTTCTCAAGGAGAAGATGGCAGAGAGGGTAACTATTCTTGTATTCTTGTACTGTCTCTGACTCTTTTGTTTGGAACAAAGGCCCGCTTTGAATCGTGCGCCTCATTTTATTCTGTAGCCTGTTTCAAACTGATAGTCTTTTTCATCTGTGAAACTGAAAAGCTAAGCACGTGTCCTTTTCAGAGAAATAAACAAAAATGGTCAAACAGAACAACAATTTTTCAAAATGGTATGGCGAAGCTTGTGTTGTGTTCATTAAAACACATAGTAACACATCTGTAATTAACACTGGGGTCAACAAAAACAAGCTGTAAATGCAACAGTGGCATATTATCAGTTTTTATGTTAATATATAAGCAAAAACAACAAAAAATCAGCAGGTACAGTCAAAATAAATAGATACTAGTTTGCAATAATTTGGATATAGTAAATGCACCTTTGTGTTCAGATTTGATTCTGTGCATGGCATTTAGTGGTCAGATTATTTTATTTTTCATTTTTGCTCACAAAAGTGGCTTCTTGGCATACAAAGGTTGGTCAGAAACACTTATCTCATTTACATATGGCCAGCCCCCATTCCAGGTCTTCTTCTTGGGCATGTGCAGACAGCTTCCAGTGTGAGTGCCATTTTTAGCTTGCTCAGTGGACGCCCTTTTTTGACCACTTTCACTGTCACTGGTGAGTCTGAAAGTCTCCTTCTAGGACCATGCTGTTCTCAGACAAAATATCCTCAGTTTCCAAGCTCAAAAGCAGAATGTCAAGTGAGAAATGAGACCAGGAGCATTCTCGTCATTTTTATTTCAACAGTGACTGGGTTGTGTGATGTCCTGAGGCGTGTGAGGGCGAACATCCAATGGAATCGACCTATACCGTGGTGCGTGCCAGCACGTTATCCGGTGCCAACATAGAGCACATTAAAAAGACAGGAGTTATTTTGGCCTGAACCAACACAATCTTCTCTCACCACCTGTCCTGCTTGCCAGATTTGGCTCACTGAAGCTTCATACACGTCCAGAAAATGAGAGTCAAGTTAACACTGCAGGAGGTTCAGCGTGCATTGCAGATGCATAAGTACAAAGGGACAGAACTAGACTTCCTCTGAGGGATCTAAAAAAAATTTAAAAAGCTGGGCTGAAAACAAACGAACAGAGGTGCACGAGAAGGTGTTCTTGAATGTGAGGTTGATTTTAATTCCTGAACCTTTTTCATAAAACATCTCAAGTATGAAAATGGCAAAGGTGAAGCTTTGTAGGAAGGTGAAAGTTGAAGGCAGTTACCTGATGAATCTAAAATTACATCCATCACATCAAATATTAAAGCTGCAGGTCGCTGACATGTCTTTGTCGTCTTCTTACACAGTACATCCTCCACGGTTCAGACCTGCGCTCCCTGCACCGGAACATCCCACGATCGGTCCTACCAGAGGAATATGGCGGCACCGCGGGCCAGCTGGACATGAGTGCGTGGTCAAGACTGCTGCTGGACTGCGAGGAGGAATTTGTAGTGGAGTTCTGCCAGCCGGATCCACTAGAGGGCGTGGTGCTTCCAGAGTCCATGCTCTTTGAAGGAGAGCAGGCCAGCGGGCATGATGACGACACCTTCAGGGGGCTGCGCTCTCAGCTTTACTACTGTTACTGATGTTTGCTGTAGTCGCAGAGCTCCCATCACTGAGAGGACATTTTCTGTTTCATTTAAGAAACACGTGTGTAGACTTTTACAGGGCAAGTTGCCAATATTATACATGATTTATTTTACTAAGTAAGCAGCACTTAGGTGGTATAGTCTACTGTTGTTCACATGTAGCCCAGCATTCAATCATTCATCTAAGGCAGCTCCAGGTACTGGTTAAGATGCTTTTTTTTTTTTTTATACATTGATGCATGTTCATTGATGACCTCTAAGAACTGATTATCGGTGGGGTTCACAACAGGTTTTGGTTGCCATCCATCCATCTTCTTCTGCTTATCCGGGGCCGGGTCACGGATAAGCTTAAGCAGAGAAGTCCAGACCTCCCTCTCCCCAGCCACTACCTCCAGCTTGTCCGGGGGAACACCAAGGCGTTCCCAGGCCAGCCAAGAGATATAATCTCTTGAGCGTGTCCTAGGTCTGCCCCGGGGCCTCCTCCTGGTAGGACATGCCCAGAACACCTCACCCAGGAGGCATCCTCGTCAGATGCTCAAACCACCTCAACTGTCTCCTTTCGATGTGGAGGAGCAGTGGCTCTACTCTGAGCCCCTCTAGGATGGCTGAACTTCTCACCCTGTCTCTAAGGGAGACGCCAGCCACCCTTCGGAGGAAGCCCATTTCTGCTGCTTGTATCTGGAAATCTTGTTCTTTTGGTCACTACCCATAACTCATGACTATAGGTGAGGGTAGGGACATAGATCGACCGGTAAATTGAGAGCTTTGCTTTCTTCAGCACAACAGACCGGTACAGCGTCCGCATCACTGCAGCCGCAGCACCAATCCGTCTGTCGATCTCCCACTCCCTTCTCCCGTCACTCGTGAACAAAAACCCCAAGGTACTTAAACTCCTCCACTTGGGGCAGGAACTCGTCCCTGACCTGGAGTTCGGCACTCCATCCTTTTTTGGCTGAGAACCATTGCCTCAGATTTGGAGGTGCTGATTCTCATTCCCACATCTTCACACTCAGCTGCGAATCGTTCCAGTGCGAGCTGGAGGCCATCACCTGATGAAGCCAACAGAACCACATCATCTGCAAAAAGCAGAGATAATATTCTAAAATCACCCAGGTGAAAGCCTTCCGCCATTTGGCTACGCCTAGTAATTCTGTCCATAAAATTATGAATAGAATCGGTGAAAAAGGGCAGCCCTGGCGGAGCCCATCATCCACCGGGAACGACTTATTGCCGGCTATGCGAACCAAGCTCTTGCGACGGTTGTATACGGATCAGTTTTGCTTGCCATTTCTCTAAAATCCTATTTTAAGATCGGGGACCAAATCCACAGTCCTCCTTTTGTGTTTAGCTAGGGTGGTGCAGTGGTTAGCACCGTTTCACATTGGCAAAAGAAAAGTGGTTGGATTGATTCATTTAGTTTACAATTATAATTTGTCTCCTAATGTTTCTCTCTTTAATTCACATTCCACACGGAGATATCCTCACATATGAACTTAAAACCTTCAGGAGTCTTAGGCTGGGATACTTTCTGCAGTATTGAAATGGTCTGCTTCAGGTTTGTTCGCAGTACTAGAAATACTCCTGAAATACTATTTGATTTCAGTGAGCGTGCTGCCAGGTTAGAGCGTGCAGGCGGCAGGAGACATGATGCCCACTCACAATTTTATCTGCATTATTCACACATTGCTGCAATCTGACATCACTTAGATTTTGTACCAGGGAACTGGCAGTTTAAAGACCAGCCAGTTTGCTATTAGCGTGCATCACACACAGTCTTAAGTGCCAGAAAAGCCCCACGCTGCAATGCATGTTTGAAAATGGCTTTTTTGATATTGGACCTTCACTGTTGAGTAGCACAGAAACGCTGCCTGGGGATGAAAATGCTGTAACTCTTGAAGTCATCCTCTTATTTGGACGATTGAGCAATGAAGGCTCGTAGCCCCTCTGTATCATATCAAGACTGTGGATTTTGTCCTTAATCTTTGATAGCAGGCTCCCTACAGCAAGGGAAAATCTGCTTTCCGTGTACACATTTTTACCAGTTTAACAGCATTTGAAGACAGATGGGGATATTTGATATTTTTGGCTGAGAAATAATTCTACAAATGCTTCTTCAACTCACATTTCCTAAACTTTGTTTAGCGTCCTTATACTCTGTGTTACATTGGCCATTAGTGCTCAGTCTGCATGGTTGCATTGCCCCACGATTCAGTAGGTTTCTGCGTGCGCTACCATCTAGTACATTGCCTTAAATGATGTTGGATTTGGTTGACAATTTTGTGTGCACCAAAACTCGTGTTTGTTCTCATCAGGACTTGTCTTACGTAAGAGTGATTATACTTCATCGCTATAAAGTCGGCATAGGCTGCTGCTGTAGCTGAGAGAAAGGACAGTGTAATAGATTTACCCGAAAAAGATTTAGCCAAATATGTAACTCATAGAGTATATTTCAGAGCCTTTGTTTAGCTGATGGTTAAGTTTCCTGGCTTGAACCTTTTAAGAGGATTATCTTTTAAGTTCAGATAATCTGCCTTATGTTTTATTTTTTTGAAACCCGTTTGCCTGTGTTTCATCACACAGTCTTAACACAGGGCCGTTCCCCATCGCAGGGGTCACATGGGGAAATATAGAACACTGAGGCCTGACTTTACAGACCTCCAGTTTGCCAAATTGTACATCAGGCCATGTTCAGAAATGTGCAATAATGTTGCATCTGTTTTCTTGCGGTAAAGCTAACTTGCTTTTGTTCAGTCTTTTGTATTTTTATTTTAAGCATGTCTGACTATAAGCTGTGTTGTGTTGCAGGATATTTGTTGTTGTGAAGACAGTAAAGTAAAAGCCAAACAGAGAACATGCTATTTGTGTCTTGTTTGTTATGTGGATGCTGTTGTTGGCATGCTGCAGGCTCTAGGGAAGTTGCGGGTATTTTCACAACATAATTGCATCTGTCTTGAGCTGAGTTTCCCATATTGGATTCATGGGTCTCCAAAGACGCCACAAAAGCAGCGCTGGGAGAAGCATTCTGATCTTTTGCTTCGGTGCACTAACTTTAGGACAGTGAAGTACTCAATTGCTTGTAATCAGAAAAGAACATAAAAAGTGCTAATTTTTCTTCTCAGATTGCCATTATATTTACATTCATATTTTTGGAAAACTCTTAACATTTGAGAAGCATTTTGAAGTTTCCGTTCGTCTGAGTATATTATTATCAAGTTGTCACATGATTTGTGCCAGACTGCTGGTCTTTCAGTGTAATCTGTCATTCAGGTGAATGCTAGAGTACCTGTATCTGTCCAGTGTTTCGACCTCCACGACCATGACGTTGATTGGCATAGTCCCAGTTTTTTTTCCTTCAGAAGTCAGCCAACGAGGCGATTTCATCCCGACCACTCAACAAAGTTCCTTACCAGATTCCTGTGCTCTGATTTCCACCCACCCTCAATACACCCAACCAATGCAGTGTTGTCAGAGTTATCTACCTGTTGCAGCATGCTCCACTCCCACAAGGCTGGTAAGCAAACTGAAGAGGATCGACACTGCATTGGCATGAGCTCAAAGTTGAGAATATTCAAAGTACAGTACTGTAATTTAGGTAAAGTTTACTATTAATTTTCTCTGAAACCTTACAGTTCATTGGGCTGTGAGCTGGAGGGGAAAGAGTGAGGGTAACCCAGAGTAAGAATCCAGTGAAATATTTGCGTCACCTTATAAAGTTTGTTATAACATTAATAATATAGACAATATCAAATATAGTTGTCAGAAAATATTTTTTTAAGTTATTATTATATACTTAACTGTAGTGTAAGAACCACCAATTAATATATATTTCTAATATTTCAAAAATCGAAGTGGATTGATTAGTAAAATAGTGACAAATGCCAGGATACAGAAGACTCTCGTGTTTCTAAGCCAGTCGGCACCCGTACCGTAATATGCGTAAGAACGGTGCAACAACATTGTAGGTGCGGCTGGGGTTGCGGCTAGCTTGACTATGACTTCGCATGTGAGGGCTCACTGAATTATTGCGAATTACTGCGAGAGACAGCTGAAGGATATTGACGACAGGCGGAGCAAAATGTTTTAGTCCAGCAGGGTTTATGTACAGAGAGCACTGTTGCAAGACTTCTAGAAACCACATCAATGAGTGGAAACTTACATCAAAGCACACTTGCACACTGTTTTTCAAACCAAAAAGGTTGAAATGTCAACCATATGGGCAGCAGCTGGGTCTAGATGGTCAGCAGTGAGTGAACTTTCAAAATAAAATACATATTAGACCTTTAAAATGGTACCTCAGAAGTAAATGCTACTTGTTCCTTACAGCAGCAAATGTAGTGTTATGAGTACATTTTTTTTGGACATGTTTAGCGACAGTAGAGCAACACTGAGGATGAAGATGGCATTTAAATATGCATTAGGCTACTGTACCATAACTGGTTCTTAATTTTTATTAGGTTAGTCTGGGATTTATAGATTTAGTTTATAGAATATATGTATTTTAGACAATAATGAAGTATATCTTTCAGTAAAGTAAAATAACTTGTGGCTTGTGAGCCTGGTCGTTTGCTGCTGTACCTCTGCCATCTGGAACGAGAACACAGAACTCATTAATTTCTTCTCTCTTTCATAAGATTTTAACTTTATTTTAACTCTGCACAACCCACACTGTTATTGTTGCTCTGCTGTTTCCATGACGCTGAGTGAGACAGTTAAAGGGGCACTGCTCTGATTTTACATATCATGCTCAGTTTAGTCATTGAGAGATGTGAAAGCAGTTGGAGCTTTCAAAGGTTACAAAAAAATATTTGAAGTTATTGTTTTTTATTGATTGTTGCGGATGGAGCTTGAGTCTCTTTCTGTTTTTAGGTTATTAAACTGCAGAGAAGTGTTGACTAAAAACAAAACTGAGAATCTGGCAATAGTTTGACAACACTTTAGTACTGAAGATATGTCCACACTCCACTAAACATCTGGTTAAAAAATATTTTAGTTTTTGCACACCGTAAATTTATTTTTAATTCATTCCAAAAGCTAAAATGCTATTTTCTATAGCTTATCACTTGTGCTGTTATTTAATCCATTACACCGGAACCATAACTAGGTTTTAATGCACCATAGTAATATATTTTTCTGTTATAGTTTTGCATTTAAAAAAAATATATCTGAATACTTAAACAATGGCATACATAATTTCTGACTACCTGGATAGGACAACAAGCAATACTTGAGAAATCGGTGGGCTGGGACCACACCTGCATCTTATTTTTCATTTATTTGCTTGGGTAGGTGCCTCAGATGCAAAGGTTATATTAATACGCTGCAGCTGCATTATGGGGGAAGATGAAATTCAGTAATTTAACCGTTTGAGCCATTATGAAAGTGCAGTACTAAACTGGCCTGTAGAGTCATTTTAATTTTCTCGGACACCCAAAGTAGTGTCAGTTTATTAGGTGCTTAAACGAAAACACATGCAATGCAGTGCACCGCTCCGCAAACTACATCACCCAAAACGATCAGATAAAAAAATCAGCTGTCTCAACACCAAAAGCTGAAGCCGGGAATGTTTGTATGTCTACATGCACAATAAACTCTAGACAGTTTACATCACTGATAATCCTTCCACGCAGTATTTACTTTAAGAAATAGCATGACAAACATCTGGGGCTTTCCTAAATCTCATCCCATGAGGTGTCTGCTGGTTTGATGTGCAGCTAAATAAAGGTTCGGTGACATGAAAGCTAGAAGACCCCCCCCCTTCTATAAAAAAGAGAGAGAGACGTCTAATCTGTGGGTGTTTTATCTTCGGAGCGCAGTGTGGTTTTGGATCCAGCCCACAGGAGGAGTGGGAGCCTCCACAGACTCGCTGTGATTGGCTCAGACACGACTAACTCCATTTTGGAAAACAGCTGTTTGAAGACACAACCTTTTCCCCGTTGTTTGCCGACAGTACCCTGAGAAGAAAAAAAATCACGCAGGTTTTCGCCACGCACTCTCTCTCTTCACCAGGGGCTGTTTTTTTATACACACCATCCTGCTTCACTTTGGGCCCACTTCGGCGCGCTGCGTTTTTTGTCCGACTGCCAGGAAACTTAACTGGAGATCCATGGTGTTAGATTTCCATTGTAACAAGTGGATAGCTGGAGGAGACCCGGCCAAGGTTAGTGGCGCTCTTTGTATTGCCGATGTTGCTCTTATGGCTGCTGCTTTAAAAAAAATGTATTATTTATTGTTGGTTTACGTGCGTAAAAAAACAAAGAACGCTCATGTTTGGAGTGACCAGCCGCAGGGAGCTGTGGAGTCACGAAGCGAGCCTTCTACATCATGTTAGGAAGGCATTTTCCAGCCAGCGCAGTGACCAGCGTTAGACAATACATCTTGATTTGCAGAGCTGTGCATGTCCACTGTACACACACCGCATCCAAACGGTATACACACGAACGCCTGCTTGTACAAGGGTTTATTTTGTGTTGAGTTATCTTGCGGTTGTTAAAGATTTTCACATTTTTGTCTCGACAGAATGAGGCATTCAAGTGTGTCTATTATTCTGGCCGCCTGCGTGCTTTACATACATATATATGTGTGTGTGTGTGTGTGTGTGTGTGTGTGTGTGTGTGTGTGTGTGTGTACAGTTTAAAGGGCTGGCGTCCACGTCCCTCCCACACATTAGCTGCTGCATTCAGTGTAGCTAATGACAGACAGGATTGCTGTTGAAAGCCTTCACCTCCTCGCTCATCAACTGGGCTATTTCTCCTCTGTCAGTGCATCCAGATCACCCACCTCCCAGATCAACTTCGTCATCTATTTCCTTACTCAATCGAATAACGTGGGAGCGTTGACAGGAGGTTGCTTGCAAATAACCTGGCTGCTGAGTGGATTAGAAACATCCCAGTCCAGTTTTTCTCCTTTTTAAAAAAGGAAAGAGAAAGCAGAGCTGCTTGGAGATGGTGCTCTCAAGCATCATCAGCATCCTGGTGGGGATCAGCTTGGGACCCCCCACTTTGCAGTGTTGCTGGGCAAGTGCCAGTGTTACTGGGCATGGGCACTGGTGAAAATAAACACTGGCTTCTCGCCTGCCTGGGGTGGTTTGCTTCACTGTCTACTGCGTGACTTTAAGTAAAAGTGCTCCCTGAGCCCAGTGCACAGTAATCCAGGCATAATAATAAACCAGGGGTTGTGATTAAGTCAAAATAATACAGCTGCCATAGCACAACCAGTTGTTTTATTGTCAGAGCCCGAGTGGGTAAGCAGAGAGATGAGCTTAAACTGCAAAAGCAGTATTTGGCCTGCACTGATTTGTCCCTTTTTTCCTCCGGGGAACTGTTGCACATCACTACTGCATTTTCCAATTTTTGGAGAGATCGAATAGTAAAGTCGTGCATTATTCTTGTTTTAATGGATTAATAGTCAAAAATAAAGGCAATCATACTACAAGATAATGCGAAGAGAACCAAAAAATCTTAACATTTCAGGTTGCAGTCAGAGAATGTTTTACAGACAATTTCAAACTATTTTATGTAGGGTAACGCTAGACACATACAAATAGAAATTATGAGTTTTTTGCATTTAAGATGTTAATGTTCCTTAAAAAATCACGTCCCAAAGAACTGGGTCACCTCCAGAGTTTAAGATTAAATCCTGCACAGTCTGTAGAGACTGATGTCGCATGTGGTTTTCTTTGGACCAGCTCTCTGCTGCTTCTTCTCCTCCCTTTGTACCAGCTAACCATACATGGTCTGTTATCTATCAAAAACGCCAAGGGGGCTGGAGAACAGCCAGAACAGAGAGTGCAGTGATGCTAGGAAACCCTGCGCTACTGGAGAGACACACATGCCCTGCTGACCTTGGACAGAGCCCTGGAGAGCTCCTGCATTTCAATTTAGACACAAAAAAGGCATGTAGAAGAAAAGGCAGACCACTTACCATTAGGATTACACGTCCTTGTAATTTGACTGTTAGGAAGACTTGTCCTGGGAGGCCTTTTAGTGGGTTACACATCTTCTAATTTGTGACACGGGCTTTTCGGAAAGCAGTTAAATCATGAGTAATCAGGTCAGGCCAGTGCAGTTATGATTGTCTGCAGTGCTGTATGGCCAGAGCTTTCAGAACCATTCTGCTCCTTTAAAATATGCCAGTAGATAGAAATCATATCTGCCTCTGCTGAGGGCTGCCAACTATAACATGATTAGCCTAAGAACATTTAGACTCCTATATCCTTGTGCTCAGCCCCTGCATTAAGCACACATGGCATGGGTGGGATGTGTGGCTGTTTCTGTCACTCTTTCCTTTTCTGTCTGGACAGCTTTGTCCGTATTCCACTTGTAGCCCGACCGAAGGTTAAACCAGTTTTCTTCAAAAATTTTTTTATTGTTAAGACATTATGTCTTTGTGGTGCTTTAAATGGAACTCTAAAGAAGTTACATCCAAGGCTTTCTTTTGCAGTAAGGACAGGACTTTACATGCTTTAGCTAAATGGAGCAATCTGTTCTGTGATTTGGTTCAAAACGTCTGCCAGATGTCAGCCCACTGCCCAGAAACCTTCCTAACACGTTTAAGATAACAGGGACCACAAAAGCAACAGCCTGAATCTGAGTCCATAGCAGTGACTCAGTGTTTTAATACTAAGTGAACACAGTGCTCTTGGTCTATTTTTGTATGCTTCCCCCCCCCGTATGATCACATGTTTTAATGTGTACATATTTTGTGGGGGATTTGTCAGTTCAGCTGCGCTGACCTCGAACCACATTCTTTGCCCTGTGCACGGAGGCCATAAGTGACTCTGTTTATAGCTTCCTGACTTCCCCATGGGGAGAAAATGAGTGCCATCACTCTTTTGTGTCTTGTGTGACAAACAGGAAGATGCTTCTGCCGAAGATGTCTTTCTATAATTTCTCCTTCCACATAATCAAAGCCAAATTTCTCCTTTTTTTTTAAAAATTGAAATTGAATTAATCACAGACTGTACCTCATTTCTTGGGCCATGGGTTAATGATGTTTATGGACACAAATCCAGCATGTGCAATTTCCCTCACACAAACTAGGATTTGTAAGAGAAGAGTGCTTCAGATCAACACCCACATGGTTCATTCAATGTCATTTTCTTTTCCCATCACTGCTCTTTTTCACATTGTCCTCTGTTGCCGAGCACTTCTGAAAGTCTTATCTTGCTGGCAGTGCTAAATGAAATCATTAATTATCTTGCTAATGTTTAATAATGATGGTGGAGATAGTGCCGATGATGGTTTACAGGTACATTTGATGACTCAAGCGCAGAGATGCTTTAAATAGCCACAGGGTGCATAATGGTCACGTCATAAAAGCTGTTATGGTGATGTTGGAAAACCTTGCCAATGAAGCTGTTCACTGATGGGTCTAATGATGCCTTTTCAGTCTCAGAGATGCAAGAACTGGGGGGTGGTGGATGGGGCATTAAGACCAATGGAAACAAATACCTTGTTTACACTTAATTTAAAAAAAGGCAATTGGAACATAAGTGGAAAATCACAGGACTTTGCTTTTTAGACTTGCTTCCAGTCATACCGGTCATGTGTGTTCAGCTCACCACTGCGCTGAGGTTCTTTTTTTACTTCAGGGCCATTTCATCTAGAAGGTTTAAGTTATTATTGGTCATTGTGCCAGTCATGTGACACATTTGTTTAGCAAGAGCTAGCAGACATAGAATGATTAAAGAACTAATATTTATGCCATGGCTGTTCCATTGGAGCACAAAGTCAACAGCGACTTGCAAAAGAGCAAAGGGCAAGATTAAAAAAAAGGACGCCCACATCCTGCATTCATGACATATTTTTCCCTTTGCTTCCTTGTAGGGACACATTAGAGTTTCACTACAAAATAAATGCAGCCAAATGCACCTCTGGAAGGAGGAAGGAGCTTCAGAGCAGAACTTGTGTTGTTGGTTGTTTTCTTCTGTTTAGCACTGTCTTCTTTTGATCAAATCCCCAAACATGCATTTCAAAAGCAAAGATTTACATTATCGCCTTAAGTCTGCAGTGTCGAACATATGCTCTCAACAAGACTTGTGCTTTTGATGCATTATTCTTTCTCAAAATTCTGAAACTCAGTTGAATACAGTAATTTGCCTGGCGCTAAAAGCCTTAATTGGCATTATTGAAATTTGTTGTGCTTTCAATGTACAGGCAGACTTTCAGTTTATACAAAGGAACTGTTTGAAACCTAGCTGTCAAAAAGTTCCTTATTTACCTCTCTGATACTTTAAGAGCTTCATAATTATTCATTAGGCACCTCCTGCTTGTACAGTAATTTAAATATTAACATTTTTCCTCATTGAATTTGGTTTCAGTCAACTCCTGAGGGAAATGTCTGGTACTTCAGCTAAATGCTTTACAAATGTTCAGCAGCTGGCCCCTTAACACATCTGTCAGCTCTTTGGTGACGAGCAGTTGGTCTACTGTAGGTTTTTAGAGATTTTATTTTTTAAACTGAAAATAGCTGTAGTTTCCCAGAAAGAGAATCGTGGGAGGGAACCAGAAATCACTGTCAGTGACCCCCCACCCCCTCTTCATAGTCATTGTTTTTACATTGCCATTTGATATTTTTTTTAAAAAAATCTAAATTACAGCCACTTTAGGGCAATTAAAATATCATTTAAAAGGCAGTGCTCTATTCCAAAATCTGCTTTATCCTTTTCTATAAAACATTACTTCCTCATAGAGTCACAAGACATGTTGCGTCTTAAAGAATGTAGTCAGATAATTTCTGACTAACAGAACAGGAAGTGGATGCTTAAGAAATCTCAACCACAAGTGTGCAAATCTTCTCACAGCATTGCCACCGTTTAATGGTATCTCTGGACTGCGATGGAGGCTGTGTCCTTAACCAGCTTCACCAGCTTTACATGGCCTCGTTTTGCTTGTGGGCAAAAATGTCAATGATGAGCCAACTGGCAGCTATTTTGCAGCATTATTTTCTTTTTAAAGAGGGTCAATGGATCTTTTTTGTTAAACTGGGTCACTGCTGAAATTTACAGTAACAGCTCTGAAAACAAACTGTCCACAGTGCAATCAAACCGCATCCAGTCAGAGTGTGTCATACTCAAGAAGTTATTGGTGAAGCAATGCTTACGTGTCTTGTGGTTTTTCATTCCAACTGAAAATTGACTCCAACAACTGAGTCCAAAGCCTTGTAAAGACTGGAAACCAGTGTGCTGGGATAGGCTGCACCTGTGTGCCTCTGTCTACCTGATACATGGCTAGAGGAAATGGTTTGATACTGCATATCTGTTGCTATTAAAAGACCCAAAGCTATTCCCTAATGTCTCTCAACTTCCTGATTAATGACATAGTTTGGCAGGGTCGCCTTTAAAACAACACATCTGTTTTTCAGCATTAAGCCTGTTGATTTAATGTAGCAAAGCTGAGTTACACCCTCTTACTTCAGCTATGTGGGCCTACAGCAGCAGCAGCATCACAGATAGGTCTGAGGTGTTAAATAAACACAGTTTTAATCTGGTTGGAAGGGGACTTTTTAATCAAACCTTATTATGTAAATGGATTCCCATCCACGTGAACTGATGTGGAAGTAAAATTGATGCGTCCCTTTTTTTGGCCCAGCAGGTCGGTGGAACGATGATTTGATGAGAAACCCCCTTCATAGAAAAATGAAAATGTACTTTAATCATTTTAGATGGAGTGGCCTGTTTCAAATTCCATGTGATTGGAATAAAATGCTGAAATCGGTGAACTGTTAAAATGGCAAAAAGGCAAAAATCCCCTAAAGTAAAAAGAACACCATGATCTTTGCGTTTTGACAGGGAGTCAGGAGCTTGTTATCTGATTTATGCTTTTATTTGATCCACGTCAGTATTTCTAAGGCTCTGTTTGCTTTAAAATATTTTATTGTTTCTTATTGTGTTTTCATCCAAGTCCCCGAGGAGAGGAAACAATGAGTAATGTTGATAAGAGGCTACTTGGAAAAACGTGGAAGGAAATAAAAATGGTGATCCATTAATTAATGAACCCCATTGCCCATTGTTTGTTAGAATAAAACCAAATAAGATTAATTGCTTAATACATAGATTAATGGGCTGTCAAAAAGCAGTGTATGAGGCCTGACTAGTGTCAGACTTTTACCGAAAACTGTGTAAGACATTTTGGGCGACAGGCGGTCAATGCAAAAAAATAAAGTTACATTTGGCACACCTTTTAGTTTCTCTCATACTTACTGATCTCCTCCTGGGCTGCCTGCTGCAGTTCCCTTCTTTCTGTTTCCTTAATCTGTTCTTTGGAGGCATTGTGCTACATTTGGCAAATGCAAACTCAGTTGTTAATTAAGGGTTAATATGTATTAAAATAAGGCAAAGAAAATTATATTGATAACAAAGGGACTGACACTTATAGCTGGACTTGCACTTGTGCTGTCTCTGTGAATGCTGGGAATATATCAGTCAGGTGGTGTGCTAATTATCCAAACAAGTCCAGACATCATGCACAAACTGACTCCGTCATCTCTGGTTCCCCCTCCCTTTGCGGCGTGTCAGACACACACACACACACACACACACACACACACACACATTGATGTGTTCTTTCACCTTGTTTGTACCTCTGAATAGTCCACACAGAGAAAGCTTTTCCTGCTGGAGTGCCCATGGCATCAAACACCTGGTTCACTTGGGCGCACACCGTGACTTAATGTATGTACTATGTTTTTGTCTGACACATTGTATTCTTGTGAGTTTGTAATGCAAAATTTTCTGACTACAGCCGTAAACAATGAAAATTCTGAAAAATGCGTAAGAGCTACGGGAGTTATGGACATTCTGTACGAGTTGGCTCCAGAGGGTTAGCTCGAGGACAAATGTTTCTGACATGCGAATATTTGCATGGACTTATGATCACGTAATTCTCTCTGTTGTCAGACAAGCAACCTAACACGACATTCAGTATTCATGTTTTAAATCGGACTAGCTTGTGTTTTTATAATTTAACAGTGGTCTTATGTTTGTCTGGCTGTATTGCATAGTAATAGTATGTTTAATTTCATACAACCACTGTAATTGCCTGGCTTTCACCAATAAAAGCAGGACAGAAGTGGAATGTTTTTTGTAACAAAGAACAGGCATTGTAATTCAAGAAATTCCATCCATACACTGTCATAGATGTACATCATACTTACATTGGTCAGTCTAATCTAAAGACCTACATGAAGCTCCTTTGTGAAGCTTTTAAGTTTATATTTTGATGTATGGTAATTGTGCCATGGCAGGTCTTGAGCTTTAAAGCTGAAGTTGTTCCACTGCTGCATATTTTGTGCCACATCATATCACCTGTAGTTATACTGGTATATATTTTTACATGATGTAAAGTGTCATGGGTTTACCGTCCCATTGCGCAGATGACACGATCCCCGGCATCTCTGAAAGCAATGGCTTCCATTGCGTCTGCCTCTGATGATGACTAAGTACCTAAAAAGAGGGCCCCTACAACAACCTCAAACAATGCAAGAAAGCTGTTCCTGCTAACGGTGGAAACAACAAACTTGTTTCGGCACCCGAGCAAAAAAAAGATGATCAGACCACGAAGGCAGCCGAGAAATACAAGCAGCTAGTCATGTGTGACCCAAAAATAAACAAATGGCTCCACCAAGGATTGCTGGAGCACTCTCTAGTTACACTCCATATATCAGGAAGAGCAAACAGTGGATTGAAATTACATGGTGGAAAAGGAGAGCTTTAAGGAACTGGTTAAAGGATGGGGACACCAATCGCTTTGGGGTTATGTCAGAAAAAGCATCCAGTGTAAAAATCTGTTAAATCGGACAAGTGGAGCTACCCACGAAGGCGAGCCCTTGTGAATAACAGACCAGCTGAAAGTAGCTTTCATTGTGGAGGCTCCTGAATAGTTGGAAGGTTTGTTACTTTAGTTATTCTAAGCACTCAAATTTATATATAAAGCCTGGCAATTGTAACTAAATTGCCCGAAAAAGACTTGGTCTGAGCCTCATAACGATCTCTTACGATGCTTGAATCCACTACCCTGAATAATGCTGTAAGAGGGGGAAAAAGGAGCTCCTGTTTTAAAGCCTTGGTGTTTTGTTCTTATTTGATGTGTGATGTGTCACCGTATATAATGCTAAGTCACTACTTAAACAGTGTAATGCTGCTCCTGCTGCTGCTGACACATTGTGCCTATAGATTCACTTTAAATGAACTAGTCTGTCATCAGTGACAGTCGCTCATTAGAAAAGGATGGAAAAGGCACGTAATTTTGTTTGCTGTAATTGATGCTGCTGCCTGCAAGCTGCCAGCACCAATAAAATCTTCTTTTGTATCATTTTTTTCTGTATTGTCGTAAATATAATCATCACAAATTTCATTGAAATATTCCAGTATTGAAATATTGCATTTCCTTAAAGTATTGTGTATCACTCGCCCATATGTAACTCTATATAATGCAGTTAAAACTCAAAAATGGATTCTGCTATCATGATATCATACCCTGTGATTTCTGGACTCTGCTTTTTGGATGCCTCAGTATTACTGTTTTGAAGCCATGTGGGGTGGAGTGCTAAATTATAAGCTAGCACTAGCAAATTACATTCAGAAACTTTACAGACTAATAAAGTACCGAAATTTCATTTACCAGAACTGAAGCACGTCAAAAGGCATCAACACTGCTGAGAAGTTCAGTTTAGCGAACAGGGGTGAGGCATCGATTGGCTGCATCTCCCTCTGTTAGGACATCTGTCAATACCTTCAGATTCCAGATGGATGGAAAAGAATTCACCCACTGTGTAGTGTTATGAAGGGGGAAACTATACACTTTGACAATCTGTATTACCCATAAAGGCTAAAATGTTTTTGTACCAGGCTGTAAACATTCTTTTTAATGTTGTAAAGTTGGAATTTTAACAAACTTTGCTCAATTTTGAAGTCACCGCCAAGTGGCCACTAGAAGAACTGCAATTTTTAGCACTCGAATGTGTGTGTGTGTGTGTGTGTGTGGTGTGTGTGTGTGTGTGTGTGTGTGTGTGTGTGTTTCATTTTTTTTGTAATTTTTTTTTTTTTTGGCACCCTGGGTTGTTGCTTGGTTAAAACTAACTCACTGATAAAAGTCACAGCAGTAAAATAAAGCAAATGCATCAGTACATTGACACTGGAAATCTACTAGTGATAACCCTATTAGTATCATATTTTGATGCTACATGTGTTTAGATGGGTCTTGAATCAAGGGCTGTCATTTTTATATATATATATGAATATACTTCCATGTAGTTGATATGATTTCAATCAGATATGGAGTGCAATGACTGCCTCTGCTCTTTTCTTTTCCTTTTTTTTGTATCGGCGTGTTTGCTCACGAGGAGGGTTACGTATGTGCCTTTGTATCCCTGTCAACTCAGCAAATCGAATCACATGACGCCCACATCCTCCTAGATTTGTGGGAGAAAAGTGTGATGATGTAGCTGAGTGGAATTACTTGGCAAACCTCAGACGCAGCGGGGCTGTCGGGGCAGGTGAGAGGAGCGAATCGTTTTCTTCAAATTATTTCCAGTGCAGCATAAAGAGCAGCTGTGTTTAGTATAATCACATTTCTGGCTTTGGGACTGAGACGTGCCTGACTGTAAGTCGTTTTCTGGTGCTTGTTATTTTATAAGAGAGAGGATTAGTGGGTTGAGGAAGTTGTGGGTAAAATCCCTCTAACAGGTGGTGCATTAGGAAGTAGCCAAATCATATATTCTGCTACAAACTGGTCAAATGTCTGTGTGCTACAGCTCGTGAGCAGGATGTATTGTGTGTCTCAAGTTCTCAAAAAAAGTAATGAAAACATTGGAGCCTGTGAGGGATTCTGTCTTTATTTAGAAAGCACAATAAACATGGATGCATTCCTTCTCTGCTTCTCTCATCCTCCCTTCTTTTTTTCCTTTCAATAACCTCATGGATTTTCTGTCCTCATCTGCTTTCCATTCTCACCTCATCCTCATCATTTTCCTCTCACCCCCCTACCTTCATCACCACCTACTCTCCAGTCCCCTCACCTACCACTTGTCCTTGCATCGTCCTCCGCCGCACCGCCGCCGCCACCTCCTCATCCTCCTCGTTAGCTCAAGGGTCTTATTCAGCCTCCAGTGTGTGTGCAGAGAGTCTGGGAAAAGAGAGGGCATAAACAACATAGGCAAACAAACCACCTGCTTCCTGCTGAGGTCTCGTGTTGTTAAATGTGCGGACAGAAATAGAAATGGGCAACCTTGCAGCAGAATTAGAAAAGATGGAACGGACAGTGGGAGGAAAATCACAGACCTGCACAGCAGTTAAACACCACGCTTCCCTGCATACCCTCTGGTTTCCAGAGAAAGAAGGCTCAATCACACCTGAGGACTTATGGGAATGGGTCGACAGGAACTAATTGGAGCTGAAGAAAGTAATTGATTAATTGACTGACTTAAAAATTAATCTCCAGCTGAAGTGGCCCAAATTCAGTCTTCTTTGTGATTATAAAAGTGAATCTTCCTCATACCGTACAGCAACAGCTGTCTTTGCTTTCACCCACACTAAATCTAATTTGTTTTGACTAAAAATATTTATTCGTAAATGATGTCAAATACAAACAAGGAGGAAAATCTTGTCATCTTAGAGGAAAGACACAAAGATTTAACAACTGTAATCATCATCAAAGCTGCTGCTGATTCATTTTCTGCCATTTGTTGATTTCCTAAGTGTTCCAGATTTCCAAACATTACATTAGCAAGCATTTTCAGATTAAATTTGGTTAAATATTTCTTTTTCAAGCATATTTACTGCTTTTCTCTCTATTATTGTCAAAATGAATTTTTCCAAAATTTCAAGGTGTTACCTAGCGAACCCAAGCACATTAAGAGAAAAGTGTCAGATCCTCACATTTAGGGAGATGAAAGCAGCTGCTGGGATAAACAATTGTAACTGTGAAGTCCAAATATGTTATATTTATTTGTTTAATTTTTTTTAGAAAAAGGTATTAAAATAACAGTTGCAATTCATTATTTTATCACTTGTTGTCATATTATTATCCTCTTGCTTAATAGATTAAAAAGTGAGTAAAAAGAGAGGAACTTGACATTATCAAATTCAAAAAAACAAACAACCAAACTGACTTATTGTTTAAAGGGAACTGTTCTACTAAGAATAGTACTATTAATCCTTACTTTTTTACTACACTGGGCCTTTGTGCAGCTCCTTAAATCAGCCACTGCACAAAAGAAGCTGTTTTAGCTCCCTTCCCCCGTTCATTCAAGCCAACCTTTTTCTGATTGGCTGCCTGTCATACACACAGGCAAGTAGGTGGGGCTTCTGTGCTTACAGCCAAAACTGTGTGCTCCAGATGACCATATTAGGAATATTCCTTTCTATGACATCATGTAGATCTAAGGGTGTAAAAAAACTGGCTGAAACTGAACATTTAGCGCAGTCTGAAGCCCGAGCTTTTGGCTCACAGGATTTACTTGTAAATATGCTTATTATAAATGTTTAATGTGAGCATCCACCCCTGTAACCGAATATAAACAGCATGCATTTCGTTTGTTATTTATTTATTTATTTATTTATTTTTAACAATATTTTAACTAAATATTCTTTTCAGCTATTTTTTAGATGGTATAGCCGCACTAAGTCCTTAACAAATCAAATCCCCCTCGGAGCTGCTTTATATAGTTATGAATTATTTTGTCTTGTCAAGTAAACAAGACGGTAACTGTTCAGATGAGATGAATTTCAGGGAGCAGTCGTCTCTTTTATTTGCTTTGATTGTATTAGATGAGAGTGCTGTCTCTGTTCGCTTCTGATAGTCATTCATTATAAAATCTGTTTCTCCTGACACATTCGTTTTTGTGACAACACTGCCCGTGAACAGTCTCGTGAAAGATGAGAATCTAAACGAACAGTTGCCGCAGCACTCTGAAACTGAGATGTGAGAATTTTTTTCCCCCTTGCTTACAAAGGGGGCCATAATCATGGCCTCATTTTACAGTCCGGTTGAAGCACCTGCTCCTGACTCAGCTATGAATCACGGTTGGCTGATGGGAATCAGTCACACCCATCCTATTGAGACACACACACACCCACACACAAATACAAACCAGGGGAATCCCTATAGCCTGAGGCAGAAAATGCTGCTACAGCAGACTGTCTCATATATCTTGACACTTCTCTCTACTGCCTGTGAAATACTCATTGATTACAGGTTATTTGGAGTACTGTGTTGTACATTTAATATCTCTGGTAACGTAACCTTTACTTACCTCCAGAGAGGCAAATGCGATCCTATTGTTTTTTTGTGGATGGGTATCATTTGGCACAGCAATATCATGATGCACCGGCTCCCCCTCCTCTAAAACGAGTATCGATTGCCCCAGCTGTTGCTAAGTGAGCTGTGCTAACAGAAGAGGACACAGTCTGTAGTAGAAGTATTGTCTGTCTCTTTAGTGTTGTTTATTATGTGGCCCTGCCATCTGCTCAGCAGATGAAATAACTGAATAAATTTAAAAAAAAATCAATTTAAGTTGGTGTGAGCGCACTGACATTTTAATGCCGAGTTAGAGGAGATCTGTCTCCTTTAATTAGACATATTCAGCAAAAGCATGTTATATAAAGGGTTTCCCTTTTCAGCAGTTGTTACTTTTTGAGCAGCAGTAATCAGTGTGGCTTATGTCTGATAAAATAAGTGGAAGTCATGCAGGGCTTCGGTGTGATTACCTCAGAATGACGTTATAAATAAATGTGTAAAAGAATAGCCCAGCATTTTAGGAAACTGATTTAGATTCCTTTTCTGAGATGAAAAGTAAGCTCACTGTGAAGGAATAGCCAGGATATGGTGCAAAATCTGAAATGAAGCATCATGTAATGGTGGCCAGAAAACACTGAAAATGGCTAGTTGAAGGGGAATTCCACTTTATACATGTACTTGAGGACTGTGTATGAAAAGAGGATAAATAAAGTCCCTGCTCTAGTGGGAGCTCTGATAAATGTCCTCAGGTTGTGTCCCTTGAATCAACTTTGCTTCTGGTTGCAAATGGGCTCGTCTCTGTTCAGTACTAGAAACCTGAGGCTATGTTAGTCACTAATGGCAGAAGGCATCAAAGGCTGCAGTGAAACAGCCAAAAACATTGCCATCCAGATCTTTTCCTAACCACTTGTCCTTTACATCATTAGACAAGGGCATGAGGTCAGGACAAAAGGTAGAGGAAAATTCATAAACAAAGACAAAACTAATGCAAACCAAGTTGCATTGGAACCATCGCTTCACTTCAGTATGGCTCGGTATGTGTATTTGTAGTGAACTTTTCTAATGTCATCAGTAGATTTGCACAAGGCAACAATTTCATAACAAGCAGAATAAAATGAAGCAATGCTGCATTGTTGTTCACATATACTGTAGGTTTACACAAAGATGTTAAAGTTCAAAATGTATTTACATGTTAGCAAGTTGCACAACAAGATGCAAAACTCACCAGTAATTTACATGATTTGCGTCAATCGTCACTGGTTTGTTTCCATAAATGGTCAAATGGTGCGTCACATTGAATTGTGGCTTATCTTATAAGTGGCGCTCAAGTGTATCCTGTAGCAAAGGAAGCATGGAAGCACCTTTCCCTAATGTTTAGAGAATTCAACTATTTAATCTTTAAGGTCCCCGATTCCTCTGTTTAGTCAACTAGTCCATATAAAATGAAGTATTGTTTACACACACAGTGATTGATCATGTTACTGTGACTACGAGGCACTAGCTTCTAAGAAAACCGAAGGGTTTAACCGTACAAGTTTCAGAATGGGACTCAGAACCGCTGCAAGGGAGACTCAAACAGTGACTTCTGACTCTGAAGTCCATTTCTTATCTCACCAAGTGAACTGACCAACACTGATTAGATGTGTGTCCAGAGAGGCAATTGAATTCAGTTTTATTTATATAGCACCAAATCTCAACAGTCAACTCATGGTGCTTTATATTGTAGGGTAAAGATCCTGTGGCGGAATATAGTGTTTTAGCTTAAAACAACAAAAAAAACCCTATAAAATCATGTAATACTAGCCTGTGTAAGAGAAGTGGATGTTGTGTGGCTTTTCACAACCTTTCAGTTAGCAAATTATTTGTTAATCAAATGTATTTAAAAAACACATATATCCTTTATTGCAATACTGTGAGAAATATTTCTTGCTGGATGTGTTTGTGGACACAACATCAATATCGGGCCATATACGGTGCAGTTGATATCAACCATGTTTGTTGGAAAGTCAGTTAACTCAGCAGTCCCCAACCCCCGGGCCATGGACTGGTACCAGTCCATGAGTCGTTTGGTACCGGACCACGAGAGTTAAGGCTTGGGTGTGAAATTTATGGTTTTCGGGGTTTTTATCGTTATTTTTTTTTTTTTATATCGTTTTTAGCGTTAACTCGGTTTCCCTGGGTCTTTTCCCATGTGCTATGAATAAATCTTCTTTCTTTTGTACTAGTACTGGTTTTATTTTGTTGGATTTATCCCTGACACCTTAAAGGCCGGTCTGTGAAAATATTGTTGGACATAAACCGGTCTGTGGTGCACTACGTACCATCAGCCCACCTGAAACACTGATCCTGGCATCCTGGAGAACAAAATGAAGAAGACCTTATGTACACACATACTTAACCACACAGGATGCCTGTAACGTTTCTGATTGATTTTTTTCTGACCACCAAGACTTGTGTTGGTTTAGTAACACGCTGAAACTCTGACCTCCTAATTCCCTGAAAGCCAGTGCAGCTTGAAGTTTCTCAGGCAGGGGAAGAGATGGTCGATCCGACTCCTGCTGAAAACAAATAGGGTCAGGGTTTTTTTCTTTTCTTTCTTTTTCTATTTTTAAGACATAATGAATGAACAACTCTTATTCACATATTTTTTTACTGAGCTTTGCTCTTGGGCTAATACGACCTCAGTGTTTTGTTTTTTCAGAATTACTTTAAAGATTCTAGATGCCACCCCTCCAAGATACAAAACAAAGAGAAAAATGCTCCTTAAATGATAATCCTTAAAAATACAGTTGTTAGTATGGTGGACGAGTTCAGTAATTTCACATTCAAACAAAAGAAACATCCAGACAGGCAACAGACTGTGGCTGTGGTGGATATCATCTATTAGTATCCATTGGGCTTTTGTGGCACCAATATTACTAATGCTCAACTGAAGCTCAGTGATGACCAAGCCTTTCAGTCAAGCCTTTCAAGTTTTGAATCTTTCCTGTATGAATGCCTCTCTAATGTGCAGACTGTATATTAGAGTCTAAAAAAATCTCTTATAAAGCTGACTTGAGTTTAATAAACATGCATGGGGAATTTTATTTAAATTGTATACAAATTAATCTAATTGGTTTTAAAATGAATACAATACCACAAATCAATATGTTAGGTTAATAGGTTAATTGGTGATTCTAAGGTAGGTGTGAATACGAGCACAGTAATCTGTGCCTGTTAGCCCTGCTATACACTGCTGATCTGTCCACGGCGCACCTCTTGTCCAGTCCAACAAGCTGTGATATCCTGCAGGCCCAACGTAACCTTAAATCTGATAAGTGGAAGAAAATGGAATCTGCAGACCAGTTGATAATCAAGAAAATAATCTGGAGTTGCAGCCTTACTTGCAATGGGCTGTGAAGCATTTTTCGAAAATGCCTTTTCCTTTTTTCCATGTCATTGTACGGGAAGAATGCTTCAGAGTAAAATCCTTAATTTGTAGCTCTTCTTAGAGGAATATGATGGTAGTCAGTGTGGGAGTTGGAGTAATTTTTAATGGTGGATAACTCATTTTGGAGCAAAGCCATTCGTATGTGTGTTTTTCTCCAGCACTGATCTCTCTTGAGAAACAAATGCTGGGAATTGATCTTTGAAGTGCTCAGACTTACGAAGTGGGGAACCACAACTTAGCTGCTCTTCTGCTTGCCTGCTGAGATAATCTGTCCGAGTGAGATTGATTTTTGATTTGGCTGAAGCTTTCTGAAGATGCAGCTCCTTTTTGTTTTATTCATAAGTTCACTCATGACTCTTCCACAGTAGCTGATGCTAATAGCCTTGGTCAGCCTTCTTATCTCCGGTTCCTCGGCTGATTCATAATGCCTTAAGGCGTAGGAGCTCAGTACGCTCATTTAGGATGGCAATTATATGAGAGTGGCAGTGATCATTCTCGGTATCTCCGCTCAGTGGAGAGGAGATGGAAAATTGCATTGAGTATCCAGTGTTATCAGTGATAATTCTGCATGTCTGACAGAGAAGATGGAGGCTTCTACTGTGACTTAATCGTAATCCTCTGATTTTTAGTGCCGGCGAGAGAGAGAGGGAGGTGCTGAAAACCTCTTTCAAGCAGCGTCTTCTTGTCTCCTCAGCAGGGAAGGTTTTTCCCAGTGCACAAGTAAAAGGCTACTGAAGAGCAAAAGCCAATGGGTTGCCAAGTTGCAATACTCACTTCACCAGGGGAAATTAGGTCTTCCCACCCAGCCTGGGTCCTATAAGAAGAGGAAGGATATGGGGCACACATACACACAAAGTTGAATGGAGAGAGCTTTTATTTATTTATTTATGAGAGGAAGACCAGGGAGGAACAACAATGCTAATCCTGATGAGGAAATACAGCTCCTTTGTGTTTGGAGTGGGCTTGTTGTCAACCAAGCAGCTGCTGACATCATGTGAATAGACAGTGCCCAGACCACATTTCAAGGGGGCTGAGAGGCGGCGAGCAGGAGGGCAAAGAGCTGAGCACACTAGTGTTATGGTGCTCTCAGAGTGCAACGCTCTGCACTGGAGGGTGAACCGATTCAGGAGCGTTTGTCTTAAATACTTTGTGTCTGCTTGCAGGGACCTGAGAGGAGATGAAGCAACTCTGATTACTTTGGTAAGAGAGACAGCTTGGCGTTAATTCCGTGTCACCTGTTGTAATGTACTGTTTGTACGTAAGTAAAACAAAAAGTTTTAGTATGTGGAACTGCAAGCTAGTAAAGATTCAAATCAAGAAGATGTTTGTGGTTCTTTATAAGTGTAGAAAAGTGACAAACTGGCAGAAATTGAAATGCTATATATTTCAAGCAGTTTGAACAGATTCACCTTATATGTTAGAAGGATTGGCTTCTTTAATTTGCTTATAATCACAGTAAACTGAATATTGTTGTATTTTGGATAAAATGAAGTCTTCTCGCAGGCATCTGGGAAGCTCAGACTGGCATTGTGTTGTTAATATAATAATTACTGTGTTCTCGTTGTAGCTTTCGTTTGGGTAATTATTTCAAGATTAATCTTCTTTTGTTGGAGGGTTAAAAAAATGTGCACAGAAAGATCATTTTGATGTCTGTACACCCTGACGTGTCCAGCGAGCAGTCCAAACCCCAAAACATTAATTTACTGTTTTACAGTAAAATAAAAACATCAAATTCTCACAAAAACAGTTGAACATATTCCTCTATTAAACCTTGCTAGATTGCAAATACATTTTCTGTCAGTCAACCAGCTGTTTAGTCAAACAATTCTTGTTAACATGATTTAGTAATTGTTTGGATTTTATTAACTTTAAACCACCAAAAATAGGCCAGTAGAAATTTTAAGCTGAGGCAGATGACTGTGATATGGAGAGTTTTTGCCTACTCAAGGACTGTTCAAAAACTAGTTGACTGAGTTGAAGTTGGACAGGTAGATTGCCCTAATGGATGTCAGAATCAGCAAAGAAGTCAGTCTTTGTGTGGGTTATTGCAGATAATGCAAGTTTATTACACACAAATCAGGCTTAAAAGGCTCCGCTGGGACTGAAGTGAGCTTGCCTCTCTAATGGGCCCAGCATAAGTAACTGTGCTGACTCATATTCCCGTAGTGTTCTCAAAGGCTTTTGTTTCTAATATCTACATGCCCCAATCTCTCGGGTTACATGTCACCTCACCCAGTGTGGTCACCGTTCATGTTTAAACCTGTCAGAACCCTCTCTGTATACAGTTGATATTGCTGTTGTACATGTTTTCTTCAGCCTTTGCTTTCATTCACAATAGGCTACAGTGTATTGTGTGTGGGATAATACTGCAGGAATATGAATTTGAATTGGCATGTTTCCCCGAAAGTGATTGCCTACATCGGAAACTGTTGACACATACAATGCAGAGCAGGAAGAAGAAGGGGAAAGAGAGTAAGGCTAAGCGGAGTTCAGCTCATGAGCTGGGATGTGGCGATTTCCCTTGGAGTGTTGAGTTGTTATATTGTCTCAAGTGTATATACACACACCTGTGACATTTGTCTGGTGGCAGTGTTTCCAGCTGCAGCAGTGTAGAGTTTCCCTCTGTGTACTTGCCCTGGGTTTTCGCATAAAGGCGCCTTTTTAATCAAACTAGGACATGCACTTTAAGAGCACCATAAGTCATAATTCCTGGAATTTAGTACTGTTGACATTTCCACATGAAAGCGGGGGATGAATCAAATCTGTGTGGAAGGTGGATTTGTTAAGCATACTGTACAGTGCGTCTTTAAAAGGACACACATAAAGGCCATCTACATATATGGGGCAGGGCTGCATATCTTCTGGACTTCTCATCTATCAGACAAAAATGCTAGTTTCAACTTTGTAAACATGAAGGTTTGCTGCTGATTGGCATTTATTATAAGTTTAGGATGAACATGCTTTAGTTTTGGGGTCATGATTGAGCACTTTGAAGGCATCGCCTTTAAAGTAGGTTGGTTGCATGCAACCAATCAAACAAGACCTGTAGTTAACTACTTTTAGAAGAAAGGTTCTTGATGTTCCTTTTTAAAAATGTATTTATTTTTTATACAAGACCTCGCACCTTAGTAGCTTTCCATATCAATTTGCATTATACAAATCGTGTCATGTGAACAACAGCCGCAAGCGCCACTGCTTCAGTCAGTCGAGCCAGCGCCACAAAAACAAGTTCATCATCGCAGTTGGCTGTGTGGATATCGGTATCGAGTGATTTTGAGATGTACCACCATTAAACTGCTTCCATCACAGCTGAGACCAGGCAGTCAGGCACAGAAGAGTGTAAACACCAGCTGAAGAGCAGAAGGCATCATCACCATCATCATCGTCATCCCTCCATGGAAACCTGTTAATGATCTCATGGTAGGATTTGATCCACATGTGCAAGGAAGCCAACTAATTAAACAAACAAATGGCAATTAAATGAGACTTCCATAAGCCATATAACAACTGGGCCGGTGGAGAAGAAAAAGGCAAACATAACAAACCACACAAGCTCAGTCATTGCTGCACTGAGCACACAGTCAGTGTTCACTGTTTGTTTGATAGATCTCCCATTAAAATCTTTCATTCTGTGTAGAAATTGCACTCATTAGGAGCATGCCTGAGTGATTGTTTTATAATGTGATGTGAAATTGTTGTCTTCATAGAGCAACAACTACAATTTAAAGAAACTGATATGCTGGTTTGTCTCTTAGCTTTTCTTTTTTTTTGCTGAGGATTAGATGAGAAGATACATTGTCTCATGTGTTTGCTTTGGTGCATCTGCTCACCAGTCCAGAATATCACTCCTGACGTATTACAGCATGTTGGTTTAATCACTTTTGACTTAAAAACATAAAAACAACAATTTGCATTTTTATGGGCAGGTTATGAGACAGCTGACAGCTGGAATAGGCTCCCGTGAATCTGAATTGGATAAACGGTTAAGAAAATGGATGGGTGGTTATGAGACAGAGTGCTTCTTGGCTCGGAGTATTTTGTTACCTTATGTCACATCCAGGCAGCCCTGAGTTTACAACAAAATAAGCTAACACGCAAATATTTTTCACACATCGTCTTGGAATATTCATTGGAATAACAAGCATTCTCTTAAGTAGTTGTAACAATAAAGAGTTTACAGTAAATTAGTGTCCCTTGATTTTATTAGGTACTGACAGCTCTTGGTGATAGTTTTTGGAGCTGTAGCCTGTGGTTTTAATTTTGCATTGTCATTATGCCTCTATTGTGCATGGTGTTTGCTCCGTTGAAGGAAGTGGGAATTTTCCTTTTAAATCCCTCTCCCTGTAATTGTCTTCCTTTTTTTCCAGTCAGCATTCAAAACCCAGAAGATATTCAGTTCACACTCTATAAAACTGGAAACACTGCTACTTTGTTAAGCAATTCAATTTCAACAAACTTATTGTTTCATTTTTAAACGATGTTAACTACACAGTACAACATGCGCCCAATTGTGCACCTTTACTCAATAAACTACAATCTCAGGATAGATTTGAATATTATGTCAGTTACACAAATTTACCACAAGATAAAAACCACCTTCCTAAACACGCATGTAGAAAAAGTCAGGCTATTTTATTGGCTAAACATGATAAAGCAAGGTGAAAGACCCCGCCCATGTATTGTTCAGACCTTCTGTTTGTTAGGGGTATCCAATCAGAAGAAAGTAGCCTGAAAGTGAAGGGGAATGGGCCTCAACAGCTTCAAACATTAGATAAGGTGATGTGTTGCATCAAGGCTGATTGTGAAATACAATGTTTCTTTAGTAAAGTCCAAGAAAAGAAATATGGAGATGAAAGTAGCATAACAGTCCACTTTAAAGAGAATTCCTGGACCTGAAGTTTCCCATCAGAACATTACATTGCCCCTAGAATATGTTACCCACTTTGCCCGTCAGTGTTTTGTGTTTTGTTTTTTAATTGTGCGTGATTGATTAGCACTAGTATAATATCTCTTTGTGTCTTTGTTCAGTGTAATCCAGAAATAAAGGTCTGGGATTGAACTTGTTGAAAAGAAAAATCAGAAATTTCACAGATGTTTTCCTTCTAATATCAAGATTAATTGGTGGTTAATGAAAGCCTTGATTGTTCAAGCTCCAGGAAAAGGTGGTACTTTAGGTGTACTCATGAACCTGTGAGACACTGGTCTCCCACGGAGATTTTTACTCACCAATGACTCTTATAGCTCGGCTATCTAGATGACAATCTATCAGAGGATCGCACCACCATCTGCTGTCGTGAATACAGAGTGGCTCTTGTGTTTGGTAGAAGCACTCAGGGAAATGCCAGTAGTCCAGAACTCAGTGACATTTTCAGAGGTACTGCTCTTACCTACAGGGGCTTACAGCCTGCCCTTCACTGCAGATTTCCCAGTCAGCATTGCCTACATCTGCAGCTGCTACTGACCTCTCAGTGAACGACCCTGGGTGCTTCCTTTTTGGCATGGCGCACACGCACTGTAAAAGAAAAGAAAACAATCGTGGGACCCTTTGAATGATACAAAAGGAATGTGAGTGAAAGAGTTTGGGAACAGACTGGCCCCAGGTCAGCGTGTCGTTTCTGCGTCTGCCAGCTCATTTTTATTCCCCTCTCATTCCTCAACTCGCCCTCAAGTCTGTTAAAGATTCATGGCTTTGCTGTTTAGCTGTTCAGTTGTGACTTAACAATGCTTTAACAGAGAGTTAGTCTGTAGTTGTAGTCATGTATGCTGCACATACAGAGCAGAGGTCTTTGCTGTCTGTGCTAGCCTGTGGGGGGACCTTCAGGGAATAAAGCTGTAGGAGAGGAGCAGCTGTGATGGCATTTGCAGGCAGTCTCTGGGTTTCTGTGACCCCATGTTTGCATCAGAGGACTACTTTCTTATCTTTTCTATCGCTTTCTTTTCTGGAGCAGTATTATTATTGTTCTTGTCTCTGAGGAATACTGACTCTGTAGTGTTTTAGTGGTTGGCGGTGTCCATGACCTAGTTAAGTATGGAGTGAGAACAGGAAGCAGAAGAGGAATAAAAAGCTAATGGGAGCTTGATTTGCTTTTGTTTGTTTTGTTTTGCCAGGACTCTTTCTGGCCACATCCCTGCTGGTTTTCTTTTCTTTCTTTTTTTTTTTAATGAGTTTAGGTTTTTACCCTTGTTTTCCACATTTATTGGCACTCTCTCAAGCTTTCACCCTTTCCTGTCTTTTTTTCTTTTGTAAGTACGTTTAAGACAGACAAATTAACTCTAGTCAACAGGCCCAACTGTTAGTGAGACCCCCTTTCTCCAGTGTAATTAGGATGACCAATTAGCACAGATGTTAAGAGTGTCATTAATTGTATACCAAAATAGAAATTGCAATTACGAACACCTTCATTAATCTGTTTATTAATTTCCTCTTGGTGATCCCTCCACTGTAGAATTGTTTCTAAGTAGCTGCTTTTTTTCTCCGTTTTGGTTATTCTTTGTGATTTTTCACTTACTTGCCAGTATTTTACATGTCTTGTTGGCTATACCGAAGTAGAAATGCACAGGATAAAGTGGAAAAAGTACACCCACGGCTTTGAAAGGAGACAACACTGTGATTTATTTGCTTCTTGCAACACTTCCACAGCCGTCTGACACCCCCTCCTCCCTCTGGCAGGTGTAATGAGAGCGCTGGTCATGGGCAGATGATGGATGTGGAGACGTCGTATTCAGACTTCATCAACTGTGATCGCACAGGCCGCAGGAACGCAGTGCCCGACATCTCAGGGGAGGGGTCAGTAGTGACCAGCACCAGTGAACTCACCAAAGACATGGCAGAGATGGACCTGAAGGCTGCAGGTCAGTAAAGCCACATCAGAATGAATGTGTGTTATACAGTGTGAAAGCAAATCAGAGAAAATAAGCATATAGTTTTGCATATTGTAAACTAAAAATTTGCTTGGCAAGATTTTAGACTGGCCAACAGTGTAAAACCCATAGACTGTATATCAAAGATGGACATGATTTCGGCATTGCTCATTTGTTTGTGGAGCCTTAGGCAGTAGTTATTGCTAAATAGATATCAGTTGTTTAGCAAGATTAATCTATTTATTTATTTGTTTTACAACATAAAATTGTGGTTTCTTAATTTGGAACATAATAACAAAAAAACACATTTGTTTTTTTTAACCAAAATTTTTTTAAAAACAGCAATAGATACAACTTCATATGAACAATAACATATGACACATTACACCATGTCATTATTTGTTTAACAAAAACTGAGCCAAAATGCAGAATTGTGCATGAAGAACTACAGTAAGTGTCCCTCATAACCACTTTCAGAAGCAGCGACTTGAAATTTGATAAAGTCCAGGCATGCATGATCAAGTTTCAACTTGATGGCCAACGATGGCTGAACCTTTCTTCTTTTGTCTCGTCTGTCCAAAACATGTTGTTCCAGAAGTCTTGCGGTTTGTTCAGAAGCAATCTTGCAAACCTAAGATGCCATGTTCTTTTTATAGACAAGAGACTTTCTCTTGGCAACCCTTCCAAACAAACCGTACTTGTTCAGTCTATTTCTAATTGTACTGTCATGAACTTTAAGGCTCGTTGAGACCTGTCTTAAATGACTGAAATGGAATTCTTGGGGTTTTTTGTAATTTCTCCGAGCATTGCACAATCTGACCTTGGGGTTATTTCACTGGGACATTCACTCCTGGGCAACATATTGGATTTTTTCTGCTGGATAATCTTTGTAGAATGATAGACTTATTCAAAGTGTTTGGATATGGCCTTACTGATGGACAGAAATAACTGCTTCTTTAAGATCATCATGTCTTTCTTTCCTGGTTTCTGTATTTTATTTTTTGTTATCTAATATTAATAAATCATAGCATGCTGGTTTTTTTATGTTGCTCATCTGAGGTTGTATTTTAATTATTAACACATTTTAAGACCTGATGATTTTTAAAATTATGTTCAGAGGTGTAAAACGAGTATGCATGAGACACACGGTTAGAGTCTGTGGTTAGACCAGTTTGGGTATTTGGTTGACTGTAAGAAAGATTAATTGATGCTGATGAATCACCACTTAAATCATTACATGAATTAAAGTCACCTTTTCTCCATCCCTCTGCGATTACAGTCAGGCAAATAAGATAAAGACATGGCTTTAAATCTGAGAAGGAAAACTATTTTTGAGTCTGTTGGAGCAATCATAAAGTGTGCAGCAGTGAGAATGTTATAGAAGCTTGAGCTACATGAAAATTTCACACTACTAGAAGTCCTTTGTTTTGTTGTTATTTCTCACAGATATCTGTAAAATTCTTCCAGAATGGCACCATTAATCTGCCAAATCTTCTTTCTGCCAGACCGGAGCTGAAAGAACTGTTGTGATTTCTACTCTGAAAAAAACAGTTTAACCACAATTCATCATCCTGAAGCTAGTTGAGAAGAATTCCTGCTTATCTGTGCAAGACTATTACTTTGATCTAAGCCACATTAAAGACTTATCTCTTTGACAAAACACCCCCTGAACTAGATTCACCAAAATATACCACAGAAAGAAAATTTCACTCAGTTTATGGCCTCTGTGAGATTCGATTGTTGTCTCAGTGTTGAATTAATTGTAACTGCAGCACCACGACACATCGTTGTGGCATCCTTCGGTCTTAGTCGAAGGTCTAGTTTTTAAGAGGAAGGTGTCTTAATGTCAGTTGTACCAGACTGCATTGTTGCGTGTTACACGGTTGTTCTTGCTGGCTTTGTTTTCAGTCAAAGACAATTTTCCCATAAGTTGACAATTAAATGACCGAGATAAATCAAACCACAGGATGCTTATATTGTGAGAAGAGTCAAATCATACTAACACTGGGCTACTGAAGGAAGTTGTATTTCCTTCCTCAGGATTCTCTTACTACTTGGATTGCCGTACGTCTTTTAGAGTTAAATTAAAAGTATCTTTGACTTTTTTTTCCTCCCTGACCCAGCAGGAGGAGACCCAGGGTCCTCCCCAGCCCCAGAGGCGGAGGGCTCCAACAGCCAAGCTGCCCAGGGAAGCGGAGGCCCATCCTAAGCTCAGCCAGAGACCGAAGGGAGGCAGAGAAATGTAGAGAGGAAGCAGGTGAAAGTAGAGAGACATGGAGTAAGGAAATGGAGAGTGTTGGTACTGGTTCTCCTGACTGGACATGAGGACACTTTCGCTCACTGCCGGCCTGTTTGGAGCTTCAGGGGCTCCAAATGTTCGCCTTTTTATTGAATCTGATTGTACCACGGGGAACAGAACAGAGTAGAACTGACAGCTGAGATGCTGCGCTTTTGCTTTATACTCTGTTAGTTATTTATATTCCCGATGAGAGAAGAAAGCACAGAAACTTTGGATTAAGGTCTGCGGAGATGGACTGAGCTAAACAGAATTCGTTCATAACAACACTCGAAACGTTGCTCCAGCCTAATGTGGGACTGTTATGGAGGGGTATTCATTATCATCTGTTTGTCATTTTCTTTCTATGTATGTGTGTGTGTTTGTGATCCTGTTGTTCAGTTTCACCGTCGAGTCTTTTCTTTATATATTTACCAACATAGTCCCCATTTTACTGTCGTGTATGGAAATTCATATTTATTGCTAAATGTTCAGTGATAACTTTGTGATAGCAATTTTCTTTGTGTAATAAAATACTTATGAATTACTGCAACATTCGTATTTTATGTTTTCGTTGATAATTAACTTTTCGCTCAAGTTATTTTGCAGGTTGCCGTACTTAAAATTGAACCAGAGCAGGCAAAGAAGTTGTAAAGGTGGGGACTCTCAGCCAAACCGGGATTAATGAGTTCACGGTTAAGCTGTACCAGAAACATAAATAAAACTGAACGCTGCTTTTGTGTGTATTAGTGACCACAGGAAGGTAATGTTTACATTGCCACATAGCTTGGCCCCTTACTCCCATTTATCTCTTGATACAATAAAGAAATCTTTAGGTACAATATTTAGGGGTTACGAGGCATTTGATAAATGATTACATCACAGAGTTTACTTCATATTAATGATCGGGCTTTCTTTGAAAGATATTTACAGTTACTGTTGATTTAAACTGTCATAGAAAATAAATAATTGCAAGCAGGAACATTTCATAGAAGCTTTTATTTTGTTTTCTTATAAGTTCCATAAATGTGTTGGTTATAAATGGATGTGCTTTTTTTTTTTTTTTAAGTGAAACAGAAAAACATTTTAAATAAATACATACATCAAAAAAGAGTAAAGAGAGTAATTATCAAATGCAAAACCATAGTCAGATGTTGTCTATCTAGGTAACGTAGTGTGCCACCTAGTGTACACATGTAAGACTAAACTTTTGGTATTGAGCTGTGTTCACCTGACGCGCCCTGCAGTTTTGCACATACAGGGAAAAAAGCACATGTCTCTAACACTGGATTACCATACTTCACCTGCAACTGAACAGTGGATATTCAAAGTGAACTATATTTTGCAGTTCTTAGCCTCCACTGCTTTCAGTTATTCTTCACGTCATGGTTTCCTTCAAAGATGAACGTTTAAGGTGTGAACTACAAATAACCTCCCCTATTTTTCCTTTTCCAGTCTGGTTATGTGTTAAACCTGTTACTTAGAAGTGTAATTGTGCGTTCAATGCTTCCCTGATTCTCCTTACAACAAAAGGATGTAAACACAAGATGATAAATACAGGATGTATTTAAAAAAAAAAAAAATCATCCGATTTTCAAAAGGCTATTTTCTTTTAAACAATGGACACAGAAGCTCGCGGTAAAGATTAAAATATATGGCTGAATATAAAATTTTACATACAAAACGTTCACAAGTGATCAATGTGTCCTACTCGGGGCATATGGCATATGTCCGTACGAGAGTCAAACTCCTCCCACACTTTTGCGAACGTGTCTGGAGTCAACGGCTGCAGAATTAAAGCACTTTGAAATCGGATGATTCTTTTTGATTCACGCTGTATTTCCAAAGTTCTGATATAACACAATATGTTTCATTCTATATTTTTGGACACAGCAGGAGACCCTGACTATGTCCAAAACAAGCACCCATAACTAACACATTAAAGCTATGCAAATACTAAGTATGATTAAAAAGAATTCTGGGATCCGGCCGATAAAAATGCAAAAAACCCATATGTACATTTGGCTATTCTTCCTTTCAAGGTTATCTTCTTGTGCATCTCTTTACCACTTCCAACACAGCTGCTGTTTTTAGACTCTTTCATAGACATCTCATTCTGTCCCCTTGTCCTTCTACCACTGCAGTATATGCTCCTCCTACAGCACAGGTGTCGAACTCTAGGCCTCGAGGGCCGGTGTCCTGCAGCTTTTAGATGTGTCCTTGATCCAACACAGCTGATTTAAATGGCTAAATTGACATGTTGAAGAGGTTCAACATGTCTTAAAGTTCTCCAGAAGCCTGGTAATGAACTAATCATTTGATTCAGGTGTGTTGAAACAGGGTGATAACTAAAACCTGAAGGACACCAGCCCTTGAGGCCTGGAGTTCGACACCCCTGTCCTACAGCTTAGTGTTTTCCTAAGCCAATCTGCCCGAACCACTTAAGTAAGATCTTTTCAATGCAAAAGAGTAGCTCCACCATGAATGAGCTCCTCTCCCTGTCATTTTAGAGTTAGCTCAGGCACCTTCAATTAGATTTTCATTTTGACGAGGCAGATGAAGTCGCAGAGAGCCGATTCCGGTAACCAGGGCTGGTTTTGAGTGAAGGTTTTGTGTGTTTTATGTTAAAAAATATCTTCTGTGCCTTTAACGCCACGTGTGCCATCACAGCTGATGTTTTCTCTCTTTTGGAGGTCTGTGGTGAAAGTCACAAGCATACACAATGGGCCTTCTATGGAACAATATAAAAATAGCAGCGTGCTGGAAGAGATCTAGAGATGTGCACGAATATTTTTTTAAGAAGCGCAGCCAAATTTAAATTGTGTATAGTTTCTGATTTTTGTGGACTGAGTCCCAGAACTTTTTGCTTGCACCTTGTAATCAGATGCAATGTTGATAAATACACAAACAGATTATACACAGTTATGTAAGATGAAGGATGCTACCCACTGGTAAACAGCATATCTGATGTAATATTCTATGTGTATGTTGTTTGTTGGGTTACAAATGACTAAAAACATGTTCCACTGCATCACATGGAAGATTAAGGTCTCAGAGTGATTTGTCCCTCCTTTAGGTTTCTCCTCAGAATTGCTGGTCAGGGTTAAAAGGCAGTGCTCTGGATCATCTCATAGGCCTCACTGAGTGTTTTAACTAGCTCTTCCTTTTCCTCGGCAGGTAGAAAGCTTGACTGTGCAGAGCAAATGTTCTGTAAGACACAAAAAGACAGATTTCACATTGAGCTGGGGAATTAACTTTTAGGGAATGGTTCAGGAATCTGGGAACTTAGTCACACTCTCATCAACAGTAAGCAGTCAGCTAGAAGTTTACTCATGTATGTGCAGTGAATATTGAGCTACAGGAGAGCAACAGTGCCTTGTGCATCTTCAAATTCATATACAGATGTTATATGATAAATGCACAAATATATGCAGCTACTGACGCATTAATCTTTAAAACACAATTTGCATTTGCTAGTTTTGCAATAAAAGGCCTGAATCAGCAAAGATTGATGAAGACAGAAATGGCGCTGACTGCTGCAGCTTACTGCTTGACAACACTGCTGTGCTTTTGAATACTTACGCTTGCTTATCATATGTAAAATAAAAAAAAATAACTCCACAATTGGTGACTTTGGACCAGAGTTTCCGTGAATCCTGGTGCAATATGGCAGGAAAAGACACCTGTCATACTCCCAGTGATGACAGGCATTCTCTTCTGTCACTGTTCCTGGTCAGGAAATAGTCTGGCAATTAATCCTCCAGTAAAATCAAAATGTGCCCTTTTTACACTGTGGTTAAATAAAGACTAACATAATGTTGCAATTACTGAGCTTTATAGCTCATATTCGTTACCTCTATAGAGCCATGCTAGCTGTTTCTTGGATGTAGCTTCACAATCTGCTATAAAGATTAAATGAGCATTGATCTAAGTTCGCTCTTGGAAAAAAGCCAATTAAAATGTCGGTGTCACCATCCTTTTAATGATCTCTTGGAAAATTATTCCAAACCTGGTGGAACTTGGATGTGAAGCTCAAATTGTGCATTGGTTAAAAAGCGTCTGAGGTTCTTCGGTGAACAGTGGATTATTTCTCCATGGAAGGTTTGGTCCCTGCTTCAATTAACGATGCAATATACCTTGCAATTACACCCCCTGCCTTCTTTTCAAACCATATTCAAATGAATTCTTCCTGTGAACTATCGCTACGATTATTCATGCATTTGATCTCACCAGTCGTTTGAATTCCTCCTCGGTGAATCCCATGTGTTGGTGTGCTGTGTTGTAGTCGTGATGCAGGTTGGAGTTAAAGATCAGAGGGTCATCTGTGTTCAGAGAGTAGTTAGCTTGGTCTTTCATGAACCTGCACGAAAGAAATAGTGGGAAAATGAATAAATGCCCAAATTTAGTTAACTTAAATAAAATAATTGATTTTATGTAAAAAAACAGAACAAAAACAAAAACTCACGTGATGACGGGGTGTATGGTGAAGTCTGCGTCGCAGGCACCTGTTAGCTTACTTGAAATAGGACACGTCTGCAATCAGAACAGCAAAGACAAAACTGAGAGGCCAAAAACTTCCAGTCTTTCTTTTACTAAAACACCTTTTTCACAGTAGACATTTTGACTTGTGGCAGGAAAAGCACATTTGGAATTAATGATGCCATAGATCCCTTAAGTGCCGCACTGAGGCATCAGAGACTACTCCAAGGTCTTTTCTCATTTTTCTATTCTGTACCTCCTTAACTCCTCAAGACTTCCTACTTGTGAAATCAATCTGAGTGTCCCATCTCAAAGGATGTCTTGATTCCTAAAATACATCTGAAGGACAGAGGAGAGAGGAAGCTTCTTGCAGGAGCTAAAATTGAGGATCCACAGCTGTATATTTACCCATGACGTATAAAAGAGCCATGACATACAGCTGATATATATGTAGCTGAAGCACTCTAAAGATAAGGTTTCTTTGTGTTCTTACGTTGTTTCATTTATTTAAGATGATCAACTGCATGAAAAGGACACAATATTTGTGTCCTTGTCACATTCTGCCATGTTGTGAATTTATCTAAAAGCAGTAGGCCTAAATATATAAACCATCATCAACAGCTGACATCTGAGACCAGAAAATACAGCTGGAGGCTACAGCAAAACAATAAACAGAGCTCTGTGAGAATGTCTGATTTTATAAAGTGTCTCTTGCTTTATGTGTCTCTTCCTTGTCTCCTCCACTCGCAGGAAAGGATGCAAGGAATTGATGAAGAGGCAAACATCAAATTCTCCACTAGGGGTCAGTGTATCACTGTTGCTAAATAGATACTTAGTAGCCGTCCAGTCCACTTTATCAATGTAATTATCTAGTAGAACAATCTCATTTCCTGTCTGTAATGAACAATATTATCAGTGTCTAACAGTGAACAGAGCAAAGTACATTTAATAGATTAGATAACTTTGCGTATGATTCATGTTCATAATGAAAATGCTGAGAATTTCCCACAGTTCTTTACCTCAAAGTGCATGTTTTGAGCCAGCAGTTTTTCGTACAGGTCCCTGTCCTCCAGAGTGTTGTAACCATGTCCGACACGTTCAGCTTTCAGCACTTCCACAGCCTAAATTTGAAACAGAGATTCATAACATAGAGGCGAAAAGTTATAAAGTGTAGAAAATTGCACATGTCAGCAGTGTCTTCAAGCTATTTCTGGAGGCACATTCAGATGTTATGCCATAGCTGAACTGTCAGTTTAAAAGATGGGTTCTTTAGAGAGCAGCTGTTTTATTTTAGTCAGACATAAAGTGGTTCTGCACTACAGAAACTTGGATGGACAGTAAAAAATAAGCACAGTATGTAGACCTATATTGGGTTCTTAAGTATACCCTTGTAGGCCCCACAAAGGGGTGGAGTTCGAATGAACCATGCCGCTGGCAGTCAGCAACAGCTGCGAAGGATGCAGTCCGTGTTACCAGGTAGATGTTTAGACAACATCAACCGAAAGCGAGAACACTTCCGCAGCTTCAGTGTAGGGTGAGCGACAGATGTGTGACCCACAGTGAGCGTTTAAGGAAAGTTTGCTTTATTTAAATATCTTGTCTACGCAGTAAAAATGTGCAAAGATCTAATTAGAGTGGGCAGGGTTTTGTACAATAACTTCCTGCGCTCTGCCACAGCGAGTTACTGCATGATTAGTGACAGCAGCTGTGACACTTTATTTCGACTGGTACTTCTACTCATTTTGAGCACTTTCTGCTACATCTCTCATTCACACAAGTTCATGCAGTGCTTTTATCTAACATTCACACACACTCACATGATGGATGCATCAGGGACAACATAAGGTTCAGTATCACAGTAATCCAAGGAAACTGATCCCCTGACTTTCTGATTGCTAGATAGCCCGTTTTACCACATGAGCCGCAGTCAGCCAAAAGTCTACTGGTAGTGTTACATAATTTTATTATATTAAGTTCTATATTCCAATGATAATGAACCAGCTATCGAAGAAGTTGTGCTAAAATTGTCTGCTCTCTGCTGGAGGAAAGGGGCCCTCTCAGGGTTGGCTGTGGGTGTGCCTCACATGTTTGTGTTATGGTGTTGGACCTTCACATATCTCCGTTGTTGTGTCGTCCTTTATCCATAGATAGTATTTACTCAGTGTTAAATTTATTCTTTTACCAGGCTTCAAATGGGCAACATTAAATATAAAACTCTTATTTTATTGACATGCCTGCCCTTTTTGTTGTCACTATGTGGCTTTATCGTTTAGTTTACAGGTATTTCAGGATACACAAGCACTAACATGACTCCACCACCTCACTCAGAAATGTCTCATTGTTGAGCTGCTTACTTCCTTAAAATGCACACAGTATGTATGGAGCAATTTAAAGGCACTCCCAATTTGTTTTCACACTAACCTTCAGCTGGGCTACAGCGGACAGAGCTATACTCTTCTTGTTTTCTTTGGACCTCTGCCCTTAATTCTGTTGTTAACATGTGGCTTGACTGTTTTGTTTAAACATGCTTTTACGGACGGTTAAACAATCAGTGGGCTGCACCAGCCCATTTACAAATCTCTCAAGTTATTGTTGAACAGCTCACCTCCTTCACCACAGAGGCCGGCCCCACCTCGCCAGCATGAACTGTCCTGTGGATCCCACAGCGTACCGCTTCCTGGGAACAAAATCAATCATGAAACGCATCAGCAATCAAGTAGCTCAGCCAAACATTTGGTTTTCACATCTGTAATGTGTACCACTGGCTGGGGCACCATTTATAATGCAGACAGGTTCTTGTACACACTTATTTTGGCAGAAGTGAAAACTTTAATAAATGTTCCCCCAGTGAGTGCACATTGAAATAAAAATGAATGTTTAATTTGTCATGAAAGGAAACTAAATATAGAGAAGGCATTACTCTGGTTTGAACATCTGGTTTCATTTTAGCATCCACAACCTCTGGCACACCGAGTGTGTCGTGCTTAATCAGCACATACTGCATGCATCTAATGATCACATATGAAGATAACCTTCAATATTAGGGAGGACTTTGGTCTGTCAGCTCTAGTACTCGTTAATAATTGAAGGAAAGTTATTCCATCAATATAGATTCACCTCAACAAGATTACAGCTCTCCTGTACAGTGTGGGGGCTTGTATATACATTTCACAGCAGATAGTGATAAATACTGCTCATCATAAAGAGATGTTAGAAAAACAATGTTTCTCTAAGGAAAAACAAAATGAATGCAATGAATACAAATAATGTAAACTGTAGATTTACTTAATGCACACATTTAGTTGCACTGAAAGGTTTTCTGTGAATTATTCTAGTGCTTAACGATTGTACACCACGTATCTTCACTCAGAGTTTGAGACACAAACTTTTATTTATTTGGGGTTGTCTGAAATGAAAAATTGTGTATACAGGGTTAGAAAATACAAACACAACCCCTTAGATTATTATGCCAGAAGTTGGTTGAAAGCATTTGGTCAACATGAGCATTCTTAGGTACTTTAAACAAAATTTGGGTATTATTAGTTGTACTAGATGTATTTGTATGTGTTTGTCAGTCCAGTGAGTGTGCTAAAACAAGCCCAGCTGTATTTAATCGCGAGCATTAACAGAAATGAGGCCTTGGCCTCAAGAAGTTAGTCAGGTTTTTTTCTGGATGTTGTGCAATGACTCCAAAGAAAAAGAACAGTTCACAGAAATCACTGCAAGCCCAAACATTCACATCCAAGACGAGTGCATATAACTTTCAGCTGCAACCGTATTATTTACCTATCTATACACACATATACGCATGCAGGCTGTTTAACCTACACTGAATAACATTACAGAAATGCTTCAGTCATCAGATGGTATTGTAGTTTGTGTTGATGCTTAATGGATAATGAGCCAGCCAACAAAATTCATGCAACATCTGCAGATACTGCACTGGAATTGCACAACATGTTTCATGACTAGCTTATGAATTACTTACTGCCCACATTAAATGACGTGTATTTTCGTTGACGCACAAGTCGAGGCAGTGACTGAAAGGATTTTTTTTTCATGTTCACAGATGAAAGTTCATGTAGTGTTTACTTATACTATTACTACATCAACACATAGTGAGTGGGGGAGTATTAATATTAGAACAGCAGCTTAGTAAATGATTCAAGCATCCAGTGAGGACAAGCTTTAGGCTAAACTCATTATTTACTGCAATGTTTAAGTGCATGTGACTCAAAAAGACTTGAGGGTTTGAAATTGTGATTCTTTCTGAGGTATCCATTAGTTATTAATAATTTCTAGTGTTATTTCCCCCCGGACTTTTGTGTTTTCATGCTTTAGTCATTGTTAGTTATTTGTGTTTTTAGTTTCTTACTTTGAATTTCTTTATGATTTTCTTCTTTTTTCTGCCTCCAAAATCGTATGCCCTCATTTGTTTCATGTGTGTTTAATTGTTCCCACCTACTTCTCATTTAAAGGTTGCTGCTGTGAAGTTCCCACTCTCTGGAGGAACTTCTCAGAAAAGCTCAAAATATTTGACGTAACTCATCACACCCAAATCATAATGTGTTTGAACTGCTGCCATCAGGAAGATGACACAGGATATGAAGGCACTGCTGTGCACATTTTCTGAATGTCTGTCTTTTTGTTTAGCCTTCCCTATTTATATTTTGTTTTATTTATTTAGTATATATATAGCATTTATACCTTAAAGGGTACTGCACTTCATTTCTTAGCGTGCAATGCCAATAAAGATATTCTGATTCCTAATCACCACCAATATCCTGCCTTTCCAATTCTTGAATTCTCTTTGCCAGATTTTTGCTACAGTTTCTCTCCTGTGCAAAACAAACGACCACAGTCAGATCTCTTTAGGAGTATTTAGCTCTATTATTATTGCTACTCTTTTGTTTTCATACTAAAAAAAGTATGAAATACAAATTATGATACCTACCCATGCTGTTAATCATAACCCCTCCTGTCTTTCAGAATGTAATTAATGTAAAATTGATGTAATTAACTGATGTAAAATATCCAGCACTTTAGTGCATTAAGTGATTAATCTACTTCCTTCATTAAGGTCTGACAGGGAAAACTGATTACTTACTGTGGTGTTCCCAGAATTAATCAATACTGGCTGGCAGAAAATGAAATTGGATTTTTCTGACAAGCTTCACTGCATAAGAGGAAATTGGTTTGGGAAATTAGATTTTTCTCCCATATTTTGCTGGATAGAGATATGCATCAGTACATAAATTCTCTATATAGTGGTCTATGCTAATAAATAAATACAACTTTCTCACTGAGACAATTTACAGCCTGCTGGCAGCTCTGTGCGGCTGTACTTAGCTGCAGTGTCAAAAGAAAACTAGGATTATGATAAAATACACAATATAAATTAAATTTTACTGCATGCTCCTCTAAATATGCAACTAAAATTGGTGATAGTTAAAAGGGCAGAGAAAATCAAAGTGATCAATTCTAAGGAGAGCGTCTTTATCATATTGCAACCAGGACCAATAGTTTGAGACATTTTACCTATAACCACAAGAAGAAGGCAAACTCAGGGCATTACCAAAGAAAATCTATGACTGGGAAAAACAGATTATATGTCAATCCGTCCTACAGCTGTCAGGATATTTCAGCAGACTAGCAAATAGACTAACAATGTCCTAGAGCCCCCATTCCATAGAAGTTATACACCAATTAAATCCACAATGATTACATGCCCACAGTGATATTGCTAAAATATTAATGCAAAGTGTAAACATAACCGCGATCACCCGCTTAGTTAAGTGTCTGTGCATGCTCGAGCTTGCTAACTAGGAACTACGATCAAGGCTGTCAGGCATCTTATTAGGTAAATTGTTGTAAAACAAGAATATTGTACCAGCTGAAGTTTTTAACATATATTGCTGTGAGATGACAAAGTCTTTATTCCAGTCTGACTTAGAAATAAATTTGCACCAAACCAATTTCTTAAAAAGTACTAAAAACATTTAAAATGTGCAAAAATGTTTACAAAAGTCGGAGCATGACCAAAATAGCATCTGAGAAGCATTTTCTCCTAAATCTGTATGTAAGACATCTTACTATGTAAGGGATAAACATCATTCGCTGACAGTGTTGCATTAAAATGCAGGTCAATAGAATCTATCCTTTGGGGACCATTTATTTTAAGGTTCCCAAAGGATTTCATGGTAATGCATCCAACGGTTATGAATTTTGACTGTGGAAAATTACGATCCTACAAACGTCTCTCTCCATGTAGCTGTAAAATAAAGCTTCCAATACTCTAAGGATGCCTGAAAGTCAATGGTGCAAAAAAAGCAGCTATATTTATCTGGCCGTAGCCACTCGGAGCATGGCAGACTCTATGACTGTACAGGTGTTTTTTTAAAGGTATTGTAGTTAGGTATTTCTTTTAGATTTTACGACTGTAAAGGTATTTTTATGACCTCAAAATGACATAATACTTTATTGTTACAGCTGAAGGGGGTGAGGCTGGATTATATGGCATTGTTGTGAAACAAAGACAATTTAAAGTTCCCTCTGATGGATGATGTTTATCGTACTGGTGTTTCAACAAGCTCACCTCATAGGCCCTCCTGTGTTCTGGATTGGCTTCACAGTTGAGAGACTCATCACCTGCCAAATCAATGGCAACCACTCCCTCATCCTTATATTTCTTACACAGCTCCACAACATCCATTGACCAGCCTGGAGAATTTAAAACAGATGTGTTACTAAACAGCTTGGTCCTGCTAACTGATAGCACACATGCTAAATGATTCATAAATGTGACGACATGATTAATCTTCTTGTATGACAAGTTCAAGACAACATTAATGAACATTCATAACTGTATTCACCTGGCTGATAATAATAGAGGTTTTGTTCTTAATGAAACAGTCTGTAAAGTCAATGTGAAACCAGTGCCAGCAACTTGTAACCTTTGTAACCTTTGAACATACAAACGTGGTTGCTCCATGCTGTTCTTAATCTCCTGGTTTTATTATTATCGCAAAAACACTGTGGTGTCACTTTTCTTATCGAATGTTCAGCACGAAAGCAATAAAGTGTTTCCTCAACTTGGCGCGTCACATCCTGTCTGTTATTACTTCACTGATATATATTCTACTTTCACATAAATCCAAAGTTACATATGTATGCACTGTAAAGCGTTTAAGCATAAACTACTCTACCTGCATGCTACAGCTTGTAATGTATCTGTATTCGGTGTCTAAACCATAACAAATTCAGATGTCCCGTTCACAAAGTCCCAAATGAAAATAAAATGTAAACAGTTTCAGCCTGTTTTTGTGAGAGTTGTACTAGAAAATGCACGATGGCAGATATGAGTTTCAGTTGGCAGTTATACAGGAAACAGCTGCAGGAACGGAGTAGAGCAAAGGACACATCTCTACGATCAGTGCTGCTGCTGCTGCTAACGGTAACTGCTCATGTTACCACAGTTAGAATTACTGCTACAGCAGTTTGAAGTGTGTACTTGTGCAGATACTAACAGCACTCGTTAGCCCTCTCCTGTGAAAGCTGTGGATCTCTAATGCTTTTTTAATATAATCCTTGATGTTTTATTGCCTCTAAATACAAGTAATATTGTTATTTTCTTTGATGGGCAAAAACCTCAAATATTCAGTGATCAAATCCTTCTGAGGATTAATCCTAATTACTTTGGAACTATTTAATCAATAACCACTGAGAGAAAATACCAAAACTTGAGGCTTTCTCATTAGCCTAATATATCCTTTTAACTGCTAATTAGGGAATGTTTATCTATGATCATCTGTTCCTCCATTTTCTTAACTGTTTATAATTACCCAGTGACGCCAATATATCAGCTGATATTAGCTACTTGCTGATGTATTAGTATTACTATTTATGACAGCCAATAAATAAAAAAGAGTAAAGCAAAGCAGACATGGGAACCACCCTTAGTTTGTCTGCCAGAAGGGAATTCTGTAGTTTCCTTGTGTGTAGCACATTTACATTGTATATTTAGTACACCACAAACTTAACAACCAGCTAACCAGGCAGAGCCCAGCAGAATAAATAAGTAATCCAGGACTTAAGAATATATTTACACTGCACTGTCATTTTTCTAAGATCTTTGTAAAACCCCTTAAACATCTGCACAAATTTGTTTATATATTGTGTATCTGAGAGGAGAAAATATTGGCTCATATATTGGATTTTTAAATCACCAAATAGTGGCAAATCCACTATCGTTCAGGCTCTACCTAAGTGGGAAAACATGCAACCTCCTCACATAAAGGCTTCATCCACCTAGATGGTTTGACCTCAGAAACCTCTGGATGTGAGGTGCAATGCTAACTACTACATTACCGTGGCATCCGATGAAATAACACAGTCATGTTAGCAATTTCATTTCATGAGCTGAGATACAGTGCTCATTGGAGACCAACACTTTGTAGCATATTCATTTGATAGAAATACGAAAGGTTTGCGTGTGTATACATATATATCTCCAGTAAGGGTCCTAAGGCTAGACCCCCTATGCTAAAAGTGAGCCTACCGCAGACATGAGCGAGACAGATAAATATGAAGGCATGCCGGCTCGGACGTCGCCCGGATCAACAAGGTCCGCGTCAGGTGTTGAGGAACCAGGGCACCCTGACGACAAGTGGGCTACTGGAACAAGAAGGCATCGGTGGGCAAGAGACGAAAACAGGGCGTTGTTGGAATGCTACTACACAAGTAACCCTGGCGGAAGGGGTTACATGAATAGGATGAGGGACCTATGGATTCTTCGATACCCAACATCCACAATGACGGCGAAACAACTAGTAGCTCAGTGTTCCAACATTCGAAAGAAGGGACTGCTCTCACAGCTAGAGATTGACGAGGTACAACATAAATGCTACGGCAAGGAGGAGTCAGGACGCCAGGTCAGGGGGGAGATATCATCACCCCCACCCGAGATTGGGTACATACAGTGCGATAGGAGAAGGATCGTTGAGTGCGAGAGGAACTGACCTGAAAGATAGGATCATGGCCAAGCTTGAAACCTGGATCCCCCGTAGCCGGTTACCAAGATTACGTGAAGTACCCTCAGAAGGTCTGCTAGATGATGTTAATGCAGCACTACGGATGATACCTACAACCACGATTACCGACACTAACAAGCTGATCTACACTACGGCAGCAGTGATCAGTGAGATGCTTGGCTACAAGTTGAACAGCCACAAGGGGCAGTACCCTCCATGGAGAAGGAGGCTAGAGGGCAAGATCAAAGTAGCACGGAGGGAGGTTAGCCAACTAACGGAGTTGCAGAAAGGCGCGACAAAGAAGGTGCATAAGAAATACAACAAGCTGTCCATACCTGAGGCCTTGGAAACTGCCAAGCAAAGACTCACAGCCTTGGCCAGCCACTTGAGGAGGTACACCAGAGAGATAGAAGGCAGGAGAATAAACCAGCTGTTCTCCACAGAACCAGCAAAGGTGTACTCTCAGTGGCAAGGGAACAATAATAACAGAACAGCACCACCAAGGCTGGAGACGGAGCAATACTGGAAGAGCATATGGGAGAAAGACACAACCCATAACGGCAATGCTCAGTGGCTAGTGGATCTGAGGGCAGACCATAGCGACCTCCCTGAACAGGGTCCAGTAACCATCACAGTGGCAGACATCCAAGAAAAGGTCTCCAGTATGAAGAATTGGACAGCACCAGGCCCCGACATGGTTCACGCCTACTGGCTGAAGAAGCTGACTGCACTCCACGAGCGTCTGGCAGCACAAATGAACCAGCTGCTAGTTAACGAGAGACACCCGGAATGGCTAACTGAAGGTCGGACGGTCCTGATCCCCAAGGACCCCAAGAAAGGACCGGTCCCATCCAACTACCGACCAATAACCTGCCTCAGTACTACATGGAAGCTCCTGTCAGGCATCATATCGGCTAAGATGAACAGGCACATGGGTCAATACATGAGCGGGGCACAGAAAGGGATTGGCAAGAATACCAGAGGCGCAAAACACCAGCTACTGGTAGACAGAACAGTCAGCCGAGACTGCAAGACCAGACTGACCAACCTGTGCACAGCCTGGATTGATTACAAGAAGGCCTATGACTCAATGCCCCACAGCTGGATACTGGAATGCCTAGAATTGTACAAGATCAACAGGACCCTAAGAGCCTTCATCAGGAACTCAATGGGGATGTGGCACACAACACTAGAGGCCAACTCCAAGCCCATAGCACAAGTCACCATCAAGTGCGGGATCTACCAAGGAGATGCTCTGTCCCCACTGCTGTTCCTCAGTGAGATCATTAACAAGACTGGCTACGGATACCGACTACGGAACGGAGCAGTTGTCAGCCACCTCCTGTACATGGATGACATCAAGCTGTATGCCAAGAGTGAACGAGACATCGATTCACTGATACACACTACCAGGCTATACAGCAATGACATTGGAATGTCATTCGGACTGGAGAAGTGTAGTCGGATGGTAACAAAGAGAGGGAAGGTAGTCAGAACTGAGGGGATTGAACTACCAGAAGGCAACATTGCAGACATAGAGGACAGTTACAAGTACCTGGGGATCCCGCAAGCGAATGGGAACCATGAAGAGACCGCTAGGAAAGCTGCAACCACCAAGTACCTGCAGAGGGTCAGGCAAGTCCTGAGGAGTCAGCTGAACGGTAAGAACAAGATCCGGGCCATCAACACCTACGCCCTGCCCGTGATCAGGTACCCTGCTGGGGTAATAGGCTGGCCAAAGGAGGAGATAGAAGCCACTGACATAAAGACAAGAAAGCTCCTTACCATGCATGGAGGGTTTCACCCCAAGTCCAGCACCCTGAGGTTGTACGCTAAGCGGAAGGAAGGGGGCCGGGGACTAGTGAGTGTCAGCACCACAGTCCAGAATGAGACAAGAAACATCCACGAATACATCACGAAGATGGCCCCAACTGACAGCGTGCTCAGTGAATACCTCAGGCAGCAGAAACCCAAGAAAGAGGAGGAAGGCGAGGAACCATCATGGAAGGACAGGCCCCTGCACGGTATGTACCACCGGCAGATAGAGGAGGTGGCTGATATCCAGAAATCCTACCAGTGGCTGGACAAAGCTGGACTGAAAGACAGCACAGAGGCACTAATCATGGCAGCACAAGAACAAGCTCTGAGCACAAGATCCATAGAGGCTGGGGTCTATCACACCAGGCAAGACCCCAGGTGCAGGCTGTGTAAAGATGCCCCAGAGACAATCCAGCACATAACAGCAGGGTGCAAGATGCTAGCAGGCAAGGCATACATGGAACGCCATAACCAAGTGGCCGGCATAGTGTACAGGAACATCTGTGCCGAGTATAACCTGGAAGTCCCGAGGTCAAAATGGGAGACGCCCCCAAGGGTGATGGAGAATGACCGAGCTAAGATCCTGTGGGACTTCCAGATGCAGACGGACAAAATGGTGGTGGCTAACCAACCGGACATAGTGGTGGTAGACAAACAGAAGAAGACGGCTGTAGTGATCGATGTAGCGGTTCCGAATGACAGCAATATCAGGAAGAAGGAACACGAGAAGCTGGAGAAATACCAAGGGCTCAGAGAAGAGCTCGAGAGGATGTGGAGGGTGAAGGTAACGGTGGTCCCCGTGGTAATCGGAGCACTAGGTGCGGTGACTCCCAAGCTAGGCGAGTGGCTCCAGCAGATCCCGGGAACAACATCGGAGATCTCTGTCCAGAAGAGCGCAGTCCTGGGAACAGCTAAGATACTGCGCAGGACCCTCAAGCTCCCAGGCCTCTGGTAGAGGACCCGAGCTTGAAGGATAAACCGCCCGCAGGGGCGTGCTGGGTGTTTTTTTTTTTATACACACATATAGTATAAATTAAGTTAGCATGTTGTGTTTTTCTGTGGCACTTGTGTTTATTTTCTATTTATTTTCTAAAAACAATAACTGAGAAAGTAGCTAAGACAAGAGAGAACACAGTACAGCAAGAAACCTTATCTCACAAGGTTGTGTGAGCAGACAGGAGCATGAACAGTTCATTACTTGGCATGTGGCGCATGCAGCATAGAATGGACCTGGCTTTGATTTTGAACTCTCTCTCCCCCTCGCTGAGGCCCTCGTTAACCAGTCTCACCACCTCATCTGGGCTCAAGTCACCCCTGAGCAAAGACAACACGAGAAGTTCCAGTAAATGAATCAGAAGCTTATTTGATCCTTTATTTGAGCTGTGCAAACCAAATACCTACTCTTCCTGGTTCCATGGAATTGGCTCCACTCCACTGTTAGCTAGAAGATGTGGGCTGTATCTAACTTCAACATAAATCACTCCTTCGTTGGCTTTGTCTTCAACAAACTCACGGGCTATCCTTTTAATGGCCTCTCGGTCTCCACTGAGAATTAAAACAGAAGAACACAGAACAAATTAAAATGCTCATTAGCTCTGATAAGCTTATCTCAATGATAAATAAAAAATCAAAACCATTGGCCACTCCTAACCAGCTATCTATACATTACTGTCTTTCACAATGCACATTATAAGCATTTCTAGGAGTTAGCACAAAGTGTTATTGATATGATATATGATATGGGACATATTTTTCTGCAACTTAATGGTGCTGATTGATTTATAATCTGTATTAGATTAAATTCGCTGACACTGACAACTATTCCATGTTGTGCCTAATGATCCTCTGGGCTTTCTTTTACAATTTAAAACCAGCTCAAATAAGCAAACATTTTTATCATTTAAACTGACATGTTAAATTATGTGCAAATTCTTCCAAGTGATCTCACCTTATTGAAATTATGTTTAATACTTGGTGCTAACACACTGTAGGAGATTCAGTGCACATTGGAGAGACGTAAGTACAAGGACTTTTAGGACTCTGGACTCCAAAATGTTGAATGCCCTTCTTGACACAATGTCAAAGGAATTTGTGTCTCCTCCTGGGATCGAACCAGGGGGTCTCATTTGTTGGGGGAATTTGTAAACCACTTTTTCTTTTCAGAGGAAATAGTTTCATCATTTTCTGCATGACAATACAATACTTTCATACTGGGTGAATACTGAGAGAATTAGAGCTTTCCCTCTTTTCCAGCAGCACATTTTCACTTGCACATCATGTGACTGCGAACAACGCTGCTTCCAGCATTTACAATGAAAGTGAAAGCTCATTGACCAGCCTTGAATGCATGTTCTGCAGTGTCCTCACAGTAACCCCCTCAGAACACACACAGCCTCATCACTGCCAAGCTCATACAACAATTCGGCCTAAGCTCAACCCAGCCTAGCAGGTTCCCTGTGTTGTTGAAGCTGTCCTGCACACAAGGCTTTAAGCGCCTTGATTCAGAAGAGTCCATTCAGCACAACTGCATGAAGCATTCCAGACATTATACAGACCGTCACTGTTGAATTCTTTTATGGCCATTGAACATTTGAAGGCCTGTACTCGGTCTTTTTAACTGGTTGAGCCCAGTTACTGCGGGGACTAAATATAAGACAGAGTGACACCGGAAAGGAACCCTGAAAAACTTCACTCTCCTTTTAATTTGGCTGCTGAGGTGGAACTTGATCTCGGTAATGATGTGTTCCTCTTCTGTATGTCTGACATTTAAAATCAACCCCCTGTCATCGTGCACAATTATATTGCATAATCCTGCCAGGTCAGTATCATCAGTCACAACTATACCACACATCCTGATTTCAAAGACTTTGGATGCACTGTGACTGTAGTAGCTACATTTGTGTGATAACAAACTGCTTAACTAGGCTATTAGTAGCTCGTTCTTTGCACCCAGGGTCAGCTGATCAAGAGAGAAACACCTTAGCTAAGTATGCAACTGAATTGTGGCACGGCGGCACTTACGCAATTACGTGCATATACTCGTTGAACTTTTCCAAGAAACTAGTGAGGGTGCCAGGCTCTTCAACAATGATCCTCTTCTTCATCTCCTCCGCATTATCCGCAGGCAGACGTATACCACGCCTCCTAACATAGGGCAAAAAAAGGAAATAGAAAAATGTAAAAACTCCATTGAAATCCAAATGTTTAATTTTAGCCTGTGCAATTTTTTTTAACTGAGTTGTGTACTTTGTTTAAAAGAAAAGTGGAACAGGAGTAATTTGTGTGACATAGACCATTAAAAATTTGAAAAAAAACATTTGACTGTTTTGGTGACGGATATTTACCACTTCAATCCCAAGGCTTCTGAGATGGAGTATATTGCTATTTTGCCAAATCAAATGAGATGAGAACTACCTGACTAGGAACAAATGTTAGACAAATGTCATAAAAAATGTAGCCTGTATATAAAGGAAGGTTGTAGCCCACTGAAATAAAATGTAAAGCCAATGCATAAGTGACTTAAACCTCCACTCTTTCTAACTGCCAGCAGGGTCGGCTCCTCTGGTTGGAATTTAAAAATTTCAAAGTAGTTAAGATTCAGGCTACCTTGTGTGTTTGACAACATGCTACCATATGAGCATTCAGTGTTGTCTGCTCAGTGAGTATGGGCCTCTAACAATAAGTAACTACCAATTTTGCTCTGCACATATTCTCTTGGAAAATAACACAGCTGCTGCTGTAGCATTGGTTTCCTAAATGAATCTACACTAGGCATGTCACCACAACTAATACTTGCTCTATCTTTTGATATTACAGTTTTTAAGAAAGAATGCAGACAATGTCAGCAGTGTCTGTACCGAGGCTGACATTGTTCAGAATTGATGTGGACAGCATACACCTGCAAATGTTTTTGTAAAACCTTTACATGCTGAAGAAGAAAAATGCCCACAAGCCACTGCAAAAACTACACTAGAAAGATGGCGACTAGAGAGCAGCTCTGACAATAACTCCACCCTGACTCACTGATAAGAAAGGCAGTTACAGACAGGCATAAAAATACCTTTTGATGTTTTCCTGAAATACAAGTTAGCACTTTTTTAAGACAGCTGGCTGTGATGTGATGAAATCAACTATGCTCCATGTTTGCAAAGGCTAAATCCTCATAATGCAATTAACATTATACCAGGGGTGGGCAACTCCAGGCCTCGAGGGCTGGTGTCCTGCAGGTTTTAGACGTTTCCTTGATCCAACACAGCTGATTCAAATGGCTAAATTACCTCCTCAACATGTCCTGAAGTTCTCCAGAGGATTAGTAATGAACTAATCATGTGATTCAGGTGTGTTAACCCAGGGTAATATCTAAAACCTGCAGGACACCGGCCCTCGAGGCCTGGAGTTGCTCACCCCTGCATTATACCATGCAGTAATGTTAGTAGGTGACTCGACAACCATGTCAGTCTGTGACCTGTCAACAAAATATAATCTTGAGATTTTAACTCATTTGTCCACCATGACCATATCAGTGATTTAAAACTACTTTTTAATAAAGGAGTTTATGTTTATGTTTAGGTGGGAATATCTTTTACTTTCACCATTAAAAACGGTATCAAGAGTCACTGATTTTGGTACCATGTAAAAAAAAATTCTGCCATCCTAGTTCACGCTCCATATTATAATTTCCCAAAACATAATTCCTAATGGGCCAAATGCCTTTTGAAAATAAAGCTGCAGAGTTTTCTTTGGCCTGTATCGTCCAAAACACCTGCCACGACTCTGATTTAGTTTATTAATTATTGACATTCATTCATCCATCCATATCTAAAGTTAATCAGCATAACAAATAAAACAGTGCCCAAAAAGTTAATATCTAAAAGTCAATAATGAAAAAACTCTTATAAAATTTATTAACTCACTTGGCAACATCCACAATAGTCTGAACCCTGATGGCTCCATCCAGATGCACATGCAGCTCAACCTGTGAATGAGACCAAATAAACTGATTATCAAAAATACTTCCATGCAGAAACCTGGTGGTGATAAACCAGAGTTTATAGAAGACAAATATGATGTCAGTGGAGCAGCAAGTAAGAGCAGGGGTGGTGTTGCAATTCTGTGATTTGGCTGCAGCCCATCATGAATGCAGTATGCATGACAGAGCAACAAGTGGTGAAAAGGCCAGCAGTGCCAGGGAAGGGTCACAATAAGTATTCTGGCTCTCCTTCCATCGCTGTGAGTGCTGATGTATCCAACCAGATGACAAATGATAAATCTCTGCCCCTCCCTTAACAGCTGAGACCTTGGTTGTCACAGCGAGGTTCAAATGAAAATTTTCCTACCACAGACATTTAATTCTAACCTCTGGTTAGAAGTGATGATGAGCAAAGAACTAGGCAAGGTTATTGAAACTTGTTTCAATAAAAGTTTAATCTTTTTATTGCCTTAATCAACTGATTAATATGCCTTAATCAGCTTCTGATTGAGTAGTGGGAACCGACACAGGACACTGTTTTTGCCAAAGCTTAAAATTAGAGAAACTTGGGACAGTTTAGGACATTATCTGAAGATGAGGTTCGGGGAAGGCAGAACAGATGGTAACTACATGCACTCTGTGATTATTAGCACAGTTCTCACATTGGCTGTATTCTCATGTGCACCTCCATCAGGCAGTGTTTACAAAGGTTTATGCTGCAGTGCACATGTAAAAAAAAGCTCATGTTTTTATTGCTCTGAAGCAAGCAGGGCTCAGTGGGAAAAGCTGATGTACTCACGTTCATGCTCCAAAATCATCACATTCTGACAGCTGGGATGTTTATTCACTCTTTTTTTTGCTTCTTTGGAAACTGATATTTTACATTAAATAAATATTATAGAGAAAAGCGTCAGGCTCTGGAGATACTTATTAAACCGTGGACAGCTGAATTTAAGAGCATTTCTGTTTCCCTAGAAAATGCCAGATGTTTCAGGTTTGCATCTTTTTCACCTGGATTCATCTCATATGAGACTGGGGAATGGTTCAAATCATTTTTCCAACATAAAAGGGAATTCAAAGGTTTGATGCCACTGGCCCCTCTTAAATGATGGGTTTGGAAATATGACAAATCTCTGTGTGGTTTTCTAAATAATTTTTCATATCAGAACTTTCAATAATAGCAATGAATAGAAATGATTTAATTGGAGCTGTTAAAATACAGATCTACAATATCTGTAGCTCTGCACATGACAGAAAGAGGCTTTATGCATTATTAAATGAAGTTATGTCAGTTAAGTGGCGCCACACATCCTTCTTATCATACTTCTGTCTAAGAACAAGCCCAGGCTGTGAGTAATGTTAAAAACAACATCAGCCCAGCCCAGAACATTGCATCAAATGTTCTGAATTTGAGTGTGCTGCCATGCTGACCTGTGAAACTTGTGACAGAGCCATGAAATCCCAATTTTATGGAAAGATTACAAAGTCTGTCTTTGTCTATTGATCACTTTAGAAAAATGAGTAACACTACTCAGTTTTCAGTAACTCTGGTACTTTAAAGGCTCCAGATTAAAGTTCATAAATTAACGGAGTCAGAAAAATTAGCAACTATTAATACTTACAAGTTGCTTAAGGTGTTTCACATTATTAGCTTCCAGCTCTACAGGTATGGCTTTGTGTTTTTTTCTGTTTTATATTGTCATGCCAAAACATAATAAATAACAACATAACCACCAAATGCTTTCATGTATTATATATACATGAATACATATTTTCCTCTTTTTTGTATAGTAAGCATGACTTTGAAAGTTAGCATGAAGCTGAAAGTTTTTACATACTTCATAAGAGGTATGTTAGATATATATGCAGGTATTTCTGCTGCAATCATGGTGTCAGACTCTTCAGAGCAGGTGTGTCATTCATCAAAGAAGAAACTGAAAATTTAAAAAGTTTCAACCACTTAACTGTATAACTGCATAGAAATTCCCAAATATGAGATGAATTAAGTATTTCTCACTATGATCTTCAATGACACAACCTTGCAGTTTTTTAAGACTTTTTTCAGAGTCCAGTAATAACCTATTGAAACACAACAACTTAGTAGAAAATTGCTAGTTGGAGCAAGATTTGCTTCTGTTACATGAACCGTCTACACAGCTCAGTAGCAGCATCCTTTTTGGTGTGACAATGAAAACCAAAGAGCAGATGTTTCTATCCAAATGTTCACCACAGAAATGAGTGTGCATCTTTGAGGTTGTTGATGTCTCTTGCCTACAACACCACACAAAAGCCGAGCGTGTCAGCAATATTGCAGCCTCATGGCTGTCTGCAGACAGGAGACAGCTGGGTAATCAAGTTCAAGTTCAGGGATTTATGCGGTAGTTCTTTCAGTAAAATGGTAGTTCCTCTAGTACATTTTGTGCCTTATACAAACCAGTGTCACAAACAAGCTGTTTGTGAAGCTGATTTTTAAGAAAATGACCACTTATCTACTCTGCAATTGTTAGGCAATCCTAAAATAGGAAGTTTAAAAAAAAAAAAAAGTTTGGACAGGATTCCAGTTGGGTCTATTTTGAAGCAACATTTGACTTCTGTCATCGCACAAAACTTTATGTTTCTATTTGTCTTAGCGCGTTTAATGTGATGCAGCTGTGCAGCACTAAAAGACAACAGAAGCTCAATGAGAGCACACTATTCAGTCTTTCTGAAACCTTTCAGAGATTTCTGCTATTTTATAGATGAAGCAATCATTGTGTGATCAACAAAAATAATCAGTGGTGATCATTTGCTACTTTGCCTTATAGGATCGTACACTGAATATGTTTGGTTTAGAACGGGTGGTCTGATAAAATAAGACATGCACAGATGCAAAATGTTTAGTGTTTTTGTAGTGATGTATGTGTTATGTGCCATTTCTTTGAGAAATGAATTATTACATTAGCACAGACCAGACCTAAGCCAGCAAAGAAACCCACTGAAACTAGTCTGTCTGACCAAACATCCTGAAAATTTAAGCACCAGTCTGCAGAAAAAGTAATGTGAAACTTTGTCATAACAACAGTACTGTTCAACACTTATAGCTTATTCTTTGTGGACATTGGCTGTATTTTAGCTATATGCAATTGGAAGTTAAATATTAAAAATATATATGTGAGGATGCCAAATATGACACTGTGCACTATAGATTTAATTCTTGGACCCAGAGCACTATCTGCATCTGGATTAGTTTGTCCTTCTTTGAAACGTGAAGACAAAATTTCTTCCATTTATTTATTCATTTTTTCAGTCTGATTTAGATGTGATGTGAAACTACTGAAACTTTAATCCAGATCCAGAACTTCTAGGTTGGGCCAAACATCGATTCTACAAAAATGAATTAAACTCTTTTTGAGTAATCCAACTAAGCAACAGACAAGCAAAACAAGTCATGTAGCCTCATAGGTGAAGTTAATTCGCTTAACGACCATAGTTTAGCAAACAAAACCCAATGATCACAGACCGCACTAATCCGAACTACAGCACTGTGACGCAATCAGCATATACAGTAAAACGTGTTTGGTGAACCGGTGACAGTTGTTGCTGCACACAATGAGCTCTTCAACTGCATACTAATGTGTAATGAGATTATCTCTTTCAGCAGCCACCGCACCCTCAGGTTCAGTTATCTCCATTTACAAAATTTTCACAAGCCAACATCACGTGACCTCAACACTGCATGGCAACCGAACCCACATCCTTTTCTCTGCCTCTGTCTGCTTCTAAGAAGAACAGGTACCAGGCTCCAAAGGGCACCAATATACACTTCACGCCTGTGTGCATGTCAAACTGTCTGACTAATACGTTCATTTGACTGTTAAACGTTGTTATGGTCATCGGTTGTCATTATCATCCCTTTAAAAGTATTATTGATAAGCTATATTAGGAAAATAATGTAAAAGCTGTGTTTGGTTTGTTTATTATTCAGCGAGGATAGAATCGGGCTCATAAAGTCTTTTATCCCACGAGCGCACATTGATTCATCAATCTTTAACTGCCACGATCAAGTTCTGGGACCTTCCCCAATTTCTTTGCTTTGCGGCAAAAGGACATTGAAATGAAAGGTGCTGCACACGGCTCCTTTCATTCATACACCGGGTTTTGTCCCCTTAAAGGAGGGTAGTCAAATTTCAAACTCGAAGCAACAAAAATAAAGTTTTTCCGTGTTTGAGTGAGGGTATTACGACAGCAGGAAGGAAGTTGTTAAAAAAAAAGTTAAATTTTATTTTATGTTTATTTTTTAAACCTTTCTTTTGAGTCTTTTTTGTCGAGGGGGTTCTCCCAACAGGGTTCCCAAACAGTGTCAAAGCAGGCGTACCGGGCGTAAAACCATGGAAAAATCTGCCCCTTCAATAATTCACCCACTTTCCGCTTGAATTATTAAAGCTCACACTACAGTGAGCCGGCTGAGCTGTGAACGTACCTTCGGCTTGTTGAATACTACTTGTTCAGAAGAGCGATCGGCCATCGTAGAGAATGCGCGGTTGTGGCTGAGCCTGCTGGTGTACAGAGAGCTGACGAGTTGAGAACCTAAGCTTATCGCCGCTCGCCTTGCTATTATATGCATGACTCGGGGACACGCCTTTTCCCCCTCCCAAATGCAAAAAGCAGCGCCAAAGGGCTGCTTCTGCTGAACTACAAAGTGAGAAGTGATGGTGTGCAGATCAGCAACAGGCTGTGCGCTTTAGTGTGCATTAAACATGCGTAGCCTTAACAGCGAGCAGAAGGATTAATGGCTCTGTTGTCTGTGGCAGCAGCTTTGCACCCATGTGATGAGAGCTTTGCAGCCATCTAATTAGCCTAATAATATGAAACCAGGTTATGAAACAGCGAATTCATTTGCATTTATTCAAATCTCTGATCACTGAGACCCCAGAAAAGAACAATAATCACAAACAAAAAGAATAATTTTGTTGTAATAAACTTCACTTTGACAATTTGGAGCTTTTAAAAGAATCCATTTGCCTCAAGGGTCATTGGCCTCCTTCAAATGCTTCAAATAGCTGCCTGTGGAAAGTGCACAACCTCTTAATCCCAACAACAGGTTAGACTCTTTTTCTCTCAGCATTAAAAGTGTTGAACTCAGACCTAAATTAAGGGCTGAAACTGGTGTAGTTTCTCTTTAGGTTTTAGTTGGGAAACAATAATAATGGCACCACATAGCAGTGGCAATTTGAGGATTATTTTGTATTTTCAGATGATATGTTAACCAGATTTCATTATAAACCAAGAAGAAGAAAATAAGACAGTTTATTGTTAGTCGGAGCTTTAATAACGACCAGCATCTTCAGTTACACAAACTGTTCATAGGAAGTTAAACCAGCGCCACAGCTTTGTAGCTGAATCTCTACCCACAGATGCCCCAGTGTGTTCGTCACAGGGCACTTAGACTTGTCTTTAATAGTTTTTACTCTTTTTCTGCACCTCCTGTAACACAGCATCTAAAAACACATATGCATTACAGAGATTTCATTAGCTTGGAATGAATCAGACCTCTGTAGATGCTCAAATTAGCTGTAAATCAAATAGATTTAGATTTTAGTTTGCCAGTATGAACATGGATATCATAATTTCTTTCTTTCATTCTTTTTGTATTTTCAGATTTCATATCACAAAGATAAAATGCTTACACTTTTAACCAGCAGGTCCCAGTTTCTCATACCACTTACAGAAAATGTAAAAAGCACATTCACAGCTTTGGTTTCCATCGTCTGCAGCTATAAAGACATCATATTTCTCTTTAAATGTTTATCACTAATCTGCATAATCTGAGGCTGTTGTTCGCGTTTTAAAACAACTTCACATAGATGCAGAATTACTGCAATGTCATTTCTTTCTGCAGAAAACAGGCAACTGGTCAACTGATCTATAAGTACAGGAAATTATGTGGTAGTCTGTTCATTTAAAAAACAACAACAACAAAAAACCAGATAGCAGTCTTTTAGTAGATTGTGGTAAATTATGCAGTGCAGTGATGCAAAGAATTGTTTGCATAACTGTTTAACAGTTATGCACTGTTTACATTTCTTGTGGACTCAGGAGCCACACACTCCGTGTTATGCTTTGACTCCCTGAAGTTACACTCTGTCTCAATCACACAGTCAGAGCAGTTCTGATTGTACAGTCTGACAGCTGCAGGGAGGAAGGACCTGCGGAAACGCTCCTTCATGCATCTAGGATGCAGCAGTCTGTCACTGAAGGAGCTCTGCAGTTCAGCAACATTTACATGCATGGGGTGGGAGACTCTGTCCATCAGAGATGTTATTTTGGCCAGAGTCCTTCTGTCTCCCACCACCTGCACTGGGTCCAGGGTGCATCCCAGAACAGAGCTGGCCTTCCTGATGAGTTTATCCAACCTCTTCCTCTCAGCTGCCGATAAACTGCTGCTCCAACATACCACACTGTAAAAAATGACAGATGCCACCACAGAGTCATAGAAGGTCTTTAAAAGCGCTCCCTGTACTCCAAATGACCTCAGCCGCCTCAGCAGGTAGAGTCTGCTCTGACCCTTCCCGTAAAGAGCATCAGTGTTGTGGCTCCAGTCCAGTTTATTATTCAGGTGAACACCCAGGTACCTATAAGAGTCCACTATCTCAATGTCCACTCCCTGGATGTTCACCGGTGTCAGTGTGGTGGGTCTGCGTCTCCGGAAGTCCACCACCAACTCCTTGAAGGTAATAAACTAACTTTGCAATGTTTGATTTGGAGCTTTACATTTGCTGCCCTTGCGATTTCACTCATTAAAGAACAAAAGGTTGTTTATAATGCATGCATCCACCCCACACATTTCCCTTGCTAGGTCCACTGACTGCAGGTGGGAAGACCTGGGCAGTTTTGTGCACAATTGTAAGAGAGCTTGTGATTGGCAAGTCAGGGAGGACCCAAAAGTGTTGTTCTTCCTAAAAATCTGAGTGCTTATAAAACAGTTATGCTGTCTATTGTTATACTGTTCACTGTGTTCATTCAGTTGAACTGGTGGGTCCCACTGTTGATCATTATTTGGTGCAGGCCACACCCTGTGCAGACTCCTCTCATTCACTGCTTGCAGAGGTGTCTGACAGCGTGTGGGCCTAATCTAAATATGATGTGGGACTGATTAAAGATTGTGAACCAGGTGTCATCATCTTGTCCTGTCAACTTAGTGGGTTATGAATTGATATTTAAACTAGTTGATTGTTAATAGATCTGGGAAAGATCATTTGATTATAACACACATGAGCAGAATGTTGCAAATGAGTGGAGACTAACAGACTGAGTTTCCTGTCTCTGATGTATGGGTGAAGCTTGCACCTAGACACACAAACACCTGACTACATGGGAGCAAACTTGCTTTGTCAAATATATGACAGCATGTCACATGGTTTTATTTTACAAGCTAAATACAACGAATGGGTCTATGACTAAAATACAGTGGCTTGCAAAAGTATTCGGCCCCCTTGAACTTTTCCACATTTTGTCACATTACAACCACAAACATGAATCAATTTTATTGGAATTCCAGGTGAAAGACCAATACAAAGTGGTGTACACTTGAGAAGTGGATCGAAAATCATACATGATTCCAAACATTTTTTACAAATAAATAACTGAAAAGTGGTGTGTGCGTAATTATTCAGCCCCCTGAGTCAATACTTTGTAGAACCACCTTTTGCTGCAATTACAGCTGCCAGTCTTTTAGGGTATGTCTCTACCAGCTTTGCACATCTAGTGACTGAAATTCTTGCCCATTCTTCTTTGCAAAACAGCTCCAGCTCAGTCAGATTAAATGGACAGCGTTTGTGAACAGCAGATTTCAGATCTTGCCACAGATTCTCGATTGGATTTAGACACCAGACAGGTCAGGGATAAAGTTATTGAGAAATTTAAAGCTGGCTTAGGCTACAAAAAGATTTCTCAAGCCTTGAACATCCCACGGAGCACTGTTCAAGCGATCATTCAGAAATGGAAGGAGTATGGCACAACTGTAAACCTACCAAGACAAGGCCGTCCACCTAAACTCACAGGCCGAACAAGGAGAGCGCTGATCAGAAATGCAGCCAAGAGGCCCATGGTGACTCTGGACGAGCTGCAGAGATCTACAGCTCAGCTGGGGGAATCTGTCCATAGGACAACTATTAGTCGTGCACTGCACAAAGTTGGCCTTTATGGAAGAGTGGCAAGAAGAAAGCCATTGTTAACAGAAAACCATAAGAAGTCCCGTTTGCAGTTTGCCACAAGCCATGTGGGGGACACAGCAAACATGTGGAAGAAGGTGCTCTGGTCAGATGAGACCAAAATGGAACTTTTTGGCCAAAATGCAAAACGCTATGTGTGGCGGGAAACTAACACTGCACATCACTCTGAACACACCATCCCCACTGTCAAATATGGTGGTGGCAGCATCATGCTCTGGGGATGCTTTTCTTCAGCAGGGACAGGGAAGCTGGTCAGAGTTGATGGGAAGATGGATGGAGCCAAATACAGGGCAATCTTGGAAGAAAACCTCTTGGAGTCTGCAAAAGACTTGAGACTGGGGCGGAGGTTCACCTTCCAGCAGGACAACGACCCTAAACATAAAGCAACAATGGAATGGTTTAAAACAAAACATATCCATGTGTTAGAATGGCCCAGTCAAAGTCCAGATCTAAATCCAATCGAGAATCTGTGGCAAGATCTGAGAACTGCTGTTCACAAACGCTGTCCATCTAATCTGACTGAGCTGGAGCTGTTTTGCAAAGAAGAATGGGCAAGGATTTCAGTCACTAGATGTGCAAAGCTGGTAGAGACATACCCTAAAAGACTGGCAGCTGTAATTGCAGCAAAAGGTGGTTCTACAAAGTATTGACTCAGGGGGCTGAATAATTATGCACACCCCACTTTTCAGTTATTTATTTGTAAAAAATGTTTGGAATCATGTATGATTTTCGATCCACTTCTCACGTGTACACCACTTTGTATTGGTCTTTCACGTGGAATTCCAATAACATTGATTAATGTTTGTGGTTGTAATGTGACAAAATGTGGAAAAGTTCAAGGGGGCCGAATACTTTTGCAAGCCACTGTAAGTGTAACAGTGCAGGCCAAGGGAAGAAACTCTCATTCCAGGGATACAACATTGCAATGAGGTGTTTAGTAAGCATCTGACACTAAACATTAGTGTTGTGTGAATTGTGCAGCTGCTAACAAAAAATTTTCTGTGTCTTTAGCAGGTGGAACTATGCCTGTTGACCCCAGACTCTCCAGAACTGCGTGATATCTTGGAGCACTTGTGGGCAACCAGTGAATATGATGTGGGGGAAATGAACACGGGCAGTGACTCTTAAGTCTGAGTTCAGAACAAGTAAGCAAAAGTAACTAATTAAAGCAGTGAATGCAACACTGCATGTCATGGCACCTGAAGTTCTAATCCTCACACCATATTGTTCCACCAGAAAAACAGATTTTTTTCTGTGATTTTCAACGATATTTGTAAATCCCTTTAGGATGTTTTAAACTGTTTTAAACAAACTGATTACCTTACAACAAAGATCAAAAAAGCACTGACTAGATGGAAAATGCTTATTTGATTTTTATTAAAATTATTAGATAAAGCTGTTTTGTTATTTTAAAATATACAGAATGCAAATGTGCCCATAACCAAGTTGGCACTCTGTATTTTGAGAGTTAAGAGCTTCATTTAGCGTTACACTCTGGATTGATATATTGCAGGATGACGTAGAGTGCAGAGGGGTTTTTTTTCAGCATGCTTACACATACACACAATAATGGGTAGAGGAGACCCTGGGTCAAAGCTAGCCAGAGAGATGGGTTTTTTTCTTTCTTCTTTTCTGTCTCTTACAGAGGAGGGGGCAGACACGAGACGAGGTCGGGACGTGGACAGAAGAGGATTTGTAGCTGTGTGGAAACACATGGCTACTTGTGGTGTTACCTTAGACTGACTTTGATCACTGATATCAGTTAGATGTTCTTTGTATCTATCCACAGGTTGAGTGGTATTCATTGTCCTTGATGGCGAACATCTGGACATGGCAAAATAGAACTGCACAATGGAGTGTGTGTGGTGTTTGGTGTTGCGTGTGCATCTTCATCCCTAACAATACTGATGATAATGATTCTTTTACAGAAACAATCACTAAATGGGAAACATTGGATGATGGATTTTATGATGAGGCTTGATAAACATGTTTCACACCGAATGACTTACTTATCTTATATACAGCTTCTCATGAATGAACAAATACACTTAACTAAAGTGTTAAAGCTCTCCTTTAGCAGACTCAGATGAAGAAGAGAGGATGGTGAGAGTAAGGATGACCACTAAGTGTAAAATTTCACCTCTAACACTGTGGAATGATGCACATAGCAAACCTCTCTGAGTATGCACTGGTGTTGATACTATTGGTGTTGAATTACACCTTTCCTTTTGGTGATTTTTGTATGGTAAATGGCCTGTATTTGTATAGCGCTTTACTAGTCCCTAAGGACTCCAAAGCACTTTGCACATCCAGTCATTCACCCATTCACACACTGGTGATGGCAAGCTACATTGTAGCCACAGCCACCCTGGGGCGCACTGACAGAGGCGAGGCTGCCGGACACTGGCGCCACCGGGCCCTCTGACCACCACCAGTAGGCAACGGGTGAAGTGTCTTGCCCAAGGACACAACGACCGAGACTGTCCAAGCCGGGGCTCGAACCGGCAACCTTCCGATTACAAGGCAAACGCCCAACTCTTGAGCCACGGTCGCCCCATTAAACAATCAAAGGGTCGGATGTTATGGAAAAATTCTAGTTTATCCTCACATTTAGATTTATGTGTTTAGAATCTTACTGTATAACCTTTGTCTGCTTAAGATGAAGCAAGTATGCGTCAGCATGACCTTGTGAAAACTGTTAGCTAGGCGTAATGATGTTTTACTATGTTATCTGATAACTGTTTTGCTCAGAAGGATGAAACTCAGGGCCAGCGCCAGGAGTTTCCAGGGAAAAGATAGTGGGAGTTGCTCTCTGCCCAGCCACAGCCCGTGGGACAGAAACCTGTTGTGACTAAAAGATACAGAGAGTTGTGAGTGGAGGGGTATAACAGAGGAGCTGAGACATCCCAAGGGCAGAGCTGGCATGACTGTGAACTGTGATGTTTGATGTGTGTGTTGGCTCTCCTGCGCACTAATAAATAGCTTGATCACAGCTCTTTCCGTGTTGCAGACCTTATTTGCAAAATTCCACGACAGTACAAAAACCTGTTTTAGGTGATGCTCAAATTTCAATAATATTTCTGCCTAATCAAAACTTTTTGTTGTGTGCTTTGACAACACTTTATAAAAACTGTATTTTCTTTTTTACACAAAGCACAGTTTGGTCCACCGGAATCTAAACAAAGTGAGTACATCCTCTTTTAACTTGACACTCCATTGGGCGAAATCAGAGTCCAAACAGCTGTGAACAGAATGTCAAACTTGCGTGCTGTATTTTCAGTCTGCTTTGGCAGCAGATTTTGCATTTTAACCAATGCAGGCCTCCCCTGAAATCAGCCCAGTCATCATTGCCAGTGACATGTGACCACTCTCCACTTAGTTTCTACTTTCAATCCACAGAAGCCTTCTGTTTGCTGACAAAGAAAACACTAAAATGATTCATAATCATGACATTTCTGTATGAGCTGCTTGTTCTTTTTCTATTATAAATCATCAGCTTTTTTGTTATGAGATAGTAATTCAGTTTTCTTTGCTGAGATTTTGAATGTCCTGCTTCTAACTAAACGGGCCAGAAGAATTTTATTTGTGAGGCCTAAAGCTGGAAAATTAGATTTGAGCAGCTCCAGAGTCCTTCTTTGTCCAGATAATCTGTCCGTCTTGCTGTGAGCAGTTTTCTCAAGAACCTTTTCTCGATGAAAACTAGTGGTGGAGGAAGTAGCTATCCCCGTCCTTTATGTAATACTTCAAGTAAAAATACTAATGCAACAAGTACTCAAAGCCATACACTGACAATGTTACTTAATTAAAAACATCTTTAGAATTATCAGAAATTGTACTTATTATTTTCATTAAAAAAGAGGTACAGAAATGTATTTAAGCAATACTGGAGTTGCTTTGTTTATCCAGCGCTGCTGAAGACACAGTTTCTGTTTAAAGCCTGTTCAAGACTGAGCGTACACAGAGGTTCCTCTCTTCACTTCCTAGCATTAACAAGTCGTTGTAACTCAGAGCAACCCTACAATTTTTCATCATAAAAGAATCCATTTTCAATTTAGAAAACATTCCATTGAGCCAGTGTGAAAAAAACATCTGAGTGCCTGCATTCACTGCTTTCCTCTTCCATAAATAAGTCTCCATTACATGCTTATTAGCGTGGAAACAGTGCAGCATTTAATAAAGATAAGGAAGATTGGACAGGACTGACTCTTGGTCAACACAAGTCTGACATTTTAACTGTTAACAGCTGTTAGCTCATCTGCCCCATTAATGTAGAGACAATGGCATCATGTTTAAAAAAACGCTGCACTAAAGATGTGAAACTATAAATCTGATGTGTCTTCAACAGAGAGTTTTTCCTAAGGCCTTATGCATGAAGCTCTTTTTAGTGAGGTCGATTAGATAATGTTTTGAAAAGCCTTTTGTGCAGGCACAGGAGAAATGAGAGAAAAACATGCATGGTCGACAGTTCCCAATTCCTTTTTTATCTTGTTCATAAGAAACAGAGAAGTCTTTGTCTTAAAGAATAAACAAATATTCATATGGAAAGAAAGAGGCTACACATATCTTAAATATTTGCTTTTAGTTGCTCCTCGTGGGTATAAAAAAGGACAAGTTTGCTTTGATGTTTAACAAATACAGTAATGTTGGAAATGGTATATGTCATTTTAATCAATGAGATTCAGACATGCTGTTAAGCAGATGCTACAAACTACACAGATTTGATTTCATTCAGCCACAAAAGTTTTACTAAGTCCAAAAGTGATATTGGCCAGGACCTCACTCAACGTTAGTTTGTGCAATCCAAGAAGGAGGTCTCTCCTTTCTTACTTTCTTTCTTTTTAAAGCTTGCACAACCTTTTATTTATGGACGGCACCACTGACATGTTGTCAACAGGATACAGGTTTTCCCCCAAACTGTTCTCACAAAACGCCAGAGTCTGCAGTTGTCATAAATATCACTTTATGACATTGCTTTAATCTCGCAATACTTCACATATTCTCTGAATAACATGATAATTACTAACAGATGTGCTTGTGGCTTGCTGTTTCTAGTCATTTTGGAAAACATTTATTTGCTTCTTTAGTTCAGTACAAACTGTTTCTGTTTAAATTGATTTTTTTTAAACATCTGGTGGTTAAATCTTATCCTATGTCCAGAACAGAAAATGGAAGAGAAACTGACAAATCAGCAGTGAACATTCACAGCTGGGCGTCACTTGGAAACACCTGCTTGGCCTTCAGAGTTGTCACAAGTAACAAGAAAATAAAGACAGGATATATACACTCATTGAGTGTATCGGCTTCAGTTAATTCAAAATGCAGCTGCGCGTCTTTTAACAGGTACAAGAATCCATGAACACATAACTCCAATTTTAGCCAAACTACATTGGCTCCCTGTTAAATATCGCATAGATTTTAAAATTCTTTTGTTCACTTTTCAAATTCTGAATAATTTAGCGCCCACCTATCTCTCTGACCTACTCCACCTATATAATCCCAACAGAGCGCTTAGATCATCCAATCACTTGCTCCTTGCACAACCTAGGTCTCGAATGAAGTCGAGAAGAGACCGGGCCTTTGCGATCGTGGCACCTAGACTCTGGAATAACCTCCCTGTACATATTCGTATGGCCAAGTCTATCCAGTCTTTTAGATCTCGTCTTAAAACTTATCTGTTTACTTTGGCCTTTGATTCTAACTAGTTGGCTGATTTTAGCTTATTGTGTTGTTACCTATTGTTTGTTGTCCTATTTTATTGTTTGTTTTAATTGTCTTGTGTTTTGACTGACTGTGAAGCACTATGGTCAACACTGTTGTTTTAATATGTGCTATATAAATAAACTTTGATTTGATTTGATTTGATTGAGTGCACTGCCAAAATCATTATGACTGGACATGATTGCAAAGTCTGTGCAGCAGAGACTGGACAGATGTTATAGCTGCTAATAGAAATCCCAGCAAATTTCCAACAGGTGGCAGTGAAACATAACTTAAACTGTCTACTCAAACCGAAGGTAGATTTACTTTCTACCATGTGGTGTTATATGCTTTTGTATGTACTGGACACAAACTACGCAAACTACTTGGTAAATTATCAAAAGGTCTTGTTCATTTGTGACGTTTTAGTCCTGCCATCATGAAGCCCAAATCAAGTCCCTGACCAATGAAAGATCAGCCTCCATCACATCAAAGCAGCGATTCTCTCCGTCCTTTCACCTAGACCACAGCTTTGATCTTTTTAATTAGTGGTGCTGCTTCTCATCTTGGTGATCTTTGGTTTTCAAAACTACACCAACCCAAACAAAGCAGCACCAATAGCACTGTGTGAGGGAGAAGGAGGGTGGGTGTTGTCTTTGGCACACTTTTGATTTGCTGTTTGGGTTTCTCCTCCTACACATATTCTCACATTCACAAATCTCAGATGTTGTTATGCAAAGGAAAGTTGCAAACATGACCACATTCCTCAGTGTGACAAGATATACTGATGAAAGCATAAATTTGCTAATTTCATCTCCATATCTTATGTTGCAGATGTTCAAAAGTATCACAAAAAATACAACCCTGATCGCAAAGAAATTGGAATACTGCGTAAATAAACACAGAGTTCAACGATCTGCAAAGATCATAAACCCATATTTTATTCACAATAAAGTGAAACACAACGTTAAATGTTTAAACTGAAAAAATTAGAAGAACATTTTACTCATTTTGAAGTTTGATGTCGGCAAAAAGGCAGGTCCATGTTTGCCACTGTGTTGATCACACATGGCTTCTGTAAACTTTGTTCATAGACATTGATGTCTGGAAATGTCCCTGATGCCATGCAGAGATTTCCATGACAGAATCATGTCTGTTTTTAATGCAGTGCAACTGGAGGACCCACTGATCATGGGCATGTGATACAGATTTTTGACCTTTTCCCTTGCACACAGAGATTTCCCCAGATTCTCTAAATCTTTTGATGATATTATGTACTGTAGATTATTTGATATTTAAAGTCTTTGCAAGTTTACATTGAGGAACATTATTCTGAAACAATTTCCATCTTCAGATCGTAGCTGCACGAACCTCTGTCTACAAGGAGTGCAGAATTATTAGGCAAATGAGTATTTTGTCCACATCATCCTCTTCATGCATGTTGTCTTACTCCAAGCTGTATAGGCTCGAAAGCCTACTACCAATTAAGCATATTAGGTGATGTGCATCTCTGTAATGAGAAGGGGTGTGGTCTAATGACATCAACACCCTATATCAGGTGTGCATAATTATTAGGCAACTTCCTTTCCTTTGGCAAAATGGGTCAAAAGAAGGACTTGACAGGCTCAGAAAAGTCAAAAATAGTGAGATATCTTGCAGAGGGATGCAGCAGTCTTAAAATTGCAAAGCTTCTGAAGCGTGATCATCGAACAATCAAGCGTTTCATTCAAAATAGTCAACAGGGTCGCAAGAAGCGTGTGGAAAAACCAAGGCGCAAAATAACTGCCCATGAACTGAGAAAAGTCAAGCGTGCAGCTGCCAAGATGCCACTTGCCACCAGTTTGGCCATATTTCAGAGCTGCAACATCACTGGAGTGCCCAAAAGCACAAGGTGTGCAATACTCAGAGACATGGCCAAGGTAAGAAAGGCTGAAAGACGACCACCACTGAACAAGACACACAAGCTGAAACGTCAAGACTGGGCCAAGAAATAAGACAAGACTGATTTTTCTAAGGTTTTATGGACTGATGAAATGAGAGTGAGTCTTGATGGGCCAGATGGATGGGCCCGTGGCTGGATTGGTAAAGGGCAGAGAGCTCCAGTCCGACTCAGACGCCAGCAAGGTGGAGGTGGAGTACTGGTTTGGGCTGGTATCATCAAAGATGAGCTTGTGGGGCCTTTTCGGGTTGAGGATGGAGTCAAGCTCAACTCCCAGTCCTACTGCCAGTTTCTGGAAGACACCTTCTTCAAGCAGTGGTACAGGAAGAAGTCTGCATCCTTCAAGAAAAACATGATTTTCATGCAGGACAATGCTCCATCACACGCGTCCAAGTACTCCACAGCGTGGCTGGCAAGAAAGGGTATAAAAGAAGAAAAACTAATGACACGGCCTCCTTGTTCACCTGATCTGAACCCCATTGAGAACCTGTGGTCCATCATCAAATGTGAGATTTACAAGGAGGGAAAACAGTACACCTCTCTGAACAGTGTCTGGGAGGCTGTGGTTGCTGCTGCACGCAATGTTGATGGTGAACAGATCAAAACACTGACAGAATCCATGGATGGCAGGCTTTTGAGTGTCCTTGCAAAGAAAGGTGGCTATATTGGTCGCTGATTTGTTTTTGTTTGTTTTGAATGTCAGAAATGTATATTTGTGAATGTGGAGATGTTATATTGGTTTCACTGGTAAAAATAAATAATTGAAATGGGTATATATTTGTTTTTTGTTAAGTTGCCTAATAATTATGCACAGTAATAGTCACCTGCACACACAGATATCCCCCTAAAATAGCTAAAACTAAAAACAAACTAAAAACTACTTCCAAAAACATTCAGCTTTGATATTAATGAGTTTTTTGGGTTCAATGAGAACATGGTTGTTGTTCAATAATAAAATTATTCCCCAAAAATACAACTTGCCTAATAATTCTGCACTCCCTGTATTGTTACATCTGAGAACCTTTGATGCTGCCATCAAATTCAAAATAAGCTGTTTTCAATACGATGTCACAGTTTAAACACTTCATAAGTTTTCTATGTTCCACTGTGAAAAGATGTGGGTTCATCAGATTTGTAAATCATTGCCTTCTGCTTTCCCAGGACTGGATGTTCCAAAGAAATTCATCCCACATGCAGACCAAGTAATAAAATGCCCCCCACAGCCCACACTCCTACAGAGAAGACCTACAGAGTCAAGTTCGTGACACTGAAACGACAAAAAGACAGAACAAGAATGGCTTGTTTTGGAAGCGTCTGCTAGTATCGTAGCAGAGACTTCATCTTGTCCTTACCATTGGGTGACATGGACAGACTTGTGGCTTTAGTCACTTCTGGCCATGCCTCAGCTCTGCCTGTGAATAAGGGAAATACCAGAACCCTGAAACTGAAATCTGTAAACTGAACTTAGCCATGTATTTAATTCAGTTAAGTTACAGCTTAATTAACTGCAATTGTCCCAGTGTGATTTATATTGTAAGATAAAGACCTTTCAGTATTAAGAAAGAACCTCACTGATAAGACAGTCAGCTAACATTTTGGTGACTGTAAGAAGGAAAAGCTATTTTTTAACAGAAACCCTAAAAGCAAAATGTGCTATGGACATGACATTACTTGCATGCTGTATTTTACCGTATGTCTGCTTAATATTTCAGAGTTTAAAAAAGGGGGGGAAGGGTTAATATTTATATGTCCATTTTCATCATTGTTTTTTCAGCATCACAAAAATGTCTCTATGTGATCCGATTATTTTTCTGCCATAAAGCAAAGATGTTACATTGTCACTAGTTGGTGTTGTTGCAAATGACCAAATTATGACAAAATTACATAATGTTTTTCTTGAGAAGAGTCTTTGGGCTGAACCAGGCTCAGGGAGGGGCAGCCATCTGCAGTGCAGGGTGAGGGGAAAGTGCAGAGAGGAAAGATAAGTACAAAGAAACCACAAACAACACAGAGACCAAACCCAGTATAGTGATTAACATCAGCTTTATCAGAAAGAAAAGTTTTACGCCTGAGCTTCAAAGTAGAGACAATTTAATGCTGATGAGTGTGTGGTTTGTGCATTTATCTCTGCATGTCAGGATGAGAAAGCTGATTTTTATCAGAGTAAAAAGATAAAAGGCAAACTGCATTGTATACTCACTCTGGCCACTAGAGGTCTCTCTTGCCTTATAGTGGTTCAAGAGCATGTGCGACAGAACGCTTCACAAAAGAAAAAATAAAGAAATCCTCTAATTTTAAAACGCATATTAAAGAAATCAAAGCTGTTTTTAGATGGATTTTTTATAATAATTTTCAGGGTCCAATTTTCAGATGTATTTTCTGGAAATAACTGACAGAAACTTTGATTACTCCTTTGACCGCTAGTGCAGCACAAACTAAGTGCAGGTAAGATATAATGATATAATAAGATATAATTTATAACAAACAGAGAAGTGAAAAAAGTATTCCAAAGAACTGTCAAGACTTTAAAGCATTCAAAACCAGTCTTTCAGGTTTAGAAGCCAGATTACTCATGCATTGCCCTCTCTGTAAATCAAAATATTTTTTAATCGCATTGTGATAAGGAAATGTGACACCGGCTTCTGAACTACCACAATGAAAACAACTCAGTCTGACTACTCCCACGCACCGAGAAAGGTGCGTGCCTGCTATCCGTGAAAGATCTTACTGTCGATGCAGTTCTAGAGAAGACTAGACTGTTTATCTTTCAACTGAAGTCTAACTGAAAAGTAAATTAAACATTTCATTGGAAATGTGTCCTGAACTCCTGCTAAATGTTCATCCAACTGTTCCTCAGTATTGTTTGCTTTAATTACCATTATATTACGTAACATGAGATAAATCCACAGCTCTAAATTATGCTTTACATACAACATACAATCTTTCTGTGTTTCAGACTTCTGCAGCTGCAGCAGATTGTATCTTTCCTCTGACTGAAGTTAGCAACAATTTCAACTAAAAATACGGACTCTGAGTTCCATGCTAGGATGTGGTTGCCTTCATGAATTGAGACCTTGTTCCGTATTTATTTGTTCTGATTTATTTTTAGTAAATGAAACCAGAAATGGATATGCTGTTGGTTTAGGTGAGTCAACAAATGCAGCAGAATATTTTTATTCCATGTTGCTGCAATCAGCTCTCCAAAAACACCCTTCTGAACCCAGGGTCAGATGAAAAAAGTAAGCAGACACAAGGATGATGAGATAGCAGTATATGTAAGTGGTCTTTGTGGAAAAGAGGGAAAATCTAACACCTAAAAATAGGACATAAGACTAAGTCTACAGCCATCCTAGCAACTCTGTGGTGCTTTGAGTGTAATCTGTACATCAGCAACAAAGTGCTAGTGTACTGATGCTGGGTAGACATGTACCTAGCTGCTAGTTTATGTGGTAATTGAATTGGTCATTTAATTCATAGCCGCTGCTATAAATCCTGCCTTACTGAAACTAACCCAGCCACAGTGGGGCCACAAGCCAGTGTACTCCTACTGCCATTCCCAAGATACACAGGTAAGTATGTGTCATGAAGGGTATCCAGCATAAAATCTTTGCTAAATCAAACATGCAAACATCAAATATTTGATTTCAATGCAGGTCGCGAGTTAACAGTGACCATCTCTGGTGCTTTTGGCCGTCAGGGTTTTAATGTTGGCTTAAGACAAAGAAATATGAAAGGCGGAAGGCATGTTAGAGGCATCAAGAGATAAAGAAAGGCGAAAAGCAAGCATCTGGAGATGAGAGTTTATATATATGTAGGCTGGGGAAATAAAACCAGGAAAAGGCGGATTCAGAATATTCAGTTGGCATAGGCAAGAAGAGAACTTGAGTAGAGGTCATCTTGAAAGAAGAGCAGGTGAATAGTGTTGTGGATGAAAAGTCAGACAGTATGAGGAGATTCTGAAGCTGGGGTGACGTTGAATACCTACCAAAAGCTGGATTTCAGGGCAGTTTGAAGAGAGAGAGAGAGAGGAATTTTAGGGTTAGTTTGATGGAGTGGTAGAGACCGTCTTCAGGGGGGAGAGTGGTAATTGGAGCTGATTAACTGGACATGTGTTTGCTGAGGAGGTGGTGAGTAGGTATGATTTAAAGAAAAGAAATGTGGATGGGCAGAGAGAAGTGGATTTTGCAAATAGGATGGAAATGGCTGTGGTGACGAGTTCATGAAGAGTGAGGAACATAAGGTGACGTATAAGAGTGAAGGAATGTACACACAGGCGGATTATATTCTATACCAGAGGTGCAATATGAAAGAGGCAGAAGATTGCAAGGTGGTGTCAGGGGAAGAAAAATGTTTATGCTGGGAAACTAACAGTTAGGCAGGCACAAGTTCTTACGTTTTTAAAAGTTCTTTGGCAACACTAATCACAGAGTACAGAGCTGTGGTTGATGGGAAGCTGGTGGGTCATCTTGAAAGGAACATGAAAGAGGGCAAAAATAATTTTAGGGAACTCAAGCACTAGTTTTAGACATTGCTTTAATATCTCTAACTGATCAAGACGTGTGTCTGTGTCCACCTGTTCTTTGCTTTTCTCAATTTATTTGACAGACTTCAGCCCTTACATGTATAGATTTTCTTCCATGCTTTCTCTGCCTAGGTTCAATATTTTATTCTTATGGGTTGCTTGCTCAACCAGATGAGCTGTAAGGGCATCCTGGTTGTTTAATTTAAGGTCAGTCTTATGGTCTTACTACAGAAAAATTCAGAATCCTGTAAAATGTACCTGGCACATTTTTGGATATATGAGTAAAACTGCTTGGGTGAATTCATTAAAATCTTGAACATGTGCAGAAACGTAACAGAAATCCCTCATTTTTTCCAGAGTAGGGATAGCCCTGAGTCTACACGTGATTCCTGCCATTATATTACTTAACATAGAGCGTTATAATTTCACAAGGAACTGACACACGGAGCTGTGCAGGGCTGTGATTTGTCATTGCACAGACAGTTGTTTCCACCTCTACCCACGCAGTGAAGCAGTCATGATGAGTGGGTGTGGATGTGTGTCTAGACGAGCTGTGCTTTTCTTTTTCCGCTGTGGACACGGCAGTGACCTCGGCCCTGTGTACGTCAGGAAGTGACCTTAGGACCTGACGATGTCCTTATCGTCTGCTATGGGCGTTCCTGTGGCAACTCTGTTCGACTTTCACACATTGTGCTGGAATGCCTGGAATTCAGGTATAATTTTAAGCAAAACCAGCAGCATGAGAAATTCATGTTGGAAGAGTACTGACTATAAGTGTGCGTCTGTGTCCTACGGTGCCTCCTGACATCTGGACTGAATTTATCATATTATCATGTTAAATCATACATCAAAATTCTTTCTCACTGGTATGGTTTTCATTTTGTGGTTTTCAGTTCTGTCTTAGGACATTTTTAGATACTGGTGTGTGGAACTTTGGTAATTACTCTATTTAGTGTCTGGCTAAGTGTCTTGGCAGAATTTAACCATGTGTCAGTTGTTTATTTTGAATAAATGTAGACCCCTTTATTCAATCTAAGTTGTACATTACATCATGTAATAGCTGTGCACGGCACCTGTGGCACTTCCTCTGCAGTTTCACAGAAGGTATTTCAGAGGAAACACATGGACTTGAGGGGTGAAAGGACTTTTATTGCTCTTCACTTCAATAAATGTTTGGGAACATTTTCCATCTGCTTAAATGTTCACCCCTTCATCTTGTCTGTTTCTTTCCTATTGAAAGTTTTATGAAAATACTTTTTCAAGCTGCGCTTTTTGGCTGCTTCTGAGATTCGTACCAGTTAGGCAGTCGTGGCTGGTGGGAACAACTTATGTGGTCTGGAAGTACAACTAGGAAAGAAATCAGGTCTGTGTATTTCATTCATCCATAGTTTATGTGATAGAAAGAGAGCACACACATCTTTCATTTCACCTTCTTCTTTTGTAGCCATAATAGTACACTAAATCTTCCCAATGCTAACCAGAACAGCTGAGTGTCAAGAAAGGTAATAGCCACCTAAAAAACTATTAACGAACCATAAACCAAAAAAAAGGCATTCACTGAAATAAACCACCATCTTCTGAACAAACATATTAGAAACATGTTTTTGACAAATTTATTTTTCACGAGCCCCTGCTCTACATCCTTGAGTTCTCATTCAGTAAATTCGAAATGTGTCCAGAAGTTTTTCAGCATCACTGAAAGACGGTGTTATTGACAATCTGAGGGGAGGTGCACCAGAGCCGAAGGAATCAGACATAACAGAAAAGGCAGTTTGAGGTTTTATTTTGTTTTGGATGGAGGACTGCTCAGTCTGTGACCTCTGCTGGGTGTGGTGGCGATCCTGGAATAATGACTCAGTATAGCTTAGTAAAGTCAACCATGACTAGACAGCAAGTCGGATGTTTTTGCTATTTGTGGAAGTTCCAGCAGTCGAGGCTGATTTGCCCACCTTGTTGAAAGAGTACCTGCAGATCTGGCAGAGCCAAACCTGCCAGTGCAAACTTTCAGTGACTCTAAGAGCCAAAACCTTAGACACCAATTGAAGTGCTCTGCATTTCATTGAATACGTGTCAAATGTTGTTCTGGGAGAAGATTTTAGTATTATTCAGGGCTTTTACAGCACAACCCATGTTTATTCTGAGACACTTAAATCAGTCAGAGGCAGCTAGTTGGCACCACCCAAACCCACAAACTGGCAGAGCTAAATATTGTCTCGGTCAACTGTTGATGGTACAAAAACTTATTTTTGGAAGAAGAACAAATTCAGTGTGCAGTTTATTTACATACACATTTGTTTATTTTAAAACTTGATATTAACATATACATATGTTATTATATTTCCTGATGCTGAATGCTATGTTTTAAGTAAGAAAGAAGACAAAGCGTACATTTGTTCAGAGAGCAAATAAACCTTTTCCACCACATGTTTTCTGAGCTGTTAATTTAGTTATTTAATGGAAATAAACACGTGTAACAGGTTCTATGATGTGTCGTCTACATGGAAAAAGCTGCCAATCAGATATTTAAATTGATTAATTTTCAAGTAAGAATAAAAAAGAATAATGTGGAAGCACTTTTTAACCTTAATGAGTGCAGGGTACTGTCTGATTTCAGACAAATCATGCCCATTGGCTTTCACATGTGTAAATATGATCAAAGAACTTCACAATGTTACAGTATCAGCACAGAGTATCTGCACCACAGACTGAACCTGCCTTGTATTTTGCATTACTTGTATGCTGAGGAATTTTGGGGTTGTTGGACAACTCTCCCTGAACATGTGTTAGACATTTCTGGTTCACAGTGACAGATTTGGTAGAGTGACCGGACTTTCTTTCAGCACACAGATCAATGAATTCTTTAGTAACATTTATAGGACAAATAATATTTTCATTACTTTGCCCTGTAGGTTTTGCATTCATAAATCAACAAGGAATCCAAAAGACTTTCCTGCATACCGTCACATACCAAAACAATATTCACCCAAACTGAATGGGGGTTATTGTGCAGGATTTGGATTTAGGGGTTTCTTCAAAGGAGTTCACTGCGACTGAGAGTGATACTTCACTGTCTGGGACATTTCCAACATCTGTAGGCTTTAGCAAAAAAGGCTCGACAGATTTTTCCAGTCTCAGTTTGAACTGGCAGATATGATTTCACTGTGTCTGATACTGGCTGACTACATCCCTTTCATACATGTTTGATCAAAGAACAAGAATAATGAAGCTTGACCGACAGTCTGTGAACTTGCTGCCCATATTCAGCTTAAACCTCATAATTTTCCTCTACGTTTTATACATGTGTTTATGGCTTCAATATCCACTCTTTTAAAAAATCTCCATTCGCCACAATAACTTATTATACTATCTCAGTATCTGGGATTCACTGAAGAAAACCTCTACTTTTATCTGAGATCTTTGAAGTTGTTCCTTAAACTTGCTGCATGTTACATTCATGCTAGCAGCTATTACAATGCAGTCCTTCCAGGTTTGGTCATTCTTGGAGGGTATGGAAAACACATGGTAGCAGCCAGGAAAGCATAGTTTCAGAGAAAGCTCAGTTTGAGCCCCAGCAGTATGTCCATACTGGCAGGCCACCTGGAGTCCACCTGTAAGCTACACACATTCTTTCCTCTTCTCTATCTTTCTGTCTGTCTCCTTTTATTTATAAGTCATGACTGGATGTCTTTCTTGCCCACCCATATAATGTGAGAAAAAGCTGATGTTGAATCTTAGGAATCCATTCCTAGTGTTCCTCTGACTGAAATGTTTTCTAATGAAAGGCTTGCTTTCTATTTAAGTCATTGGCTTCAGTATTTTTGTTTAGGTCAAGGGACGCTGTGGCTTTGACTGTATTGTTGTTATATTTATGTAACAGTGCGATAAAAGCGAATTATATTTGTAGAATGAAAACAAAACTTCTTGATTCAGACTTAACATTTCAACATCCTAATGAAATTTGGCACACATAGCGATTTCATCCTGATGAATCACTGATTTTCATCTAGCATAACCGTCCAGGCATGTGAGAAATGGGTACTGCTGAATCTTAGTCATCTGTTCCTAGTTTACTTAGACTGAATTCTTTTATAATGATGAATTACTTTCTATTGAAGACTGTCTGGAATCTTTTTGCTATAATTTTACAAATGTGGGCACAACATGAATAATTGTTATAATTTGTGTATTTAATAGTGATAAAAATGTTTATTTATTTAATGTCACTTTTGTAAGATATGTTCTTAACGTTGCTGTAGAAACAGGTCAAAGCCTCTGCTTATCCAGGGAAATATCACCACATCGGCATGAAGCATCAGAGAAAAAAAACTGAAACCAACTTGGTTACTAAACAGTTTTTTAATTGCTTTGGTAATCTGCTGATTTTACTTTTGCTGACATCATGATGTAAAGATTGTGGTTACGAATCATGTCTAACCAGTAACTTGGTGGTTTTGCTTGCTCATGTCCTCTCAGAGTGAATTGTAACACAAGTTATAACCCTAATTAATGGGGAAGTGCCTTAAACCTGGATTCTTTCTAATGGTTTAAAGGGGCAAAACTTCCAGTTTCAAAATAAAATCTTGTTGTACAGATATCTGGAAGGTTCCTAATGAGTTCATGGTCTAAGTCTTATCAGAAATCTTGATGTTTATTTTGTGAATGATAGTACTGTTTAGAGTTAGCAAGGGTGATAAAGGGCTTACCCTGTGATACAGCTTCACTTTAGAGGTCACCATGATGGATCATCTGCCTCCAGCTCTATCTAATCCTCTGCATGGCCTCCTGAATTTTATAAACCTTCTCTGGGATCTTCCTCTTTTCCTCCTGCTTAGCAGCTCTGTAGTCAACATCCTTTGCCTAGTATATCCAGTGTACGTCCTCTGCATATGTCCAAAGCAACTCTTCTTTATCTCTAAACCGCTCGACCTGAGCTGTGCAGCTAAAATGCAAAATGGCTTTTCGTGTTAGGCTGTAAACATATTTATTTCTGCTGAGAGGCTGGGTGTTCTAAAATGGGTGTTTCTAAATATTGGCTCACTGCAGTTTTTATGCAATTCCATATTCATTCATTTGTTAAACTCTGTTATGACCATGTTGGTGTCATTCCTGGAACATGAGACTTAAAATTGCTCAAGTCTCACAGGTGAATCTGACCAAAAGGTTGTTGTGATGTCACAGCTTTGTAAATGAGGAAAAATACTTCATCTAAAACTAGTCTTAAAACTTGTGTTGTGTGTGAGCTGACTTTCCAACACATTTGGGATTTGTTAAAATGTTTATTTTAGTTCAAATCTCTGTGTTTTGTTTGCTTGAATGTAACGAAACTGCAACTGAAAATGAAAATAATATTGAAGAAGAGGAAGTCAACAGCAATCACCGCTGACCTTTTGGTTTGACACAAAGTCCAGTTTCCCAAATGAAATGGAATTGTTTATCCACCACATTCTGACTCTTACACTAACTTTGTTGCTCTTTATATCGCCTCACTAGACATCAGAAAGGTTTTTGGATTTAAAGTGTTTCTGCCCAAAAGTTTTCCAGCTGCTGTGTTTTTCCACAGGTCACAAAGGTATTACATCACATCAACATGATTGCAGTGATGGTCCTGTCCTGACTTTAATTATGATGTTTAAGAACAACACCAACATAGTGATTTCAAATATGCCTCACGTTTCAAGTTCCTGGTTAGTACTTCATGTACTTCGTATTCAACCTAAACTGAATTAGTCTCATCTGCCTCACTTTTCTTTCTGCTGTTTGCCTTCAGGTTCCCATTCATTTTCTCTCACAAGAGATCACAATGATTCAAATTCATGCAAACCTCAGACATGCCACCTTTACACCATGGAAACCACAGCTAAGAGAAGGATTAAGTCTCTTTTAAGTCTGACCCCTCAACATATTTGGGCTTCACAAGCATTTGAGGGATCTGGGAATGAAAAACCGTGAAAATATCTGCTCCATATTCATCCTGTGAAAAGATGAACTATATCTGACTGACCAGCAGATTATGTAAACATAAGCTACATAAATTCTTCTCCACTTAAATCAGAATTGTTACCACAAAAGCCCTGGAAGTTGTTTGACTTGTTGACAACCTTGCTAATGTATTTTTCTCTCCTTAGCTTATGTGAAGCTGTGCAAACTTAGAACCCCGCAAGACTGGAAAGAGAGGGAGGAGAGGAAAAAGAGTGTGTGTATGGAAGTGGAAATGGGCAGCAGGGAGGAGGAATGTAAAACATTTGATACTAGTCCAGTGGCTGTTTACACAGTAGTCAGCCCGTGACATCAGAGTCCAGACTTTATAAATGTCAGGAGGCGCAAGAAGGAGCAGTTAGCAAACAGCTGCACTGGTCACACCACACCGTCACACAGTTCAGTGAGACAGACCGAGCTCCATCAGCAACACAAGCCCCCATGGACCGACAACTGTGTGACTGTGTGATTGCTTTGGCTGTACTGCTGTGTGTGGCTACACAGGTGAGGCCTCCTCCAGCTTATTTACAGTAATTGATTCTGAATGAGACTTTTATCAGAGTATTGTAGGTATGTATTGCTGAATTGTTTGTTTTCTCCCTTCATTGATCAATACATTTCCTTTTTAGAGTATTTGTTAATGTTTTCTGAAAGAAAGAAGGTATTTGGCTTGATTTTATTACAATGATTTGAAATAAAGATGAGATGATTAAAGTCATCCATCAAAAAAAGGTGATTTATTAGACAAGCAAGACTGTTGTTAATATTTTTATTTTTACCTAATTGTTAATGTCTTTTTTGTTTTATCAAATGCCAGAAATTGAAGTGAAATCACAGTTTACTTGTCACCAACTTACTCGTTTTGTCTAGCCAACTGTTAGAAACCAGCAGACATTCAGTGTTATGGTAACATCACAAATACAGACAGAAAACTCTTACAACATAAAAGGTGGGACTACATTTTTTTCCTTGAATATTATGTAAAATATTAATAAAAAGTCCCACCTGTGTGTTTTTTGCAGTTATGTATTAGAAAAGTTGTTGACTGTATTTCTTTACAGTAACTTTGTTGTAAAACCTTGAAGGCTTCTCTTGTAAAGTGAAAGTGGACTTGGCCAGACCTCGCCTGTGTTTTGGCTCCATCAGACACATGTAATTGGAAGCAGTGGTTTGGCTTTACTGTGTTGGATACCGATTCAGCTTCTGAGAATGCTTATAATATTTTCTTTGCTTCTTTTCATAAGGAATGAGAGTAATAATTTTGGTACTGAAATGATCTCAGCATCAGAAGACTGATTTATGATGATTTTCTCTCATCTTTTCAGGTTTTGTCATATTGTCATACCTTCTAACTTATTTTTCTTGCTCCTCCAGGTGCTGTGCCAGTTGTGTGACAGGCCATGCCTTTGCCCCAATCCTGTCGCTCAGTGCCCCACAGGAGTGTCCGTGGTGCTGGATGGCTGCCGGTGTTGCCAGGTGTGTGCCCGGCAACTAGGCGAGTCCTGTACTGAGATGTTTCCCTGTGACAACCTGCGAGGGCTTCAGTGCGACTACAGCGCCAGCCTTCCCGGGTTCCCTGGAGAGTGTGTCAGTGAGTGTCACTTCTAACAAGCAAACACCCAGGCCCATGTCTGTGTGGTTAGGTTATTAGGGTGGAGGACACATAGGGAGGGAGTAGATAGAGCCTCAGCCAGTTTGCATGACTGGGACACACAGACTGACACTTAATGTAAGAGTCTGCTTAGCTGAGTGGATTCAGGACTCCTGCTGACACATTTCCTGTAATGATTACCTATGAGCATGATAAATTGCAGAGACAACACTCCAAATGAAAAACAACTTCACAGTGTCTCACTGAAGAGACTTACTTTCCATAAAGTGATGCAACCACTTGCAGGGACAGCAGCTCCTGTGTCCTCACCTCTCTCTTGTTTTCTTCTGCTTCTTTCACCTAACGTAATCTGTCCATTTCCTGATTAAGTTTCCCACATAAATGTGTAAGCAAAGATGGCTTCTGTGTTTCTAACAGGTCAGAAGGATCTGGGCTGTGAGGTCAATGGGATCTTTTACCAGGAGGGGCAGTCGTTCCAGCCCTCCTGTGACACTTACTGCCACTGCAGGGGGGGCGGGGTGACCTGCGTGCCAGCTTGTCCACTGAATGCTCGTCTTCCCACTCCAGACTGTCCCAACCCACAACACATCCGACTACCTGGGAAATGCTGCAAGGAATGGGTGTGTGAAAACCTTGAAAACACAGTCATTCAGGATGCAATTACAGGTAATGGCTGCATGACTCTCTGATACAGATGTATTTTGATGTTTTACAGGTGGGGAAAAGAGCTAGCCTGACATGTTTAATGATTCCTTTAAATTTTCCTGACATCAGAGCTGGATGTCTACAACATATTTTCCAGTGTCTGGATACTAGTGCCAAACGTATGTTCATGTAGCGCATGAGTCTTAGTTACTCCTCACTGATGATCAATCCATATGTAATATAATCCTTCATTCCTTTTAATGAGCTCTGTTACTGGCGGTCATGTCTGGAAGTTTTTACTGGAGCATTTGTGCATTAAACGGGGTGTGTCAAGCCAAAGGAAAACTCCCAAAATCCAAATATAAACCACATTTTTCTTGGTGAAAACATCCTTTTTCCCCTCAGTCACCATGCTTCCCAGTTTCATAACAACAACCAAAGCTGTGTGACAATTAAACATATGAAGCCATGTCAAGACCTCATTACTTCATTAATGGAGGAGTGTGTGAGCACATGAGATGGGTGTTAGGGAAATGAAGCCAGTCTAAAAACATCTGGAATCCAAACACTGTCTGACTCAAACTAAGTTATGAGAACAGCAAAGGAACATTTTGTTCTTCGATACAAAACCTACTGTGTCATCGTTGAAAATTAGCTGGTTAGACTTCTACATGTTAGTTTTGTGGGCTTTATTTGCACAAAAATGCACTAAATGTAGCTTTAAAATTTAATGTGAGTAAAAAAAGAACCAGAGAGGTGAAAAAGTCCAAACAGCATCTATTTCACTTTACTTTAAAGTAAAGGTTTTCAAACTCTGTTCGGAAGCTGGATTAAGAGGAAGCTATATAAGCAGACTGTTCACCATAAATATGTAAGTACTGAGGTAATGAGAGGAGTGAGCTGCTCAGATTATGAACAGGGAGCGTGATTATTCAGAGCGTGATTATTCAGAAGTTATGAAAAGATCTCCATGAACGTTTTGGCAAACGTGGGGATTTGCCCAACTTAGAAGTAACTTTTGAGTTGGAAGGATTATTGGTCATGGTAAGATTTGACACAAATTTAAATACAAACTTAGAGAGATGGTTTTGATTTTCCCTAAAATATGCCAAACTCATTTGCATCCAGATATCCTGGTTTCAGGACTAAATTCCTGTATGGTGGGCAGGGAATTTTCAGCATTGATGAAGGGATGCAGTCTCAGATTGTTGTTGTTTTAGTTTCGGTGCATTTAGACTTTGATTGTTCTAAAGGTTTGATGCATTTCCAGTATTTGTGTAGCTCAGACTTAAGGTAGTTAGCAATAGGCCACCTCAACGCAGGATCCCACAGTGATTAATCACTTCAGCAAGAGCAGGGATATTCAATTGAAATTTTAAGGAGGTCCACTGAGAAAATTTCCTCAAACAAGGGCCCACAACATCATAAAGTCCCACACTCTAAGTAAGTGCAATATATTTTGAATTATGCTTACAGTTGTACCAATTCCAGTATATAGTCAGAAACTGTCAAACAAAAGAATACAATTCAACAGTATTTCAACAATCTTTATTATTATTTTATTCTAATAATCATATAATACTAAAAAGTTATTTGCTAATTTCAAGCATAATAAGGTTTGCATTCAATAATGAAAAAGAGCTTTTGATAAAGTTGTCTACAAATAAACTGATTTAAAAATAATGAAAGGTGTAGTTTGAGTCCCCGTTCTCTTTTTTCTTCTTAGCTACATTCTACATGTAAATCATCTCTGCTTTACCACTTCTACTCTCAGTTTCCTGTTCTGAGTCACATGTACTCAGGGAGTTGTGTTTTTCCCGTGCTCTGACTAAATGATTTGATTTGCTGAGCAGCATCATGTGATAATTGACTACCGTAAAGGAAAAAGCTCCTCATTGTAATACACTTACTATAAATGGAAAAAAAAGTTGCCCAGAGTAAAATAACAGTGGATTTTGATGGGCACACGAAGAACGGCATCTGTGTCCGTGGTCCACCCACTGGTAAGGCCTTAGGCTCGTGGTGTAATTGTGCAGACTTAGAGTGTGACATACTATGACTATGCATAGATAATTGCAATACTTCATATAGTTTATATGCTAAGAAAACAGGTAATAAGTTTTATTAAAGTAAATGAATAAATAAATACATTTATTGAGGTATTTAAACTTTCATTAAGAAGGTTAATAAGTGCTAAATTTTCACAAAAAGTAGAATTGCATTTGTGTACTTAATGCAACATGAACTTGTACATGAATTTTCCTCTGACTGTACTCATTGGTTTGTGTGGTTTCCCTCCCCACCCAGCAATGAAACCAGATCAATTATGGCCATCTTTGCAGAGGCATCGCCTTCAAGACAGCAAGTTTTCACCTGCCTCCTCTTGTGTAGAGCAGAGCACCCAGTGGAGTGCCTGTTCCCAGAGCTGTGGGGCGGGTGTCTCCACACGGGTTTCTAACCAGAATCCTGCATGCAAACTGCAAATAGAAACTCGCCTGTGTAAGGTGCGACCTTGCCCCACTTTCCAGCCAGCCCCAAGGAAGCCCATGGTGAGTGCTAACAAAAACCACATCCTGTAAATGTGTACGTTTACACGTACTCTCAGGTTTTACCTTTGATTGCAGTTTCACATATTGCTTCTTTCAAAACTGTAACGAGAAAGTTCACTGGGTCACACAAAGTATGTTAAGTTTTCAGAGACATGTCTTCATTTTTAACACAATATCACAAAAGGTAAAAAGACATTTTAAGGCAACTATGAAAACAATGATAAGAACCTGTCTAGTGAAGCGAGATCGATCAACTGCAGATCAGACAACAAACGACGGAGGCTCCAGAAAAGTGCAATCAAACGATGAGTTTATTAACACCGGAGAACAACCATCAGCATATGGCCTGTTTTGCTCTGACAAAAATACACTGGGTTCTGGTTTTATAGCATAGAGGATCACACCCCCACATACACGTCAAATACAGATCAAAAATACATTGTGTACAGTCATTGTTTACAGACAAGGGTACATCTTGTACATCTCTAATAACTATAAACAGACATATAACTTCTCTTTTTAATAACACCTTCCTTTTAAGGTAATAACTTCAAGCTTCAGGGCCTCTAAGGGCTAATAATTGACCCTCGTCCTCAATCACTAAGTAGACAGAATTACAGCAAGTCTCAAATAAGAAGCAGAAGACACTTGGGCCTTCGCTCAGGCCTGCTACTAGATTTATGTGTATTGTAAGCATGCATGCAATTAACCTGCTATGTTCTCATCTTCCCTCAACATGTATCACCTGGACACTCTCACCAGTGAAGCTTAAAACCCTCTTGGATAGAACATCAACACCAAACAAGCACAGATATGCAATGTGTATAAACTGATCATAACTACACCTGTAAATAGAAAGGTCAATGTGATGACAAACATATTCAATGCAATATGAACCCTGTAAACAATATTACTGATAAAATAATACTGTAGAACATGTTATTAATGCATTTATCATAAGGCAGATTATATGATAGCAATAAAGGAATCTCTAAATCCCAACACTAGTTAGACACCCCAACGAAGCAGTGACAGAACAATTCCACTTTTTGTTTCGTTTCTGCAGTCTGCCTTTTGACACACAACGATACTGAAACAGATTTCATCAATCAGATGGGGGAGGGGTTCCTCTAAACGCAGACTACATTAAAAAAATTAAACATTTCAGCGTTAAAAGTACTAAAAGTGACTTTATAAAGTAGTTCCCACTAGTCACTGAAAAACTGTGGGTCCCACTTTCATGCAGCAGAGTGGAGTCGGCCTTCCTGTAAATCTGCAGTCAATGTTTATACTCGTTAACTAAGTGAACTACAACCTTTCACTGACCTTTTTTTTAACCACTGTTTTTACCATCAATTATTTTTAGAGACTTTGAGGCTCTAGAGATTTTTTAGAGGCTTGGTAGGCCTATGTCACTGATGTGCAGATAAAATATAAAAAGAAAGTCATATTGTCATGAAGGTTACCCAAACATCTTGAATCTTTAGCCTTACTGAATCATTACACTGATTACCTGCTTTTTCCTCTTCTCACTGTTGTTTCAGTGGGGACAGAAAGGAAAGTGCAAGGCCAGCTACACGTCACCGGGACCCATTCGGCTAGTTCACCAGGGCTGCTACAGCACTCATGCTTACCGAGTCCGTTACTGCGGTCAGTGCACTGACTCGCGATGCTGCACACCTTACCAAACCAGCACTGCTGAGGTGACCTTCCGATGTCCCACTGGCAGACTGCTGCAACGAGCTGTAATGATGATCCAGTCATGCGCCTGTCATAATAACTGCCCCTATGCACCTTTTACAAATCCTGCTCTGTGGGGATATAGACCCTGATCAGTGTGTAAGAGCACGGACTCACTAAAAATATAGACTTCAGTGACTGTTTCAAGGGCTGCACAAAAAAAGTATCCCCAGGTGGATTGACGTAAACAACGAATGGACACTGAAAGAGAATATTATCATTTTAGAAAACTGTGACTGATTTTGGATGAATATGCCTGCACTTATTTACAGCTTACAACTTCTGGAAAGCATCATTCTGCCAGTTTGTGACTTCATCCGAGAGTCAAAGGAAAGCAAGTAGAAGTGTACAAGAAAGGCAGAAAAGAAACATAAATGTAGGAGAGATAGGGACTGTAATATACATGTATAACTCACAAAGTAAGTTCTAGAAATACTTTTACAAATAACTTTCAGATGTGCACTGATTTGGTTTCTTTTTTCCTCCCAGAATTGTTCAGTACAGTGATTCCCAATAATGTTTCACCTTGGATATGAAAAGTAATTTTTTAAAATGAAAACATCTTGACTTTTCTCAAATCTATAGGCTGAAGTTCAACACTACGTAGATATACTATTATTCAGTTTTGGGTAAATGGGTCAAATTAAACTTACAACTTGAAGACAGTTGACCATGATGTCAACTGGTCATAAAGATACTTTAAAAGACTGATTTTTTATTTCTAACTTGTAACTTATGTCTATAAATTCAACTTTCAGTGATGTAGAAATATGTATTTGTTAAAGACATAACCCAAAGAACGATTACAACTTTTGTAATGACAATTTCTAGATATTCTCTGACGTGAGCAATGCAGCTTTTAACTTTTGAAAGTTTTGTATGTGTGTGTGTGTGTGTGTGACATAATGGGATGACATTGCACTTTCATGTATTAGCCTGATGTAAATAACTGTAAAAAGATGTCTCATGTACAGTGATTTTTTTAAAGTGTGCCCTGTATTTTTACTCCCACTGGATTTTGTGCTTTTTTTTTTGTTTATTTTTTTTTTGTATAAATAGTTACATTGTTCAAACTGTAGCTTTTATTTCTGTCACTTCATCTGTCATGACTTTCTGCTGCTGATAAGCTGTTAAAACTTGCTTGTAGCACACCAAAATACACACTGATATCAACAAGAAAATCATTTTGCAGATTTGTGGATAAATTTAACTTTTAATAACTCTTATTATGATACTGGCTTAATGTGTTACATTCCTTTATTGTTCCTTTAAAGATTTTTTTTCAGTCTCACTTAAAAATACATTCTGACATCTTGTATGCTTAGAAATCTACAGTGTTGTTGTGGGTTCATGAGCAGCACGAGCTGAACATAAAGATACATTTTGAAATGAAAAAAGTGAATGTGATCTCTATTAAAAGTCCAATTATATATATTAATTTGCGGTCTGTGGAGCAGGAGGTACAGTGTTAGTATCTGAAACTAATATTGTATTTGGTTTTGGCATCACTAAGCAAAACAATCTATGGACATGTTTGGCTCAGTATAACTTATAATAGAAAACATGAACCAAACATGAAAATGAAATCACTGAAGATGTTTTATTACACTGCTAGAAATCTAAAATTGAGAAAAGGGTTAAAACTTAAAAAAAAGAAAAAGAATGTTAAACTGGATCATTTTGACGTGCTGCAAAATAACTTAAAAACTGAAAGATTTCAGACTTTATTACATTACAGTTATTACAGTGAATTATTCTTTCTTTGACAGCAAGAGCCTCCGTAATGTAGTGCCAAATCAAACGTGTGGTGGCGCCTTGTAAACAAGAAAGTGACAAAAGTATAATTTTAAAAAGCGTGGTAACTTTCTGGTCCACACTTCCTAACAACTGGTGGCTGTAATGTACCATGGAGTACATGTGGGCCCTGCACTGTGGGGCCCAAATAGATCACCCACTGGACCCTTGATACTGGCTTCAAATGTGGGAATGCATGCTATACTGCGGTTACACTGTGGGCCTCTCTCTGCTTAGTAGGTCTGCCCACAGTGCTACCACACAGGTCCCAAAGGCGATGGGGGAGCACTGTGCTGCTGGGGGAACCCACTACCATTGGGGTAAGGCTGCAACAGTATTAATATGGGCAGTATGTGTTAGAGTAACATCCATGCGAATGATTTTCTGGTTTGTTAATGTAAGTTTTGAAATCTCTTTTACAAGCTAATTGTGTTGTTGTTTTCTGTTCCATAGCAGGCTCATTGTTGCTAAACAGGCAGGACAGAACCACACTGTAGAACAGGCATAAGATAAATGTTGAAAACTCACAGATTCAGACTGTGGAAGCATAGGCTAGAAAACTAGAGCTGAACTTATTTCATTTTTCACTTCTCATATGGCTTTGTCAGGATGAGAGCAAACAAAAGAGTGTTTAAACTTGTGAATACTGTTGCTTCTGCACAGCATGGTTACATTTTCCTGTTTCAGTGAAAGAAGTTACAGCCCACAGATGCAACTCAGGAAGTGTATAAATGTGTGTGTGCTTTGAGCTGTGCAGTGACGGCTCTCACTCATCGAGGAGGAGGAATTGTACCGACTGCTATCAAGGACACAATGAACAACTCTTCTTGCATCAGCTTTGACTTTACAGGAAAATTCCTGCCACCTGTCTACATTTTAGTTTTCATCACTGGCATGGTGGCTAACGGACTGGGATTGAGGTCAGTGCTGCAGAAATGGGAGAAACTGGGGAATGTCTCTGTCTTTGTTTTCAGCCTTGGACTTGCAGACATTTTGTATTTGCTCACACTCCCTTTTCTGATGGTGTACTACTTCAAGGATGATCAATGGATCTTTGGAGAAGCCTTTTGCAAGACAACAAGATTCTTCTTCAACCTGAATTTATACGGCAGCATTGGATTCCTCACCTGTATAAGTGTGTACAGGTACTTGGCTATTGTCCATCCAATGAGGATGATGGGGAGAATAACTGTGACTCATTCTGTGGCTATCTCAGTCATGGTCTGGCTGTTGGTGAGTGTTCAAAGTCTTCCAGACATGTTCTTCCCCAAATCACCCACAAACAATACTAAGAGGTGCTTTGATACAACCTCTGATGAATACGTTGGAGATTACCTGAAATACAGCTTGGGATGGACACTCACTGGTTTTTGCATCCCCCTGTTCATCACCCTCAGCTGCTATGGACATATGATTGCTGTTCTCTGCCGCAATGATAACATTGATGAAGTACTGAAACAAAGAAGCTTAAAGTTGTTATTCATCTTGATTCTTCTGTTCTCTGTTTGTTACATCCCCTATCATATATTAAAAAATCTCAACCTCTTGTCAAGACTAAGCGTAATCAAGGGGACATGTCATAAATGGTCTAATGGAGTCTATATTGGTCATCAGATAAGCCGCGGCCTTGTGTGTCTGAACAGTGCGCTCAATCCTCTAGTTTACCTGCATGTAAGTGAAGATATTTGTTCTCAGCTCAGACAGCTACTCCAACAAGCTCGCCAAGCTATCAGTAGTCTGTACACCTCTAACCAAACTTCAGTCACGGATACTTGAAATGTGCCGATGAACATGATGAGTACGCATCATCTGAGACTCATCTGAGACTTGTGTAAGAAACACAAAACATGGTACTTTTTACTTTCTGGAAAATGCTTGAAAGACGAGTCATTGCATTTGTGATGTAGTAGCATGGTGCCGTGCATGGGAGGTTTGCAGCTGGAATGTGTGAAAAAAAACAGGATATGATACTGCATGCTTCACTGCTGATAGAAGGTTAATGTTAACAGCATGTCACATGTATGTACACATGCTGAAAGTAAAGGTCAGTTTTGATTATGCTGTATTTATTGTATATCTATACTTTGAGCATTTGAATTCAAGCCTCCTCGTTCTTGTTCTGCTGTCTAACTATAATTAAAGATTTTGTCTTTCAAATTTCCCTTATTTTTGATAGTAAGGGCATAGTGGATGCTTTTTTTTGTCTTTTTATTTATTTTTCAGTAACATAAACAGCTTTGTCTAGATCTCATTTTTGTTTTTAATGTACTAACCCTAAACAACACATTTCCAGCAATTGAAGATAAATGTTCCAAATATTTGAGGAAAATCAGCTTTACAAATATTTTTAAAGGTGGTAAATCAATTCAAGAATACAATTCAAGATTGCAAGAATACACAGGATGAGTTTTTGTGAAACAGTGAACCGTAATGTAGACGATTATGATATCCTCTGTAAATGCCACAGGATATCTCATGTAGAATTATTCTAACACCTATATTTATTTTCCTCTCTAAGAAGTGAACGGACAGTTTTTCCGCTGTCACCATGCGAGTATATGTTACGCAGATGTTCGTTTACCACACATAGCCAAGTAAATGCACTCCTAATAAAGGTTTAAAGCCTCTGAGGTTGTTATCAGAAGCACTACTGACATTATACTTTGTCATTAAAGTTGAGATATTCGCAAATGTATTGTAATGTATGGTCATTTGCTTTAAAATAGCAGCATCATGTTTGGAATAAAGAAAATGCTACATTCCAGCAAAGGAACCTCATCAAACATCAGTGGTAAGTAAAAGTGGCAGAATTATGTCTTTCTCAGTCAAAAAGACTCACTATTGATAAAACTATGGCTTTTAGACAAATTTATTAAGGAGATATGGCAACTGAGGCACATAGGAGCATGTAACACCCTGTATAAAAGTGAGTTTAGCATATGAAATGCAGATGCATATTATTATTTATCAGTAAACACTTTGGTTGACAGCAGAGCTACGTTTGTGGTAGTTTTGCACACAATAGTAGCTGCATTTTAAACCATTTATGACCAAAAACATCATTTAACATGAGTCCTAAATATGTCATTGCCTGTGAGTCTTGATGGGTTATTTTGTGATTTCTATTAATGAAATAATGAAATGACATTCTGACTGTTATTGAAAGTTATCAATTTGCTTTTAATTATTATTCGACAGCTTTAGTTTTAATTACTATTGTAGGTTGAGTTTTACTATTCTTTTTATTAATGTTCTTCCTTTTTGAGTTGTGTTAGAATTATTATTCTACTTTGAATTCATTCATATTTTTGTTTTCATGTAGTCTCCATAGTTTTTCTTGTCACTTGGTTTAGCTGTTGTCTCTGTGTTTTTCTACTGTTGCCTGTATTCCCCTGTTGTGTTCATTCCTGTTTTACTTTTGTAGTCATTTATCTCTTGTGTTTGCTGTTTTTGTTGTTGTTTTTCAGTCCATGCAATGGGCATTATTAGCAGATATCAGCCTCATAGATACGGGCCAGTAGGGACCATCTCCACCAGCTAGTTTGTTCTGAAGGTTGTTATCATCCATCCAGATGGAGGATCACTAACAGGATGATGGGAAGACTCCAGAATGAACACTCGCTGGAATCTGGTGGATACGGAAGTGTTTACAGGTAAGACCATTTAAATGGACAGTATTTATAGACTATAAAAAGAGTCAGCAGTGTCAATAGTGTTAATGTGGTTGTGCAGAGTAATAGAGCAAATGCTAATATAATAGCTTTGGGATGCTTATACAGAAAAGCATCTGGACTTCTTTAATTTGCTTGAAGATGTTTCACCTCTCATCCGAGAAGCTTCTTCAGTTCTAGGGTCAAATGGTGGAGAGTCCCAGAGTCCCAGTCCAGCATTTGACCCTAGAACTGAAGAAGCCTCTCGGATGAGAGGTGAAACATCTTCAAGCAAATTAAAGAAGTCCAGATGTTTTTTTTCCCAAGCTCCTTAGACCTTGATGACGGAGAACCTTCACAGACAGCTTTGAGATGCATTTGTAGATAAAAGGTATGTCCCAATTCATAGGCTGCATCATTCGGAGGCCGTGTTTGAAGGCCAATTATGTCACAGCCAGGCGACGAAGGCTGTCCCATTTCAAAGATTCCGACAAATGTGGCCGACAAATGCGTCCTTCATTTCCCTGAATTTGAAGGATGGGTCGAGTGTATCCTTCATGGCTCAACCTATCCCAGAATTCATAGCGCGGCCCAGCAAATTCCAGTCTCCAAAAATAGCGGCAGCTACTTAGTTTCAGCATTACTCTTATTACTGTTTCTGGGTCACAAAATACACTTTTAACATATTTTCAGGCGAGAATGTAGCTGTGTAAACTTCAAATATCTTCTCGATTTATTAAGACATCACATATTTGCAAAAGTGCTTGAACGTTTTCTGAGACGTCTGTTACCGACCAGCTCGATAGCTGGTTATAGTTATAGTTTTCACACAGCTGAATAAATGTCAAACAGAAAACTGAATTAACAGAAGTTTGCTACAGAAGTTTACTAAACTTACTAAACTCCACCGAGACAGCTGGTGATGCAAATCTGAAGGCTAAACTGTCCCATTTCACAGCCTCGCACTTCCAGCCTTCTTGGTCTTCGAAGGACCCGGCCCTCCGACCTATGAATTGGGACATACCTATTATTACGTGTTTTACCATCTTTATGGTGCTAGCTTAACGTTACAGTGTAAACGTTACCTTATATTGTAGTAAAGGAGTTACTGTTTAAACAATGTTAGGACAGAAATATTAACCTCTGTCATGACTAGTTAAGTTACTAGTTAATAAAGTTACCAGTAAAATGATTAATCACTGCCACAGATTCACAGTAAATTTCCCAATTAGCTTCAATGCATCAATAATAAATATGTGCTAGTTCCTGTGCTTCATTTAAACTGTGTGATACTCATGCTGACCCAGGGTCAGTGTAAAGTACAATCCTAGCTGTCTGAATTAAGTCTGGCTCCTTCAATCCTGCATGAGAAAGCATGAGGATGCAGGTTTATTGAGCCTCTTTCCTGCTGGCACACCTGAGAGTCAGCTAGAAACCTACAGTAATGTTTACATCATGCAAAGACTGCCAGACTCTGTAATACTGTAAATGATCAGTGACTTAAGTTAACTCTAAACTTTAAACAGGACCTCTCTATCTGTGTGTGTTTCCTTATAATCAGGATTTCAGTCAAGTTGCATTGAATGTGGGACTTTTCTCTGCTGAAAACAGGTTGAAGATGTCAAGGAGAGTTTTGAAAATGCAAATTTAGCATCATGGTTGATGGTGGTGTGTAAATCCTCTAGTTACCTTCTACACTATGCTTTTGTGACTAATTTATGTTTGTGGTTGTTTAACACAGATTTCAGAAGAGCAAAGAGAAGTACTGTTGCTTCATCTTTAATCCTTTAATGCAGAACTGGATTGGAAATCAAAAGGTCCTCAAAAGCTTTTTCTCCTCCCTGACATTTTCCAGGACAGTATCTGGCAGTTTCATCATCCACAGACGTTTCAGTTATCAGTGTGGGACTGCTGAGTCACTGATTTCATTCATCGGGGAACTCCAGTAAGTAAGAATTCTAAAAATGGGAACCCAGACAGACAAATGCAGAATTGTGACATAAATGTCAATGTGTTAGCTGACATAGGAGGACAGCTACATATACTGTATATGGGGCGCCGTTTGTAAAGTGAAACATGCTGAAATTAACGGCAACATTTTTCCACATTTAGCTCAAAACCTTACAAAAACATGTTTTTTTCAAGTCATTTTTTTTTACAACATTTAGTAAAATATTTGTAACTTTTTATGTTTAAAACACAATTTTAAAACCCCTTGATAATTTAGATCCCAAATTTCTGAGAGAAATAACTGAATTAAAAAAACATGGCAGACCTCAGGTCAGATTTGATTGATAGAGATATATGCATACTTGATGATATTTATGTATCCCAGATAATTGTTTTTTATCTTGTCATGGCCTCTCCGTGAATCGCTACCTTATCGTGGTGGAGGGGTTTGTGTGTCCCAGGGATCCCAGGGGCTATGTTGTCTGGGGGCTTTTGCCCCCTGGTAGGGTCTCCCATGGCAAATTGGTCCTGGGTGAGGGACCAGACAAAGAGCGATTCAGAAGACCCTTATGAAGAGAATATCGAGGGAACAGTTTACCCTGCCCGGGATAGGGTTACCGGGGCCCCGCCCTGGAGCCAGGCCCGGGGAGGGTGCCCGTGGGCGAGCGTCTGGTGGCCGGGCCTTAGTCCATGGGGCCCGGCCGGGCACAGCCCGAAGAGGAGACATGGGCCCATCCTCCCGGAGGCCCACCACCCGCAGGAGGCGCCATAGGGGTCGGGTGCGTTGTGTGCTGGGCGGCGGCCAGGAGCGGAGGCCCTGGCGGACTGATCCCCGGCTGCCAAGACTGGCAATAGGGACATGGAATGTCACCTCTCTGGTGGGGAAGGAGCCTGAGCCTGAGAAGTACCGACTAGATATAGTCGGGCTCACCTCTACGCATGGCTTGGGCTCTGGAACCAGTCTCCTGGAGAGGGGCTGGACTCTGTCTCAGTCTGGAGTTGCCCCTGGTGAGAGACGGCGGGCTGGGGTGGGTATTCTAATATCCCCTCGGCTTGCTGCCGGTATGTTGGGGTTTTTCCCGGTGGATGAGAGTGTTTGTTCCCTGCGCCTTAGGGTCGGGGAACGGGTCCTGACTGTCATCTGCGCTTATGCGCCGAGTGGCAGTTCAGAGTACCCAGCCTTCTTAGAGTCCCTGGGGGGGGGGGGGGGGGGGGGGGGGGGGGGGGTGCTAGAAGGTGCCCCATCTGGAGACTCTGTTGTCCTGCTGGGACACTTCAATGCTCACGTGGGTATCAACAGCGAGACCTGGAGTGGCGTGATTGGGAGGAACGGCCTCCCTGATCTGAATCCGAGTGGTGTTTTGTTATTGGACTTCTGTGCAAATCACAGTTTGGCCATAACGAACACCTTGTTCGAACATAAGAGTGCCCATAAGTGCACGTGGCACCAGGATGCTCTAGGCCGCAGGTCGATGATCGATTTTGTAATCGTATCACCAGACCTGCGACCATATGTTCTGGACACTCGGGTAAAGAGAGGGGCTGAGCTGTCAACTGATCACCACCTGGTGGTGAGTTGGATCAGGTGGCGGGGGAGGACGCTGGACAGACCCGGTGCACCTAAACGTGTAGTGAGGGTGTGCTGGGAACGTCTAGCAGAGGCCCCAGTCCATGAGATCTTCAACGCACACCTCCGGCAGAGCTTCAACAGCATTCCGAGGGAGACTGGGGACATTGAGTCCGAATGGACCATGTTCAGCGTCTCCATCGCCGAAGCTGCTGCAGTGAGCTGCGGCCGCAAGGTGGTTGGTGCCTGCCGTGGTGGTAACCCCCGAACCAAATGGTGGACACCAGAGGTGAAGGGAGCCACCAGGCTGAAGAAGGAGTCCTATCGGGCTTGGTTAGCCTGTGGGACTCCGGAGGCAGCCGACAGGTATCGACAGGCCAAGCGGAATGCGGCTCGGGCAGTGGCTGAAGCAAAAACTCGGGTGTGGGAGGAGTTCGGAGAGGCCATGGAAAAAGGCTTTCGGACTGCCTCGAAGAGATTCTGGCAAACCGTCAGGCGTCTCAGGAGGGGAAAGCGGTGCTCTACCTGCACTGTGTATAGTGCTGGCGGAGCGCTGCTGACGTCGACTGAGAAAATTGTCAGGCGGTGGAAGGAATACTTCGAGGACCTCCTTAATCCCACTGACACGTCTTCCGAGGAGGAAGCAGAGTCTGGGGATGAGGGGAATGACCCGCCAATTTCTGGGGGCAAGGTCACTGAGGCAGTTAAACAACTCCTTGGTGGCAGAGCCCCTGGTGTTGATGAGGTCCACCCCGAGTTCCTGAAGGCTCTGGATGTTGTAGGGCTGTCCTGGTTGACACGCCTCTACAATGTTGCGTGGAGATCAGGGGCAGTACCCCTGGACTGGCAGACCGGGGTGGTGGTCCCCATCTTTGAGAAGGGAGACCGGAGGGTGTGTTCCAACTACAGGGGGATCACACTCCTCAGCCTCCCTGGGAAAGTCTATGCCAGGGTGCTGGAAAGGAGAGTTCGTCTGCTAGTCGAACCTCGGATACAGGAGGAACAATGCGGTTTTTGTCCTGGTCGCGGAACACTGGACCAGCTCTTTATCCTCTCAAGGATACTTGAGGGTGCATGGGAGTTTGCCCAACCAGTCTACATGTGTTTTGTGGACTTGGAGAAGGCATTCGACCGTGTCCCTCGGGGTGTCCTGTGGGAGGTGTTGCGGGAGTATGGGGTGTCTGGCCCATTGCTACGGGCCATTCGATCCCTATACAACCGTTGCAAGAGTTTGGTTCACATTGCCGGCAATAAGTCGGACTCGTTCCCGGTGGGTGATGGGCTCCGCCAGGGCTGCCCTTTGTCACCGGTTCTGTTCATAATTTTTATGGACAGGATTTCTAGGCGCAGCCAAGTGGCGGAGGGCTTTCGCTTCGGTGGCCTCAGAATCTCATCTCTGCTTTTTGCGGATGATGTGGTTCTGTTGGCTTCATCAGGTGAAGGCCTCCAGCTCGCACTGGAACGGTTCGCAGCCGAGTGTGAAGCAGCGGGAATGAGGATCAGCACCTCCAAATCTGAGGCCATGGTTCTCAGCCGGAAAAGGGTGGAGTGCCCACTCCGGGTCGGGGATGAGTTCCTGCCCCAGGTGGAGGAGTTCAAGTATCTCGGGGTCTTCGCAGATACAAGCGGCAGAAATGAGCTTCCTCCGAAGGGTGGCTGGCCTCTCCCTTAGAGATAGGGTGAGAAGCTCGGCTATCCGGGAGGGGCTCAGAGTAGAGCCGCTGCTCCTCCACATCGAAAGGAGCCAGTTGAGGTGGTTCGGGCATCTGACAAGGATGCCTCCTGGGCGCCTCCTGGGTGAGGTGTTCCGGGCATGTCCCACTGGGAGGAGGCCCCGGGGCAGACCCAGGACACGCTGGAGAGATTATATCTCTCGGCTGGCCTGGGAACGCCTTGGTGTTCCCCCGGATAAGCTGGAGGAGGTGGCTGGGGAGAGGGAGGTCTGGGCTTCTCTGCTTAGGCTGCTGCCCCCACGACCCGGCCTCGGATAAAGCGGATGAAGATGGATGGATCTTGTCATGGGAGGCCGACCCCTTCCTCTGAAGATAACTGCAGCCCAAGATAACTAGTGGGGGTATTTGCATACTCATAACCAGTGGGGTAATAACAGCAAGCCAAAAACTGGCAGCCTGCACAGCCACAGATGTGCTAGAAGCTAGAAGAGCTAAAAGCTCTACTTATCAAGAAATTCTTGGAGGAACTTGCTAATCCTAACAGGGGACAGGTGCCCAAATGACATGATATAACCCCACATACACCTGAACCATAATGTGAACCAAGTCATTTAGTTAAAGACAGCATGGGATCAAATGCATCTAACCAGCCACTAGTTCCCACACTGGAGTTCCCTGACACTGAGTGGTTTTTTTTTTTTGTTTGTTTGTTGTTTTAAAATTTATTTTTATTCGATCTTTATTTAACCAGGTAAAAATCTCATTGAGATTAAAAATCTCATTTCCAAGCGAGACCTGGCATCATGGCAGCAAAAGTCAAGAATACTGTCACTTCCATTTTGATGGCAAGAAGAAGAATGCTTCAAAGAAGTTGCGTTCATGGTCTCAGTGAACAGTGTGCCGATCATGGTCACACACTGCATGTGGTTTTAAAATTAATGTCTGTCCACCACAACAACCAATAACTGATCACAAACTTTGAAATATGTGTTGTTGTTGGGAGATGTTGTTAGTGCATGCTAGTGTTTGTTTTTAGAAATTGTTCAGTTCTGTTTTCTACTTTGATGATCACCTACACCCCACAATACTGTTTTCAAAGTGTTGTTTTCAGTTCCTTTCTTTCAACATCTATGAAGTGCCTGTTCATTTTTTATTCAAATTAGTTTGACATAAATGTTAGTGATTCCTTTATGATCTTTTAATGCTTACACTAAACTGTACAGGTCTACATTAGAGACATTTCTGTTACCTATTTCTGAGACTGGGCTGCTTGACTACAATTTGGAAGTGGATGCAAAATCACATGGAGTAGTTTCTTTTTTAATATGATGGACTGAACACAGGAGGTATCCACTTTTGGCAATGCAAAGATTGTTCTGATCCCATTTCTATCTGTATCTACTGTTTCAAGATTTAACTGTCACGGCGGGGTGCGCCGATAAGCTTAGTTTACAGGACCCAGAAGCAGACACTGAAAGGCGGAGTTGCTGGCTGAACAGAAGACGATCCTTTATTTGGATGTTGGCACATGAGAAAAACATGAAGCTATGAAAACTAAGAAAACTGTGAACACTCAGAAAACTAAAGGACTAAGAAACTCAGTGAAAACACTGAGACAAAACTATGAACACTGAGTAAACTATGACGAAACACTGTGGGAACGCAAACAGATGACCTGACCCCAAAACACAGAAAACAGAGGACTTAAATACACACATGAGGTGATCAGGGGAAGTCGAGACACATGAGGAAACAGCTGACAAGGATGAACATAACGATGCACAGGAAATGTAAACTCAAACACCATGACATGAAAACTGGACTTTCAAAATAAACAGAAAAACATGACAAGACAGGCATGACAGCATCAACCAGAAACATGACACAATAAACAACAATGGGAACATTAACACATGGGAACACCACTGACACACATGAACCTAATAACCAGGCAGGGGAAGAGAACCTAAATACAATGAACAAAGAACATACTGGACTCTTACAACATAACACAGGAAACATGATGAGGCAGACCAAACAACATGGGCTTGACACATGAGACATGAAACACAAATGGCAGGTGAGACCAAAGCCCAGGGAAAGGGGAAATGCGGGGATCAATAACAAAACTAAGGCTGAACCACTTAGGGGTTTTACAGGAGCTAGATGAGCTTAACCCAAACGATAAATGACAAAACATGAAGCCTCAAGTTCTAACTAATAATGCAAGAACAAGAACTTAACATATCCCCATACTAAAAACAGAAATACTCAATATATAATGAACTCAAAATGCTGGGTCACAGACCCAGCCATGACAATAACTGAATTTTGCTCAACTATAATTTTCAGGATATGTATGTATTCCAGTTCACATAGAGCGCAGGAATGAAACAGACTTATCAAATGTTCTTTGATTGGGTACACAAGATGAAGTTAATAATTTTCTTACAAATAAAACTATAATGACAAACATGAACAGCTGTGCTTATTTTTGAGACACGAATGTTTGCAAACAACTTTATTTTTCAAATGTGTTAATATTTAGACGGTGTACATTCGTAGGCTGAGCTGTAATGGTGAACCTGAGGTGACGGCCAACAGAAAGTAAATAACAGAAAGAAAGGAAAAACAAAATTGAACAAGTAATGTCTTTACCCTGTGCTGTGTGAAGGCTGTGCACACAATCACCTCATTCACTGTTGTAAACAGTCACTGCTAGCTAACATGACTGACCCTGTCTCTGTGGCTACATCATATCATATATATTTAAGATAAGATCAGATAACTCTTTATTGTCATTGCACAGTCATACATAGTAGAATAGTACAATCAAATTGGAAAACTGTCCCACGTCGGCACTACATACAACACAACACGACACGACACAGTAACTTAACTTAGTAATAAAATGAAGAATAAATGTATGTATATTGCACACTGTTATTATTGCACATTAGTTTTTATTGCACCTTGCTTTTTATAAATATAAGTATTATTATTGTCATTGTTTTTACCCCCCCCAAACAAGTCCAGGGAGGTAGCCAATCAGGTCCGCTGTTTGCACTGATTAGGGCTATTGCCCTGTTGTAAAGCTATCCTTGAGTCTGTTTGTCCAGGACCTCAGCAGCCTGAAACTCCTGCCAGATGGCAGCAGCTTAAAGCTGCTACCAGATGGCAGCAGCTTAAACACCCAGTGTCCTGGGTGTGTACAGTCCCGTAGGATACTGCCTGCCCTCTTGAGACAGCGAGTGCTGTACAGGTCCTTCGGGGAGGGAAGAAGATGTCCAATGATTTTTTGGGCCATATTAATGACCTTCTGTGTGCCATGGTGCAGGTGGAGAACCATACAGAGATACAGTATGTCAGCACACTTTCAAGGGAGCAGCAGTAGAAGACGATCAGAAGCTCCTTCTTCAGGTCCATTTTTCTGAGGATTCTCAGAAAGTGGAGACGCTGTTGGGCCTTCTTTAAAACTGCAGAGGTGTTTCAGCTCCGTTGGAGGTCTGTGCCTATGTGCACACCCAGGAACTTGAAACTGGAGACCCTTTCCACACACTCCCCATTGATGCTGACAGGCTGCAGCCCAGACTTCCTCTTTCTAAAGTTGACTACCAGTTCTTTTGTCTTGGTGGTATTGAGGTCCAAGTTGCTATCTACACACCAATCTGACAGCTTCTGAACTTCAGTTCTGTACGCCGTCTCATCTCCCCAAGAGATAAGCCCCACCACGGTGGTATCATCTGCAAACTTAATGACTGCGTTGTCTGGGTGGGAACTAACACAGTCATGTGTGTACACAGTGTACAGTTGGGGACTCAGTACACAACCTTGAGGAGAGCCGGTGTTAAGGCTGAGGGCTGAGGAAAGATGAGGCCCCACTCCAACCCCCTGTACACAGTCTGACATACTCTGATCCAGCAGCAGGTGGTAGAAGGAAGCCGGATATCCAGCAGTTTAACTATTCACCTGTCCGGGACTATTGTATTGAAAGCAGAGCTAAAGTCAACAAAGAGCAGCCTGGCTCTTAGCCATGTAAACAGCTTTCAAAGATATGACCATAGCTCTCTGCAGCTGTAACAGATTCACTGTTTGCTAATCATGTCATATTTTTGATAGTTATGAGGAAAGACAATGTTTTTAAGGTCATGCTAGGTGGTTACTATTGTGGTTGCTGTGGACAAGGGTGGACGGTGCGTCCGATTCCTGTTGTTAGCTGTCTGCCGTAGGAGAGCTGCGTTCCATTTAGAAGTGGTGACAGTGTGCTGTAACTCGAATTCGTCCAATTTGTCCTTTAAGAAAAGGCCTTTTATAGCTGTGTTATCATGACATGCACACACAGGGACATAAAGCACTTTGCCTCACCATGATAATGCAACTTTACTAAAAGCTTTAAAGTATCTGATTTAAAATAGAAAAATGAAGCAACCAGAGGTTTAATGATAACGACTCAGGGGTCTGTAGTTCACATTTTACAGTCTCTTTGACTATTTGTACATTCATATAATTCACTGAAGTGGATTTTAGAATGCAATTTGCATTTAGACTGTTACTGTCACAAACTGGAAACGTGAGGGAAGTTTGGATCCAAGAGCAGACTGAATTGCATGTATTTACAAGGTTTATATACAGGAGTAATCAACTTAAACTAGCTTGGATATTAACAGAAACTATGAACAGCTGCCATGGCAAACCAGGGGACTGAGAAATGTTCGGGCACGGGGAACACAAGGAGGAATATGCGGGTCAGATGGATCAAGGCTCCAGGGGGTCCAGAGGGGAGAGACACAGTTTACATGACGGGCAGGGCGAGGCGAATGGTGAGCCTGAAATCCTGAGTGTGCAGATAGACCGGAGAACTGGGTGGAAAAGAGACCAGCGCTGCTGATAAGCACAGCAGGAGATGGATCTGGAGAGAACGAACTGGTGGAGAGTGGCAGGCAGTGGTGGAAAGCTGTTTGTGCTTTCCTTTTCTTTTATAAAAGAAAAGGAAAGCATTGTGAGTTAGATTGTGAGTTGTTTAGTATGCTTCTGTACAGGTCATAGTTATATTTGAGTATAATTAATATGCAAAAAACACTAAAACGTTGAATTTGACAGCATTATTAAGTGGATATTTTTCTTCCAGTTTTCTATCATAATTAGAAAACTTAGACTTTGCAATTAAGTGAAAATCTCATAATGTGCCAATTCGATTCTTCATAGCTCCTGCTTTGAAGTACTGAACTTTAAAATTTACTTCATGAAAGATAATAATTCACAGTGCAAACTGTCTGAATAATTCTGACTTTATTATCACTGTATTAATCTGAATCTTTCTCAGATGTGCTGTGAATAAATGCAGCAGCAACTTACCGTGGGAAAGCGTAATTAAAATGAAAACATCTGTGACACATGTGACACATTCTCAGATTAAGAGGACACACATGGAGGATGCATGGTACCTGGTACCAGGTACTATGACCTAATGGAAAACCCATTAGTCGATCCGAGTGGGTACTGATGAAAAACATTAGCAAACAAACATGCTGTCGCTTCTGCACAGCATGGTTACATTTTCCTGTTTTTCAGTGAAAGAAGTGAGTTAGTCATCTCACAGCCCACAGATGCAACTCAGGAAGTGTATAAATGTGTGTGTGCTTTGATCTGTGCAGTGACGGCTCTCACTCATCGAGGAGGAGGAATTGTACCGACTGCTATCAAGGACACAATGAGCAACTCTTCTTGCATCAGCTTTGACTTTACAGGAAAATTCCTGCCACCTGTCTACATTTTAGTTTTCATCACTGGCATGGTGGCTAACGGACTGGGATTGAGGTCAGTGCTGCAGAAATGGGAGAAACTGGGGAATGTCTCTGTCTTTGTTTTCAACCTTGGACTTGCAGACATTTTGTATTTGCTCACACTCCCTTTTCTGATGGTGTACTACTTCAAGGATGATCAATGGATCTTTGGAGAAGCCTTTTGCAAGACAACAAGATTCTTCTTCAACCTGAATTTATACGGCAGCATTGGATTCCTCACCTGTATAAGTGTGTACAGGTACTTGGCTATTGTCCATCCAATGAGGATGATGGGGAGAATAACTGTGACTCATTCTGTGGCTATCTCAGTCATGGTCTGGCTGTTGGTGAGTGTTCAAAGTCTTCCAGACATGTTCTTCCCCAAATCACCCACAAACAATACTAAGAGGTGCTTTGATACAACCTCTAACGAGTATGTTAAAGATTACCTGAAATACAGCTTGGGACGGACACTCACTGGTTTTTGCATCCCCCTGTTCATCACCTTCAGCTGCTATGGACATATGATTGCTGTTCTCTGCCGCAATGATAACATTGATGAAGTACTGAAACAAAGAAGCTTAAAGTTGTTATTCATCTTGATTCTTCTGTTCTCTGTTTGTTACATCCCCTATCATATATTAAAAAATCTCAACCTCTTGTCAAGACTAAGCGTAATCAAGGGGACATGTCATAAATGGTCTAATGGAGTCTATATTGGTCATCAGATAAGCCGCGGCCTTGTGTGTCTGAACAGTGCGCTCAATCCTCTAGTTTACCTGCATGTAAGTGAAGATATTTGTTCTCAGCTCAGACAGCTACTCCAACAAGCTCGCCAAGCTATCAGTAGTCTGTACACCTCTAACCAAACTTCAGTCACGGATACTTGAAATGTGCCGATGAACATGATGAGTACGCATCATCTGAGACTCATCTGAGACTTGTGTAAGAAACACAAAACATGGTACTTTTTACTTAAAAGCTAAAATAATACTTAAAAAATACTTAAAAGACGAGTTATTGCATTTGTGATGTAGTAGCATGGTGCCGTGCATGGGAGGTTTGCAGCTGGAATGTGTGAAAAAAAAACAGGATATGATACTGCATGCTTCACTGCTGATAGAAGGTTAATGTTAACAGCATGTCACATGTATGTACACATGCTGAAAGTAAAGGTCAGTTTTGATAATGCTGTATTTATTGTATATCTATACTTTAAGCATTTGAATTCAAGCCTCCTCGTTCTTGTTTTGCTGTCTAACTATAATTAAAGACTTTTCTTTCAGATTTCCCTTATTTTTGATAGTAAGGGCATAGTGGATGTTTTTTTAAAGTCTGTCTTTTAAAAGTAAAATAAACAGCTTTGTCTAGACCTCATTTATGTTTTTAATGTACTTCCCTTAAAGCCCAACACATTTTCAGCAATTGAAGATAAATGTTCCAAATATTTGAGGAAAATCAGCTTTGCAAATATTTTTAAAGGTGGTAAATCAATTCAAGAATACAATTCAAGATTGCAAGAATACACAGGATGAGTTTTTGTGAAACAGTGAACCGTAATGTAGACGATTATGATATTCTCTGTAAATGCCACAGGATATCTCATGTAGAATTATTCTAACACCTACATTTAATTTCCTCTCTAAGAAGTAAAGGCGCAGTTTTTCCACTCTCACCATACGTGTAAATGTTACACAGATGTTCATTTACCACAGATAGCAAAGTAAATGCACTCCTAATAAAGGTTTAAAGCCTCTGAGGTTTTATCAGAAGCAATACTACTTTAAAGTTGAGATATTCACAAATGTATTATAATTAGCAGGTAATTTGCTTTAAATTAGCAGCATCATGTTTGGAATAAAGAAAATGTTACATTCCAGCAAAGGAACCTCATCAAACATCAGTGGTAAGAAAAATTGGTAGGATTTTGTTTTTCTCAGTCAAAAAGACTCACTATTGATAAAACTACGGCTTTTAGTCAAAATTTTATGGAGATCTGTCATCTGAGGTAAATAAGGGCACAGAAAGAATAATCAGTAAATAAATGAATCAATTTATATGGGTTCTTTTTATTTAGAAGTGTTTATTTATCATTCACACCTCGTTAATAATAACATGTAGGAGAGATTTAAATCTGGTTTTCGCTCATGTCACAGTACAGAAACTTCTTTACTTAAAGTGACTAATGATCTTCTAATCGGAGCTGACTCTGGTCTTCTCAACATTCTCATCCTTTTGGATTTGAGCTTAGCCTTCAACACTATCTTTCACTCTGTCCTTCTAGGCAGACTGTCGTCTCTTGGCATCTCTGACACACCCCTAGCTTGGTTCCAATCATATCTCCTTGACTGCTCCCAGTTTATTCAGCTTAAATCATTTAGCTCTAGTCTATTCCCAGTCACTTCTGGTGTACCCCAAGGTTCATTGTTAGGCTCCCTCTTGGTACCATTTTCCGCAAATTTGATCTTCACTTTCACTGTTTTGCTGATGACATCCAGTTATATCTCTCCTCCAGGCCTGATTCCTCCCTCCAACCTTCTTCCCTTATAGAAGGCCTATCTGAATTAAAATCGTGGTTCAACTCTAATTTTCTAAAGCTTGATGAGGAAAAAAACTGAAATCCTTCCTATTGGCACTAAATCCAACCTTTTGAAGGCAAATCATTTCTCTCTCACTACTGATAACTCCACAGTTTTCCCTTCACCTCAGGTTAAGAGCCTTGGTGTCATCCTAGACAGTTCACTATCCTTTAAATCTCACTCTCACCTGCTCTGCCTATTTCCATCTACGCAACATTAACAGATTACGTCCTTCTCTTTCCACCCAGTCTACTACCATTCTTATCCATAGTCTCGTTACCTCCCGCCTTGACTACTGTAATTCTCTCTTCCGTGGTCTCCCCCAAAAATCCCTTCATAAGCTTCAAGTGGTTCAAAACGCCGCTGCCCGCATTATTACCAGAACCCTCTCCTACCAGCACATCACCCCTGTTCTTAAGGAACTACACTGGCTCCCAGTGAAATTCCAGATAATATACAAACTTCTTCTGCTCACCTTCAAGGCCATTCATAACCGTGCTCCTCCTTACCTTTCTGACCTGTTAAGCACTACCTCTTCTGCTCGCTCACTTTGATCCTCTTCTTCTATCCAGCTTGCTGTGCCTTCTTTCCGCCTCACCACCACGGGAAGCAGAGCTTTTAGCTGCTCTGCTGCAAGGCTGTGGAACGCTCTACCCCCAGATATAAGAAACATTGGTTCTCTCCCCCAGTTTAAATCTCAACTCAAAACCCATCAAATCTGAATATTCACTGTGTTTGTTCATTTTTCTTGTGCTTTTGTTTCTATTGTTCCTCATTTTGTCATTGTTCTATTGTTAAGTGTCCTTGGGTGTCTTGAAAAGTGCTTTATAAATAAAACTTATCATTATTATTATTATCATTATTATTATGTATTGCATGAGAAAGAGCTAAATGCAGATTTCTAGGTGAGTTCAGCAAAAAGTGAAAAAAAGTAGTTCATTTTAAAAAAAAAAACAACCCAACATAAGCAAAGAGTCCATATGCAAAAACTGTCACCACAACAACAACAAAATCCCCCACAAGATATAAATGACTACAAAAATAACAGGAAATGACACAACAGTGGAATACAGGCAACAGTAGAAAAACACAGAGACAACAGCTAAACCAAGTGACAAGAAAAACTATGGAGACTACATGAAAACAAAAACATGAATGAATTCAAAGTAGAATAATAATTCTAACACAACTCAGAGTGGAAGAACATTAATAAAAAGAATAGCAAATAATAATTAAAAGCAAACTGAAAACTTTCAATAACAATCAGAAATCACAAAATAACCCACCAAGACTCACAGGCAATGACATATTTACTTATGTTAAATGATTTTTTAGGTCATAAATGGTTTAATAGAATAGAATAGAACAGTTCTGCAGCACTATATACATATGAACAGTATTAACAGAGAGAAAAAATATATATATAAAATATATAAAATATAAAATGTACAAATATACAAGCCGGTTTTAAAAAAGTAATATGTATTAAATAGTGTTGTGTATATACAGTTGGGTTATTGCACATAGAATTTGGTATTGCACAGTGGTGGTTCATAGAGGAAATGGGAAGAAAAAAACTGGTGGTGTTATCGGTGCATGTGTGAGTTCAGGGTGGTTATGGCTTTGGGGAAGAAACTGTTTTTGAGTCTGTGGGTTTTTGTGCTGATGCACCTGTAGCGCTTCCCTGAGGGAAGCAGGCTGAACATGTTGAAGCCAGGGTGGGAGCTGTCCTTGATGATGTTTGCTGCTCTGCTGAGGCAGCGGGAGGAATAAATGTCCATCAGGGAAGGGAGAGGGCAGCTGATGATCTTTTGTGCTGTCTTGACCACACTCTGAAACCTCGCTCTATCTGCCTTAGTGCAGCTGCCATACCATACTGTGATGCAGTAGGTTAGCAGGCTCTCAATGGACGAGCGGTAGAAGGTCAGCCGCAGGGTTCAGCTTGTACTTCCTGAGGACTCTCAGCCCAGTGGGGAGCCAGTGCTCAGTGTGCGAGTGGAGGAGAGATGAGGGCCGAGTCTTACAGTCTGGGGCCGGTTTGTGAGAAAGTCCTTTATCCAGGCACATGTGAGAGGAGGGAGGCCAAGAGTGACCAGTTTGGTGATGAGGATGTCTGGGATGATTGTATTAAAGGCTGAGCTATAGTCCACGAAGGGCCTTTGGACGTAGCTCTGCCACTGCTCTAGGTGACTCAGCACAGCGTGGAGGGCTGTGGTGATGGCGTCTTCTGTGGATCTGTTTGCGCGGTATGCAAACTGGTGGGGGTCGAATTCTGGGGGGAGGTAATCCTTGATGTGCTGAAGGACTAGTCTTTCAAAGCATTTCATGATTACCGGCGTGAGGGCCACAGGGCGGTAATCATTCAGGCTGGTGATGGGAGACTTCTTCGGCACTGGGATGATTGTGACAGGATGGGATGGCTGCCTGATCCAGTGAGAGGTTGAAGAGTCTGGTGAAGATGAGGGTGAGCTGGTGGGAACATGCTCTTAGTACCTTGCCAGGTACTCCGTCTGGACCGGCCACCTTCCTGGGGTTCACTGCTAGGAGCACACGTCTGACATCGTGCTGCGTTACAGTGAGTGGAGCGGTGCAGGAACCAGGATGAGGATGAGGATGGGAGCAGGGCTGAAGCAGATGAGTGCTGCTGTAGTGGTGTTTCAAAGCGGGTGAAGAAGCTGTTTATTTCCTCTGCCAGCTGCACACTCAGGTTTTCTGTTTTCACAGTGCTGCCTCTGTGGTTTATGATGTCTTGCATTCCCTGCCACACCTCCCGTGTGTTGTTGCTGGACAGGTGGGACTCGATGTTTCTTTTGTGGTCTGACTTAGCTTTTTTAATCCCCCTTTTCAGGTCAGCTCGAGCAGCCCTGTACAGAGCTCTGTCACCTGACCTGAAGGCGGCATCGCGGGCTTTGAGGAGTGAGCGGACCTCGCTGGTCATCCAGGGTTTTTGGTTTGGGAAAACCCAAATGCTTTTGTCCACAGTCACATTTGCAGTACAGAACTTAATGTAATCCAGTACTGATCCTGTGAAAGTTTCTAGGTCCTGGTGTTCAAATATGTCCCAGTCTGTCTGTGTGAAGCACAAAATGCAGCTACTATCGTGTACAAAACAACCACGAACGGAGGTTATTAGATGCCCATCTGTTTAGATCACAAAGCTCTGCTGTCAACCAAAGTGTTTACTGACAAATAACAATATGCATCTGCATTTCATATGCTAAACTCACTTTCACGCAGGGTGTTAGATGCAATAAAAATAACCTTGTAATCCAAGTTATGTGAACATTCAATGTCTAGGACTTGAAAATGTGATCTTTTCTGAAAGTGTTAGTTTAAAAAATGGCTATATTTTGAATGACACAAACAATAATAATACAATAACAAACATGCTTTTGTGTGGTGCATTTCAAGTGATAGAAAGGTAAACAGTATTTGTGCGCTAGCAAGCAAACAGACACAGTTTCACAAGCATGTATACACAAGGTGTTGCTCAATTACTAGGAATCTCTTTCCAGCTTCTCGGTGCTGGGTTGCAAGCAGGGACATGACCGATCACTCTCTGAACTTCTTTCACTTGCCTCATTTGTAATTCTGCCACAGAGGAGTGAGGTTGTACAGACACGCAATGCCTAATAATTGTACTCCTGTTGAATATGACTTTGAACACAAAATTCTACCTTCCATTTACACCGTGGTATTCATTATTGGTCTGGGAGCTAATGGATGGGGGATGAAGTCGATCTTGCAGAAACAGAAGAAAGTTGGAAACAATGTGTTTCTTTTAAACATTGGACTTGCCAATTTTTTGTTCCTTCCAACACTACCATTTTTGTCAGCGTACTATTTTATGAACAGTAATTGGATCTTTGGAGATGCCTTCTGCAAGATCACAAGATTCTGCTTCAACTTGAATTTATACGGCAGCATTGGATTCCTCACCTGTATAAGTGTGGACAGGTATCTGGCTATTGTCCATCCACTGAAAGCGATGGGAATGATCACTGTCCGTAACTCTGTAGCTATTTCAGTCGTGGTTTGGTTGTTGGTGAGTGTTCAAAGTCTTCCAGACATGCTCTACCTCAAAACATCTGCAAGCAACACCACCAATACAAGTGAAACTGCAAAATGCTACCATACCACCTCTACAAAGTATGTCGAGGATTACTTAATATACAGTCTTGGACAGACACTCACTGGGTTTTGCATCCCGTTCTTTATCTTACTCGGCTGCTATGGACATGTGATTTTGGTTCTCTGCCAAAGTAATACCATTGACAAGGAAGTAAAACAAAGAAGCTTAAAGTTGTTATTCATTTTGATTCTTCTCTTCTCAGTTTGTTACATCCCATATCATATTTTTAGGAACCTCAACCTTTATGCAAGAGGATTATTAAAAAAGGAGAAATGCCCTTCATGGAATAATGGAGTCTTCAGTGCTCATCAGATAAGTCGTGGTCTTGTGTGTCTGAATAGTATTTTGAACCCCCTGGTTTACCTCCATATCATGGATATTTCTACTCATTTCAATCAGCTTCTCCGGCGATCTTGTCATATGTTTAATCGTCTGACTGTATCAAGATATGGCAGTGTGCAGGTGACACAGTCTACACAAGACTAGTTCATTGTTGACTTTGATCTCATCATTTACTGCTGTGTGTAAGGGCTACACTGTTCATTTACTGTCCTTATTTTTTCTATTTATTACTTTCTTTTTTATACTTATATTCTATTAGGGCTACATATATATTTTTATTTCTGTGTTTGCCAGGATCATGTTGCACTATGTAGAAAATGTTTTAAATAAACTATGGATTCAGAGGAAACAGCTCCATGTGTCTGTGTTATGACAGGTCTGTGAAAGGAAGCTAATGTCAACAGAGAATAACTAAAGCTGTGACTGAGCAAAGATCAGCAGCCAGTTGCTAATGACATTAGATTTTTGATGTAAATATACTCTTATCCACATTATTCAAATCCATCACAACAGCAGCACTTGTACACTGTAAGATCAGGGCAGAGCACTGGCAGATTATTATCATGATTTAGTTTTTAGTGCAATCATTAACAAGTTGTGGTTAATAGTTAAAACACCCACAAGCAGCCCTGGGTCATTGGTGTATGAGTGTGTGTATACAGATGAAAAGACCTTAAGAGCATAAACTGCTTTGTGGATGGGTTAATGTTAATGTTTTGCAAAAAGACCGCATGAGTCCACACAGTGGGTTCTAGTGAAAGAAAATAACATAAACCATATGAAACACATTTTTTCTTTAAAACAGATACAAAACAAAATATTTTGACAGTATATTTAATTTATTCTCTAACAAAACGTTGCTTTTCTGTTCTGATATTGCATGCAAATGCAGTTCTAATAAATGTTTAAAGATGTCAACTGAAAAATTGCTCAGAACTCTTTGTAATAAATCACTTTGATATTTTTCCCTGACTAATCAACTTAATCACCATATATATATATATATATATATATATATACATATATATATATATATATATATATATATATATATATATATACATATATATAATGTATGAATTACAGTGTTGGTCAACTTACTTGAAAAAAGTAATCAGTTACTAATTACTGATTACTTCCCCCAAAAAGTAATCCCGTTACTTTACTGATTACTTATTTTTAAAAGTAATTAATTACTTAGTTACTTTTTAAAAACACAATTTACAACCTGAATAGGTGATAAAGCGACAGATCTTTCAGCCCAATTCTACTTTTTCTGCATAATCCATCATACAAAATGTAATCAAATGGAAAAATCTCTTTTTAAAACTTGTTTTATTAGTTTTAATCTTTTAACTTTATGCATCAAGCAAAAATTAAATTATATGCAACATTCTCTGACTGGAAGAAATTTGTTTAACATTTAAACCTATTTTCTGCACATTCCAGCACATAAAATAAAATATGTTTTTGTGTTTACACTCACTCTTTCAAATAGATGCAAGTAAAACACAGCAGAAAATAAATAAAGTCAAAGACTAGCGGTCCTGTTGCTCTATTTTCACCTGTAAAGCAGGACTGGGGTAGGCGGAGGTTTACCCTGGTGCAGGTGTGCCATAGCGGTCAGTTGAAGACTCCGCGAGTTTCTCTGTGAATTTCCCATTACAGTCGTAGCGCATTCGGTACTTGCTTGGAAGTTTAGGGGGGGGTTTCGCTGTAAAAAGAAGTTTTCTTCCAACGCACAACGGACACTAATGTTTTTGTCACTTTTTATGGGATCAAACTCAAAATAAGGTCAGTACTTCCACGCTTTAAACGCTGCATGCTCATACTCTCTCCCGCACTCCATATATTATCCATTGTTGATCTGCAGACAGCTGTTGTCACAAACGTCGCACTCGCTTACGTCACTGTCATAAGACATTCTCGCAAAAAACTCACGGTTTTAGTAACGCAGTAACGCAGCGTTCCTACGGGAAAGTAACGGTAATCTAATTACCGTTTTTGCAATGGTAATCCCTTACATTACTCGTTACTTGAAAAAAGTAATCGGATGAATTATTTTATAATGTTATGACTATATAATATACTCAAAAAATATAAAGGTGTAAGTCTGTTCAAACACATTTTTAGAAATATGTTGTCCTCACAGAGGAGACACAATAAATGTGGTGTTATAGATTATGATGACTGTAGATTAAATACAATATAGAATATTTCAATAAGCACAGATCATTCGAAAGAATGAACATGATTTTGACTCCAATGGCGCATCCCGGCAGAATGGAACCCCAGTTTTGAAAGGGATTAGAGCAGGGCCCCCAGGAGCCTAGACACTGGTGGTGGAGATGAAGGTGGCATGAATGGAGCTTGAGAGATGAGAGGTAGAGATTGGGAGGAGGTGGTTTGCACAAAGGCGTCTGTGAAAGAGAAAGAGATTTGCAGGTAGATCTAAAGTATGTGCCATGAATGCTGATTGGCTTGGAGAAGGCAGGGAGAAGATGATTGGACTAGACCAGTGATAACACAAACAGCTTGACAGCGTGGGAAAGTCTGATAAGCTTAGAATTAGGGGGCAGCACCTGGGAGCGGACAGATGTGTGGCCATAGATCTTTCTTATTGAACTTGGGCATAAGCTTCATTTAAAAACCTTAAGCATTACTGATCTACTATCATCTATTACTAATTCAGAATAAGCAACATTGACTCATATGAAACTAATAGTTAAATGGTTAAAAACAGTTCATCATTTTTTATTATGCTAAATATTTTGACAAATATAAAAGTGATAATTTAGAGTTTTTCAGGCATGAAAGAGTACAGCAAAAAAACACAAGGTTGTCAGGATGAAGAAGAAAAGCGAGGCCAGTGAAAAAAAAATGAAACCTAATAATTTTTTATCTGGTCACTACTTCATAACAGCTAAAGTCACTGAAGTCAGTTTCCACCTTTTCTATTGCACACTCCCTCCAACCTCTCCACCACCTGTTTACTGTGGTTTCCCACACATGCCAGCTGATACACCTACAGTCAGGCTATCTCCTCCCCCCTCTTCTTTACCATATAATTTAATCTTGTTCTGTGGAAGAGACCTAAGCTTCCCGTGAACATCTAGTAATACTTGTTCTTCTTGTTGACATTGACTATCCTGCAAATGCATTTGCAACACCTGGTGAATTTTAGGAATCCATGCCTGCCCAGTCTTGCATGCCACCACCAGACAGGCCTGAAATATTATATTTCTGTATTTCTTTGTTTTGGTTTGAGTGTCTTTGTGTACTTTTAGGACTTGTGTGAAAATGTGAGATGTTCATTTTCTGATTTATTGAAAAATATATAAACCCCCCCCAAAACAAAACGCTGCATGCTTTCACATAACAAACAAGGCCCCAAGGCAAGATTAAAATTGCATTGCAGGTGTTGCATTTACTTTAGATGTCAGTCTTATGCTTCAGTGTGCAGGGTTTCAAGCTTGAACATGACGTCTAAATTGTAGAAAAAAATAGGGCGTGTTTTCTTTCACTTTTATGACATATAACTTTCCATGAAGGGGGGAGGTTGTGCAGACTTTTGTTTTAGAAGCACAATGAATATTAGTTCCTGTACTTCAGTCAACTTTAGCTTCCATGAACACAAAATTCTACCTGCCATTTATGCCTTTGTTATCATTGTTGGTCTGGGAGGAAATGGATTGGGACTAAAGTCTCTGCTGCAGAAAAAGAAGAAACTTCGACACATTAATCTGTTCCTTCTGAACCTTGGAGTTGCTAATTTTTTGTTCCTGCTAACACTCCCATTTTTGTCAGCGTACTACTTTATGGACAGTGAATGGATCTTTGGAGATGCCTTCTGCAAGACCACAAGATTCTGCTTCAACCTGAATTTATACGGCAGCATTGGATTCCTCACCTGTATAAGTGTGTACAGGTACCTGGCTATTGTCCATCCAATGAAAGTGATGGGACGGATAACTGTGACTCACTCTGTGGCTATCTCAGTTGTGGTTTGGCTGTTGGTGAGTGCTCAAAGTCTTCCAGACATCTTCTTCTCCAAAAACTCACCAAATGAAACTGAAAAATGCTACCATACCACCTCTGACGAATATGTGGAGGATTATCTGAAATACAGTGTGGGTTGGACATTGACTGGGTTTGTTATACCACTCCTTATTTTACTTGGCTGCTATGGACATGTGACTCTTGTTCTCTGTCATGCAAATACCATTAAGGAGGTGGTGAAAAAACGAGTGTTGAAGTTGTTATTCATCTTGAGCCTTCTCTTCTCGGTTTGTTACATCCCCTATCATATTTTCAAGAACCTCAGCCTTTATTCAAGAGTTTTGTCAAAACAGGGGAAATGTCCAGATTGGAATGAGGGAGTCTTTGGGGCTCACCAGATAAGTCGTGGAATTGTGTGTTTGAACAGTGTTTTGACTCCCCTGGTTTACCTCCATGTAAAGGATTTCCCTACTCGATTCCAACAGCTGCTCCAGCGAACTCGTCAGATCTTTAATTGGCCAAAATCAAGGAGTGGCAGAATCCCTGTGACACAGTCTGATAAAGTTTAACAAGTTTGCCATATGTTAAAAATCCTAAAATGTTTTAAATAACCATTGCATTTAAATAAGCCAGCCCTACACGCATGCATCTTTGTTGTAAATGTAATCGCACTGTATGTAATTTCACTGGTTTTGACTAAGTCAACATTAGCAGCCACTTAATAACAATATTTTATTTCTGATGCAAATATCTTGTGATCCTTGAAATGAACTACTGTGGCATGATTACAGCACCCCCTGCCAAATGCAATAAATAAATAAAATTGGGATACATAAGTAAAGATCCTTTATTTTCCATGTAAAGCATCACGGTAAAATGATGTTACATAGACACCAGTGGCTAGAAGTGGTACATTTTCAAAATAATCTATCAGCCAGTACCTATGACAAACTATCACAACGACAACATTCTTTATAATGTCACATCATAAAAACAGTTAAGGATCTTCACTTCTCATCTCAAGTTGTGTTTGAAGTATAAAGCTGCACCCACACCCCTTGGCTTATTATGAGAGGCCACCAAGACCCTCATAACACTAGAGTTAAACAATAATGTCATTGTCCTACCTTTGTGGCAAAATATGCTGATATGATAATAACTTGTTCTTTATGTAGTGTCTAAATTATAATAGATATATGTTTATTGTATTTTGCTTTATTTTGTATAGCATTTTTTTCTTTTCTTTCCTAAACAAAAAAAATGCTGTAAACAAAGAATGCTTTCAAACATGGAAGTGTTAATCATTTATTTTCATCAATCAACAAAATGCAGTGAATGAACAAAAGAGAACTCTAAAACAAATCAATATTTGGTCTGACCACCCTTTGCCTTCAAAACAGCATATACTTCTAGGTACACTCGCACACAGTTTTTGAAGGAACTCGACTGGTAGGTTGTTCCAATCATCTTGGAGAACTAACCACAGATCTTCTGTGGATGTAGGCTTCCTCACATCCTTCTGTCTCTTCATGTAATCCCAGACACACTCGATGATGTTGAGATCAGGGCTCTGTGGGGGCCATACCATCATTCCCAGTACATCTCTGACTTGCTCACTGTCTACAGCTCAGTCAGACCTCTCAAGGATCAGATTCAGATGTTTTACATGTTCCCAGAAATAGATCTCAGTCTACTAAGAGTGTTTTCAGTCATATGAAATATGTAAACAAATTTAAGTGTGGTAACAGACTAGTGTATTGTTGGCCGAATATTGAGTCTGGTTACAGTCGAAAATTCATAGTAATATGATGAACTTGTTTACTAACCTTGAGGGAGAAAAATAGTTACCTGGCACAACATGATTCATGATCATAGCACAGGGCGAAAAGCTCATTTGCTCCCACCTCATGTGATATTAGGGCGATATTTAGTTTCGCCAGTAGGTGGCAGTGGCGGCTCAGTTATTGTAATTGAAGCCGTCAGTAACTCAGAACTGTTTTGCTGTGTTTCAGCACAATAAACCTCCATGTGCACCTGGATGAACCTTGTCTTCCTTCAGTGTGAAACATCAGCATTAGCAGCCACTTAATAACAATATTTTATTTCTGATGCAAATATCTTGTGATCCTTGAAATGAACTACTGTGGCATGATTACAGCACCCCCTGCCAAATGCAATAAATAAATAAAATTGGGATACATAAGTAAAGATCCTTTAATTTCCATGTAAAGCATCACGGTAAAATGATGTTACATAGACACCAGTGACTAGAAGTGGTACATTTTCAAAATAATCTATCAGCCAGTACCTATGACAAACTATCACAACGACAACATTCTTTATAATGTCACGTCATAAAAACAGTTAAGGATCTTCACTTCTCATCTCAAGTTGTGTTTGAAGTATAAAGCTGCACCCACACCCCTTGGCTTATTATGAGAGGCCATCAAGACCCTCATAACACTAGAGTTAAACAGTAATGTCATTGTCCTACCTTTGTGGCAAAATATGCTGATATGATAATAACTTGTACTTTATGTAGTGTCTACATTATAATAGATATATGTTTATTGTATTTTGCTTTATTTTGTATAGCATTTTTTTCTTTTCTTTCCTAAACAAAAAAAATGCTGTAAACAAAGAATGCTTTCAAACATGGAAGTGTTAATCATTATTTTCATCAATCAACAAAATGCAGTGAATGAACAAAAGAGAACTCTAAAACAAATCAATATTTGGTCTGACCACCCTTTGCCTTCAAAACAGCATATACTTCTAGGTACACTCGCACACAGTTTTTGAAGGAACTCGACTGGTAGGTTGTTCCAATCATCTTGGAGAACTAACCACAGATCTTCTGTGGATGTAGGCTTCCTCACATCCTTCTGTCTCTTCATGTAATCCCAGACACACTCGATGATGTTGAGATCAGGGCTCTGTGGGGGCCATACCATCATTCCCAGTACATCTCTGACTTGCTCACTGTCTACAGCTCAGTCAGACCTCTCAAGGATCAGATTCAGATGTTTTACATGTTCCCAGAAATAGATCTCAGTCTGCTAAGAGTGCTTTCAGTCATTGTGGTTTTGTTCTTTGGAACAAGCTGCCTGCTGACATAAGATTTGTGCGTTTATTCAAAAACAAACTTAAACCCTTTTTATTCACACAGGCCTATCTATACATTATTGGTGATGTGTTCTGATGTTGTTTTATTTTTGTTTTGTTTTACTGTTTTCATTGCTGTAAGGAAGTGTAAAGTCACACATGTTTGTCTTTATTTTCTGAGTTTTATTTATTTAACATATCATAAAATGCTGTTACTTTGTTACTTAAACAACAAAAGACAAAAAAAAAAGTTATCCACAATGATGGATTTTATATTTTTATGTAGTGTTTTTAAAAAGATAAAATAATCAACAGTCTTTGTAAACAAGCAAGAAATTAGATGCATGGGATGTGTTGAAGAAAAAAAAAATGACTTCAGGTTCTTTTTCCTTTTGTTTGGTGTGGTGGTGTGTTTATCAAAATATACCAATATAAGGTGGGTTTACAGACAGAGAGAATGGGTATGAGTAGGTAAACCAGACCAGATCCATCTCCACAAATGTGATTTCTATCAGAAGGTTAGGGTAACAGAGAGTAGTGGAAGGGCTGCTAATTACATACAAAGAACAAAAAGGTAAAAGTTAAAAGGGTTTTGTCACTGATCGTGGGGTACATGGGCATAATTTCCAGAGGGCTTAGGGGGGTTATGACCCCCATAAACTATGAATTATCTTGCATAAATACGCTGTTGATTTTCTTTACTCATTTCAGTTATTACCAGAAAAATAGTTGCATGTTTAATCACCTGGGAATTTACCCAGATTTATTTATTTATTTAGACAGAGATCTGACTCTCCCAGTGTTCAGCACAAAGTTACACCCATGATGGAGTAACAGGCTACAATAACGGGAATAAAGACAAGGTTTACAGAAAGCAAATGTCCACAGGAACAGGAGGCCACATTCCTAAAGTTCAGCCCTATCAAACAAAATCAGACAGTAACGGGAAGACGCAAAGATGTTTATCTCAGATCTGAAACCTGAAACTCAACATTAAGGGCTTCAAGCAACAACACGTACATTTGCTGTTCCTTCACTTCTTTCACTTTTAATTCTGCTACAAAGGAGAGAGGTTGTGTGGACAACATGTCAGGAATACCAACAAATAAAACGTCCTTCTTTCATTCAGACTATGAACATACAACTCTGCCTGCTGTTTACATCTTTGTTTTTATCATTGGTCTGGGAGCTAATGGATGGGCGGTGAGGTCCTTGCTGCAGAAATGGAAAATTCTTGGACACATTAATGTGTTTCTTCTGAACCTTGAAATTGCCAATTTTTTGTTCCTGCCAACACTTCCATTTTTAACAGCCTACTACTTTATGGGGAATAAATGGATCTTTGGAGATGCCTTCTGCAAGATCACAAGATTCTGCTTCAACTTGAATTTATACGGCAGCATTGGATTTCTTACCTGTATAAGTGTGTACAGGTACCTGGCTATTGTCCATCCAATGAGGGTGATGGGAAGAATAACCGTCACTTTCTCTGTAGCTATCTCAGTTGTGGTTTGGCTGTTGGTGAGTGTTCAAAGTCTTCCAGATATGTTCTACCCAAAAACCTCCGCAAACAACACTGATACAAATAAAACTGAAAAATGTCACCATACCACCACTACAAAGTATGTTGAGAATTACCTGAAATACAGTGTGGGTTGGACATTGACTGGGTTTGTTATCCCACTCCTTATCTTACTTGGCTGCTATGGACATGTGACTCTTGTTCTCTGCCGCAAAAATACCATTAATAAGGTGGTGAAACAAAGAAGCTTAAGGTTGTTGTTCATTTTGATTTTGCTCTTCTCGGTTTGTTACATCCCCTATCATATTTTTAAGAACCTCAGCCTTTATTCAAGAGTTTTGATAAAACACAGGATGCGTCCAAAATGGGATGAGGGAGTCTTTGGTGCTCATCAGATCAGTCGTGGTCTTGTGTGTCTGAATAGTGTTTTGAACCCCCTGGTTTACCTCCATGTCATGGATATTCCTGCTCAGCTCCAACAGCTGCTTCAGCGGTTTCGTCAGACATTTACTCGTTTGTTTGTGTCAAACTATGTCAGTGTGCCTGTGGCACAAACTGCAAACACAGCAATATCTTAACAGTAAATAATAACTTTGCATGCAAAAGTAACAGACTATGTTAAAGACTGCTTTATGTACTACAATGTGCTTCATTCCCTTAATTATCACTCGCTTTTTCTGGATAACAGTTTTGGCACAAGTGGTTACACAAATATGTATATATACGTTTATCTATGTTTTTGTTTCCTATTCTATTGCCTTGTATTCTGTGAATGACTAAAAATTGGTGGAATGCATTTATTCTTTTGGTTTAAAACTCATTCTCCTTATCTTGTATGCAAGATGTCAATGTTATTCCTTGTTATTGCTCTGTATTAGCTTCACTAGCTATTAGCGTTTAGCTAATGACGTTATAGATATGAAATAAATGTAATTCAAGCCTTGAAACTTGCATTATTCAAACCCCTTACAACAACAACTTTCACTTTAATGACAGATCAGGACAGAACACTGGAAGATTAGTATAATTTATTTCTTATTTAGTGCTATTACCGTATTTTTCGCACTATAAGGCCCACTTAAAAACCTTTAATTTTTATTTTTAAATCAACAGTGCACCTTATGTATGAATTCTGGTTGTGCTTACTGTCCTCGAACCGATTTTATGTGGTACACGGCGCTCTGTTTTCAAGAACCTCAGCCTTTATTCAAGAGTTTTATCAAAATGGAGGACGAGTCCAGATTGGGATGAGGGAATATTTGGTGCTCATCAGATAAGTTGTGGTCTTGTGTGTCTGATTGTGTTTTCGACTCCCCTGGTTTACCTCCATGTAAAGGATTTCCCTGCTCAGCTCAGGCAGCTGGTCCGGCAGTTTTGTCCGATGTTTAGTTGTCTGAGTTTAAAGACTGCATTATGTATTTCATTTTATATCATTCTTTTAACTATTATTGTCTTTTTTTGAATAACACTTTTGACAAAAAGATCTACATACATACTTTTATACACACACTTCACACTCAAGCTATTGCTGACACACAGTCCAGATGTATATGCAATGTATTTTGTAGTGGCAACCTCTGCTTTGTTTTCCTTTTTGTTATTGGTCAGTTTAAAATCTTGGACACTTCAGAATTGTTGTGAAAAATATTGGCAGCATACATCGTCAGATTTAAAATGATCTTCACTGACCTTATTTGCCATAACTGGTATAAAGGGCTGTTGCTTCATTTGTCCTTTTGTTCATGTTGTAATAACATCCAAATTTCCAGTTTGTACTACATAATCATAGTTCTTGTTAACCTTGAAGTTCCTTTCAAAGATTTAACTTGTTTTTGTTCTGTCATGTGCCAGCTTGTATCTGTGTTCTGTGGAAAACCTTTGGAATTTCTGTCTGCCATATTAGCCACTGAGAAATTTAGGTGGATTCCTCTGATGCACATTTCATGGCCATCATGAATAAACTTTTCAAGATTTACCAGTTATTATCTACTGCATCTAAACTTTGTCATTAATAATTAGCATAGCTCATTACTGGGGACTGCTAAAGAGGTATCATATTATCCTATAAAATAGCCCAATTCTAAAAAAAATTACTATGATAAAGATCATTTGAATCCTTTTTAAATGTACCTGTGCTTAAAGCTAAATCTATCTATAGGGTGTATTGAAAACACTGTATAAAATATGCTGCTTGTTAATAAGTTGAATTCATATTGGTAATCTTATCTTTAGATCTAAAGGACACCTCAAACTTTAGTCTTATTCATGGCTATTATTAGTTGTCTTCTAACAACCAGAAGTCTGTATGATGTTTTTTTTTTAATAGTGCCTAACAAGCCTTGTGCAGTCAAGCTTAACAGTTACTACACGACTGAAACACAAACTTAATGTCCTTTAATAAATATGATGCACATATACACAGGTCCCTCTGAGGCTGCGTCCACACTAATACGTTTTCGTTTGAAAACGCATCGTTTTCTCTCCGTTTTGGCCTCCAGTCCACACTGAGACGGTGTCTTCCCCAAGGAAAAACGCAGCGTTTTGGAAACGCTCTCGAAAACGAATACATTTCAAAATGGAGCTGTCCCGTCGCAGTGTGGACGCTCGAAAATGCAGACTTTCTAAAACAATGACGCATTTTAGTCATGTGATGTAGTCATGTGACCAAATAAACAAAGATAGCGGATCGCATTATACAGCAGTTGTTTTGATTGCTCTCAATTTTTGACAGCACTAAAAAAGATTAATATCAGTTTGTACAAGCTCCAGATTGCTTTTCTTCAAATTCTTTAATTCTCACTCTCAAGCGTTTTTCGGTTGTTTCAATGTGGACGCACAGCTCTGTGAAAACGACTGAAAACGCTAGTGTGGACGCGGAGCGTTTTCAGACGAAAACGGCATTTTCAAATCTATTCGGGCTAGTGTGGACGTAGCCTGAATGGCTGCTGAGATTCTCTCTGCAGAAATGGAAAAATCTTGGACACATCAATGCGTTTCTCCTGAATCTTGGACTTGCCAATTTTGTTTTCTTGCCAACATTTCCATTTTTGGCAGGGTACTACTTTATGAGAAATAAATGGATCTTTGGAGATGCCTTCTACCCAAGATTTTCCTTCAGTTTGAATTTAAATGGCAGCATTGGGTTACATCACCTATCATCAGTGTTGGGCAAGTTACTTTCAAATAGTAATTCAATTATAGTTACTAGTTACTTCTTCAAAAAAGTAACTGAGTTAGTAACTGAGTTACAATATTCTAAAAGTAATTAATTACTTGGAAAAGTAACTATTGCGTTACTTAAAAAAAAAAACAAAGAACGTTTAACCCTCTGGCGTCCAGGGTATAATTGGCCATTTTTTTACTACTCTTGATTTTCTCTCCACATTTTACCTTTAAAAACTATTTGCTTTGCCTTGTTTGGTATCATTCTTTTTAGCGCAACCTCACGTGCCTGAATTTACAGTTATGTTCTCATTTTGTCATACTGTATAACCAGAATTGATCTAAAATCAGACAAAAAACATAAAATCAGAGTAGAAAAAGTTATATTTTTACTGTAACAACCATAAACATGTTTAATGAATCATATTTTATAACTTCAAATGCAAATATTAATTGTCAATTTTAAAATCCTATGCACAAGTTTTGCAAACAACAAAGTTATTTGCATCCATTTACCTTTTACCCTTTTTTTAAATAACCATTTCAAACTATTTACAGAACAATCAGCTGTTCTTCAATAAGATGCCACAAATTATTTGTGCCACTCCAAAAAAATCATTTCTGTCCACTATAAAGGAGAACATCACAGCCTGATACCTGCAGGTCTGACAGCAGCAGGTGTATCACTGCTGTTTCTACCTGGAGACAGCAGTCGCCTCATTGTTCTGACACACAACACAAAACTATCCACAACACTACACACTAACTACACAAGACAACACATTAACTACACACTCCAAACACGCTAAACGTCACAAATCTCACATCTCAAAACTCGCTCTCTCTTTCTCTCTCTCTCTTTTCCTGCTCTCTCTCCCTCTCTCTTTCTCTCTCCCTCTTTCTCTCTCTCCCTCTCTCTTTCTCTCTCTGTCACTCCTAAAACTTCCCCTGTTTTGTTTTGTTTTTTTGCTCATAAGCAGAGAGTGCTTGCTAGCGCTAACGTGGCGAAACTATTGAGGAAAAAACGCCGCGTATATATCGTTTATCATGACTCTGGTTTTACGTGGCCTATCGACACAATTTATAAACTAGCACCTTGTTGCTTTGTCTTTAAGTGGTCATGTGATTGGCTTACCACGACTACTTTATTCTTCCTCAGTCAAACAGCAGCACTCGATTGTGTTGCCTCCTTAGCTCCAGGTGTTGTGCTAGACAGTGATCGTGATTACCGTCCGTGCGGGAGCGCGCAGCTGCTTAAAGCTGTAGCGCCCAGATTACTTACAGCTACTTCCTGCAGCTGATATAAGATGCGGTGAACTGAACACAGCTTCAACTGTTTGTTGAAAAATAGTAACGGACCGCGTTACCTTGTTAGTAACTGTAACGGCGTTGTAACGATAGGAATAGTAATTAGTTAGATTACTCGTTACTGAAAAAAGTAACGCCGTTAGTAACGCCGTTACTTGTAACGCCGTTATTCCCATCACTGCCTATCATATTAATTAATTAATACTGGAAGTAAATAAATGCATAATTTATTAAATGTATGCCTATCAGGTAAGTGTTATGAGAAATGCAAGTGGACTCGGAGAGCAGAAGACACGGAGACACAGAGTTGCGATGAAGGAAATTTATTAACAGTGGAGGGCGAATTTCAGGAAACAGTACAGTCTGTACAGTCACAAGCGAAATAAATCCACAGGCTCTAGTAGGCAGGTGGGCAGGTTTACAGGCACTCCAGAAAGGACAATACTCCGACACTAGAGCTCTGTCAGGCAGCTCCTTACGAACGCTTCTGAGGAAACTGTCTGATGAATGACAGGTGTGCCAGGTTCGGTGAATCGCTGCCCCGCCTACCCTATGCCAAAAAAGAGACACAGACAAAACACCACAAAATTTTAATATATTCAAAAGATAATAACAAGCTGTTCTTGTGAACAAGCAAGGAAATGGCTGCATGAGATTTCGCACACATATGTATCTCAGATCTCAAACTTGTTTCAGCACGCAGGGTCACAACCAGGAAGAACATGTACATCTGGTCTTATTCTTTCCACTTCTTTCACTTTTAATTCCGTCACAGAGGAGAGCAGTTGTGTGGACAGCATGTTAGGAGACAGAATGAATACGACTGAATGGTTTCGTTCAGTCTATGAACATGTAACTCTGCCTACTATTTATACCTTTGTGTTCATCATTGGTCTGGGAGCTAACGTATGGGGACTGAAGTCTCTGCTTCAGAAATGGAAAAATCTTGGACACATTAATGTGTTTCTTCTGAACCTTGGAATTGCCAATTTTTTGTTCCTGCCAACACTTCCATTTTTAACAGCCTACTACTTTATGAGGAATAAATGGATATTTGGAGATGCCTTCTGCAAGATCACAAGATTCTGCTTCAACTTGAATTTATACGGCAGCATTGGATTCCTCACCTGTATAAGTGTGCACAGGTACCTGGCTATTGTCCATCCACTGAAAGTGATGGGAAGGATGACTGTCCATAACTCTGTGGCTATCTCAGTTGTGGTTTGGCTGTTGGTGAGTGCTCAAAGTCTTCCAGACATGCTCTTTCCCAAAAACTCAACAAATAGAACTGAAAAATGTCACCATACCACCACTACAAAGTATGTCGAGAATTACCTGAAATACAGTGTAGGCTGGACTCTCACTGGGTTTGTTATGCCACTCCTTATCTTTCTTGGCTGCTATGGACATGTGACTCTTGTTCTCTGCCACAAAAATACCATTAATAAGGTGGTGAAACAAAGAAGCTTAAAGTTGATGTTCATTTTGATTTTGCTCTTCTCGGTTTGTTACATCCCCTATCATATTTTTAAGAACCTCAGCCTTTATTCACGAGCATTTTTTTTTAAACATGGGAAGTATCCAACATGGGATGAGGGAGTCTTTAGTGCTCATCAGATCAGTCGTGGTCTTGTGTGTCTGAATAGTGTTTTGAACCCCCTGGTTTACCTCCATGTCATGGATATTTCTGCTCAGCTCCAACAGCTGCTTCAGCGGTTTCGTCAGACATTTACTCGTTTGTTTGTGTCAGAATACGGCAGCGTGCCCGTGGAACAAACTGTAAGCACAACAGTGTCTTAACAGTAATTGCGGACCATGACTTTGTCTTTTAGAGTTGAGTGTAAAGACTGCTTTATGCAGGGGCGATTTTAGCCCAAAGATTTCTTACTTTTCCAACAATATTTGCTGCTTGTGTGAGACACTACTAAAAATGTAAAAAGCATACATTACTTGGTTGAGACGTAACATTTTAACAACAAAAGTATAGACCCCCTCCCTCCCAAAATGGTTTGTTCCAGCTCGCCTCTCCCCTACTCTGGCTCTAGCACCCTTGCTGCCAGAGCGATGGTGGCGGAGACGCAGCGGAGCGGAGGTGTAAGTGTCTGGCTTAAAACAGGACATATTAGCTGCATTTAACCTTCAGTTACTCGTTATATAGTTAGGTAGGAGTCAGACCATGTTTCTTTTTAGCTGAAAAACATTACACCCAGGCAACCTGCAGTGTTAAAAATGTGTTTTCCGACGATATTTGCTACCCTACAATCCGTCCTACTCTGTAGTAAAATCAGCGACATTTGACCGTCCTGTTGCTCCCATTGAAATGTATACAGCCTATTTAAAATCTAAAACTTAAAATTGTCCGTAGCCTGCTGTTGTTACCACTGTCCTGTTTGAAATTGAATGAGAGAAGCTGGTTATTTTGTCATATGTGCATGTGCCGATATTAAACCCAGGAGCAACATTCAGGTAAAAGTGTAAGAACAAATGATCCATTAATAAAGGATAATGTTGGATCAGTGTTTCAATATTTATATATTTTATTAGATGTACATGTGGTTTGGTTATTTGCCTTTTGGTTGAAAGTACACTGAGAGAGGACTTTTTTTATTAGTGATCTTAATAATATTTTTTTTTTCATATTAATGTAATTTTTTTTTATCTAATTGAATACAATCTATTTGTGTATGATTGTCAGTCCAAAGAGGGAGAGAGGAGGAAAGAGGGGAACGTGAGGAGAAAGTACAAGGTCAGGAAGAACCAGGTAAGAAAACAGACAGGGAACAGTGACAGGCACAACAGAAACTGTTAAACTGCTTGAGCGAGTTGACAACCAAAAAGTGATAGACAGATTTGCCAACTTCAAGGTGAGGCGACATAGGTTAAAATAAAAGAAAAAAATCTGCAGAGCCATAGTAGTATCTGCAGTAAAGATCTTTTCATACATTGTATACATTGTACCATAGGCAAAGTTGCCTCCATTATTATTATTTTTTTATTAATATTTTGTACATTTGTACATTTCAAGGACTCTATTTTTGGAGTGTATTTTTATATATCTGTATTGTATTATACATACTCATTAAAAGTGAACCTCTGTCCAAAAAATGCACTCAGTTTACTTCTCATTTACTATGAGCATCATTTTCCCCCGTAATTAAGGTTAGGATATGTATTTTTTTTTATTCCAATCCATTCTTCATTTGCAGCATTTAAATAACCTTTATCTGATTTGATGGTTTTGTTACAGACTTTTAAAAAAGTGTTTTGCTTTTCTTTCACAAATGTGGGGATTAAATTGTGTTAAAATGTACAAAACAATGATGTCATGTTTTGTGACAAGGACCCAGGCACAGAGAGACTTGATGAATTTAAGAATCTTATGATTTAATAAAGAAATTTACAGACTTGCACAGAGATGATAAAATTATGATGACTAATAACGGAGATGTAGTTAACAGACGATGAGGACAGGGAGGAACAGGGGTTTAAATGCACCAAGGAGACACTCAGAGGGAACTCAGAACAACTGGAGACATTTAAGGATGCAAGGACTGACAGAGACAGGGAAGAAGTCTCATCGTGACAAGTTTATCTTGCCTGGCTGGGCAGCTCTCTGGGTGCTCAACACCCCCAAAGCTCTGATCGTAGAATCTCCCCTGGCTTTATGTATTATACTGTCTATATACTATCTTATTCTGGATAACAGTTTTAGCTCAAATGGATTTACAAATGTATATAAAAAGCTTTGTCTCTGTGTTTGTTGTTCTTCTGTTGCCTTGCATCGCTGAATACCTGAAATCCAGTAAAATGCATTTTTCTCTTTTGGTTTAAAACACATTGTCCCCTTTTTTGCAAGCAGGATTGTAATCGCTTGTAATCATGATATAATATTGTTGTATTTCTGAAATAAATGTAACTTAATCCTTGAAAATTGTATTATTTAAATCCTTTACAGCAACATTTTTTGTAACATTGAAAATATAAACCACGGAGACATGACTATACATGTGTAGTGGATTGGAGGCAAGACAACAGAAACCTAAAGACTAGATAACAAAGCTAAGGTGATCTTTACAAATGTTAAACAGAGGAATAACTATAGTAACTAACACAAGGAACAGGTTCTTAACCTTAGAATATTTAATAAACCAAACCAAAAGTCCAAACAGAAATGCTGGGTCACAGACCCAGGACCATGACACTATTAATTTAAGCGTAGATCAGGAAAGAGCACTGGCAGATTAGTATCATTTATTTTATGTTTAATGTGATTTTAATCACTGACACAGTTTTCAGGTTACTTTTCTGTAGATTTATTTAGGTTATGTGTACAGCAAAAAAAATTTCCCAGAAAAAACATCTGCTGGACTATTAAGTAGGGATGGGTACCGGTGTCCGGTGCCAAACGGTAGTAACCAGACCGAAAAGCAGCGCACATTTCGGTGCTTTATTTCGGTGCTTTTTTTTCCCTGAGCCAATTCTAGCCAATCATTTTACGTTTCCGAGGATAGTAGGCGGGGCCAGGTACGTACGTTCTTTTAGAGCAGAGCTACAGATTAAAAATGCCCAAGGCTAAGCGGTCAAAAGTCTGGCTGTACTTCACAGCAAAAGATGCAAACTCAGCAGCCTGCAACAAGTGCTTTAAGCTGATACTGTGATACTGTCAAAGGAGGTAACACCTCAAATCTGATGAAACACCTGGCCACGCATAGCGTTTTTTTTTTAAAGCCGAGAAATGCGCCGTGTTTGATAGCTTGCTGCGAGACCTCACACCGAGCACATCTACTGCGGGTGTGGTGCCTGTTATCGGACCTGGAGTTAGCAACATCCCCCCAAAACCCGAAGAGGAGAGTCCTGGCCCCTAGCCCTGCCAGCGTAGCAGAAATGATGACGGATGATGATGGCAGCAGCAGCCGTTCTTCTCTGCGTGAGTAGCTTCATGTTGTTCGTGTGTAATTAACGTTGAGTACGCTAACCACATTATTACATTAATGCATGTAAGGTGAACTAGCAAACACCGTCGTAGTTACATGCGGCTGTCTTCTTGTTTGATGGCAGATACTCCCTTCACCCTGGCCAAAAAGGCTAAAATGACCAAAGAAAAAGTGGAAAACAGTTAAACATGAGAGGTTTTTGGACAAAGTTTGTGTGTTTTCCATTGTTTAAGCACTGCTTCCAGCCAAGAGTGAGACCATATATGCCCTATAGCTGCAGAAAAGGCTAACATTGTTATCTTTTTACCAAAAAAAACAGCTAAACATGAGGTTTTTGGACCAATTTTGTGTTCTCCATTCTTTAAGCACCGGTTTGAGCACCGTTTAAGCACCGGCACCGTTTCAAAAGTACTGGTTTGGCACCGGTATCGGATAAAACCTAAACGATACCCATCCCTACTATTAAGCTTGTATAGCAGTAGAACAGTTTTGGTGGAATTTAATCGAAATTAACTTTTATTTCATGCCTACTTGAAGCCAGCTTGGCAGTGAACATGTGATTCACATTTGATATAAGATACACAGTATTTGGCTTTCAGTTTGCTTGGGAATTCTAATAATGTATAGTGTTTGATATATACTGCTCTATGCAAGCGCGCGCGCACACACACACACACACACACACACACCCTAGATTCATTATTTTATTTATTAAGTCATAACATTTTTTGCACTTTTAAAAAATCCACTGTATTGTGTTTTGTTGTGCCGACGTGGGACAGTTTCCAATTTAGTTGTTCTATTGTACTAAGTATGACTGTGCAATGACAGTAAAGAGTTATCTTATCTAACAAAGTAATTGATGAATTTCCAAATATAATATTTTTTATGTATTTCTCTCCATCTTTCTGAATTTGAAAATATGAAGATGTTTAATTTAATATTTATAAAAAATATATTTAAAGACTTCAATTTAATTTAAAGACTTTTATTTAAAGACAAAATTTTACTTTCACATTCTTTTCTTGTTAATCCCATACTGTACAACTAGTCTGTCAAACAAGTCTGTTCACACTGTCACGGCTCATTCCATTCGCTGTGTGGAGAAAAATAAAGGAGGATCCAACTGCAGGCACTCGTGGAGGTGCAAAGGAGGTTTATTGTAAAATAAAACACAAGTTGAAAACAGCAAACGGAACTAAAGATAATCTGAACTGGGAAAACTAAACTACTAAACACGAACATGAATGAGGGTGAGCAGAGGCATATAGAGGTGGATAGCAGGGAGAACACGCGGATGAAACACGCTAGATTCACAGTTGAAACAAGGGAGGTTAACAGAGGGACCAGCGACTACAACATAAGAAGACACGACTTAAATACACAGAGAAGAACACAGGGAGATAACACAGAGGTGGGGAACACAGCTGGAAGTAATAGACGAGACAAGGGAGGCAAAACTGAATACACTCACATGAGACACAGACCTTCACAATAAAACAGGAAACAAGAAACCACTACACAAAGATGCAGACTAGACACAGAACTGAACATACACTAAATATGAGACACAAGCTAAACATGCAGTAGCTAACATTCTTTAATCAAACACAAAGAACAGAAAAACCAAGCTTGTGGAGAGACTGCATGATCGTGGGGCAGACGGACAGCAGAGTCTCCCGAGCCTAACATGGCTCTCAATTAAATACCTTCTTCAGGAACAAAAGGCAGTACACAGCTGTTTCACACCTTAAGGTTCACACTCTCTTGCTACTGACCAGAGTCCTCGAAGAGACAAAAGATTCTTCCTGTGAAGTTGTCTGCTTCCCCCAACTTCCTTACTAGACCCCCACCATTTGTCTTACTGTATGGGTGTGAAACATGTTAAAAACCAGTAGCACCAAGGCATCATACAATAAAATAATGTGATTAATACATAAATAAAAGAAATTCCTATACATAATCAACAAAGCACAAGAGCATCAGAAAATAATCCATAATGCAAAAAATAAACCAAAACATAAGAACTCAAAATACTGGGTCAAAATGACCCAGAACCGTGACACATTCTAATATATGTTCCAACTATTTCATTCCTTGACAACTCCAATCTTGGAAGTTAATCTTATTAATGTTCTGTAGTACGTCACGGTTGTTCCAGATAAGTGTACGTTTGCATGAGATTAATGAAGTCATTTTTAGAAACATCCACCATGCTTTCAGAGAACTTATGCTTTCACATTTAAACTCAAACCAGAGAGAGACTTTAACCTTTTGTTTCAATCACAAAAATGCTGACAGGTTGGGTCGGCAGTTTTATGATATATATATGCTTTTAGAGAACTTTTGCTTTCACTTTTAAACTCCAACCAGAGGCAGACTTTAACATTTTGTTTCAATCATAAAACTGCCAACAGGTTGGGCGGGCAGTTTTATGATTTTTTATGATGAAATCAAATCAAATCAAATCAAATCACTTTTATTGTCATGTCACATTTGCAGGTACACTGGTACAGTACATGCGAGTGAAATTCTTGTGTGCGAGCTTCACAAGCAACAGAGTTGTGCAAAAATACAATAACATAAAACAAGCAAAATATAAGAATGGCTAAATCTGAAAGTAATAAATATATGTACAATATAAGAGTATATGCATTACTGGATGTGTATACTAAATATGTTTTTCTACGTGTCTGTGTGTGTGTGTGTGTATGTATACATATTTTACAAATTAAATAGAGTAAACAAAATATATAAAATATACAGAGGTTGGCACTTGGATATTGTGCAAAACAGTGGCATTAATGTACAGTGTGGAGTGCATAATGTTGAAGTTCAAGTAGTGAAGGTGAGGTGTCTATGAAGTGTTCAGCAGTCTGATGGCCTGGTGGAAAAAGCTGATGATATATATATTAGGGGTGCAACAATATATGTATCTGTATTGAACTGTTCCATACAGTGTTTTTGGTTCGGCACACATATGTATTGTGCAATACAGAATTTTTAATTTATTTGATCAACTTTTCCTCTGACGATGCTGTCTGTGTTGAGAGCTCAGTGGATCTGCGTTTGACTACTCTGCCTAGGCTGCATTGTCGAGCTCAGATCCACTGAGTGCCCATATGCATTCACTCAAGCTAGCGAGACAGAAGTTAAGCTAGTTGCAACATGGCAACTGCCTCAACGCTACCCAAAATTGAACCTCCTCTACCATTATTGAGATCTGGCATTTGGAACTATTTTGTTTTTCATGTGAAGTATGACCCTGATGGTAAGCGCTTCTTGGACAAAAGTACAACAGTAAGTCGGATGTGCCAGGCAATGCTCAAATACATCGGTGGAAACACAACGAATATGACTGCACATTTACGCCGACGTCACCCTAGTGCAAAGACAAGTGGAAGCAGACAAAAACACCAACAAGCACGCATGCTACAAACTTTACCCGAGTCATTTAGACAGCCGTTAGCACACGATTCTTAGAGGGCAGAAGAAACAGGGCAATTGCTACTTTTATTGCTGTCGGCATGCGACCATTTTCTGTTGTAGAAAACACCGGGTTTCAGGAAAGGTTGAGAGTACTTGAGCCCCGTTACAACTAAGTGCTAGCACTCCAGAAGATGAGTGTGAGGGGAGGTCCATCAGAGAGTGGTTCATTTTAAGGGGCCTGATATGTTTAATATGCTGCTGAGAATATACCCCAGAAGAAGGGTATAGTATATTATTTTGGAAAGAGCCATTTCTCTGTAATAAACTGTCTTTTCCACAAATGAGTGATTTCTCAAGTTAAGAGAAAAATGTATAATTTTAATCAATTACAAATTAAAATAGGCATGAACATTTTTTTTGTATCGAAAAAATATCTAACCGTGACACCAAAGTATTGAACCGAACCGAAGCGTTAATTTTGTGTATCGTTGCACCCCTAATATATATACATCATATATCATTTGCTAAAATTAGATTTACATGTATTAATACTGACTGCTAGCCTTTTAGACAAAGACAAGGACAAAGACAAGGACAAGGACATTCACTATCGGCCTACTGTCAACCTCATGTTTACAGTAGAGTATTTACTTTTAGAAATCACTTATGTCTTAAATTACACACCAGGCTGTGTATGAAATTGTTGGTGTAGTGCATTTCAAGAATCACAGAATCACAGAACGCTAATTCAGTCTGATTCCATAACAGCTAAAACACAGTCACTCTCCGCTAACACCTGAACCACAATGTTTCCGGTTTATTTTTTTATTTTATATATTTTTTTTAATTTATTTAATTTTAAACTTTTATTCTTCTCTCTCTCTCTTTCAGTCTTCTCTTTCATCCCTCCAGCTCACCCTTCTCCTTGTTTGATTTTTTCCCCCTTCTTTCTTGCATGGATCACCCGTTTCCCTATGCAACGACAAACAACATTTCTACATGCTCACACAGCACGATCACGCACACACATATGTGATTAAGGGGAGCACATTCACTACAGCCTCACAGTGCACACAGACATATAGGTCACACAAGCTCATACACTCCTGGTCATATTAGTTAATATGCTCACACATATTCAGACTTATGGAGCCTCTCGCCAACACATTTTTCTTCTTTTTATTTACAAACAAGTGATGTGTTTCCATTCTCTTCACCCGTCTAAGTGTAACACCCAGTGTACATCATTATATCATTACACACACACAAATATGGGCACACTAAGGTTTGTCACATATAATGTAAATGGAGCTGGCATAGGGGAAAGAAATCAGAGATATTTAACCAGCTCAAAAAACTACAGGCAGACATTGTTTTATTACAAGAGACTCACAGAACTGTCACAGGTTTAAACCAACTTAAAACACCTGAGTTTCCTAATGTGTTCACAGCCTGTTACAATTCTAGACAAAGGGGAGTAGCAATTTTAATACATTCCATTCCAAACAAGGCCCCAAAGCAAGATTAAGATTGCATGCATATCTATATGAGGTGTTGCATTTACTTTAGATGTCAGTCTTATGCTTCAATGTGCAGGGTTTCAAGGTTGAAAATGACGTATAAATTGTAAAAAAACAAAATAGGGCGTGTTTTCTTTCACTTTTATGACATATAACTTTCCATGAAGGGGGGAGGTTGTGCAGACTTTTGCTTTAGAAGCACAATGACTAACAGTTCCTGTACTTCAGTCAACTTAAAACTCCATGAACACAAAATTCTACCTGCCATTTATGCCTTTGTTGTCATTGTTGGTCTGGGAGGAAATGGATTGGGATTAAAGTCGATGCTGCAGAAAAAGAAGAAACTTCAACACATTAATCTGTTCCTTCTGAACCTTGGAGTCGCTAATTTTTTGTTCCTGCTAACACTCCCATTTTTGTCAGCGTACTACTTTATGGACAGTAATTGGATCTTTGGAGAAGCCTTCTGCAAGATCGCAAGATTCTCCTTCAACCTGAATTTATACGGCAGCATTGGATTCCTCACCTGTATAAGTGTGTACAGGTACCTGGCTATTGTCCATCCAATGAAAGCGATGGGACGAATAACTGTGACTCACTCTGTGGCTATCTCAGTTGTGGTTTGGCTGTTGGTGAGTGCTCAAAGTCTTCCAGACATCTTCTTCTCCAAAAACTCACCAAATAAAACTGAAAAATGCTACCATACCACCTCTGACGAATATGTGGAGGATTATCTGAAATACAGTGTGGGTTGGACATTGACTGGGTTTGTTATGCCACTCCTTATTTTACTTGGCTGCTATGGACATGTGACTCTTGTTCTCTGTCATGCAAATACCATTAAGGAGGTGGTGAAAAAACGAGTGTTAAAGTTGTTATTCATCTTGAGCCTTCTCTTCTCGGTTTGTTACATCCCCTATCATATTTTCAAGAACCTCAGCCTTTATTCAAGAGTTTTGTCAAAACAGGGGAAATGTCCAGATTGGAATGAGGGAGTCTTTGGGGCTCACCAGATAAGTCGTGGAATTGTGTGTTTGAACAGTGTTTTGACTCCCCTGGTTTATCTCCATCTAAAGGATTTCCCTACACGATTTCAACAGCTGCTCCGGCGAACTCGTCAGATCTTTAATTGGCCAAAATCAAGGAGTGGGAGAATCCCTGTGACACAGTCTGATAAAGTTTAACAAGTTTTCCATATGTTAAAAATCTTAAAAATGTTTTAAATAAACCAGCTCTACACGCATCTTTGTTGTAATTGTAATCGCACTGTATAAAATTTCACTGGTTTTGACTAAGTCAGTGTGGCACCCCTGAGTATTTTGAGCATCAAGAACAAGTCTCAGATGTGTTCCTTATGTGTTCGTGCAAGAGGTTGTCAAAGTGCAGATTGGCTCAGCTTGGTGACCAGACAGGCACCCAATTCCCAGAATTCAGGACATGCTAGATTCCTTTCATGGCAGCTCCTGGTCTGTTCTTGATCAGGGGAAAGCATACCATCAGGGGTTCCTGGACCCTGAAAGTCGTCCCCTGACAGCCTTCATCACACCTTGGGGCATATACCAGTGTAACCGCATACCCTTTGGCCTCAGTTCAGCCCCCGCAGAGTTTCAGCGGAGCATGGAGGACTGTTTAAGGGGCCTGCAGGATGTAATCTGTCAGCCATATTTGGACGACAACCTAGTCCACTCTCCTTCATTTGATACCAATCTTGAACACATCAGAGCCGTCCTACAGAGATACCAAAAACATGGTATCGAACTCAGCCCACAGAAATGTGACATTTTCAAAAGAAAGGTACGTTTCCTTGGTTGGATGGTGTCTGAAGAGGGATATACCATGGACCCAGGGGAAATAGTTTCTGTACAAGCTCTCAGAAATAAACCACCATCCACAGTGGGGGAACTGAGTCGGGTCCTAGGATTCCTGTCCTACTATAGGTCTTATAGTATATGGATAAGGTCTTCAATCACTTTGCTCTGAACTTTGCTTTCCCAGCATGAATACACCATGACATGGGCAGGGAATTTGAGAATCAGATGTTTTCCCAGCTGCAAAAAGTCTGTGGTCTACGAGGCTCTCACACTACCCCATATCATCCACAAGGAAATGGGCAAGTGGAGCGTTTCAACAAAACTTTATTGTCCGTGTTGAGAACTGACCTTGAAAAGGCAGACTGGAAGGAGTCACTGGCAAAAGCAGTGCATGCCTACAACTGGACTCAGAATGAGTCTACAGGATTTTCCCCGTACTATTTCTTGTTTGGCCATACTCCGAGACTTCCTATAGACATCTTGTTCAACTGTCCTTCACAAAAACAGCTACATGTTAAGCTACATGGAGTATGTGTCAAAATGGCAACCCCGAATGAAGGAGGCCTATGAGATTGCATCTATGGCAGCCCAAAAAATAAAGCTTCAAGAGGTAAATAGTATTACAACCGTAGGATCTATGGAGCTCAACATCACCCAGGGAACAGAGTCCTGCTCCACAACCTCAAAGAGCGAGGAGGCCCAGGCAAGCTTCGGTCATGATGGGAGGACACAGTGGATGTGATGGTGAGTCAAAAAAGCCACACAGTACACGGGAACCTGTTGCTTCCATGTGACAGCCTACCTGTAGAAAAAACACACAGATAGGAGCAAAACAAAAGACGTAAAAGCCTAAGACAAAAGGGGGGAGAAGCTCAACAACGTCTACTACAGCAAGACAAGGACATAGAGAGTGAAGATGAGGGTGAGCTTGTGTGAAGGTTTCCACAGCAAAACAGTACCACCAGCATTATCCCTCAAACCCTGAAATCTGAGGTGGGTGAACAACAACTGGGAGAGCCTCAAACAGCTGACTTAGACCCTTTCTTACAGGACAACAGAAACGTAAACGAACCTGAGTTGCACACAGCAGAGCAACATTACAACCAACAGGAGTCACAAGATGAGCAAATATCAGATGAACAACAAGATGAGCAAGGAAACAGTGACTCGAATAGTGAACAAGGGTTGTCACCTGTCCTCAAACACCCCAAGAGAGAGCGACGCCAGCCCAAACTGCTGACATGTGACGTGTTAGGACAACCCACAGTCAGACAAGCTGATATGGACAGTATTAAAATGGGAGCTATTTGCACCCAGGGACTGTGGAGACCTTCGTGGCCTGAAGATATATACCAGGAAGGTGTGAGAGACAGTAATAAGAAACTGATCCAGAATAAAGACATTAACCCTCTGGGGTTGACGGATGCGCCGGCGCGTCAAAATCACATGACCAATTTAGGACGAAACAGCTACAAGATGCAGCGACTCAGAGTCTCCATTTCAACTTGGGTCGAAAGTGCGGACTACAAACTATATACCAGTCTTTAAATTGTGTCGATAGGCCACGTTAAACCAGAGTTATGATAAAAAATACACGCAATGTTTTTTTCTGAACAAAACAGTGATGTTTAGAGCGGGAAGAAACTGTAAAAACTGTGTTTTCTAAGGACAGCGCTAGCAAACACTCTCCGCTAGTGAGTGAAAAAAGAAAAAAACACCCCTTCCCTATTGGTGTTAAAGTGTACCATTGCAACCAATCAAAAAATGATATGACAACATGTGGCACTTGGTTATTTAGGAAGAAGGGGAGGTTTTAGGAGTGACACCGCAAGAGAAAGCGGGCGAGCGAAAGAAAGACTGAGTTTTCACATGTGAGACATTAGTGACGTTTAGTGTGTTTGGAGGCTGTAGTTAGTGTGTTGTGTAGTCAGTGTTTTGTTTTGTGTGTCAGTTATACTAGTGAATGTCACATTTGCTCCAAAAAAGCCACCAAAGGCAGATTCCAGTGTAAACGCTGTCGCCACATGGGAAACAGGACTGATACACCTCCTGTTGTCAGACCAGGTTTAGGCCTGTGGTGTTCTCCTCTGTCTTATAGTGGACACAAACTATTTTTTGGAGTGGCATAAATAATTTGTGTGCCTTCTTATTTGATGCAGCACGCCTGATTGTTCTGTAAATAGTTTTAAATGCTTATATAAAAAACTCCTGAGGCCTTGGCTGCATTTTCAGGTAAATAGTACCATATAACTTTGTTGTTTGCAAAACTTGTGCATAATTTTCAGAAATGTACAATTTCTATTTGCATTTCAAGTTATGAAAATGATTCGTTAAGCATGTTTGTGGTTTTTACAGTAAAAATTATAACTTTTTTCTACTCAGATTTTAAATTTTTTGTCTGAATTTAGATCGATTGTGCTAATATAGTATGTCAAAATGAAAAAATAACTCAAATTTCAGATATTTGAGGTTGTGCTGAAAATAATGATACCAAGGACAGCAAGATAAACAGTTTTTAAAAGTAAAATGTAGAGGTAAAATCAAAAGTAGTCAAAAACGGCCAATTATACTCTGGACCCCAGAGGGTTAACATGAACATTGTGACAAGCAGAATAGAGCAAACACACCACCAAAAGACAATGGACAGAATGGTGTGTGCTAACTTGTCACATGCTGAACATGATGATGATGACCATCTGTAAAAGTGCCTTAATATGTAAACAAATTTAAGTGTGGTAACAGACTAGTGTATTGTTTGCCGAATATTGAGTCTGGTTACAGTCGAAAATTCATAGTAATATGATGAACTTGTTTACTAACCTTGAGGGAGAAAAATTACTTGGCACAACATGATTCATGATTAGCTCCTACTACGAGTTTTAATTTGCTGAATGTAACATAGTGTGGGAAATGTTTCATTGAACAGATGTCAGAAGTATGTGTAACCATAATTGTTACTCAGGGATAGGTATACTAGTAGTACAAAAGAAATATACTGATAACAGCAAACATGTGAAAAAAGTTTGGGAAAAATAGAATCTTTTTTTTCTCACATCAATTTTTTGTTTTTGTTGTTACAATAGTTTGCATCATAGCACCGAGCCAAAAGCTCATTTGCTCCCACCTGATGTGATATTAGGGCGATATTTAGTTTTGCCAGTAGGTGGCAGTGGCGGCTCAGACAAACGGGTGACTGGCAAAATAATCCCTGACAAAAGTAACGCAGGCCAGTTATTGTAATGGAAGCCGTCAGTAACACAGAACTGTTTTGCTGTGTTTCAGCACAATAAACCTCCATGTGCACCTGGATGAACCTTGTCTTCCTTCAGTGTGAAACATCAACATTAGCAGCCACTTAATAACAATATTTTATTTCTGATGCAAATATCTTGTGATCCTTGAAATGAACTACTGTGGCATGATTACAGCACCCCCTGCCAAATGCAATAAATAAATAAAATTGGGATACATAAGTAAAGTAAATGCTGGGTCAAAATGACTTCAGGTCCTTTTTCCTTTTGTTTGGTGTGGTGGTGTGTTTATCAAAATATATCACGGGGTACAGGAGTGTAATTTCCAGAGGGGTTAGGGGGGTTATGACCACCACACCCCCCCCAAAAAACTTATGAATTATCTTGCATAAATAGGCTGTTGATTTTCTTTACTCATTTCAGTTATTACCAGAAAAATAGTTGCATCACCTGGGACAATCACCTGGGAATTTACCCCCCCCCCATGATGGAGTAACAGGCTACAATAAAAGGAATAAAGATAAGGTTTATTGAAAGCAAATGGCCACAGGAACAGGAGGCCCCATTCCAAAGGTTCAGCCCTATCAAACAAACTCAGACAGTTATGGGATGATGTAAAAAGGTTTATCTCTGCTCTGAAACCGGAAACTCAACATTTAGGACTTCAAGCAACAACAGGTGCATTTGGTGTTCTCTCACTTCTTTCACTTTTAATTCTGCTACAAAGGAGAGAGGTTGTGTGGACAACATGTCAGGAATACCAACAAATAAAACATCCTTCTTTCGTTCATACTATGAACATATAACTCTGCCTGTTGTTTACACCTTTGTTTTTATCATTGGTCTGGGAGCTAACGGATGGGCGGTGAGGTCCTTGCTACAGAAATGGAAAATTCTTGGACACATTAATGTGTTTCTTCTGAACCTTGGAATTGCCAATTTTTTGTTCCTGCCAAGTCTCCCATTTTTGTCAGCATACTATTTTATGAGGAATAAATGGATCTTTGGAGATGCCTTCTGCAAGGTCACGAGATTCTGCTTCAACTTGAATTTATACGGCAGCATTGGATTTCTCACCTGTATAAGTGTGTACAGGTACCTGGCTATTGTCCATCCAATGAGGGTGATGGGAAGAATAACCGTCACTCTCTCTGTAGCTATCTCAGTCATGGTTTGGCTGTTGGTGAGTGTTCAGAGTCTTCCAGATATGTTCTACCCAAAAACCTCCGCAAACAACACTGATACAAATAAAACTGAAAAATGTCACCATACCACCACTACAAAGTATGTCGAGAATTACCTGAAATACAGTGTGGGTTGGACATTGACTGGGTTTGTTATGCCACTCCTTATCTTACTTGGCTGCTATGGACATGTGACTCTTGTTCTCTGCCGCAAAAATACCATTAATAAGGTGGTGAAACAAAGAAGCTTAAGGTTGTTGTTCATTTTGATTTTGCTCTTCTCGGTTTGTTACATCCCCTATCATATTTTTAAGAACCTCAGCCTTTATTCAAGAGTTTTGATAAAACACAGGATGCGTCCAAAATGGGATAAGGGAGTCTTTTGTGCTCATCAGATCAGTCGTGGTCTTGTGTGTCTGAATAGTGTTTTGAACCCCCTGGTTTACCTCCATGTCATGGATATTCCTGCTCAGCTCCAACAGCTGCTTCAGCGGTTTCGTCAGACATTTACTCGTTTGTTTGTGTCAAACTATGTCAGTGTGCCTGTGGCACAAACTGCAAACACAGCAATATCTTAACAGTAAATAATGACTTTGCATGCAATAGTAACTAAGTTAAAGACTGCTTTATGTACTACAATGTGCTTCATTCTCTTAAATATCACTCGCTTTTTCTGGATAACAGTTTTGGCACAAGTGGTTAGACAAATATGTATATATACGTTTATCTATGTTTTTGTTTCCTATTCTATTGCCTTGTGTTCTGTGAATGACTAAAAGCTGGTGGAATGCATTTACTCTTTTGGTTTAAAACTCATTCTCCTTATCTTGTATGCAAGATGTCAATGTTATTCCTTGTTATTGCTCTGTATTAGCTTCACTAGCTATTAGTGTTTAGCTAATGATGTTATAGATCTGAAATAATTGTAATTTAAATCCTTGAAACTTGCATCATTCAAACCCCTTACAACAACAGCTTTCACTTTAATGATAGATCAGGACAGAACACTGGCAGATTAGTATAATTTATTTCATATTTAGTGCTATTACTGTATTTTTCGCACTTTTCAAGAAACTCAGCCTTTATTCAAGAGTTTTGTCAAAACGGCTGACGAGTCCAGATTGGGATGAGGGAGTTTTTGGTGCTCATCAGATAAGTCGTGGTCTTGTGTGTCTGAATAGTGTTTTACCTCCCCTGGTTTACCTCCTTGTAAAAGATTTCCCTGCTCAGCTCAGGCAGTCTTGTCAGATGTTTAGTTGTCTGACTCTGTCAAGCAGTAGCATCATGCCTTTGGCACAAATTACACAAATTACGCTTTCTCAATCACAGCTGAGTTTAAAGACTGCATTATGTATTTCATTTTATATCATTCTTTTAACTATTATTCTCTTTTTTTGAATAACACTTTTGACAAAAAGTAAAAAGTATACACACACGTCACACTCAAGCTATTGCTGACACAGAGTCCAGATGTATATGCAATGTATTTTGTAGTGGCAACCTCTGCTTTGTTTTCTTTTTTGTTATTGGTCAGTTTAAAATCTTAGACACTTCAGAATTGTTGTGCAAAATATTGGCAGCATACATCGTCAGATTTAAAACGACCTTCATTGACCTTATTTGCCATAGCTGGTATAAAGGGCTATTGCCTCATTTGTCCTTTTGTTCATCGCCAGATTGTTTCATCATCTTCTGCTGTAATAACATCCAAACTTCCAGTTTGTACTACATAATCATAGTTCTTGTTAACCTTTAAGTTCCTGTCAAAGATTTAACTTGTTTTTGTTCTGTCATGTGTAGCTTTGTGTTCTGTAGAAAACCTTTGGATATAGCCACTGTGAAATTTAGGTGGATTCCTCTGATGCACATTTCATGCCCATCATGAATAAACTTTTCAATATTTAACAGTTATTATCTACTGGGTCTAAGCTTTGTCATTAATAATTAGCATAGCTCATTACTGGGGACTGCTAAAGAGGTATCATATTATCCTATAAAATAGCTGTTGAAGTGATTTTGATAGAAGTTGTCATTGTTGTGCTTAAAACTGTAAACCTTGTCCTGAACTGCATGTTCAGATATTTTTTTGTCCATCCCCTACATCTAGGATGGTGGGGGAAGCTACTAGCTAGTTTTTAACTGCAGGCACATTTTATGTAAGATTCTGGTTTGCTTATGTGGTAAGGAATGTTTACTTCCTCCTTTTATGGGCTCACCTATGCTTGGATATGGTGGACCATTAAAGAGGTTAAGCCATATACAGGGGTAAGGGGAGATGACCCTTTTATGACCACCAGGAAGTCACGTATAGAAACACACACACACAGTGTCTTAGCTTTTACGACAAACCATATGGGTTTTACAATGAGGTGTTTGTGTAACTATTGTCACTGAATAAAAGGCTGTGAGGGGACGCTGATTTTTTGGAGTTGGCTCGGATCAGGTGAGGAGCATTCAGCTCCAAGATCCTGATCCGACCTGCTTCCCTTGCAAGTCAAAATGGATTTAGCCCTAATTGTCTTGCTTCGTTCATGGGGATGTCTCTGAGCTAGCGAGGCTTGCGAGTGCAGACCTAACAATAGCCTAGTTTTTAAAAAATTATTATGATAAAGATCATTTTGATTTTTTCTTCAGTGTACCTCAGCTCAAAGCTAAATCTATCTATAGGCTGTATTGAAAACACTGTATAAAGTATGCACTTTGTAAATAAGTTGAACACAATCGTGATATATTATTTGGAAATACATATTGGTAGATAAAAAGTACCGTAATTTTCGGGCTATAAGCCGCTATTTTTTGCACAAGCTTTGAACCCTGCGGCTTTTAGTCAGGTGCAGCTTTTCTATGGATTATCCATGATTTGTGTGATATCGTAAGAGGATTTGTTTTGGTTGTTCCGCTGTTGTACGGCACTACGTTGCCTGGCGGAAGGGCAAGTGATCAGACACACAGTATCGGGGTGCAAGAGTGGTATGTTGGTCACATGTCCGTCTGCCAGGCAACGTAGTGCCGTACGAAGTAGCGCGAAAAACAAACTTGATTAGCAAGAGCAAGAGGAGTATTACAGGAGCAAAGGAAGCTTTCATTCACAAACCCTCAGTATGGCAAACAAAAGAAATGCATATGATGCAGCTTTTAAATTAAAGGCAGTCGATTTGGCTCTCAGTGAGGGAAATAGAGCTGCTGCACGTACCCTTGGTATAAACGAATCAATGGCGTGACGAACTGGCTCAGTCCAAAAGGACGAAAAAAGCTTTCAGAGGAAATAAGAGCAGATGGCCCAAACTTGAAGACTGTATTGAAGAATGGGTGAACACACAGAGAGCAAACGGTCGAGGTGTTTCAACTGTGCAGATCCGACTGAAAGCCAAAACAGTCGCCAACGAAATGAAGATAGTAAATTTCAGAGGTGGGCCATCCTGATGTCACAGATTCATGAAACGAAAAGGACTGTCCATCAGGGCGCGGGCGACTGTGTGTCAGCAACTTCCTCCCGACTACGCAGAGAAAATAACAAACTTCCGCGAATTCACACTAAGAAAGATAAACGAATATTCCATCGGACCGGACGAGATCATAAACATGGATAAAGTGCCGTTGACGTTTGACCTGCCCCTCACTAGAACTGTTAACAAGCAAGGTGAATCAACCATCATGGTAAGAACCACTGGCCATGAGAGAACGAATTTCACTTGTGTGCTGGGCTGCACAGCATCAGGGTTTAAACTTCCGCCAATGGTGATTTTTAAGCGGATGTCTATGCCAAGAGAAGAGATCCCGAGCGGCATCTCTGTTAAAGTCAACAAGAAAGGGTGGATGATGGACAGCGTAATAAAGGAGTGGCTGCAAGAGTGCTATGGGACGTGACCTGGAGGATTCTTTCGCCAAAAAAAAGCGTTGCTTGTTTTGGACAGCATGAGGGCCCATGTCACAGATTCTGTGAAAGCAGCCATTAAGAGCACAAACTTGATTCCAGCTGTGATTCCTGGAGGCACAACGAAGCACCTGCAGCCACTCGACATCAGTGTGAATCGTGCATTCAAAGTAGCACTACGCGTTCAGTGGGAGGCGTGGATGACGAGCGGCGATAAATCATTCACCAAAACTTGGTCGCATGCGAAAAGCAAGTTTTGCCCAAGTCTGCCAGTGGATTCTGACAGCATGGAGAAGTGTGAAAACACCCACGATCACCAACGGATTTTGAAGGGCTGGACTGCTGTGTGATGGAGAGAAGGACACCGCCACGGCCCTTCAGAGGGTGTTCGACTCTGACACTGACAACGAGGATTTCTTTGGTTTTGAAAGCAACAACGAAGGAGAGAAGCAGAGAGTGGATGATGAAGCCATCCGGAGCCTGTTCGTTTCCGACACTGGAGAAGAGGTCTTTGGTGGTTTTAGTGCACAGGAAGAAGAGAAAGATGGTGGTGAATGACTGACTTTTCTTCTTGTTAAAGCCGCGTTACTGCACCTGAGCCTAAAAGGTAGGCCGAATCTATTTTTCTGGTGTGCTGTAGGTTATTGTTAAACACTACATTTGTTACTCGTTTATAAAGCACAGTACATATTTCGTACTTGTAATTACCGGTACTTGTACGTATACGTAAAAAGTTATGCAAATATGTACCGGTAACTTGTTTTTCAAAATATTAATAAAAGGGATGTGTTCCCAAACAGCCATCTCTTTCCTGACAATCCCCTTTGTGCATATTCTCTTACATATGGTAAGTAAACATTAAAACACCTGCGGCTTTTAGTCAGGTGCGGCTAATGTATGCACAAAACAGGAGTTTCCCCTGATTTTAGCTTGTGATGCTAATATTCAGATGCGCTTTGTAGTCCGGAAAATACGGTAATTAATCTTATCTTTAGATCTAAAGGACACCTCCCAGACTTTAGTCTTAATCGTGGCTATTGTTAGTTGTCTTCTAACAATCAGTGAATAATTAATTAATTAATACTTGAAGTAAATAAATGCATAGTTTATTAAATGGTGCTTATCAGGTAAGTGTTATGAGAAATGCGAGTGGACTCAGAGAGGAGAACACACGGAGACACAGAGTTGCGATGAAGGAACTTCATTAACAGTGGAGGGCGAATTTCAGAAACAATGTATTTGCAACAGAATGTAAATGGGAACGTGGAGCAAGGACGTCCGGGGAAGAAACACACACTAGTAACGCACTCGATCTAAGGGAAGAGGAACATGAGAATTAAGAGGGTCTTGCCCAAAACCAAGAACAAACATAAACCAGAATTTACCGAGAGAGTTGTAGACCTTACTTGGTACTGTCTGCCCAAACCTCTGTAAGGAGACGAACCAGACAAGGCTACACAGAGAAACAGAGAGGCGAAAATCCTGGGGAGGAAACAAAACTCCGTACAGTCACAAGCTCCAGTAAGCAACCGGGCAGGTTTACAGGCACTCCAGAAAGGACAATACTCCGACACTAGAGCTCTGTCGTGCAGCTCCTTACAAACGCTTCTGAAGAAAGTGTCTAAAGAATGACAGGTGTGTGCCAGGTTCGGTGAATTGCTACACACGCCTACCTATGCCTAAAAGAAGACACAGAAAAACACCACACTATTGGGTTTATTCAAACAAACCCCGCTGAAACAGAGACCAACCAACTGCAAACAAAGCAAGACAACACAGCGCTCTTTGTTGCTGGCAAGGGAAGTCCGGCCAGGGTCTTAGAATTATCCATCTTTCACCTGAACTCAGCCAGCTTCGAACCTGACTTCCCTTATGGCTCCTTTTATTAATAAAAAGCAGTTACACACAGTTCAGTTAACCACACAACAGTTAAGGCAAGCATATATGAGCAAGTGTGTCTGTGTGTGTGTGTGTGTGTGTGTGTGTGTGTGTGTGTGTGTGTGCACCATCTCCTGTCGCACCATACATGGCGCGACCTCTTCTCAAGTCGCTCTATACAAAAACAGAAGTTAGAAGTGTTTAAAAACAGGAACAGGAACTTGTGGTTTTTAATAATATGATTGAAACTTGTAGCAATTAGACAGCTTCCTACATCTTATGTAGGCAACCTAATATGGAAGAGACATTTAATCAAAACACATACAAGCAATTGTTATATATATCTTAGCACAAATGACAATCTAAAAAAATCAACTCTAACACACACAATTTTATTATTTTCAAAAGATAATAACAAGCTTTTCCTGTGAACAAGCAAGGAAATGGATGCATGAGATTTTGCACACGTTTCTCAGAACTTGCTTGTGACCCTGGGTCACAAGCAGGAAGAACATGTACATCTGGTCTTATTTTTTCACTTTTACTTCCACCACAGAGGAGAGCAGTCTGGACAAAATGTTAGGAGACAGAAGGAATATGACTGAATGGTTTCGTTCAGTCTATGAACATGTAACTCTGCCTGCTATTTATACCTTTGTGTTCATCATTGGTCTGGGAGCTAATGTATGGGGACTGAAGTCTCTGCTTCAGAAATGGAAAAATCTTGGACACATTAATGTGTTCCTTCTGAACCTTGGAATTGCCAATTTTTTGTTCCTGCCAACACTTCCATTTTTAACAGCCTACTACTTTATGGGGAATAAATGGATCTTTGGAGAAGTCTTCTGCAAGATCACAAGATTCTGCTTCAACTTGAATTTATACGGAAGCATTGGATTCCTCACCTGTATAAGTGTGCACAGGTACCTGGCTATTGTCCATGCAGTGAAAGCGAAGGGAAGGATGACTGTCCGTAACTCTGTGGCTATCTCAGTTTTGATTTGGCTGTTGGTGAGTGCTCAAAGTCTTCCAGACATGCTCTTTCCCAAAAACTCAACAAATAGAACTGAAAAATGTCACCATACCACCACTACAAAGTATGTCGAGAATTACCTGAAATACAGTGTAGGCTGGACTCTCACTGGGTTTGTTATGCCACTCCTTATCTTTCTTGGCTGCTATGGACATGTGACTCTTGTTCTCTGCCGCAAAAATACCATTAATAAGGTGGTGAAACAAAGAAGCTTAAGGTTGTTGTTCATTTTGATTTTGCTCTTCTCGGTTTGTTACATCCCCTATCATATTTTTAAGAACCTCAGCCTTTATTCACGAGTATTTTTTTTTAAACATGGGAAGTATCCAACATGGGATGAGGGAGTCTTTTGTGCTCATCAGATCAGTCGTGGTCTTGTGTGTCTGAATAGTGTTTTGAACCCCCTGGTTTACCTCCATGTCATGGATATTCCTGCTCAGCTCCAACAGCTGCTTCAGCGGTTTCGTCAGACATTTACTCGTTTGTTTGTGTCAAACTATGTCAGTGTGCCTGTGGCACAAACTGCAAACACAGCAATATCTTAACAGTAAGTAATGACTTTGCATGCAAAAGTAACTGACTGTGTTAAAGACTGCTTTATGTACTACAATGTGCTCCATTCACTTAATTATCACTCGCTTTTTCTGGATAACAGTTTTGGCACAAGTGGTTAGACAAATGTGTATATATATGTTTATCTATGTTTTTGTTTCCTATTCTATTGCCTTGTATTCTGTGAATGACTAAAAGCTGGTGGAATGCATTTACTCTTTTGGTTTAAAACTCATTCTCCTTATCTTGTATGCAAGATGTCAATGTTATTCCTTGTTATTGCTCTGTATTAGCTTCACTAGCTATTAGCGTTTAGCTAATGATGTTATAGATCTGAAATAAATGTAATTTAATCCTTGAAAATTGCATTATTCAAACCCCTTACAACAACAACTTTCACTTTAATGATAGATCAGGACAGAGCTCTGGCAGATTAGTATAATTTATTTCATATTAAGTGCTATTACCACATTTTTCACACTTTTCAAGAAACTCAGCCTTTATTCAAGAGTTTTGTCAAAACGGCGGATGAGTCCAGATTGGGAGTTTTTGGTGCTCATCAGATAAGTCGTGGTCTTGTGTGTCTGAATTATGTTTTTGACTCCCCTGGTTTACCAGGGGATTTCCCTGCTCAGCTCAGGCAGCTGGTCCGGAAGTCTTGTCAGATGTTTAGTTGTCTGACTCTGTCAAGCAGTAGCATCATGCCTTTGGCACAAATTACACAAGTGTAAAAAGATTTTGACATTAAGTATTGACTTTGGCTTTCTCAGTCACAGCTGAGTTTAAAGACTGCATTATGTATTTCATTTTATATCATTGTTTTTACTATTATTCTCTTTTTTTGAATAACACTTTTGAAAAAAAGGTCTATGTACATACTTTTATACACACACTTCACACTCAATCTACCTTCAAGCCTGTAAAGTTTATTGTGTTTATTGCTGACACAGTCCAGATGTATATGCAATGTATTTTGTAGTGGCAACCTCTGTTTTGTTTTACTTTTTTTTTATTGGTCAGTTTAAAATTAAAGACCTTAATTTAATTTAAAGACTTTTATTCAAAGACAAAATTTACTTTCACATTCTTTTCTTGTTAATCCGATACTGTACAACTAGTCTGTCAAACGGAATAAAATCTCTTCATTCTAATATATGTTCCAAGTATTTCATTTCTTGACAACTCTAATCTTCTGTAGTACGTCACGGTTGTTCCAGATAACTGTACGTTTGCATGAGATTATTGAAGTCATTTTTAGAAACTTCCACCATGCTTTCAGGGAACTTTTGCTTTCAGATTTAAACTCCAACCAGAGGGAGACTTTAACATTTTACATATACATATACATATACACAAATATGTATATATTTATATATATATATATATATATATATATAAATATATATATGTACAAAAACAAAAAAAACACCCAGCACGCCCCTGCGGGCGGTTTATCCTTCAAACTCGGGTCCTCTACCAGAGGCCTGGGAGCTTGAGGGTCCTGCGCAGTATCTTAGCTGTTCCCAGGACTGCGCTCTTCTGGACAGAGATGTCCGATGTTGTTCCCGGGATCTGCTGGAGCCACTCGCCTAGCTTGGGAGTCACCGCACCTAGTGCTCCAATTACCTTCACCCTCCACATCCTCTCGAGCTCTTCTCTGAGCCCTTGGTATTTCTCCAGCTTCTCGTGTTCCTTCTTCCTGATATTGCTGTCATTCGGAACCGCTACATCGATCACTACAGCCGTCTTCTCCTGTTTGTCTACCACCACTATGTCCGGTTGGTTAGCCACCACCATTTTGTCCGTCTGCATCTGGAAGTCCCACAGGATCTTAGCTCGGTCATTCTCCACCACCCTTGGGGGCATCTCCCATTTTGACCTCGGGACTTCCAAGTTATACTCGGCACAGATGTTCCTGTACACTATGCCGGCCACTTGGTTATGGCGTTCCATGTATGCCTTGCCTGCTAGCATCTTGCACCCTGCTGTTATGTGCTGGATTGTCTCTGGGGCATCTTTACACAGCCTGCACCTGGGGTCTTGCCTGGTGTGATAGACCCCAGCCTCTATGGATCTTGTACTCAGAGCTTGTTCTTGTGCTGCCATGATTAGTGCTTCTGTGCTGTCTTTCAGTCCAGCTTTGTCCAGCCACTGGTAGGATTTCTGGATATCAGCCACCTCCTCTATCTGCCGGTGGTACATACCGTGCAGGGGCCTGTCCTTCCATGATGGTGCCTCGTCTCCCTGCTGGGGGTAATAGGCTGGCCAAAGGAGGAGATATATATATATATATATATATATATATCTCATTTGCTAAAATGAAATTTACATGTGTTAATACTTACTGCTAGCCTTTTAGACAACGACAAGGACAAAGACAAGGACAGGGGCATTCACTACTGTCAACCTCATGTTTATAGTGGAGTATTTACTCTTAGAAATCACTTATTTCGTAAATTACACACCAGGGTGTGTATGTAGTGCATTTCAAGAATTACAGAATGATAAACAGCATTTGTACTCAAACAAGGAAGAAGTGTAGAGATTAAATCCATCTGTGCATGGGGCATTGTTTCTACATAAGTACAGCTGCCAATCAAAGCTGTGATCATGATGTTGCACCGCGGTTTTACAGCACAGGTTATGACTACGACAACTACATTAAAGAACCGAGCTGTGATCCTGTGGGAATTCCAGGTACAGACTGACAAACTGGTGATGGCTAACCAACCGGACATAGAAAATGACCATGACCCTCATTTACAAAACTGTGTTACAGTCAGTTTTGTAAGCAGTTGATAATAAACCTTTACTTCAATGCAGAAATATTGAAAGTAAGAATTCATACAAATAAGAGTGGACTAAACGTTAACCCTTTTCCAGTAGTGAAAAACTAAAAAAAAAATGTTTGTTGGTTTGTTTGCCTTTGGTTGTCTAACTAAGAGTAATCAGGGAGATTTTAGTGCTTAAGCTTAACCAGTCAACATGAAACTAACCAGTCTCAAGAAACAAAAGTGAAACAAAATCAAACACAGGGTGTGGACTGTTATGGTAGGGACTAATTCAATAGTTCATGCAGCACCCTCTGGTGGTCGCGCCGTGTGTGTTGGTTGTTGCAGCTTGGCAATAAACAGTCACCAAGTTAAGACAGAGCTGTCCCAGTCTCGTTAATGTTGCCGTTATTATAAACCCGAGATCTACCAAAACATGATGTCAGAAGTACTCTGGAGGGAGGAAGAATGTCAAGAAAACGAAAGCTTTCTCACCGGAGCGGACTTGTACTTGCCCTGCAAGTTTGAATTAAAAGCTACAGTAAGAGCCTAGCTAACAAATTAGCAAACGCTAACTAGCATCTCGTGACTAGCAGCATGGCAGCCGTGCCGACAGCCTTCCAAGTATCACCGCCGCCGAAGTTCGACTTTTCAAAGCCAGAAGAGTGGCCGAAATGGATCCGTTGCTTTGAGAGGTTCAGGATAGCATCCGGACTCAAGGTACAATCAGACGAAAACCAGGTTAACACTCTGATATATACAATGGGCGATGAAGACGTGATCACTTCGTTGAACCTGACCGAAGAGGAGGCGAGTGAGTACCACACTCTCAAAGACAAACTTGAGGCACACTTTAAGGTCAGAAGAAATGTTATCTTTGAACGTGCTAAGTTCAACCAAAGGCAGCAAGAAGCGGGAGAGACTGCAGATGGATTTATTACATCCCTATATGCCTTGGCTGAGCATTGTGGCTACGGGGCACTGCACAGTGAAATGATAAGAGACAGACTGGTTGTCGGAATAAGAGACAAGAGGCTCTCGGAGCAACTGCAAATGGACGCAGAGCTCACGTTAGATAAAGCAGTGATACGGATTCGTCAAAGTAAGCTTGTTAAGAAGCAACAGGATCTTCTTAAAAACAACTTCAAGCAGGAAAATCCTTGTAACGCGGATGTCATTAAAGCAAAAATAAAACACTTCAAACCAAGAAAAACTGTGCCACAAAACACAGAGAGGAATGTGAAAAGCCAATGCAACCAATGTGGAAAGACACCCTTTCACAGCAGGAACCTGTGCCCAGCCAAAGAGGTATTCTGCAATCAGTGTAAAAAGAAAGGTCACTATGCAAGAGTGTGCAGGTCTGGGGCAGTGGGAGAAATATGTGCAGCAGGTGGTGACAGTGAAGAAAGGGAGGTGGCATTTTTGGGAACAGTAGCATCAGAGAGAACTGAGAATGCGTGGATGACTGAAATAAAAGTTAACAATGTAGACTGCTGGCTCAAAATTGACACAGGAGCGGACGTAACCGTCTTGCCTGAAAAAGAGTACAACGCTCTAGCACAAAAACCACAGCTGCAACCCACAGATCTGAAACTGTATGGGGCGAGAATGTCTCCACTAGCAGTTAGAGGGAAATTTATAGCTAACCTGAGCACTCCAAGCAAAACTACAATACAGCCTGTGTATGTAGTAGCAGACCTGACACAAGGGTTACTTAGCCGCCCAGCAAGTGTAGCACTTGGTTTAGTGGCCAGAGTAGAAGCAGTGTCGCTCACTTTGGTAGAGGCAGTAAAGCAGCAGTTTCCAAAACTATTCAGTGGGTTAGGCCAAATGAAGGGGGAATACAAAATTGAGCTGAAAGCAGACGCTAAGCCATTTGCCCTGTCAACCCCAAGAAGGGTCCCGCTTCCCCTGTTGCCCAAAGTCAAAAGAGAGCTTGCTCGTATGGAAGAGTTAGGAGTAATCTCCAGAATAGAGCAGCCTACTGACTGGTGTGCAGGAATGCTTCCAGCACCCAAACCAAACAGAGATGAAGTGCGTGTGTGCGTTGACTTGACCAAACTGAACAATTCTGTGAAAAGAGAAAGACACATGTTGCCTTCAGTTGAGCACACCCTAGGACAGCTAGAGGGCGCAAAGTTGTTCTCAAAACTTGATGCTAACTCAGGGTTTTGACAAATACCTTTGTCCAAGCAGTCAGCTCTTTTCACAACCTTCATTGCCCCATTTGGAATGTATTGTTTCAATAGACTCTGTTTCGACATATCCTCAGCCCCTGAGCATTTTCAAAAGCGAATGTCTCAGCTTTTGGAGGGGATGCACGACAAGAGACTAGTCGCAGTCCTTGAGCGGCTCACAAAAGCAGGTGTGACATTGGAAAGTGAGAAATGTGAGTTTGGAAAAACCTCAATCAAGTTCCTCGGACAAATCATTGACAGTACAGGAGTCAAAGCAGGCCCAGAAAAAGTGAAAGCGGTCAGCAACATGGAGGCACCCACTGATGTAGGTGGAGTGAGACGATTCCTGGGAATGGTTAATCATCTAGGCAAGTACCTTCCCCACCTAGCAGAAAAAACACAGCCATTGACAGAACTACTCAGTACCAAAAACATGTGGTGTTGGAGTGAGGCTCAACAAACAGCGTTTGACAGCATTAAGTCAGAACTGAGTAAAGTACCAAACTTGGCACTCTACAGTCCCAAAGCACAAACAACAGTATCAGCTGATGCATCCTCCTATGGACTGGGAGCAGTGCTACTTCAGAAACAAGAGGATGACACAACGAAACCAGTGGCCTTCGCTTCAAGAGCATTAACCCCCACAGAACAAAGGTATGCTCAAATGGAGAAGGAAGCATTAGCCATAACCTGGGCATGCGAGCGATTCTCTGATTTTCTTATAGGCATTGAGTTCCATGTTGAGACAGATTACAAGCCTTTAGTACGGTGGCCCCTAGAGACAAAGCACGTACAAACTCCAAAACACATGCAAACTCCAAAACACTTGCAAAATCCAAAACACTTGCAAACTCCAAAACACTTGCAAAATCCAAAACACTTGCAAACTCCAAAACACTTGCAAAATCCAAAACACATGCAAACTCCAAATCACAACGGAAGTGCTCCAGGACGCTAGGGGCAGTGTTGAGCTCGATTTGCAAAATAAACGGCAAGTTTGTCTGTATGGGACGGTCTAGTCTCCGTCTCGCTTCCCAGGTTGCCTAGCAACCACGATACTAACCGCTGGAAACGTGTCATACAACTTTGTTTGACAGAAATGAAGGAGAACATATTTTGTTCATTTGTTTGTTTGTTTCTACAAGAGCTTTGTGTGATTTGATAAGTATCTGAGGCTGAGACCACAGGACAGTAAAACACGATTTTTGGGCTTCATTTCTGTACTGAACAGTCATTTAAGATTAGTTAGTAAATAACAATTAGCTAATGTTGTTCATGAGACTAAAGTCATCTCACTGTGGTAATGTAAATATAATATGGCCAATATTATAGTTATTATATTAATCATCATAAGTTATTACAGCAGTGAACATGAACTCTGTGTCAAATACTGAGCTTCAGTACAGATTCTAGTTGCAGTTATCTATATGTCTTATCACCTTAAATCTTCACTCAAAGAGAAGTATCTTTGACAGTGCATATATAGGTGTATCATATATAAGAGACAAATGTTGTTCCTTCAGTATGTTGGCATTGCTAAATTTAGCTCATTGCTTACATATATTTATAAAAAGAAAATGTACAAACTGTGATAACTGTTTCTGATAGAATGAAGATCAGACTGATATATGAAATATTCCTTTATTGGGTGAGAAAATCAGACCATGTCATAACTGCTTTAAGTCATACAGAATAGATATCAGAGCCTTAAACAGGCTGACTTCTGCTAAATGGGTCAAACTGGGCAGAAAGTATACAAACACATAACATCTTTATAGAATATGATGTAACACTATAGATCAACTTACCTCAGAATATATAAAGCATATAAACAGTTACAGCAATATGATGCAACAAACACAGCAGTGCTACTAATCCAAAATACTCAAAGCTTCATAGAACTGAAACAAACATTTATCTTTAGCTCCATTCTGCTGCTGATACATACTTTAGGTTTCTGAATATGAAACTTGTTGCTGCCTTTCATAGTGTGTAACTTGAAGGCCCTGAGTACTTTCTCCCACACTGAAAACACTGGGATGATCACATTATTTGAACATTACCTAATAAGACTGATTCAGGACAGACAATTAGTGATGTTAAACTTTTCTAGCAGTCCTTCACAAACAGGGAACAGTCTGTCTATTCTCTCCATCTGTCAGCTGCTGCTGGCTCTTCCTCCTCCTCTTCCTCACACACTGCTGAGTTTGTCCTGGTGGATCATCAGGGGTGCAAAGCCTCACAGATGATGTGCAGCAGTGGGTCCCTCAGTCTGTCCTCACTCTGGACACTTGCAGTTGTCACACATGGAAATCAAATGTGTGATAAGCTGCAGGATTCAAACACAAGTGTAACTTATAAACACATGTTCATACTTTTATTCCACAATCAGAGAGAAAGAAACAGAGAGAGAGTGCAGGACAGACAGACAGGTGACAGTCTCAGGTGTACACACTGCTACAAAACAGCACAAGAGAAGGAGGATTTAGTGTTTGTGTTATTACGAGTGCTAAACAAGAAGAGTTCCCAGATGGTGCAGTGGACACATGTGTGACTCCTGTGATTAAAGCATCTTTCTTTCAGCTTAACGAGTGAACCGTCAGCTCGTTCAAACACACGTTAAAGTCCGTTTGGCTCGACACCACCGAACAGAGGCAGCAATATAACATAGCTAACATTAACAGTGCAGTGAATCCTGCTTGTGCCGTCATATTCAGGACTGCAAACCGAGCAGCATCACTGACTTTCAGCTTGTTGTGTTTGTGGATATATGACTGACTTTAACACTAGAATTACTGAGCCTTTTTTCCCTGGTGCAAGTCCCTACTACTAGATTTACTGGCCTGCGCAGATTTGCGTAAATTCCCCCCGACCTTAACACCTCTTGGCACCCCGCTGAGATTTTCACAGGTCGTCAGCTCCATTGTTCTCCTGCTTTTGTTGTGCAAACACACCCTCCCCCAACCCCTAACCATGAGAGATTCAAGTTTTTCCTTCCCTGCAAGGCTGCTTTCCTTCCTTACCTGCCTGCATGCCTGTCCATAAACATATATACACAGAGTTGTACATATATTTATATATTTATATAGCCACACCTTATATAATATGCATAAAGTCTAGTTATACACACAGACACATCTATATCATATATACACACACACACACACACACATATATATATATATATATATATATATATGTATATATATATGTATATATATGTATATATATATATATATGTGTGTGTGTGTGTATATGATATAGATGTGTCTGTGTGTATAACTATGTATGTGTGTGTATAACTATGTATATATATATATATATATATATATATATATATATATATATAATATGTATATATATATAAAATGTTTGTATAGTGCACTTTCTATACCTTGCTCTGTCCACTTTTTTGCAATGACAATGCAGATTTTCCACTTGTGGGACAAATAAATGCAGATTTGCTGTGTGTGTGTGTGTGTGTGTGTGTGTGTGTGTGTGTGTGTGTGTGTGTGTGTGTGTGCGCAACATTGGCATTTGTTTACTCAGATCCAAGGCAGGCCAAACCTCTGTGTTACAACCTAGATACAAAAGAAAGACATTCACAATATATGGGTACACAAGTCTGTTTTATTTCAAAGTGTTTCAAACTTTACAGCGTTTGCAGACCCAGTGTCCATCATCCCTGCATTTGGCACAGGTGAATTTCTTACATGTTGCACAGGTAAATCTGCTACGATTCCTGTTGCAGCTCTCTTGCACCTGGCACTGCGTTGTCTTTACAGTCCCTGGCACAGCAGCTGCAGCAGCCTGCCTCTGTGCTAAGATTTCCTTGTGCTGCATGAATCGGCAACGAAGTTGCTGAGCTAGAAGACGCAGAAACAATCTTCTTTTGCCTGTCCACCCTGTACATGCCTTGTACAAAATGTAGGCATTCACTGCCGCCAGGTCCAGCATATTGTAGAAAACCGCTACTGGCCACCTGCGTGTTGCTGATCTTACAGAATACATCCGTGCCATTTGGTCCAACACGTCTACACCACACTGTAAAAGCAGAGCGAGAGAGTCATGAGTATATGTTTTTTTCTATAGGCCTGTATAGCACACATCAGAAAACATTGTAGCACTGGTGTAAAATTGTACACACATTCACATACCTTCATGTGGTTGTAGTCTGTGATCGTGTTGGGTTTCCTCTTTCTGCCGTCACCGATCGTCACGTCTTGGTGCATGGAACTTAGAACACACACAGTCTTGTTTTTTTTAGGTGCATAAATTGTCAAGGACACACTGCCACTTCTAAGCACTGAAGTGGAGAATACCTCTCGCTTTGCAGTATCTTTTGCAAGTTGAGGAAGTTCACGCCGGACGTTATTCACTGTGCCCAGTAATGTTGTTTTGCGCTGCAGCAGTCTGTGCGACAGTGACAGTGAAGTAAAGAAATTGTCCGTTGTGACATTTCTTCCATCATCCAAAAACGGCTCCATCAGTTTCATGACCACGTTCTCTGCCAGCCTCTCTCCCTTCTGACGACTGGGGTCCTTTCCCAAGTAAGGAGATGCACTGCAGACATATTTGGTGTCCAAATCCGTGGCCATCCAGAACTTGATCCCAAATTTGTCTGGCTTGGTTGCAATATACTGGGTGAATGGACAACGAACCTTGGTAGGGAACAGCTGTTCATCTATGGTCATGTGTTCCCCTGGAGTGAAACTCTTAGCACAGTTCTCGTTGAAGCGTGTCCAGATGTCGGAGATCGCTGCAAATTTGTCTGTTTTCACCCGTTCTGCCCGCGTGTCCCTGTCATCAAATCGAAGGTGTTGCATAATTGAAATGAATCTATCTCGGGGCATTGTCTCCTTGATTAGTAGCACCAGAAAACTTTCTGACCAGCAATCCACAATGGCACCAACAGGACACATGATTGCTCTTACAAACAGGATTGAAATGAATGCCATAAGTTCATGAACTTAAAGCATAAAGTCTAGTTATACACACAGACACATCTATATCATATATATATATATATATTTATATATATATATATATATATATATATATATATATATCATATATATATATATATATATATATATATATCATATATATATATATAAAACACCCAGCACGCCCCTGCGGGCGGTTTATCCTTCAAGCTCGGGTCCTCTACCAGAGGCCTGGGAGCTTGAGGGTCCTGCGCAGTATCTTAGCTGTTCCCAGGACTGCGCTCTTCTGGACAGAGATGTCCGATGTTGTTCCCGGGATCTGCTGGAGCCACTCGCCTAGCTTGGGAGTCACCGCACCTAGTGCTCCGATTACCACGGGGACCACCGTTACCTTCACCCTCCACATCCTCTCGAGCTCTTCTCTGAGCCCTTGGTATTTCTCCAGCTTCTCGTGTTCCTTCTTCCTGATATTGCTGTCATTCGGAACCGCTACATCGATCACTACAGCCGTCTTCTTCTGTTTGTCTACCACCACTATGTCCGGTTGGTTAGCCACCACTATTTTGTCCGTCTGCATCTGGAAGTCCCACAGGATCTTAGCTCGGTCATTCTCCATCACCCTTGGGGGCATCTCCCATTTTGACCTTGGGACTTCCAGGTTATACTCGGCACAGATGTTCCTGTACACTATGCCGGCCACTTGGTTATGGCGTTCCATGTATGCCTTGCCTGCTAGCATCTTGCACCCTGCTGTTATGTGCTGGATTGTCTCTGGGGCATCTTTACACAGCCTGCACCTGGGGTCTTGCCTGGTGTGATAGACCCCAGCCTCTATGGATCTTGTACTCAGAGCTTGTTCTTGTGCTGCCATGATTAGTGCCTCTGTGCTGTCTTTCAGTCCAGCTTTGTCCAGCCACTGGTAGGATTTCTGTATATCAGCCACCTCCTCTATCTGCCGGTGGTACATACCGTGCAGGGGCCTGTCCTTCCATGATGGTTCCTCGCCTTCCTCCTCTTTCTTGGGTTTCTGCTGCCTGAGGTATTCACTGAGCACACTGTCAGTTGGGGCCATCTTCGTGATGTATTCGTGGATGTTTCTTGTCTCATCCTGGACTGTGGTGCTGACACTCACCAGTCCCCGGCCCCCTTCCTTCCGCTTAGCGTACAGCCTCAGGGTGCTGGACTTGGGGTGAAACCCTCCATGCATGGTAAGGAGCTTTCTTGTCTTGATGTCAGTGGCTTCTATCTCCTCTTTTGGCCAGCCTATTACCCCAGCAGGGTACCTGATCACGGGCAGGGCGTAGGTGTTGATGGCCCGGATCTTGTTCTTACCGTTCAGCTGACTCCTCAGGACTTGCCTGACCCTCTGCAGGTACTTGGTGGTTGCAGCTTTCCTAGCGGCCTCTTCATCGTTCCCATTCGCCTGTGGGATCCCCAGGTACTTGTAACTGTCCTCTATGTCTGCAATGTTGCCTTCTGGTAGTTCAGTCCCCTCAGTTCTGACTACCTTCCCTCTCTTTGTTACCATCCGACTACACTTCTCCAGCCCGAATGACATTCCAATGTCATTGCTGTATATCCTGGTAGTGTGTATCAGTGAATCGATGTCTCGTTCACTCTTGGCATACAGCTTGATGTCATCCATGTACAGGAGGTGGCTGACAACCGCTCCGTTCCGTAGTCGGTATCCGTAGCCAGTCTTGTTAATGATCTCACTGAGGGGGTTCAGGCCTATGCAGAACAGCAGTGGGGACAGAGCATCTCCTTGGTAGATCCCGCACTTGATGGTGACTTGTGCTATGGGCTTGGAGTTGGCCTCTAGTGTTGTGTGCCACATTCCCATTGAGTTCCTGATGAAGGCTCTTAGGGTACTGTTGATCTTGTACAATTCTAGGCATTCCAGTATCCAGCTGTGGGGCATTGAGTCATAGGCCTTCTTGTAATCAATCCAGGCTGTGCACAGGTTGGTCAGTCTGGTCTTGCAGTCTCGGCTGACTGTTCTGTCTACCAGTAGCTGGTGTTTTGCGCCTCTGGTATTCTTGCCAATCCCTTTCTGTGCCCCGCTCATGTATTGACCCATGTGCCTGTTCATCTTAGCCGATATGATGCCTGACAGGAGCTTCCATGTAGTACTGAGGCAGGTTATTGGTCGGTAGTTGGATGGGACCGGTCCCTTCTTGGGGTCCTTGGGGATCAGGACCGTCCGACCTTCGGTTAGCCATTCCGGGTGTCTCTCGTTAACTAGCAGCTGGTTCATTTGTGCTGCCAGACGCTCGTGGAGTGCAGTCAGCTTCTTCAGCCAGTAGGCGTGAACCATGTCGGGCCCTGGTGCTGTCCAACTCTTCATACTGGAGACCCTTTCTTGGATGTCTGCCACTGTGATGGTTACTGGACCCTGTTCAGGGAGGTCGCTATGGTCTGCCCTCAGATCCACTAGCCACTGAGCATTGCCGTTATGGGTTGCGTCCTTCTCCCATATGCTCTTCCAGTATTGCTCCGTCTCCAGCCTTGGTGGTGCTGTTCTGTTATTGTTCCCTTGCCACTGAGAGTACACCTTTGCTGGTTCTGTGGAGAACAGCTGGTTTATTCTCCTGCCTTCTATCTCTCTGGTGTACCTCCTCAAGCGGCTGGCCAAGGCTGTGAGTCTTTGCTTGGCAGTTTCCAAGGCCTCAGGTATGGACAGCTTGCTGTATTTCTTATGCACCTTCTTTGTCGCGCCTTTCTGCAACTCCGTTAATTGGCTAACCTCCCTTCGTGCTACTTTGATCTTGCCCTCTAGCCTCCTTCTCCATGGAGGGTACTGCCCCTTGTGGCTGTTCAACTTGTAGCCAAGCATCTCACTGATCACTGCTGCCGTAGTGTAGATCAGCTTGTTAGTGTCGGTAATCGTGGTTGTAGGTATCATCCGTAGTGCTGCATTAACATCATCTAGCAGACCTTCTGAGGGTACTTCACGTAATCTTGGTAACCGGCTAGGGGGGTCCAGGTTTCAAGCTTGGCCATGATCCTATCTTTCAGGTCAGTTCCTCTCGCACTCTACGATCCTTCTCCTATCGCACTTGGGGCTATGTACCCAATCTCGGGTGGGGGTGATGATATCTCCCCCCTGACCTGAATAGGATGAGGGACCTATGGATATATATGTATATATATATATATATATATATATATATGTGTGTATGTGTGTGTATGTATATATATATATACATACACACACACACACACACACACACACACACACACGTAGATAGATAGATATGTGTGTGTGTGTGTGTGTGTGTGTGTGTGTATACATACACCAATATTTTTGAATACACATGTCCATATTTATGTTTCCAGATTGTTTGTATAGTGCACTTTCTATACTGTGCTTTGTCCACTTTTTTGCAATGACAATGCAGATTTTCCACTTGTGGGACAAATAAATGCAGATTTGCTGTGTGTGTGTGTGTGTGTGTGTGTGTGTGTGTGTGTGTGTGTGTGTGTGTGTGTGTTTGTGCAACATTGGCATTTGTTTACTTAGATCCAAGGCAGGCCAAACCTCTGTGTTACAACCTACATACAAAAGACAGACATTCACAATATATGGGTACACAAGTCTGTTTTATTTCAAAGTCTTTCAAACTTTGAAACGAACCTTGGTAGGGAACAGCTGTTCTCTACCAAGCATTTCTTGCAGCTGGCAACAACGGTCGTGCATTCAGTATAGTTGTGACTTCCGCAAAAAATGTGGTCAAAATCTCATGAGTAAGTTGAAGCATTTCTATCAGGCATTTCTGAAAGTTGTAACACAGAGGTTTGGCCTGCCTTGGATCTGAGCAACTCTGAGTGAGCAAATGCAAATGTGCCAGGCCTCAAGGACAATGGGTGGTTTGCACAACAAAAGCTGTAGGAGAAACAAGCTGACGACCTGTGAAAATCTCAGCAGGGGTGCTTAACACCTCGGGACTTGCACCAGAAAATAAAAAAGCCAGTAATTCTAGGGGGTATTGGGTTTAGGGAAGTTACGCAAATTTGCGCAGGATAGTAAACCTAGTGTTAATTATCCATAAAATCATCACATTCTCTGTAAGATTAAAGTCAACTATTGAACGGCGTATATTTTAAAGTAAAGGCTTTAAACCCAAGTTAGTACAAACATCGCTAATGTCACTTAACTTTGCTGACATGTGGCCAACAGTAATGTTTTAATGTTCTTCATTATAAAAACATTTGCGCATAAATAAGTGACATAATATTCAGTACTTACTTCTGAAAGTTTACTCTTTGGCGGCTCCGCTTCCTCCGTTTTTTTTTCGGCAAAATTATCCACACCACCGCCGCGCTATGAAATCTGGGATATGTTGGGCCATGAAGGCAACACCGACCCATCCTTAAAATTCAGGGAAATTAAGGACGCATTTGAGGGCCGCATTTCGAGCAGCCTTTGAATTGGGACAGCCTTTGGCCTTAAAATGCGGCCTTTAAGGCTGCAGACCCTGAATTGGGATAGAGCCCAAATCCGGTCATTGGTACTTCCTGGCTTGTGTAGTTACTAGGTAACAAAAGCTCAACACTGCCCCTAGCGTCCTGGAGCACTTCCGTTGTGTTTTGGAGTTTGCATGTGTTTTGGAGTTTGCAAGTGTTTTGGAGTTTGCAAGTGTTTTGAAGTTTGCAAGTGTTTTAGATTTTGCAAGTGTTTTGGAGTTTGCAAGTGTTTTGGAGTTTGCAAGTGTTTTAGATTTTGCATGTGTTTTGGAGTTTGCAAGTGTTTTGGAGTTTGCAAGTGTTTTAGATTTTGCAAGTGTTTTGGAGTTTGCAAGTGTTTTGGAGTTTGCAAGTGTTTTGGAGTTTGCAAGTGTTTTGGAGTTTGCATGTGTTTTGGAGTTTGCATGTGCTTTGGAGTTTGTACGTGCTTTGTCTCTAGGGGCCACCGTACTTTAGTACCACTTTTAGGCTCCAATAACTTAGACGAACTGCGACCACGAGTACAAAGACTGAGAATGAGATTAATGAGATACTGTTTCACCATCTCACATGTCCCGGGCAAACACATAGCAACTGCAGACGTGCTGTCCAGAGCACCAGAAAGGACGGTTTGTGACGAGACATTAAGAGACGAAATAGACCTGTATACACATCAGGTGATTTCAGGCCTTCCTGCAACAGAGGAGAGACTACAACAAATAAGAGAGCAGCAAGACAAAGACGAAACACTAAAACAAATCAAACTCTACCACAAAAATGGCTGGCCGGACAAACTCAAAATACCAGGTCCATGTTTCCCATACCACCAACATGCAGGGGACCTGACTGTTGAAAATGAACTTGAAAAGGTATGCGCATAGTTATTCCAAAGACATTACAAAAGGATGTTTTGACATGATTGCACACAGGTCACCAGGGCATTGTAAAGTCCAGGGAACGAGCCAAGCAGTTGGTATGGTGTCCAGGACTGAGCTCTCAACTACAACAGCTGGCAGCAGAATGTGAGACGTGCAAAGTTGAGACAGCAACCCAGAGAAACACTCATGCCAACCGAGTTTCCTACACGGCCGTGGGAGTTAGTTGGTGATGATCTTTTTGACTGGAGTAACAGCCAGTATTTGGTTGCAGTGGACTATTTCTCAAGATACTTAGAAATAGCTAAGCTGTCCTCTACCACATCAGCAGCAGTGATTGACCACTTAAAGTCCATATTCGCATGCCACTTCCAGCCCGAGATTCCCTCAGAGCAATGGTGAGGCTAAAAGAGCAGTGAGAACAGTAAAGAGCCTTCTACAGAAAGAAGGAGACTCATATCTCGCTCTCATGGCATATCGCGCCACACCACTTGCCAATGGACATAGCCCTGCAGAGCTTCTGATGGGGAGGAAACTTCGTACCACAGTCCCCATACTTCCATCCTGCCTCAACCCAGGCTGGACAAACATCACTAAACTGAGCGAGAGAGAAAGGAAGGAGAGAGAAAAACAGTGGAAATGGTACAACAACAGACACAGAGCACAAGACCTCACTGGACTACACCCAGGAGATCAAGTTTGGATCACAGACATAAAAACAAATGGAACTATATCAGGCAGAGCAGATACACCACGGTCTTACCTTGTTGAGACCCCAGGGGGCTTCTACGTCGAAACAGGAGCCATCTCATCACACTTAAAGGTACCAAGACTGAACCAGCTGAACAACAAATCCCTGTCCTGCCAGAGAACAGCAGCAGGCCCGGTTGCAAACCAGGCTCAGCAGTCTCTTATACCACCAACTAACCAGACTACTGAAAGAAGATATCCTACAAGAGACAAAAACCCACCGAGGTACATTAAGGACTTTGATTTAGGTAGAAGGTACTCTCGAGCACCTGAGTGACCAGCATGGGGCAGAATAATCCCCCCACTCAGTTGAAGGACCGGGTTGTCTACACCACGTTCATAGGTAGAACAAGTTCACACAGTTTAAAAAATTAAATAATAGCTATAAATAAAGGTAATAAATGTTGGTTACAGATTTGAGTTAATGTAACAGCCTTGAAATATCCAGCAACTAGTTAAGCGGTAGTGATTTCAGTTTTGACATAAAAGTGAATTCATAGAGAAAACATTATAGTTTATAATGTACTCAGAAGGGGGGATGTTATGGTAGTGCTTAAGCTTAACCTGTCAACATGAAACTAACCAGTCTCAAGAAACAAAAGTGAAACAAAATCAAACACAGGGTGTGGACTGTTATGGTAGGGACTAATTCAATGGTTCATGCAGCACCCTCTGGTGGTTGCGCCGTGTGTGTTGGTTGTTGCAGCTTGGCAATAAACAGTCACCACGTTAAGACAGAGCTGTCCCAGTCTCGTTAATATAAACCCGGGTAAACAGGCTGCACATGTGAATTTGTCACTGTTTTTTCCTCCTTCTCTTTTTCGTTGTGTTTCTCTCCCAAGTGGGTTTTAGAGTAGGGTCACCTTTTAAAACTGTTTGTTTTTTATGCTGGGTTTGTTTTTATTTTCAACGGGCTGGTGCAATATTAGTCGGGGCTACGTGCAATCCCTGAGCTGGGCTCTTACCTTAGGGGAATTAGGTCTTTTAGAGGTGCTCTGTGTGGATTTGCAGTGAACAAGTTTTAAAAGTGATTTTAGTGCCACCAATTATTGCCTGGACTAAAACACTTAGTGCATGCGATAAGTGTTCTGTTGGGCTCGTATTTATTTGGGGTGGATTTGTTTCTTTTAAAGTAACGAGCACCTGGGACCACTGGGGTAGAGCAAGCCCTCAGGTGATAGTTGCATTGCTGGCAGGTTGCACCAATAAAACTATATTGTGGTCATTTGTGACTTTTTCTATTTTGATGTTTTAGGCCTATTGCAAACCCCTTGTGTTTTCTTTTAAAATAATAAATTTTAACATATCTGACTGATATTGACCCTCTTGTCCCGTTTATTCTGGGCTCGTTCCTGTAAGAGCTTTGGGCCTGAAAGTTTGCCCAAGTAGTATAGAGGCCCTTAGTGAATACTCAGTGGCTTTTACTCGCTACATGAAGACATTACTAGATGTGCTGTGATACAAGTGAAGAATAAGTTGTGTACATGGGGATTGAGAAGGGATATTTTACTGTTATTTTATCATTGCATCAGAATCATATAATAAGCATTGCATTAAAGCATTTATTGAAGCTATTGACATTACATTAACGTTTGTATTACAGTGATTGTTATAACCTCATGTTAATCTTCTATTTACAGGTGTTGGTATAATCATATAATCTTTCATTGCAGGTGTAACCATGATCATCTTTATACATATTGCCGCTTGGTGCTTATTATGGAGTTGTGCTCACGTCAGTAAGGGTTAAAAGCTACAGTCAGCGGGATGTCTGGCTGATCTATTGAGTGAAGTGACGTAGAGCGTAGAAGGCCGCACATGCTTACAAAACACATATACCATGTTATTCATCATGATCCTTTATTCATTTATATTCTTTTTATTAAGCTTTGAGTAGTGGCATTTGATTAGAACATTTATTCAACATATTACATGTATGGTTTCAGTTAGGTTATTGCACACATGAAGAGTTGGCCTCTGTCCTTATAGACAGAGTAAATGCTGAGGTCGAGGCACACACGCACACACACAAACAGTAGTTAAACTCATGTGTAGGGGAGAGTTCAAATATTTAAATAACAATCTGCAAAGCCTTGTAGCTGTTTGATTTTGCTTGCAGGAGAGACAGTTTGTTCCAGGGGATAAGCATTGTTAGAAGATTACCGGGAAGGCCTCGGGAAGAAGAAGATGTTCTTTTAATGTGTTAAAAGTTGTCAACATTGATTGTATTGTACCTACTTTACGCATGAGGGGGCGTTCCAATACCCTGATGGTCATAAAAACTATTGTTGTGTGGTTTTCGGTGAGAGATCTGGCGCTGTCTACGGACAGTGTCCCATCTCCCACACGTGTGCATTAAAATCATCGTTTGACTTGACCCGGCCAGACCAGTGTTGTTATTTTGGTTTTCCTCCTGTATCCATCCCCAATATTTTGAACCCGTGACAGGATACACAGTTGTGTTGATATTGATGGATCGGCTGCGGTCCATCTGATAAGTTAATGCTGGGTGCACTGAGACAAACTGTTTTTAAATCTTCACTGGCTGCAGTGATATACATGTGCTGAAGATTACTGGACCCGGCGAGGTCCATATGATGAAGTTCTTGGGCAGATAAATGACAGAAACAGTTTCTGAATTTTGAGGAGAATTCTGAAGCACTGAGGTTGAATTTTCTCTGTGCTTGGTGCACTGTGTGGACTTATATCAGAGTTATAAGTCCAAAGGTTATGACCTGGAGGTCATTCATTGTGTTTAAAGAAGAACAGGAATTAGAAAAGGATATTTAATGTCATATTTTGAAATAACTGCCAGCTAGCAACGTCCCTCTCACCGGTAGGCTAAGTTATTTTTAGCCAATTACAAGTTGAATCTGGTAGTTGGGATTGTTGGCTAAGATACTGTCATTAAGACGCGGCACAACTGTGTCTATGCGAGCTAATATGCGATGTGCACTGCTGGCCCGGCCATTTATTTTTTAATACACCTTCTCAGATTAATTTACTGCGTGTCGTGCCCAGGGCTGTACTGGGACAAAAAATCGGCCTAGGCATTTTGACTAGAGACCAGCCCACCAGGTATTATAGGAAAAGCCATAGTCTTTGAATGAAAACAAACGCTGTTGTGACCATGATGTACACTGTCTTGTTGGTATATGTATGATTTCTATACATTTTATATCAGATAAAAACTTTGGTTGTAAGATTCAGATAATTATTTATTAAAAGCTAGACATTTTAAATAAAAATAAGAAAGAAAATTATTTCTTTGTCCCCCCCTTTCCCTGTTAATGCCCTACCTGGCCCCCTGGCAAAACTTTGCTAGACCCGCCCCTGCACAGTTACCAGCTGTCAGCTACGTAAAAAACGATCCTGGTGTTATTTGTCTCTCAGAAACAGTTCATAACTTCCCTTCAACTTATTCTTGTCACCTAAAAGGTAAACCTGTTTCTCCATCACCTGTCCACCTCTGATGATTCAGTAAAGACATCTCCTGGTTTCTTCTTCATGTTTCCCTCTCCCCAGATATCTTTTACGGCTGTGGCTCCAGCAAACATCAGCTGATACTAGAAATTAATATTAAATAAATTCTAACAACACCTGATCAATCTTAAACGTGCTGCTGTTGTTTAGCGCAGCAGTCCCCAACCTTTTTTGCGCCACGGACTGGTTTATGCCCGACAATATTTTCACGGACTGGCCTTTAAGGTGTTGCGGATAAATACAACAAAATAAAACTAGTACCAGTACCGAAAAAAAGATTTATTCATAACACACGTGAAAAGACCCAGGAAAACCGAGTTAACGATAAAAATGATAACAAAATAACGCTGAAAACCGATAAAAACCCTGAAAACCATACATTTCACACCTGAGCCTCAACTCTCGCGGCCTGGTACCAAGCGACTCACCGACCGGTACCGGTCCGAGGCCCGGAGGTTGGGGACCGCTGGTTTAGCGCGACATCTGCTGGTTTCCTCTTTCTGGTGCAAAGTGGGAGATAAACAAGAGAGACGGGACTAGCATCAGAAAAGCCGATCAGCTGATCATTGATCCATTTCATGATTGAAGTAGCAACAGGAGAGGGAGCGGAGAGAATGAGAGAAGAAGGGGCAGCTGACAGCGTACAGACGCAGAATAACTCCTGCTTTGTGTCTTTTTTTCATTGTAGCTGAAGTCCGGGACAAACTGCGTTCCTTTTCAGCTCAATACGAAACGTGTAATATTTTCACTGAATACGGGATGATTCCATTTTTTACGGGACGGTTGGCAATTCATAAGTAACCTTATGAATAAAATAAATTTCACTATCAGTAACATCATAGCACCTGCTCAGCTGTATGGAAACTCCGTCATGCTAGCTAGAACGCAGTACGAGTTATTGTAACTGACTGTAAAAAGTCAGCACAACGAAAATAAACTACACCTAAACTTGGTTTATATCTGACCCCTGACTCGGGTCTCTCCTCCTCCTGCCTCCCCTTTCCCTCATCCACCTCCTGGCCTCTGTGGAAGCTCCGCCATAGCCATCACCAAACAACAAGTTATTTTTACACATCAGCCAGCATCTGGCCAATCCACCACCTTTCATTATTTATACCATTACAAAAACAACAACAACAACAAAAACAAACCAACAACAACAACAACAAAAAAACATCGGCCCATAAAAATGAAAAATCACCATTGGGCAAACCGGGCAAATACCTGGTATGCCCGATGGCCAGTTCAGCTATGGTCGTGCCATCAGTTAACCCTTCGCGTGCCAGCTGTGGCACACGTGCCCAGGGTTGCCGACCCCTGGTCTACTGACTCTTAGCACTGCACCTGGCGCTCCAGTTACCACTGGAGCGCTTTATGCAGGTCTCTGTAATTAGATTATCTCTCACCAGTCACTGCTGTGTCACAGGTGAAGAAGTAATCATTCAATACTTTTAATTTTATATTACTCTTTGTAATGTATATAATTCTGAAAAAGGTATTTCTACATAATGAGTACTTTTGGATCTGTATCTCCTTTTTTTACCACTAGAGGGCTTTATAAACCTTAATCTTGGTCACTGCAAAACACATATTTATGTGTGCCTATGCCAAGAGGCACACATATTACTATTCGTCGGATTTATTATTATGTGTGCCTATGACAAGAGGCACACATATTACTATTCGTCGGATTTATTATTATTATTATTATTCTTCAGTTTCCGCCTGAAATTTTGCAGCGAAACTCGCCCCGCAGTTTTGAGACAAGCTTCATATATGTTACCTCATTTTGTGCGGCTGGATCAGGAATGGTGTGCTATGACTTTTGGTGTTTATAACTATTATAGTTTTTTAAATATTAATATTTTAGTGAAAATTTTCCCGCGCTTCTCTGCCAAACAGTTTTGAAAATAGGGTTACATATGTTAGATCATTTTGTGCGGCTGGAGCTGGACTAGTATGGTATACACTTTTGGTGTTTATGACTTTTATAGTTTTTGAAATATTTAGATTTTAGTGCAAATTTAGGCCAATTTCCATAGAAACAGACTTTATTTGTGGTGGGTTGGCTCTCTCTAGTGGTATACCGGGAGTAGTACGGCTGAAAATCTGTATGCTTGTTACAAAACTCCATATCCCATAATTCATAGCACCCCTCTGCCGAGTTAAACAATGGCGGACACCACTTCGTTTTATATGTCTTTTATTCGTGTTTCTAGGTCACAAAATACACTTTTAAGATATTTTCAGGCGAGAATGTAGGTGTGTAAACTTCAAATATCTGCTCGTTTTATCAAGACATCCCATATTAGCGACAATTCTCTTAAGTGTTGCTGATAGCCGGCTAGCTAGCTAGCGCCGCTAGCTTAGCTAGCTAGCGCCCCTTCGTGAAAAACCACCCAGGCTTGGCTGATAGTGAGGTGGCTAAAATTTGTTTAATCGCCTGATCGCTCGGCAAGGGTCTGTCTTAGCTGGACTTATTTTTCGTTTATATGGGCCGATGATGCTGGTCGATGTGGAAAAAATAACTGAGTTGTTTGGTGGTGGAGCTACAACAGAGGGCAGCTATCCACCGGTGTGTGACAGAAAGGACATGCCGCGAACGAGACATACAAGGCGGTGAGGCTACCGCCGATCGTCCGGTGTTTGCTAACGCGGAGGTCAATCGTGGATCAGGGAAAGCGAAGGCAGGAGCGTGAGGTGAACTGAATTTCAGGTAAGAAGTTATGACCTGCACTCTATTTGGGTCAGATATAAACCGAGTTTAGGTGTAGTTTATTTAGCAACAGTTCTCTTACGTGTTGCTGATAGCCGGCTGGCTAGCTAGCTAGCGCCGCTAGCTTAGCTAGCTAGCGCGGCTAGCGACCCTTCGTGAAAAACCACCCAGGCTTGGCTGATAGTGAGGTGGCTAAAATTTGTTTAATCGCCTGATCGCTCGGCAAGGGTCTGTCTTAGCTGGACTTATTTTTCGTTTATATGGGCCGATGATGCTGGTCGATGTGGAAAAAATAACTGAGTTGTTTGGTGGTGGAGCTACAACAGAGGGCAGCTATCCACCGGTGTGTGACAGAAAGGACATGCCGCCAACGAGACATATGAGGCCGGGCAGGCGATTGCTAACGTGGTGGTCAATCATGGATCAGGGAAAGCGAAGGCAGGAGCGTGAGGTGAACTGAATTTCAGGTAACAAGTTATGAACTGCACTCTATTTGGGTCAGATATAAACCGAGTTTAGGTGTAGTTTATTTTCGTTGTGCTGACTTTTTACAATCGTACTGCGTGCTAGCTAGCGCGACGGGAGTTTATATACAGCTGTGTGCGCGCTAAGTTACTGACGTTGGACTTTATTTTATTCATAATGGTTAGTTCGTAGAGTTGCCGTACAAACGGAATCGTGCCACATTCAGAGAAAATATTACGATTTATTCTGTCGTTACGAAGCCTCCCCTGTCATTCTCTCGCCTGTTGAAACTTCAGTCATGAAACTGATCAATGATCGGCTTTTCTCTCTTGTTTGTTTATCGCGCTAAACAACAGCAGCACGTTTAAGCTTGATCAGCTGTTGTTAGAATTCATTTGCTTTTAATTTCTAGTATCAGCTGATGTTTGCTGCAGCCACAGCTGTAAAAACGGCTGTTCCAAACCAGATATCCTTACTGAATCATCAGAGCTGAACAGGTGATGGAGAAACAGGTTTACCCTTAGGTGACATGAATGAGTTGAAGGGAAGTTATGAACTGTTTCTGAGACAAACACCAAGCTCATTTTTTTGTGTAGCTGACAGCTGGTAACTGTGCAGGGGCGGATCTAGCAAAGCTTTTGCCAGGGGGCCAGGTAGGGCATTAACAGAGAAAGGTGGACACAAAGATATACTTTTCTTTCTTACTCTCATACAGGGAGTGCAGAATTATTAGGCAAGTTGTATTTTTGAGGAATAATTTTATTATTGAACAACAACCATGTTCTCAATGAACCCAAAAAACTCATTAATATCAAAGCTGAAAGTTTTTGGAAGTAGTTTATAGTTTTAGCTATTTTAGGGGGATATCTGTGTGTGCAGGTGACTATTACTGTGCATAATTATTAGGCAACTTAACAAAAAACAAATATATACCCATTTCAATTATTTATTTTTACCAGTGAAACCAATATAACATCTCCACATTCACAAATATACATTTCTGACATTCAAAAACAAAAACAAAACAAATCAGCGACCAATATAGCCACCTTTCTTTGCAAGGACACTCAAAAGCCTGCCATCCATGGATCCTGTCAGTGTTTTGATCTGTTCACCATCAACATTGCGTGCAGCAGCAACCACAGCCTCCCAGACACTGTTCAGAGAGGTGTACTGTTTTCCCTCCTTGTAAATCTCACATTTGATGATGGACCACAGGTTCTCAATGGGGTTCAGATCAGGTGAACAAGGAGGCCATGTCATTAGTTTTTCTTCTTTTATACCCTTTCTTGCCAGCCACGCTGTGGAGTACTTGGACGTGTGTGATGGAGCATTGTCCTGCATGAAAATCATGTTTTTCTTGAAGGATGCAGACTTCTTCCTGTACCACTGCTTGAAGAAGGTGTCTTCCAGAAACTGGCAGTAGGACTGGGAGTTGAGCTTGACTCCATCCTCAACCCGAAAAGGCCCCACAAGCTCATCTTTGATGATACCAGCCCAAACCAGTACTCCACCTCCACCTTGCTGGCGTCTGAGTGGGACTGGAGCTCTCTGCCCTTTACCAATCCAGCCACGGGCCCATCCATCTGGCCCATCAAGACTCACTCTCATTTCATCAGTCCATAAAACCTTAGAAAAATCAGTCTTGAGATATTTCTTGGCCCAGTCTTGACGTTTCAGCTTGTGTGTCTTGTTCAGTGGTGGTCGTCTTTCAGCCTTTCTTACCTTGGCCATGTCTCTGAGTATTGCACACCTTGTGCTTTTGGGCACTCCAGTGATGTTGCAGCTCTGAAATATGGCCAAACTGGTGGCAAGTGGCATCTTGGCAGCTGCACGCTTGACTTTTCTCAGTTCATGGGCAGTTATTTTGCGCCTTGGTTTTTCCACACGCTTCTTGCGACCCTGTTGACTATTTTGAATGAAACGCTTGATTGTTCGATGATCACGCTTCAGAAGCTTTGCAATTTTAAGACTGCTGCATCCCTCTGCAAGATATCTCACTATTTTTGACTTTTCTGAGCCTGTCAAGTCCTTCTTTTGACCCATTTTGCCAAAGGAAAGGAAGTTGCCTAATAATTATGCACACCTGATATAGGGTGTTGATGTCATTAGACCACACCCCTTCTCATTACAGAGATGCACATCACCTAATATGCTTAATTGGTAGTAGGCTTTCGAGCCTATACAGCTTGGAGTAAGACAACATGCATGGAGAGGATGATGTGGACAAAATACTCATTTGCCTAATAATTCTGCACTCCCTGTAAACAGCAAGCTCCTTTTTTTGTGTAGCTGACAGCTGGTAACTGTGCAGGGCCGGATCTAGCAAAGCTTTTGCCAGGGGGCCAGGTAGGCCATTAACAGAGAAAGGTGGACACAAAGATATACTTTTCTTTCTTACTCTCATATAAAATATTTAGCTTTTATTAAATAGTTATCTGAATCTTACAACCAAAGTTTGTATAATAATACACAAGATTGGCTGTAGACCATTGCTCATCATTCAGAACACTGTGTAAAAATAACAAAAGACAAAAAGTGAATGCGAAAGTGCATAAATATTTATTTTACGTGTTTGATGTGTGTGGCGGGGCTTGGTCTGCAGTGCCGCTGCAGGGGAGGTGGACCCACCTGAGCGGCATCTGCAATCACGCCTCTCGGGCGTTGTCTGTGCTCTCTCGGCTGTTTTTTGGGTGTGTGTAAGTTGAAAAGCTACAGCCGGTTGTGTGGGTACACCAACCATGTGTGAAAAGTGGTCCATAACGTAATGCTTCAAAGCGTGTTCATGCAAACATTGTCGGGTCTGCCGTGCTACAATGGGGACTTCTGCTCATGAACCTGTGTGCACAGCGTCTGCAAATCGGGGCTGTACAAAGCAACTTCATCTTTACACAAAACTGTAAGCTGTCATCTGTGAAGTGTGAGCGGTGTTTGTTTTTACCATAGTTCATGGTGGAGAATGGCTGCTCTTCTGAGTTTTGCCCTAAGCAGCCGTAAGAATGGCAAACTACACAGATTAGCAGCGGCATAGGCACACATAAAATTTCTTCAGAAATTTTCGCTTTCTAGTTATTATGTGTGCCTATGCCAAGAGGCACACATATTACTATTCCTCGGATTTATTATTGTGTGGATGCTTTATGCATCCACACTATTGAGTTCCTGTTTCTCTTTATTCTTTATACTTTATTATTGTGTGGATGCTTTAAGCATCCACACTATTGAGTTCCTGTTTCTCTTTATTCTTTATACTTTATTATTATTATTCTAGTTGCCACTTTTTCACTTTTTTTGGCACTTAACTACTTCCACAATTTTCAGCCGATTTTCACCGTTCAAATTTTAAACTATTCTGCTATTTCTGCTAATGATCGCTATATCTTTTGGTGTTTATTACTGTTATACTTTTTAAAATATTCTACTTTTTTCCTTTAATTTGTCCCATTGAAATGAATGGGAAACTTCTGCAATTCTGCTAAATTTTGCTTGTTTTTGAAACTTAACTACTTTTTCCTACTTTCACGTAGAACAACCATTCAAACTTTAAAATGTTCTCAAATTATTGGGCTATTCAGGAATAAATCAGATTTTTCAAATCTTTTACCGTTTTATTTTTATGCCTCTTAAAGTTTTGAGTTGGAAAATTGTGATTTTTCACAAAATACATGCGTTGTTATGGTTGCTATGCACTTGGCTTCCAGTGTGCCACTGTAGGTTTCGCAGTCTTCTCTTCATGTCCGAACAACTTCTTGCTACTTGCTCAATTTTCACTCAACTTCCACACATTATACATCAAAACGTAGGTATTTTTGCTGGCTTTCCGAAAATGTCACCATCATTGTTGTGAGACTTATAGAATTTTGGCAAATCTCCTCAGAGCAACACAAAGTCTGAAAACTCTCCATAGAAAGTCAATGGAGAGTTTGTTCAAAATCACCGCTTGATTTCTGTAATGAGAGGCATATTCGAATCGTCATATCTCCTTAACGAAGCGAAGTTAAAACATGAGGCTTGTCCCAGTATATCTTCAGACACTCCTGACGCTCACAATTCAAGAATTTTTTTCTCACCTATTACCGTTCTGAGATGAGTTACACTTGTTTGAGCGTAGGAAATTCGTCCTTCGCTCAGATTTCTTCAGATTTCAAACTCTGGAAATGAACCACTTTTTTCTCTCGTCATAACTTTTTGTTGGATTTCCACAGAGACCTGAAAATTTCCATGATTGTTCACCAAAGCCTGCTGTCTCTTACGGTGAAAGAATGATATCAATACTCCAAATAGATTTAGAGTTAGAAAGCGTTGTTTGAGGGCAAGTCAAGGCAGTTTTTGCTTTGCTCTACTCAGTTATGGTGCATTAGAAGTCAAATATCTTTAATAATTCATATTTTAATGATACATTGTCAACACTTTAAGATTCCCCCATCTCTTCTGAACAAAACGGTGTAAGAATGACCGTTCTAGCCCCTATAGTTAGGAAATTATGGTCATTTGTTTGAGGGGAGTCGTCATTATGAGAAATAGACTGCAAAAATCCTGTGTCTCTCTGTGCTGCATGCACCTGTTTTGGCGGGAAAAAGTGCACAGCCTCTCTGATTGGTGGATTTAAATTCAGCAGCTCCCAGGCTGCTTGACTGAGCTAGAAACTTACTTCTCTCTCCCTGTGTGTGTGTGTGTGTGTGTGTGTGTGTGTGTGTGTGTGTGACAGAGAGAGAGAAAGAGAGGGCGAGACAGAGTTTTTATGGGAGCATCTTATTGTATGATTTAAATTCAATATATTTAGACTGGTTGACTGAATTTGATCCTGTGTGTGTCTCTCTGTGCATGTGTGTTTCCATATGTTTCCATATTTCTGATTGTGTGACTGTTACACTTTTTTTGCTCAGTTTTTTTTTCATTTAACAAGTACATTTGAAGGACCCTTAGCATGTTCAGCATTTTTTCAGCTGTCCATTTTGCTTTTCCAGTTTTTCTGTTTAAGTTATTACTATTGTGCTGAATCATACTATTTCTGCTATTTTATAAGATTTGTGCTAAATATAGTATTTCTACCCAGTATAGTATTTCTGATTAATTATAGTTTTTCTACCAAATCATATTACAGTATTTTTGCTTTTTATACCATTTTTATAGGATTTTTATATTGCTTAATATAGTATTTCTGCTTTTTATAGGATTTGTGCTTAATATAGTATTTCTGCTTTTTATAGGATTTGTGCTTAATACAGTATTTCTGCTAAATGTAGTATTTATGCTTAATCACACTATTACTATATATTTCTGCCAGCTTCCCAGCCAGCCAATCATATCTGAGGTCTGCAGTTTCTTCTCTCGTCATATCTCAGCGACGGATGTACAAAGAGTAATGAAAATCGCAGTCAAAGTACACCAAAGTCCGCTGATTCACCCAGTACAAGAATTATGCTCCTAGTCCACCTAGTTTTGGAGTTACACGATGTTTTGTAACTCCAAAAAATGGCGCTCTTTGCCTCACACCGCGATCTAATTCTGACTGCTCATCACCCTGTTTCCCAAGTGCTCACTGTCTTTCCCAGTGGCGCAGCTGGTAATGACACAGGTCTGCAACCCAAAAGTCGTGGGTTCAACTCCACCTTGGACAACATGTTTTTTGCCCTACAAATTAATACACTATCACAGACCACTAATTCATATTCATCATTTATTACAATTCTCAAAACTTTTTACCAGCTTTTCTAATATGGACCTCACATTCTTCTTAACACTCCATGGCACAAATACTCTTCCCTTTAGGCTCTGTGAATGTGTGTGTGTATCAATATTTCTCCCATTTTAAAGTATTACTCCTCCATAATTGGATTTCTCTAAATCAAAGTACTTTTACTACATCTTAGTACTTCTGCTCAATCATAGTATTTCTGCTAAATCATGGTTTTTGTGCCCAGTCATCAGAATCATGTTTATTGGCCAAGTATATGTGCATACAAATACAAGGAATTTGGTTCCGGTAGATGGTGGCTCTCGAGCACAGCAATGTAAATCTCACACACACACACACACACACACACACACACACACACACACACACACCCACACACACACGTATCTATATATACATTGCACATGCATACACATACATACACAAAGCTGTGTAAACCAACTATAAATAACTAATCTAAACGTATATACATAAAATACAGAAATGAAATGAGGTGGAATGAATACTACAGAATGTACATAAGGTGCAGTTGCAGTCTGGCAGTGGGAGCAGTGTGACAGTTCAACTGTTTAGAAGGGAGATGGTGAGGGGAAAGAAACTGTTCCTGTGTCGGGTGGTCCTGGTCTGCAGGCTTCTGTACCGTCTGCCAGAGGGCAGCAGATCAAAAAGTCTGTGTCCAGGGTGTGAGGGGTCTGTGATGATTTTCCCTGCCCGTTTCCTGAGAGGTACAGATCCTGGATGGAGGGCAGGGGGGCGCCGATGATCCTTTCTGCTGCCCGTACAGTCCGCTGCAGTCTGCACCTGTCCTGTTTAGTGGCTGCACCATACCAGACTGTGATGGAGGAGCACAGGACAGACTCAATGACTGCAGTGTAGAGCTGGATCAGCAGCTCCTGTGGAAGACTGTACTTCCCCAGTTGTCTCAGGAAGTACATCCTCTGCTGGGTCTTTTTGAGGATGGAGTTGATGTTGGTCTCCCACTTCAGGTCCTGGGAGATGGTGGTACCCAGCAACTTGAAGATCTCCACAGTCGACACAGGGCTGTCTGATATGATGAGGGGGGCAGAGTTGAGGGATGTCTCCTGAAGTCCACTGTCATCTCTACAGTTTTAAGAGTGTTCAGCTCCAGATTGTGCTGACTGCACCAGAGTACCAGCCGCTCAACTCATCATAACATTTGTGTTATGTTATAGTATTACTACTAAGTGGAGAAATTTCTAAAATGTTACAGTATATGTGCTGATTACAGTATTTCTGCCAAATATAGTATTTCTGATTAATTATAGTTTTTCTACCAAATCATATTACAGTATTTTTGCTTTTTATAGGATTTTTATAGGATATTTATATTGCTTAATATAGTATTTTTGCTTTTTATACGATTTGTGCTTAATACAGTATTTCTGCTAAATGTAGTATTTATGCTTAATCATACTATTTCTATATATTTTGCCAGGTCCTCTGTGAGGACTGAGACATTCAAATGTACATATCAGGGCCTGCATGGCTTCCCAGCCAGCCAATCATATCTGAAGTCTGCCGTTTCTTCTCTCGTCATATCTCAGCGACGGATGTACAAAGAGCAATGAAAATCGCAGTCAAAGTACACCAAAGTCCGCTGATTCACCCAGTACAAGAATTATGCTTCTAGTCCACCTAGTTTTTGAGTTACATGACGTTTTATAACTCCAAAAAACGGCGCTCTTTGCCTCTCACCGCGATCTAATTCTGACTGCTCATCACCCTGTTCCCCAAGGGCTCACTGTGTTTCCCAGTGGCGCAGCTGGTAATGACACAGCTCTACAACAAAAAGGTCGCAGGTTCAACTCCACCTCGGACAACACGTTTTTTGCCCTACAAATTAATACACTATCACAGACCACTAATTCATATTCATCATTTATTACAATTCTCAAAACTTTTTACCAGCTTTTCTAATATGGACCTCACATTCTTCTTAACACTCCATGGCACAAATACTCTTCCCTTTAGGCTCTGTGAATGTGTGTGTGTATCAATATTCTCCCATTTTAAAGTATTACTCCTCCATAATTGGATTTCTCTTAAATCAAAGTACTTTTACTACATCTTAGTACTTCTGCTCATCATAGTATTTCTGCTAAATCATAGTATTTTGCCAAATCATGGTTTTTGTGCCAAATCATCAGAATCGTGTTTATTGGCCAAGTATATGTGCAGACAAATACAAGGAATTTGGTTCCGGTAGATGGTGGCTCTCGAGCACAGCAATGTAAATCTCACACACACACACACACACACACACACACACACACACACACACACACACACACGTATCTATATATACATTACACATGCATACACATACATACACAAAGCTGTGTAAACCAACTATAAATAACTAATCTAAACGTATATACATAAAATACAGAAATGAAATGAGGTGGAATGAATACTACAGAATGTACATAAGGTGCAGTTGCAGTCTGGCAGTGGGAGCAGTGTGACAGTTCAACTGTTTAGAAGGGAGATGGTGAGGGGAAAGAAACTGTTCCTGTGTCGGGTGGTCCTGGTCTGCAGGCTTCTGTACCGTCTGCCAGAGGGCAGCAGATCAAAAAGTCTGTGTCCAGGGTGTGAGGGGTCTGTGATGATTTTCCCTGCCCGTTTCCTGAGAGTACAGATCCTGGATGGAGGGCAGGGGGGCGCCGATGATCCTTCTGCTGCC